>NC_090266.1:867179109-868385776 GCF_040414725.1 Anabrus simplex
TTACTTATTTTCAAGAAAGGAAGATGGTATGTAATAATTACAGAAGAATTTCAATTATAACCCCTGTTCTCAAAATAATAGAAAAAGTAATAGAAAAATATCAAGGAGAAGAATCTTACTAGAAGAAGATTACATAGGTTTGAGAAATAGAAATAGATCAAATGTGGAATCCATTTCCATTACAAGACAAAATGTGGAAAATGACTGGAAGAACAGGAACAACATGATTGTGACGGTTACTGTACTCTGTGGCTGAGTCAAATGAAAACTGAACAGAGGCACAGAATGAAATCAACAAGGTTTATTTCAAAAGTAATCTACAAAGTTACAGAAACCTTCTCCCACTATATTTCCAAGCAGTGATTACCCTGCTCATAGAACTTCTTACGCTGAGATTGGAACCAGTTGCGAACATTGTCCATGATTTCATTGTCCGAAGAAGTGGACCACTGACATTATAGTCCTGATCTATCACCATGAACTTCCATATATTTGGTTCATTGAAAAAGGCATTGAAGGGTCAGTGCTTCTCAATGAAGTGGTGGATGATGTTCTCAACTGGTTCCAATCTCAGTTGGTGAACAGTGGGAGAAGTGCTTGTGTAACTTCGAAGATTACTTTTGAAATAAACCTTGTTGATTTCAGTCTGAAGCCCCTGTTCCCTTTTCATTTGATCTTTCCTTATCGTTTAAATACTACAGTTGTGTTGAAATATAAATATATACATGGGAATATATATATATATATATATATATATATATATATTTTTTTAGTAGTGGTTAACATCACACCAGTTCAGACAGGATTTTTGCCGATGATAAGATAGGAAAGACCTAGGATTAGGAAGTGTAATATAACCTTTACATTCTGAAGTTTGTTGGATGATACCAGAAAAGCAGTAAAAGGAATATATGGAAGTACAAAAATGAGTACAATGGATATGGCCATGTATTTGCAGTAAACAAAATTGCTTAATTTTAATTAAAAATCTGAAAATACGAATGTAACCTGTGTTATGTAATCAAATTGTATGGAAATTTCAGAGAAGTTGAACTTATCAGTGCCTGTTTCACAATTTATAGAGGTGCAGGATATAAAAGCACAACTGTCGGTCTAAGTAGCTCAGAAGGTAGAATGATGGTCTTCTGAGCCTAGCTTGGCAGGTTTGATCCTTGTTCAGTCTGGTGGTATTTGTACGTGTGAAGGTGCTCAAATACGTCAGCCTCGTGTTAGTACAATTACGGTCACGTAAAAGAACTTCTGCTGGACAAAATTCTGGCACCTTGGCGTCTCCAAAAACGTAAGAAGTAGTTAGTGGGACATGAAATCATTATTATGAAAAGCATGACAGGGTAGTAGTACAATAATCAGCTAGACATCTTGTTTTGAATAGTTTAGATACATAATTATAAGTCTCAATTATAAGTCTCCCAAGATTGAAAGAATCACTTTTACAATTTTCTATTTTGAGGATTTCTCATATTAAAAATATGTGAATGCATTGAAAATTCTTGTTCACTTTCTTTATTAAGAAACAGGAATCCTTAATGTCTTCAGAACATTAGTAAAGAGGACTGGGTAATTCTTACCTGGGCCTGCACTGACAAAATTGTCCCCCTTTTGGCCAATCCCATGTGGTGCAGGCTTTTCCTAGTTTCCGTCATGCAGTATCTCTCCTCTAAAAATCCTCGAACTTAATATGCCTTACGAGTATGATTTCTTCAATACTTGGTTAACTGATTTATCAAAGCGAATTAGTAAGTTTAGTTGAAGAAGAGTGTATTCAGTTCTTTTCTTTAACTTCTGAAGCAGGTAAAAAGTAGGCAGTGAAAAGTCTGCTTCATTTTCCCCTTTGAAAGTAATTCAACAAAGTGTGGGTTTACAACTGCTTGTGTTGCATAAGGTGACTGATTCAACACTATTTTAATTTTCTTAGGAACCATGAGGTTGTAATTGGAGGGTCCAATAAATAAAATCCCTAAGTCTGTTTTTTCAACTTTCCAGGAAATGAAATACAAAGTTTCAAACTTACACAAAATCTATATTTTTCACTTCTGTAATCCAATTTTCTGTTAGGAAATATACATATCAACTATTATTTAAAATAACTAAAAGCTCTTATTAGTAGTGAAATATAGTTTTTAAAATGCAAAATACACTCATGGACGTAGTGATTTTTTTGGTTTGTATAATGTTTTCCTGTTCATTTTTTTCTTCAAATGTCACTCGTACTCATCCACATCACCCATTTCATCAGAACTATCAAGACTGAAGTCAGTAGTTTGAAACACACCGCTATAAAACAATCTGTCACTTACTGGCACATACTGGAGCATGTGAAGTCCTTCACCTTTCCCTCCTTCAATGGCAAGTACGTTCTGTACTTCTGCTTGGGTCTCGAATTCAGCAGGCTATTCTTAGATACACCATATCTATACAGTGACACCTCCTTAAAGCCTGTTCCGTTGGTCTCTTCAGATAATTGCATCTTTCCCCCTGCTTGGAAAACGACCCGACGACATTTCGATATACCTGGCAAACTGGGCTTTAATATGCCCCTGTACATTTCCTGATAGTGTAGGACAGGAATGACTCTTTCCTAGGATCTTCAGAACTACCTGTGAGGGATTTTTGCACAAACACAACATCAAAGGGTTTCTTCTTCTTACACTCCTTTACCATTTTCACATACATTTCAGGACCATAAACTGTTTCAGACTTCTTCTTCTTATATCGCTCGATTGCTCCAAAATCTGAATCAATAGGCATCATACTGTGTCCTGGTACAGGGTACACTATTGTTATTTTATCAAAAATCCTCTTAACACATAGCTGATCTAAATAACAAATGAGATACCTATTCTTGTTTTGTGAGAATGCATTATCACAAAAAAGAACAAGATTCATTTCTGCTGACTTGTTAACATTAATATAATCCTCAAGACAGGTTATTACTTCATCAGGGCCCTTTGCAGCAAAATGTTCTGCATACATGTACATACCGGCTTTGTTTGTCTTTATATTATGAATTCCAAATATGTGAATCCACAACTGACGGCGATAATATTCATCTTGCACATTTGTGACAGGTAAGGGCAAATTCTTCTGGAAATCGAAGCAAATGGCAAGAGTAATTAGAGAGTCATCATTTTTCGCAGCACTGAGTTGCTGAAAAAAAGTTTCTGCATTTCTCTGGTGCTGCTCCAAGCACTTCACCATATTTTCTTCAGTTCCATCAGTTCCATCATTTTTGGATGATTTATCTGCATCAATGTCTATTTTGTATCTTGTGCAGATATTACACATATCTTTTCTAGGCAGACCAAACGATATATTAAACTCAATAAAAAATAGGAGAGGATTTCCACCAATCAATACTTATTTATTGTATATATGATGTACATCATATGGCATTCCTTCAACACCACAATCTTAATCAAAGCTTCATTATATAAATATGTATGTATGTATGGTTCAGCTGAAGATGACCTTGAATATGAGGTCGAAACCGGTCCTGTGGTTTAATATATACAATAAATAAGTATTGATTGGTGGAAATCCTCTCCTATTTTTTATTGTGCAATTGTCAATACGGAAATGAAGATTATAGATTACGATATTAAACTCGGTCGTAAAAACCCGCCGAAAGATTTCGTATGAGATGACATTGTTTTTATGTTCTTGATTGTAAGCTTTATAAAGCTTTTAAGTGTTCATTTCTGGGTCCAAGAACTTCCTCAGCCTATTGTCTGATCGCGTGTAGTGCGATTCTCTACAGGGCAGATTGTCAATAAAATTTCTAACTTTCTCTAGTGTCTCCTCACTTGTTCTCCGATGATGTTGGTGCTTTCCTCTCATGTCTATTACACTGTTATCTGGTTTCTGTACTTTTGCTACCAGACGATCCCGCTTAATACCAAAAAGAGCAGTAAATGCAGAGAGGCACAATGAAATTGTTTGATTGTTGTCTACAGTTACAGAATATCTGAAAACTCGCCTAGGACGGGAAGGAATATCAGATACCCTTGGACGATGTCTTTTCGGTTGAATTAACTGCAGACAGCCTTGTAAATATATGTTCTGCTCCATGTGTGATTGCAGACTGTTAAATCTGTCGTACAACTTTTTCCTATCAAGAACTGATAATTTACTGGCACACTTGCACCGGCATGGAGGAATGTTCCCCATCACCCTTTTTTCACCGTTTGTGTTACTGGCTATTTTCCTATTTTGTTTCCAGTTTTTTTACATCAAGCTTTCTTTTCTTGCCCACTGTCACGTTCTTAACACTTTGAATATTAACACTGTCGTTATATTCTCCTTCTGTAACGGCGCTCCTCTTCATACCATCTGCAGTACCTGATGATCTATAATCAATATTGGCTGTCACAGATTTCTTGCTTTGTTGATGAACAGGACTCTCATGCTCTGCAACAAAAGACACAAGAATGTTTAAGTGTAAATACCACAAAAGATAACCCTTTAATTTTGAATTATAGCAAATGAACTTGGGGAGGTAAATAATATATTGCTAAGTGAATTTTCTTTACTGACCGCTCTTTCTGCAGAAAATATACCAGTTACCATCTCTTCTAACACGACTGATGCCTGGCTGTTTCCTGTTTCAGTGTACAAGATACCCTCTTTTCTCAAGCCACTCTCTTCCATATTCCCATTGTCTTCGTGTAACTGAATAACAGTGGATATCTCGGCTTGCTCTGTAGACTTTCGCACAGATTCATTGTCGTGTTCTTTGAAGGTGTCCTCAAGGTCCATTAATATTCTCTCTGAACATTAAACCGAAAGGTGAAATATGTTTGTATACAGATACTTTTATAGTCTAAAATTCCAGTAAAACCATATGAATGAAGTGGAATAAAGCAAAACTATGAGTTTCTTGTACATACCTATTTCATCTGCACCTAACACGTACTTCGACATCTTCCTCACTACACATGTGAGTGTTACAAACACACTACTAAGCAATATTATTCCTCTGACTTGATTGTTGAGCAATAAATGAAGTTGGCAGAGTGTATTTGTTGACAACAATATCTAGGATGGGAAGAGGGAAATGTTGGATTTATTTCAATGGATTTAGTGGACTTACGGGTTTCTTTCGTTGCCTTGAGTGGACTTGGGGATTTATTTTGCTGCATTGAGTGGACTTGGTGATTTCTTAAATTAAATTACTAGAAAGTACGAATTATACTTATGCAAGTTACATAGACTTAGGATTATGTATTGTTGAAACTGATTGGAGATTTGAAAAGAGCGGGAAATTTTGGTCCAGATACATGCATTATCTCCATTTGTCAAAAAATGGACTTACTGGTTTTATTGGACCCTCCAATTGTGTTCAAAGTAGTCTAATTCACTCACTAATTTGTGACCAAGTGAAAGGGATAAATCTTGCAATAGCCTAAGCAAGTTCGTTTTGGCTGTTTAGTAGTCTTCTTGAAATGTCACCTGGATGTCAAGTTCTGTAGACTGAAGATATTGCTCAGTTTCTCCCCCTCTAACTCCTTCTATACTGTACAATGTCTTCCAGGTACTCTTCAAAGCACTTGGCAGAAGTGAATTGAGAGTTCCACTTGGCAGAAGTGAATTGAGAGTTCCACAGAATTACTACAGGCTGAGGGAAAACTTTAATTACTTTCTTGGTGTGATGGCTGTTACATTATTACCATTATGCTTGTAAATACTCTAGGCAAATAGTTCTGAAAACATTATTTTCTGAAATTTTGTGGTCGCACTTTCACACAAAATTTTGAAGTATGAAAGAGTTTTAGTGTATTTATGAATAATCCCCACAGTTATTATTTTCAAAATCTGGGTGTGGGTATTATTTATGCCAAGCTAGGTACTTTGTTCCTGATAGACATAAATCTGAAAGTTGGTATTTTTTCACCCGTTCTGTTGGCAACTCTTGTCCTGTATGAATCGAGAAGTGTGCCATGTATATACGGCATCATTTTAAGTGTTCATGTTTAGGATGGCTGGTGTGGGTTCTCGTTATAGGTCATTCATGGTAAAAGAAAAGCTCCACATAACTGAAGAGGCAGAGCAAATTGGTAATCATGTTGCGGCAAGAAAGTACGATGAGGATCAAAGTTGCGGTATGGTACATGATTGATGGATAAATAAAGTTTATCTTAAACAGGCAAACTGAGTATTTCATGGTGGAAAAGAGAGTTTCCAGAAATCAAATATAGGATATGCAAATAAGTGACTAACAGTGGTGGTGGTGATTATTGTTTTAAGAGGAAGTACAACCAGGCAACCATCCTCTATATCTCACTAATCAGAGAAAAAAAATTAAAGAGATCCGACACCTTGTAAAATGAAGGTATCGGCCAAAGAAAGTGGGGCCATGAAGGGCATGAAAATGAGACTCCCTAGGCCTCAATACCTAATACCAAGGTACGTCAGATAGGATAGATGATAGTGAAGAGCCTGGCACAAGTAACTAAAAGTAATGCCAGGACTCGACTAAGCGCACAGTGGTTGTCAATCCACGCGTCCAAGTTTAGATCCATTGGGACCCCTTGTAGTCGCCTCTTACGACAGACAGCGGATACCGTGGATGTTTTTCTACTACTCCTACCCACAGTGAGTAATATGCGACTCAAAAGAGACAATTAGGATGTACACCCATGAGTGAAATGTGTTGGTTGGAAGTTAAATTGTGGAGTATAAGGCTAATTGTGGATATCTCATTCATGTTTTTGAATTAAATAACTTCAATTTTTGTAAGAAAACTAACATTGTAAAACATCTTCCAGCCAATTATGAAGGAAAAAAATAGGAATTTCCACATATTTGTTGTCGGCTTGCACCAGAAAAATTCACATGTTCTGTCACATATTGGTACTGCAGACCCGATACCAGTATATTTTTTAATGCCTTTGGAGTAAAGGCTACTAATGAAGCTTACAAAATGAGCAATTATTCTCTTTGTTGTTGTTGTTGTTGTTGTTGTTGTTGTTGTTGTTCTTATTTTTCTTCACCATTGCGGGATCACAACTGCAAACTGTGTCACACACATGGATTTGGCCCTGTTTTATGGCTGAATGCCCTTTCTGACGCTAACCCTATATGGAGGGCTGTATTCACTATTGCAAGTTTCAGCAATAGTTGATTGTGTGGTGTATTGTTCCCAAGCCAGAAGAATTAACCATGCGCGATTAAATCCTCAACCCAGCCCGGAATTGAACCAGTGACCCTCTGAAAGGCCTCTGTGCTGACCATTTAGCCAAGGATACGACATGACAGTTGCTTCATAATTTTATAGTTCATTGTACTGTAGTATTCACAGTCTTCAATATAGATATTTAATAAATTTACACCAACACTTTTTCAAACTTTCCTGTCCTAAAATAAGGCTGTGGGGATTATTCATGTGTATACAGTATAGATGTAATTTTTTTTAGTTAAAACTCAGAAAATGTTTGTCTAAAATGTCATTTTTACTCAAGATTCAGTCCTAAGCTTAGGTATTATTTCTTCTAGATCAGACCTTTGGTAACAATTTCTCTCTTTGTACTCATGACATTGGTGGTAAATAAAACATAAAATGCTTTTTACTTTAATAATCTGGGTGCGATGTTGTCATTCAAACTGTGTGAAAGTGTTGCATTACTTCGTGCAGGATAAAAAGGAAGGTGTGAAGGAAGAGAAGAAAGAGGAAAAGTGTCCTGTGGAAGATGTCAAGTTAATAGAAGACCTTATGGATAAACCAAAGAGGAAATTTATGTTCAATATTGCTGATGGTGGCTTTACAGAACTACATACTCTTTGGCTGAATGAAGAGAAAGCTGCAGTACCTGGCCGTGAGTACGAGATATGGCACAGGAGGTAAGTCTTAATGAAGCCATGTTGCAAATAATAAAAATATGCCCTCTTCCACTCACTCTCTTAGAAGTGAGTTGGAAGCAGGAATGTAAATGGACAGGACAATATATTATGCCCATACAGGAGAGGGGAGATTAGTCATAATCGAATATATTCTGCCATTGCCAATAATAGTTATACCTAATATCCATCAAATTAATGTGGTGAGAAGTTGATACTTCTTACCATGAAGTATATCTCCATTTTCAACTTTGATTCATTTAAAGTGTGATGAAATAATAATGTGACCTTTGTTAAGTAATTTTGTTATTTTCTTAGGAACTCTTGTTATTCACCTTGCTTCTTTTTCCATGAAACTTGAAATGAAAGGATGGGGGAATGAAATTTACAGAAATTCTCTCTAAAATTACTTCCATGTCATTATTAACCATTTTAGGACCGGGTATATTCAAGGAGGGCACGCCTAAGAAGACCAGCTGTTTAGCATGTGGAATGGCGAAAATGACCAGGGTGTTCGAGGCATATTTTTCACATCTCCTTTCAGAAACCTGTAACTTAGTAATAAAGTTTTGTTCACAATTCTTTTTTCAAAACCTTGAGAAAACAACCCTTTTTCTTGTGAGATTTAAAAAGAGGCAGTTTGAACAAAATTAAAATTTAAAATAAACAATATTTTATATATACACTAAAAATATTATTTAAATGTTGAAATGAAATATATATAGCTTCTAAACTAAGCAAAATTTATCCATGGCAGATGTATTATTTATGTTCCATACTTCATTTCCCGTATTATCACAAATTTTATTGGAGTTCGGATTGAAATTAATTAACAAAATATTGTTACTGTCAACTTGATCTGAAGTCCAAAAGAAACAGCACAGGAGTAAGCACACATTGTTTGCCTACACTTTCTTGATACAAATCCAGAACCTCTGAATAACACCAATACACACCTACCATATAACACACTGAAACTGACCCAATATTGTTTTAAAATGTTTCCAGATGTTTTCCACGCTTACAAAAACTTATTTACAAATATGTTTTGCAATGCACATACCATGGCATCCTTCTTGGCATTTGGTTCACACAGTTCTTCAGGTGGTCCTATAAGGGTTAAAGATTAATAATAATCTTATGACGTTAGGCAGCAAGTAACCTAGTATATTCTTCTCAGTTTTATTGTCTGTTTGCTTATTTATGGTATCTCCTTTCCAAGTGGGTAATTATTTTGAGTGTTGTTTTCCGTTTCGAGTGATACAGCCATCGCCTTTGTAAATAATGATTATTTCTCGTAAACGTAGGACAAGTTGCGAATGGTAGGCAGGACTTGACGAGAACTCTGACGATGACTTGTTAGATTTATCAGATTTCTGGAAAGGAGATAGCATAAATAATGAAGCAAACAAACAAACGATAAAATTGAGAAGAGTGCACTATGTTACTTGCTGCCACACGTGGTTTATGTTGAAACGGCAACAGCAGACTGCACAGCTTGGCAATAAGGTTAGCGCGGGCTGGCAAGCGCAAGGAGGCACTGTACTTGTTGGTGTTTATTTCGTGCTTTGACTCTCATACTCAATGAAACTTTAATCTAACAGTCCCAAAAGATCTTCAAGACACTTAATATAGCATCATAATATTCATGCGTTAAAATATTTGGCCTACAGATATCCTTTTATTCCATTGACGAAATATCGCCAGCTGATCCATTTAGCCAGTGTGGCCATTGACGATACATCGTCAGTTGGTCTTTCTTGCAAGGATTGTCACTGACGATATATTATCAGCTGGTCCTATAAGGGTTAATAATATTTGGAAACAATTTTACAAATTGAATTTTGAAATTTTGCATACTATACTTTCCTTTATTCCATTTTAGTGCCTAGCCTAATGAATTATATTTGTTAACCTATTTCCTGTTTGGTGTTTTCTTGGTTTTTTCCTTATGCTATGATTATTTTCTAGTCTTAAATAGTGACAGTCACCAGGAAATGATACCTTAAGTTGGAAAATGTATTTTTTTGTTTATTTTATATTTTGATAGTTCATAAAATAACAATCATTTTCTTAAAAACCAGACGTGTCTAACTTTAAAATTGAGAATTTAAAGTTGTTGGACAGAATTAACAAAATTTCAAGAGAATCAATTGATTTTTTGATGCCACAAGAAGGTTAATGTTTAAGGCAATATAATATAAATGATGTACACAGAAGTACAAAATATGGCTTGACATTTATTGAAAATGTGGTAAAGAAAATAAAAAGTCAAATAATGTACAATAAAATTATTTCTTGTTGTACCACTGGTATTGTAAAAGTCCATTAATTTTTCACCCATCACAGTTTCTATACAATAGAATGAAAAATGAAAACCCACAACCTGTTTTGCAGTTATTGGCCAGGTCAGGAATTTAATGAATGAATCATATGTAGGCTATTAGTACGATGGGGTCGCCACTCCCAGAGTGATTTATTAATGACTTGATAGATGCTATGAAATGATAGTGGCGAGTGTTGCTGGAATGAAAGATGGCAGGAAAGACCGGAGTACCCGGAGAAAAACCTGTCCTGCCTCTGCTTTGTCCAGCACAAATCTCACATGGAGTGACCGGGATTTGAACCACGGTATCCAGCAGTGAGAGGCCGATGTGCTGCCGTCTGAGCCGTGGAGGCTCCTGTACAATATAATTCATTACAAAACAAATAATCTTGTGGTTAATTGTCCTCTCCTCACATGGATGCACACGATTTACAAGCTTACCCTCCACATTTAAATTAAACCAGAAATAAAAATAATTAAACCTCCAATGAGTATCATGCAAATGTACAAAAATTATCTCGACACTAATTCATTAATTAACCAAGAAATTAATTAAGCTTGATCTCCACAATCAATAGTTAAATTTACAGTCACATCTGCCTAATTCAATATTAATTACCTTCAAAAATAATTGATTTAATTTTGTTTACAATGAAGTAATTTCTAACTTAGTTATGCTTCACTTCATTTATTCAACTTGCACGTATGTCTTAATTACTTTAAGTCTATGCCTGACTAATCTGAATAATACCTAATTTAGAAAATCTTATTTACAAAATTATCACGTCATCTGTTGTTATAACTCGCATTATTTCATTCTCTCTTGTTTCATGTTGTTTTACCTTATCTTGTTGGTTTACCTTAATTCCGAGACTCTTTTAAAAAATTATCCTGTTATTAATTTATCATTAAATCTATTCTGATTTATCTTTACCAAAAGTGTTTTTTACCACAACCCAAAAATAAAATTTACTTCCGATGCTGAAATGATCCTCCTCCGTGACAATATGGGAAAAATCACAACCCACAAAGACATAAATTCACATGGTAAAATAGTCTTATCAAGCAATCACATAATAGCTCATACACATCTATGCCTACAAACACAAAAGGTACACGTTATTTACAACATTATACATTCCTAAGCCTTATTTTCTTTTATCAGTGATTATTAAGATATTACAGTCAGTGATTAATCATGTCGATGACCTTCACTTCACTAACATGCCTTAAATAAATCATCTGAATGTCAAGTCCATGATTGAATAATATAAAAATCACTTAGTAGCACCATCACTTAAGCAGTGTTGTGAAATTAAATTTTATTATGTCTAATCATTTGTTGCCTTCCTCAACTCGGCATGTACTCTATAAATTCATAAGTTGCAGGCACACAATCGAAGCATGTGCTTTGAATATTCATAAATATGGGCCTGCAAGCCTACCGTTTCACCAGCAATCTGACTATAAATTGAGCACAACTTGGCATCTTTCAACATTATCATCAAAAATGTCAATCTAATTAACACTCAACGCCATTTAATTGCTCTATTCATCCTGGTAACTTGATCATACAGTTAACGATTATTATCCTATAACTCAACCATATCCAAGATCAGAAATGAAAACTGATGAGTGGAAATAATGCCTCCATGTAGGAGTAAAATGAGATGGCAAGTTATATTGTACGCATAATTCAATAAAAATCAGTCACATAAAAATTCTTTAAATTGATTGTTAGTGACTTGATTTTTAAGCATCAATGTTGTTTGAAATATAACTGGAAAGAAGATTACGATTCACACAATCAAGTACAATCTACAGCACATTTTTATACAATTCTACCATCACGTAGATGAAAATTGAAGACGGAAAGAAACTACAAAATATTACTGACAGAAAACATCATGACTGAGAAGAAGATCGTATTATATTCTATTAAAGATTGATAAGTAAAGTCAATAATCTCAGTCTCTTGGAGTAGTAGCCTAGTCCTCCGAATGCTTTACCTCTAGAACCATGGCCACGCTATCATTTAGCTGGTCATCATAGTGAAAATGTCCCTTGTTGAAATCCTCTTCATCTCCGGAGCAGATCCTCTAGAATAACACATGGTAAACATCCACAGGCACTGAAGAAACTTGTACAGTTCTTGGTCTTAAGTGATGAACTTCTTGGCGAGCTTGAACCTACCCTCTAAATAAATTAACAATATCGAGGAAAAGTGTAGAATACCAAAAGTCAAAGAATGAATTGAAATCCCACCTAGGAAAATTAACGGTAGTACAGAGGTCAAAGTAATGCACTCAAGACAGTCAGAAAAATTACAAGTTTAAACAAGAGGGAGGATATCAGAACAACAAAGAAGAGGAGACATACAGGAGAAATAATGTATCGTAAATCATACAGGAAACACCAAAATAATAATCAGGGACAGAAGTCGCTTGCCTTTAATCCCGAACACAACTTCCAATGAAATAATTTAACCGTGCGCTTTTCAAAACCCAATGAAAATTAACCTGAAGCCCTGTGACTAATGTGAATACTAAATAAATACACAATTTAAAGTTACCACTATTTAATGGAGAAAAATCTCAATTGACATACAGTAAATTACCCCTTGATTTTCAATTTTTTTTTAATTGGGGCGTGAGGAGGGGGGGGGGGGGGGGGTAAGTTACCAGTAAGGAAATAGCAGTAAGTTGCATTAAATATTTCAGATAAGTTAAAAACATGAATCATTTTGATAGTAAAATAGTTTACAATCAGTAAGGATAGAAATTTTGATATAATCTTGAAGGAGATTTAATAAGTTAAATCTCAAAGGTAGTTTAAAATTATCCATATCTTAGTTAAATTAAATCTTTGATAAAATATTAATAATCCCCTGCATAGAGTTTTAGTATATTAAATTTAGTAAGAATGATTTAAATAGAATGTCACTATTTTGAACACAGAACTTCAATTAAATTAGGAAAGATAATTAAAAATGAAGAATATCTTGACATTAATAAAGACACATGGCCCAAGTTTCAAGAAAGATGACAATTATGAAAAATTTCAAAATGATTTTTCATTAGTAGATAAATCCAAAACTTTCCAAGTCTTATTAAAACAATCTCCACGGATTAAAAAAGTATGAGAATATTTAAGGCAAAGGGTATTTTAGCTATACATCACAACACAGTACTGCATAAATCATTTGAAAACACTTTCAAACAAATGTCAGCTGAAATAAAATCAATTCATAGGACATAACCATCATCCATCATGATTTCCATTCCGATTCATAATGATCTTGCCTTCCTTTTTTACTCAACATTAAAAATCAGTCATCAGATAAAAACATCAGAACAGCTAAACAACAATATCGAGCCACGCCCCAAACAAATAAATAATAAATAGAAGAAAATGTACAAGTCCGACATAAGCTTGGGTTTAAAAGATACTCAGTTCAAAATGCTAAATCCTAAGCATTAAAAATCCTTCTCATACATTAAGTTCCTGAAGTTTTGAAAGCTTACAACCAGAAAATAATAATAGTAATAAATTTTAATATTTTTGATAGTGAAAATTCAATTAGTTTTGCAGTACCTGATTCATTTAATGAAATTTCAGGCCTGTGAGGGTAAGTCTTTTCTAAAAAAGGAAAGTAAGGAGAATTGGTTATGAAGAAATAAAATGTTGAGGGAATTTGTCTTTCTTACATGTAAGAAAATATTAAACTAAAGCATTTAGAGGAAAGTTGAATAAGGAATAGGAGAACAACTAAATGACCAAACAAGAAAGAGGAGAATTTTAAAGCAAGGTCCAATTAAAAGCAGAAAAATTAATACTCAAGAACACACCCCAAAGAAATAAAAACTCCCTCAAGAAACATACATACATGCATACATACATACATACATACATACATACATACATACATACATACATACATTATCATTATAGACTGTTATGCCTTTCAGCGTTCAGTCTGCAAGCCTCTGAGAATTTACTAAACGTCGCCACAATCCTCGATTTGCAACTAGTGTTGTGGCCTCATTTAATTCTATACCTCTTATCTTTAAATCGTTAGAAACCGAGACTAACCATCGTCGTCTTGGTCTCCCTCTACTTCTCTTACCCTCCATAACAGAGTCCATTATTCTCCTAGGTAACCTATCCTCCTCCATTCGCCTCACATGACCCCACCACCGAAGCCGGTTTATGCGTACAGCTTCATCCATCGAGTTCATTCCTAAATTAGCCTTTATCTCATTCCGAGTACCCTCCTGCCATTGTTCCCACCTGTTTGTACCAACAATCATTCTTGCTACTTTCATATCTGTTACTTCTAACTTACGAATAAGATATCCTGAGTCCACCCAGCTTTCGCTCCCATAAAGCAAAGTTGGTCTGAAAACAGACCGATGTAAAGATAGTTTCGTCTGGGAGCTGACTTCCTTCTTACAGAATACTGTTGATCACAACTGCGAGCTCACTGCATTAGCTTTACTACACCTTGATTCAATCTCACTTACTATATTACCATCCTGGGAGAACACACAACCTAAATACTTGAAATTATCAACCTGTTCTATCTTTGTATCACCAATCTGACATTCAATTCTGTTGAATTTCTTACCTACTGACATCAGTTTAGTCTTCGAGAGGCTAATTTTCATACCATACTCATTGCACCTATTTTCAAGTTCCAAGATATTAGAGACTGCAGGCTTTCTGCACAGTCTGCCATTAAGACCAAGTCGTCAGCATAGGCCAAACTGCTTACTACATTTCCACCTAACTGAATCCCTCCCTGCCATTTTATACCTTTCAGCAGATGATCCATGTAAACTACGAACAGCAAAGGTGAAAGATTACAGCCTTGTCTAACTCCTGTAAGTACCCTGAACCAAGAACTCATTCTACCATCAATTCTCACTTCTCAATTCTCCCTCAAGAAAGATAAAAATTATTTAACACCAAAAGATAAATGAATAAGTGGCAAAACTTACCAAGGAAATATATTTAAACAGGGGTAATGAGGTGTTTAAGAGCATCAATTAAACAGGACGACGTCAACTTGGACAACATAGGGAAAGAAAAAGGATCCAAAACATAACAGTGTTAGTCAGCACCATATTGAAATATTTCTCACGACCGAATACAATAGTTTAAATAAAGGCACTTACCAAAAACATAATTAAGACAACTTCTCTATTACTTACTGAACCTTGAACCTCTAAAAATTAAAATTAGAAAGATATACCCTTCACAGGGGACTTTACAGTAGTACTATAATAGAAGTGTAGATATAAAGGAGAATTGGTGAAAACATCCATCATGATACCCATTCTGATTGATAATGATCTTTCTTTCTTCTATTTTTACTCAACATTATAAAACAGTCTCCGGATAAAAACATCAGAACAGCCAAAGATGTCACTTTCAAAATAAATGAACACCTCTACAGGCTTTTAGACATCTTCAGCAATAAGGCTTCTTTTTACACATTTTCCTGTTGCCTAGAAGGCAAAGTATTCTTTAAGCTAAGAGCAAAAACATCTTGCTCCTACATAGTACAGATACAAAGTGAACAGTGGCGAGTCATCTTTTATTAGCAACAATGGAGAGATTATGAGCTTCCTTCGCTATTATGTTTAGTACTAAACCCACCAACAGGATGCACGCATAGTCCATACAGACAAAACAGCTCACAGTAAGAGTATCATAACTGATATAGAACAAATACTCTTTAAGAGTGTAAAACTCTAATAAAATGAAATGCGTAACTTTAAAAGGTATTAGAAAAGTGTGACACAAATTTGTACATCTTATCGATGATTGCTGAAAGTTATTACTTAGGTATTATCGTCACAAGCTGAAACTAACTTGAAAATGAAAATCCATATCCTTTTTCCAGCCATTTGACCGGGTCGGGAATGGAATGAATGAAGCCCCCATCCAGTGGCAAGGATAGGAATTGTGCTGGCTGCCGAAGCCTGTTGCACTCCTCTGGGGCAATAATTAATTAATGACAGATGAGATGAAATAATATTGTATTGTGTTGCTGGAATGAAAGATGACAGGGCGAATCGGAGTACGCGGATATAAGCCTGTCCTGCCTCTGCTTTTTCCAGCACAAATCTTGCATGGAGTGACCCGTATTTGAACCACGGAACCCAGCAGTGAAAGGCCGGCAAGCTGCCCCCTGAGCCATGGAGGCTCCTGAAACTAACATAAAATTTTAAAATACGCTCTGATCAGTCGTTAAGTATTTGTGTAGCTACGCAAAGAATCCTTATCTTGGCTCTATCACGGACATTAATGGGGTAGAACGAGGTTAATCATTGTTCACTTAGGTCTATATGTAATTGTATCCAAGGAAGTATGACGGACAAGAAATATCTGATTGATGTTTCAGATCATTGTCTGCCATTTTGTTGGTTCATATCCCGTGTGGTAGATATTTCTAGACTGGCACTCGCTCAAGCTTGCTAACCGCAGAACTCTCCCCTTCATGTCATGTGGCATTCTGCTTGCCCTAACAGAGACCTGACAAGAAGAAGAAAAATAACTTGTGTCTCGGGTGGGAGAATAATCCACCTGACTGACTAATGTGGTCAAGGCCATTGCAATAAGAATACATACCATTTATCATCTCGCCTGATATGAATAAATGTAGCATACGCTTGCAATGACAATTATGCATTACTTTGGCGGGCACAATAAATACATACATACATACTGAACCTGTTTGTGCCATAACTCAGGGCTGTACTGGATATACAAATTATGGACTAAAGCTGTGAGAATTTATTAAATAAAAAAATATAAAAGTTGAGATTTAAAACAAGATAAAATAAATTTGTATACATAAAATCATATTCCTGACCTTAAATATGAATGTGGTGAATGCAGAAAATTGGCTGGATGTCATATTAACCAGTCACATAATATTCGATGAACTTGAATATATCAACTCTATGATGAAAAAAATGGACTTTGATCAACATATAACACTCGGTGCAAATTCTAATAATCACTTGCATTTCACCATCATCATAAATCACCACAATGCTGCACTATTCTATACAACATCAAACAGTATTGAGGAACTACGGGCCCATTAATTAAGGAATCCGTTGATATTCCACACAGTTCCAAACAATTGCTCACAATGCAACATAACTTATACACCAATAATTAAGCCCCACTCAGTTAAGCACTTTTCACAGAAGAGCATATTAACTACCAGCTTAGTAAAATATTTGCCATGATTATATATATATATATATAAAATAACTTGTCCTGGCTGACTGACAGATTCATCATCGCCGAGCCAAAACTACTGGACATAAAGAAATGAAATTTTGAGGATACGTTCATATTACAATGTAAGTACTCGCTAAGGGATTATTATTGGATATTTTATCGTTAAGGGAGTGAAAAGGGGGGGAGGGTTGAAATTTTAAAATGAGTGTACAGTATGTATATTTTGAAAACTGAACAGTTTAAAGACATGAAAATTGGTATTTGGAATCTCTTGTAAAAGTAAAGGAACACACATAATTTGTTTTCTGAAAATCCGCTTACGGGGAAGTGTTAAAGGGGGTAAATTTTTTTAATGAGCATACATCTATATACACTGACTGACAGAGCAAATGCAACACCAAGAAGGAGTGGTTCAAAAGGGATGAAAGTTGGGGAAAAAACAGAGACGGCACGGACGAATAATTGATGTTTATTTCAAACCGATATGCAGGTTACACAATGCGCACGGCATCGACTCAGTAGGATGTAGGACCACCGCGAGCGGCGATGCACGCAGAAACACGTCGAGGTACAGAGTCAATAAGAGTGTGGATGGTGTCCTGAGGGATGGTTCTCCATTCTCTGTCAACCATTTGCCACAGTTGGTCGTCCGTACGAGGCTGGGGCAGAGTTTGCAAACGGCGTCCAATGAGATCCCACACGTGTTCGATTGGTGAGAGATCCGGAGAGTACGCTGGCCACGGAAGCATCTGTACACCTCGTAGAGCCTGTTGGGAGATGCGAGCAGTGTGTGGGCGGGCATTATCCTGCTGAAACAGAGCATTGGGCAGCCCCTGAAGGTACGGGAGTGCCACCGGCCGCAGCACATGCTGCACGTAGCGGTGGGCATTTAACGTGCCTTGAACACGCACTAGAGGTGACGTGTAATCATACGCAGTAGCGCCCCAAACCATGATGCCGCGTTGTCTAGCGGTAGGGCGCTCCACAGTTACTGCCGGATTTGACCTTTCTCCACGCCGACGCCACACTCGTCTGCGGTGACTATCACTGACAGAACAGAAGCGTGACTCATCGGAGAACACGACGTTCCGCCATTCCCTCATCCTCATCCAAGTCGCTCTAGCCCGGCACCATGCCAGGCGTGCACGTCTATGCTGTGGAATCAATGGTAGTCTTCTGAGCGGACGCCGGGAGTGCAGGCCTCCTTCAACCAATCGACGGGAAATTGTTCTGGTCGATATTGGAACAGCCAGGGTGTCTTGCACATGCTGAAGAATGGCGGTTGACGTGGGGTGCGGGGCTGCCACCGCTTGGCGGCGGATGCGCCGATCCTCGCGTGCTGACGTCACTCGGGCTGCGCCTGGACCCCTCGCACGTGCCACATGTCCCTGCGCCAACCATCTTCGCCACAGGCGCTGCACCGTGGACACATCCCTATGGGTATCGGCTGCGATTTGACGAAGCGACCAACCTGCCCTTCTCAGCCCGATCACCATACCCCTCGTAAAGTCGTCTGTCTGCTGGAAATGCCTCCGTTGACGGCGGCCTGGCATTCTTAGCTATACACGTGTCCTGTGGCACACGACAACACGTTCTACAATGACTGTCGGCTGAGAAATCACGGTACGAAGTGGGCCATTCGCCAACGCCGTGTCCCATTTATCGTTCGCTACGTGCGCAGCACAGCGGCGCATTTCACATCATGAGAATACCTCAGTGACGTCAGTCTACCCTGCAATTGGCATAAAGTTCTGAGCACTCCTTCTTGGTGTTGCATTTGCTCTGTCAGTGTATATAAAATAACTTGTCCTGACTGACTGACTGATTCATCATTGCCGAGCCAAAACTACTGGACGGAAAAAAAAGAAATTTTGGTGATACATTCATATTAACATATAGGTGCTCACTAATAAGGGAGGATTTTTGGATAGTTCGTCACTAAAGGGGTGAAAAAGGGGGTGAATTTACAAAATGAGCATATTTATATTTCAAAAACTTCAAAGATTACAGATGTAAAAATTGGTATTTGGAATCTCCTTTAAAAATAAAGAAACACGTATTTTTTTGTTTTCGGAAAATCCCATTAAGGGGGGTGAAAAGGGGGGGAAAGGGGGTTGAACACCTTTTATGAGGGGGCTTATATCTCAAAAACTGAAGACGTTGCAGACATTAAAATGGAAATTTGGTATCTCCTTTGAAATTAAAGAAACACGTATTTGTGTGTTTTTGGATAATCCGATGATTGGGGGTGAACATGAGTGATAAATGGAGTGAATTTCTAAGAACAGTATATATATCTCGGACATGTTATTTGCTTTACATACCACTAACTACATTTTACGGTTTTCGGAGGCGCCGAGGTGCCGGAGTTTAGTCCCGCATGAGTTCTTTTATGTGCCAGTAAATCTACCGACACAAAGCTGACATATTTGTGCACCTTCATATATCACCGGACTGAGCCAGGTCGACCCTGTCAAGTTGGGGTCAGAAGGCTAGCTCCTCAACCATCTGATTTCATGTCAAGAATTTTTGGTCCGTATTGGATCGACCATCTGAGCCATTCAGGCTGGCCCTAAGGGGTTTTGACTCGGGGATGAGGAATGACGAAAAAATATACGTTTATATGAAACCATTTGAATTACAAAGTTAAAATGTCAAATGATATCCTAGGTGTTAAATAACTGAAGGTTTGAAACAAATTTAACTCCTCAGAGAGTAAAAATGAGGGCCAAGATCCGAAAAAAACTGTATTAATTCCTTCCTCTGAAGTTGTTTGACGTATGAAGACAAAATTCCAAATAGCGGTATATATTTTAAATCCTAGGTGTGAAATAGGAAATATATTTTAAAACGTTCTACCTTAGTCTCTGTGGTTCAAGCGGCAGCACACCGGCCTCTCACCGCCGAATACCATGGTTCAAATCCCGGTCACCCCACGTGAGATTTGTGTTGGACAAAGCAGAGGCGGGACAGGTTTTTCTCCAGATACTTCGGTTTTCCCTGTCATCTTTCATTCCAGCAACACGCTCCATTAACATTTCATTTTATCTGTCAGTCATTTCTCATTGCCCCAGAGGAGTGCGACAGGCCTCGGCAGCTGGCACGTTTCCTTTCCTCGCTGCTGGATGGGCTCTTCATTCATTCCATTCCTGACCCGGTCAGATGACTGGAAACGGGCTGTGGATTTTAATTTTCATTTAAATGTTCCACCGTTAAAGTGGCAAATGAGGTTAGCTCTGTAAACTAGATTATTCATCCCTCGAAAACCGTTTGGAGTACAAAGTTGTAATTTTACGAGAAGGGTCTTCTTTTATGTCCTAGGTGTAAAATACCGTATACTTCAAAGCATTTCTCCATCACGGGCCAGTGGGTAACTGCTTCTAGTTTTTCAAGGTCTGTGGCTACTCCCTCTGGTGACAAAATGTGGCCTACGTAGCATACTTGCTACTAGAATAGTTGGCATGTCCCCGGGTTCAGTTTTAGGCGAGCATCTTGTAGTCTCTGGAACACTTTCCGGAAGTTTCTCAGGTGCTCCTGGAATGTGCTTCGTACCATGATGATGTCTTCTAGATAGACCCGGCAGTCATCATGCGTGAGCCGTTGCAGGTTCTTGGTGACGTCATTTAACTTCCGATAATCTATGCAGAAACATATTTCGCCGTTCTTCTTCTTTACTAGCACTACAGGGGATGATCATGGACTGTTGAATTCCTCGATCATCCCAGATTGCCTCACTTCTCTCAACATGTTGTCAGTCTCGGAAGTTTGTAGCCTACAGGGCTCGCGTCACTGGTGTCAGTGCAGTAGAACACCCTGTACATTTTCCATTTTCATTTGAATATTAGTGGCACATACTGAATGACATGATATGCTTTTCATTAATATACCTTATAAAGGTGGAAAATCTTGTACTAGTGGTGTGAATAAACCAGTGTACCGGTATGAGAATAAATTGTCATATAGTGCAATACAAGATTAACATTACTGTATCATGATGCAAATCATCCTTATTCTTCTGTCTATATACGTCTCAATTTTAAATTTGTCTTAAAATTTCTGTAAAAGGCTCAAATAATCTTAAGGCTTGAAAAATCTATTCTGTGATAATAGAAGGCTAAAATTGTTTTTATACAAACTTAAGAAAAAAACACCTTATACGCCTTGGTATAAGAGATATTTATTTTTAATTATTAATGAACTTTTCCTTTTTCTGGGAGTTATTCTTATTTCATTTGTTTTAAGGCACGATTACTGGTTGTTGGCTGGTATTGTTACTCATGGGTATGGCCGATGGCAAGACATTCAGAATGATATCCGCTTTGCCATCATCAATGAACCATTCAAAATGGACGTTGGCAAAGGAAATTTTCTTGAAATCAAGAACAAATTTTTAGCAAGAAGGTTTAAGGTAAGTCTTATCTAAGAAATAATTTTTCATTGTCAATAACTCCAGTATCTCTTATAGTCACTAGTGATTCAAGAAACATTCAGTGCACGTTATTATTTCCTTCATTCCTCCCTCCCTGCTTTTATAAATTGCACAGCATATTTGCTGCATCTTAAAAGAAAATGTTACCTGCTCTGATTTCAGTGACAACTTGAAAATATTGGGACTTACTGTATGCTAAGTCCTTGACTCTTGAAAGGTAACCCACCTGCATCCTGTAAGTCATGTATACGATATGTAGCAAGGATAAGCACTAAATTTTCTCAGTCTAGCAGTGCAAATAGCACCACCTATTCTACCAGGACCTTCCCTAATGTAACGTAAGTGCAAAGATGTAGCAGTAAAAACCACTACTATTGATAACTAAAACACACATACAGTATAATAACACATAGAAGTATGTACACAGTAATTCTCAATTGACAATTAATGTGTTGGAACGGTATCAAAATAAAACTAATTTTGTTGCATTCACACACATGTCAACAACACACCAACATCATAACTGAAGTACTCAACTTACTACTGAACACATATAAAAAATACACAGTAAAACAGGATTGATCTGTCATTGGTATCGATATTAAACTCGCACAACTTAACTCCGTTGCTCGAATATCACAACTCTACTATGACAACTCCCTACACGTCACCACTCTACTACTCTCAACTAACATCACTGAACTCCAACTGCTTGAGCTCAACACATTCTGGCTATGCTTGTGGATAATTCTGGTTACTCTCAACACAGTATTAATACAAGATACCCAGAAAGTTTCACAGTAAGCATCCAGAAATCCTTGGTATCTTCTTGTTCTAGAATTACCTTGATACAAGTTCATGATTATGGCACATTATTTCACTATATCAAAATAGATCTAAAATTATTGTGCAGATGCCTTAGTACATCATTGTTCCAGAGTTCACTTCATTCAATGCATATACAGCTCTGAGATTTCTTGCACATCTTGGAACACGTGAAAGATAATTTACAAGTGATAAACATAACCTAGCCTATAATATATGAAAAAAAATTTTAATCATACACACATAACCTAACTTGAATCAAATGTACCTGAACGCTGCCTTGCAAACTCGGGCTTCAGTTCTCTATAACATTACTCAAGTGGTGGACCTTCCAGTCTTCTTGTTTGTAAATTACATTCCTCTGAGAAAAATGTTGTATAATTGCGTAGATATCTTGATGAGTCTCCAGGCAGATAGCCATTCATAAAATCTAAAAAATTCACGTAGCGGGTGAACCTTAAAATTGAGGAGTTGGATGCAATAACAGCATAAGTAGATTTACGTTATTTTGACAAACGGAAGCTTGAAGTTTATAAATGTTCTGAGTTAAAAGTAATATTAGGAATCAACCTGAATTTCATTTAAAGACATTTAAAAGAGCCAGGAAATGTATTTCCCAAATAATTTTATTGATCTGTTCGCTAATAAGAGAGACACAGTTATTTAAAATTTTCTTTTATACGCTGTTATTGCATGAAGAGCAGGAATATTATATTTTGCCATACACCAGTATTGATCAGAGAGTTAGGAAAGCATGATCGCCCACTATAGGAGAACAGAAGTGGCAGTTTTATCCCACCTCAGTTCTCCAAAATGTCTAAACTTACTAAAAATTAAGAACAAATTCCTAAAAAGACAAAAATTTGTCAAGTAAGAAATGTAAAAAGAATTAAGTTTATTCTTTATTTAATATTCACCTTTTTCGTTCTTTATTGCATAATGTGCCGAGAGAGGTTTGTTACAGTGCTCTCCCCAACTATGGTATTAGGCTACGGAAATTCCCCCCCCCCTCCCCCCCCAACAAATATTTGAAATGTTATAAAATTAGAAACATTCCTTTCTGAACAAATTTTATTCCTATTTTAATTTACAAAGTGATTCTCTAAACCTAAAAGAAAAGAAACAAAAACAGATCACAAAGTATATAATTGGGATTTAGACATTGTGTGTCTTACTTGTTTGAAATACTCAAATACTGCATCATTAACCGAAATCAGGATGATTCATCTTTACCTGCTGCATTAGCAGACTCCAGGGAATCATTACACACAGACATGACTTGTAACTTGTCACCAGCCTCCCAAAATGTTCTAAAGCTATTCTTCTGATCATCATATGTTAGTTTCAAAACACCTGAAAAAGATGAAAAAACAACCCTCCTTCACAACACCACTACATTAATAAAATGAAACAACGTTCTGATTAATTATACTTATTAACGCTAGGTAGACTAAAACCAACCAATCTTGTAAACAACCTACCTTTTCCTGCAACATTTATCCACATTCCTAAATTTCTTCCTTCCGATTTCCTTTCTACTTGTGAGAGAAATGCAACTTCTGCCACTGTTTCTTGCACGCTTTACAATATTTCTTTTCCATGAATCAGGATCATTCGTTCTTCTTCCCCTGCATCTCATCTTAAAACTGTCGTCTAAACAGGCAGTACCATCAAATACTTCTGAATCACTTCCTACTGGTGTATCAGAAGCGACTTCAATAGAAATATCGGCACCAGCCACAAAACCTTCTCTTCCACTCGCGGACATCTTCTCCAGCCAAAGAAATGGCGGCAACTGAACGTGCCGCTCGTGAAGCATGCCTCGTGCAATAACAGCGTAGCGCATGGTACCGGTTTTAGTGAGCTCCTGACCTCTAGCGGCACCCTAGTGAACTAAGACCTGCACTGGGTTGTAGTGAATGGACCGGGAAATTCGAAAACGGTATTCATGCAATAACAGCGTAAGTAGACTTGCCCTGTTATTGCATCTAGCTCCTCAATTGATAAATCAAGTTTGTATGCAGCTAGGAAGGTAACTATGTTGGGGATAGTGGTAAGTGTATTACCTTTTCCACACTAATGAGTATAGGATTTGTTCAAAAGTAAACATTCCAAAAATGATCCCAAGCACTATTGGAGAAGAATTAAGAATTGTGTATAGTCATAATGTACGGTAATATCAGTTAAGTGATCCACTTTCTGTCACGTCCAAATACGCTGACTAAACACAAATCTTAATGGAAGCAAGATGTGAAATACCAAAGTAACTGATGCTCCTATGGACCCAGTTTCTTCTAAATGATGTTTGCAAATAAATGAAAACTTTTCCAGCCTCCGTAACAGCACACCTTATGTCACATGGTGTTTCGAATTTGACAATTGAGTGATGCAGATGTAAGTTGCAGAGATATTCAGAATCAATCATCATTGATCAGCATTTAGGGCTGTTGGCCATGTGGAACATCCCCTATCGATTTCAAAGAACTTCGAAATTTATCAAACATTTCCCTTGATAAATTATTTCTCTTCCTATAGATGAATATTTGCCCCAATCCATCCTGTTGAATAACAACTTCATGTTGTGATCTTTCATACCTATAAAATCACAACAGCCAGGCTGAGCGGTTCAAACGGTTGAGGTGCTGGCCTTTTGACCCGAACTTGGCAGGTTCGATCCTGGCTCAGTCCAGTGGTATTTGGAACTGCTCAAATACGACAGCCTCTTGTTGGTAGATTTACTGGCACGTTAAAGAACTCCTGGGCTACTAAATTCCGGCAACTTGGCATCTCCAAAAACTGTAAAAATTTAGTTAGTGGGAAGTAAAGCCAATAAAATTGTTGTTATTATTATTGTTGTTGTTATTATTAAAATCACCACAAAAGCTTATTCGACTACTAATGTCATTCCACACCATCTCTCGGACAGCTCAGAACATACCTCTTGGTTGTGCAGCTCATCTCCTTACCCCCCCCCAAGTCTTCACAGTCCAAAGTTTGCAACATTTTCTTGATGCTACTTGTGTAGGAAATCATTCAGAACAAGTCGTGCTGCTTTCTTTTGTATCTTTTCTAGTTCTCATATCTAATCCTGGTGTGCATCCCTTACACTAGAACCCTACTTTAATTGGGAATTCACCAGAGACTTGCATACCCTCATAACCATATGAAGATATCTGTAACCTTTACTTACCTCATAAATGTGATAACTCTAATGAAGATCTTTCCTTATAGTAAGACCTAAGTACTTACAATACTCCCAGTGCAGTACTTTCACCCCATCAACACATTAATTCAAACTGAGAGGACTTTTCCTATTGGTGGAATTTAGTCTCACTTCACTTTCACTTTCACCATCATACAGTGGCATACCTGCCAAGTATTCAGTTTTTTTTTCCGTAAAATGTACAGATTTTGTGTTTTTTTTTTTTTCTATTGTACGGAGTTTGAATATCCGCACTTGTTTTCTCTTTCTGCGGTCAAATCAGATTTGTTTGACTTTCAATAGTAGCTGGTAATAAGAAATGCAGTGTTTAAAATTTGACTGGTAAATTATTATCACCATGCTTTTGCTACCTGTTCCACCTCAACTTCTACTTCATTCACTGAGATGTTCCCAAACAAGTAGCAGGCTGTGATTTTGAAGAAAAGAAATCAGTGAAAAGTAGCAGTCTGTGAATTTATGTATAACAACTTTAGTAACTGTGCCGTACTTTGTAGTAGCTGAAAGGCTTTGTTTGTGTGTAGGTGTGAGTAACATCAACAGTAGTTCTGAAACTCGTGGAATTGTGTGACAAATTTGTAAGCAATTTAGTAGTTTTAGTGGTGTTCGTGATGATTTCAACTAAGAAACAATATTGTCAATCTTTTAGGGAGACATATTCTTCTGAATTTCCTTGTTTTATACAATCACGGCAAGACGAAACATTCTATTCCATGTGCTTATGTAATATAAACGTTTCTCACGGAGGAAGAACAGAATGACTAAATCACATTAAATCTGTTAAAACACTTCTCCAATACAAAATTTAAGGATGGCAGTCCAAAAATTTATTTGTTTTTTACAACTCTTCTGGAGCTGACCTTGATATATTAAGAGCAGAATGCTTGTTCACGTCATTTTTAATTGAACATAATATCCCATTAGCTGCTGCCAATCATGCTAGTGCTCTGTTTAGGAAAATGTTTCCAGGTTCAGAAATTGCAGAAAAAAATATGGCTGTTGTCATACGAAAACCACGCACATTTTGAAAGAAAGTCAACTCATTGGTTACATGCACCATGAGCCATTTTCTTTAGCTATGGATGGGAGCAATAATAGTAGTGCTAAGCTTTACCGTATTGCCACCTGTTTTGTGGCAAAGCAGGAAAAGGTAGTTAGCTTAGTGTTGTCTGTCCCAGCCTTTTCATTAACTTGGCTGCTGAGAAAGGTGCAAGCAGCTTGCCTGTTAAAGTTGATGAACTATTAGTTGACATCTTCTGTTATTTAGAAAAGAGTTGTAAGAGGAAGGAATGCCTTAAGAAATTCCAAGAGCTTCACAACAAAGAAACGAAGAAGATACTGAAACATGTTTGCACAAGATGTTTATCATTAGGAAGGTGTCTGCAGAGGCTGTTAGAGCAATGGGATCCACTACTTGGTTTCTTTAAAGATGAGGCACTTGTTAATGCTCAGTGTGCATCAACTACTAACTTAACATCATTTACGATCCCAGAAGCCGAGCCTGTTCTGTATTGAAGATACAATACGTAAATTCTTTCTTGAAAAGATTACTGTGTCCACCTATTCAATACAATTATATTTTGTAGTGATTAAATTCTACATGAAATATGAACACTAGTTAGGGACATGTTTCGCCCTAGTTTTGGGCATCTTCAGCCTACTATTAATCTTAAGGTAAAGTCTTAAATCTATTGACATTGGAACTTAATACTAAACTTAAATTAATATCAATACTAAATACAATGGTCTTATGCTTATTACATATTTACATAGTTTACAATATGTAAATTAACTAAATGCTAGAATTTGTGAACAAGGAAGCAATAAAATATTTTAATTATACAATGACTAGAAAACTTTTGCGACGTCTGGATGAAAGCTTATGCAAATGTGTACTTATTGACTAGAGATTGATCACAGCGTGAATTGGGGCTTCTCAAACTTTATGGATGAACTTAGGTTGAAGGATTTTCAAAGGTGATTATGGTTATTATCATAAGTAAGTATATTGTTGCAAAACCGGAACCATGGTTAAATTTGATCGTGTTGTATTTGAATATTCCTTTAGAAAGAAGCATGATTGGTCAGTAATGTTTAATAGGCCAAAACATGGATGTTGGAAACTATTGTTGGTATTCAAACAGTTGGAGATACTCCAATTCACACTGTGATCAATCTCTAGCCAACACGTACACATTTGCATAAGCTTTCATCTGGACGTCGCAAACGTTTTCTAGTCATTGTATAATTAAAATATTTTATTGCTTCCTCGTTCACAAATTCTGGCATTTAGTTAATGTACATATTCACGCTGTGATAAATCTCTAGCCAATACATACACATTTGCATAAACTTTCATCCAGACGTCTCCAACATCTTCTAGTAATTGAAAATAATTATTTTAGTGCTTCCTTGTTCACAAATTCTGGCATTTAGTTAATGTACATATTGTAAACTATGTGAATATGTAATAAGCATAAGACCATTGTATTTAGTATTGATATTAATTTAAGTTTAGTATTAAGTTCCAATGTCAATAGATTTAAGACTTGACCTTAAGATTAATAGTAGGCTGAAGATACCCAAAACTAGGGCGAAACATGTCCCTAACCAGTGTTTATATTTCATGTAGAATTTAATCTCTACAAAATATAATTGTATTGAATAGGTGGACACAGTAATTTTATTCAAGAAAGAATTTACTCATCAGAATTTGTCGCTCCCAAGGGATTTGCATGTGTCTCAAAATAGAATACTCCTGTGCTAAAGAATAAGAACATTATTCAAAATCACAGAGAAAATTTGTTTATGGTTCTGTCATCAGGCTTTTAAATAAGGCGTACTGTGTCTTCCTGTATGCAGTCATTCCTTTATTTGAGCATCTAAATTCTACACTTCAGAGTGCTTCCCCTCACATTCATAAACTACTAGGACTAATGACGAACCTGTTAAAGCAGCTGCTTTCCAGATTTGTTGAACCAAAAGTGATCAGAAGTTCCTTTTCATTAAAAGTTCCATACCATTCTATTGAGAATTAGAGAAACAATGATGAGCTAGTCATTGGTGTTGAGACAATGAACTTGGTGAAGAAACTTAATGACAGAGACTGTACCGGGAGGTACACCTCAACCCCATGCATTTAAATGAAGCGCCTGGAAGAATGCTATGTAACTCTTAAAGTTTACAACAGCTATTTCAAGAAGTTGAGACTTTTCTCCATAAATGTCTCTATTTAAGAACTGATGTCATGCACTCTGGTGCAAAATGGAATAACTAGAAATTTAAAGAAATTTTGTGTTCATAGGTTTTCTGAATTGAATTGACTTTCTTTGTTTTTGATACTTCAAGGTTTGCAACACTTCTTACTTATCCTGCCAACTTTGATTCTGGCCAATCAAATGCTTCGTGTACCTATTTTATCTGCCAATAAAGTGAGAGGGTGTGTCTGGTTTTAGTCCAGAGCCTTCTTGAACCTTCCTCTTGGGTATAAAAACTTATGTCTTTTCGAGTTAACTAGTCTTATTGATCATCATATTATTGAGTGTGTGTACTAAGAGAGGAGGCGGGGCCCTCACCCATCAGCGGGCAGAACATAAGCTAAGGTAATGGCCATCATTTTTGCATCTCAGTAGTTATCTCCGCAAGCTGATTCGAGGGGAAGGTTCCAATCTTTAACTATGTAACAGTCCATCTCCTAAAATGTAAACTTTTCATTCTTCTCATGTAAAGGTTCTAGTAAATCAAGAGTACTTAACTGAAATTCGGGAATAGAGAGTGCGACACCCTCTTGAGTTCCCTATCAACTTGTATTTGAGGCGACTATGTTTTTGTAACCGTTTCTATCTGTAGCCTTGTAACTGAACGTGTCCGTCTAGTCACCTCAGTAGTGTGGGATTAGCCTCTGCATCGTCAGGCCACTAGCCCAAGTAGGGTTTTAATCTTTGATTTCAAGGAGTGCAAGTTTCAGCCTCAATACATTTTGATTTTTGGGCCAGTAACCTTAACCTGTTCTTTTTCACGAATGCCCGGTAGAATGGGTACTCGATACCCCTGTATTATTTCTTAAAATACAACTGCTACAGTCTCGTTAAATGTAGGTTGTGCCTAGAGAAGCCAGAAAGTGTCAATTTTATTGAGCAAGACACTCTAATCATAAGTGTAAAAGTTAAAGGTTAAAGGCTGTAAGGGTTTGAAAGCATAGTCTCCTTGGTTGAATTATAGAACATAGAGGCTCTTTTCTTGTAATGTAATAGATATTTGTGTAAATATTGAGTGGTGCCTTTGGATGGCCATAACCTGTAACCGTTGGAGCAAAGGGCTCTTGAAAATTGTGTTTTAAATATCCTGTAAAATGAATTGAGAGATTCGTCTCCTAGACTATCTGTCTAAACACAACATTAGTGATGTTGGGACCTTTGTAAATCATGAGCTTGAAGCTCAAATTGTAACTTACCAATTCTTGGTTTTTCTGTTTTTCTATTTTGTACCAAACTACTTCTGTACCTGAAATCTTATTGTTAGTTAAAATTGAATATCTGAAAAGAAATATGACGTTTATTTTAAAGTTTTAAATTAATCTTTGTTTATCGTAGATAGACCCATTCAAACCAGCACCTTCTTTCACCTCTATGTGATCCACGAAAACACAGTAACAGAGATAAATCAAACTTCTCTTCATCTGCCAGGGGTTGCTTCTGCACAGCATGTGATTATATCATCAAATCACATCAAAATACTTTATTTGCAAATGAGGTGTCTACCTCGGTGGCAAATGATACACAAAAATATCTTGTAATAATAAAACAAAAATACATGTGTTCTCAACAACTAAATTTTAAATTAAAAAGAAAAAGTTTTTCCTAAAATACAGTATTTTACAATATATATTAACTATTTTTGTATTAAACACACAGCTCATTCTTAATAAATTTATATTACACTAGAAGTCCGCTATAGCAAGTACGGCATATAACGGGAACCCCATTATAACGACAAATTTTGTCCGTCCCTTAAAAAGTCCTGTATTAAACTGTGTATTAACCTTCGGTTATAGCGAGAGCCCTATCGCTGACGCATCCGTTATTACGAGCGATTAAGCGCGCGCGAGTGTTTCCGTTACCAATATTTATGCACCCAGCGATTATGTTGCGCACGATCGATCACCTTCGGTATCATTTCCTCGCTATGTCCACTAGTGAGGTCTCTCGTCGACATTCGAAAGCGATGATGCCGTCGATTAGTAGTGGATCTCTCTTGTTTCCATTAGTAGTACCCGTCGATTGCTGTTCTCTAAAGAAAATTTGAAATGAAAGAGGATAACACGTTTTCGTAATAAATGCGTAAATAACGTGGCTGATAGTAGTTGTTAACTCGCTAAAAATAAAGGCTGAAGTAAACGATATCTTAATTTTAATGTTATATACTGAAATTAATTAAGAATATGATACACCTCAAGATATTGCAGAGTAAATCACTGATTTCAGAGGATAGTTAATATTTTCTCGCGTCTAGTTACATTTCTGAAAGGCTATTTATTCCCATGTAAATTTTTAGCGAGAAGGTTATCATTTCTCTACATGCATTTGAAATGTTTTCATGATACATACACGGTTAGGTTAGCCAATGCCGTTTGAAGAAGAAAACTGAAATGTTTGCCAGAGAAGCCTCTGGAGTGATATCGTATTTATCCGAATCCAGGATGTCGTCTTTTTCTCAGAATCCGTGAAAAATCAAGGTCCGTCTTGCATTCGCGACCTAACAGTAATGAACACCGCTGGCAACTACCGCGGTAACCATGCGGCTCCTTTTGACCCTCGCGCGCGCACATAAACAAGACTCGCTGACAAACGACCATCTTTATTATACATCGCTAGCCGTGGCAACCGGTTCTACAGCGCCTCTGTGTAACGCCACTGGATCTCGGGAAATAGTGAAGAGAGAATGACATTCTATTAGCCTCTACAAAATGAAATGAAAATCCACAGCTGCTTCCAGTCATTTGACCGGGTCAGGAATGGAAAGAATGAAGCCCCCATCTAGCGGCGAGGATAGGAGTTGTGCCGGCTGCTGAAGCCTGTCGCACTCCTCTGGAGCAATGAATAATGAATGACAGATGAAACGAAATTATATTGGAGAGTGTTACTGGAATGAAATATGTCATGGGAAAACCCGAGTACCCGAAGAAAAACCTGTCCTGCCTCCGCTATGTCTAGCACAAATCTCACATGGAGTGACCGGGATTTGAACAACGGAACCCAGCGGTGAGTAGCCTCTACAAAAACGTTTCTCAAATCTGCATAATGGCATCAAAACATGCGAGCATTCGAATTCTTAGAAAGGCCACGGCTCAGTGGCAGAGTTGTAATGCGTCTACTGTACCTGGCGCTTAGTAAACTTAAGTTTTATAGACAGCAGGGATATTTTTGTGATGGATCATCGTATTGTAAATATACGTGGAACAGGTATTGCCGGCAAATTTTAGACGGGTTCTTGTCGATATTATGATACCAAGTTTCAGTTAATGTTTATTAAACACACTGAAATGTGGAATAATTATATAGCCGCAAGAAATACGGCATAGACCTAACGAAAGCCAATATTCGGCGTTAGCGTGAAGACGAGGATAGCTAAAAAATGCGTACTGTACAAAAAAATGCATTCACTGGCCCGCAGCAAGGATGCTTTAAAGGAGTCGAAGATGAAATTGTGGGGTATGTGCTCGAAAAACGCAAGGGCGGAATGGCCATACCACAGCGCAGTAAACTCATTCGTTGACCTTCAGTGCCCGCAATTAGGCCTTTACATCGCTGAAGTTGGCCGAACCCGGCCACTGAGATGTGCAAGTAGCGGCCGGTCGTATCTGACGCTGAGTAAAAGTAACAGTTTTATAGACAGCAAGAATATTTTCCTGATAGATCGCCGTATTGTAGAGACGCGTGGAATAGATATTGCCGGCAAATTTTCAGCGGGTTCTCTTCTATAATATGATGCCAATTTTAAGTTAATGGTTATTAAATCCACGGAAATAAAGAATAATTATGCAGCCACAAAGAATACGGCATAACTGAACGCAGTGTTTAGCGTTGCATGAAGACGAAGATAGTCTAAAAATGCGTACTGTGTAAGAAAGGCATTCATATGACTTTACGAAGAACTTTTTAAGCCTGATTCAAGTTTTTTGAAGGAAAAAGTTGGGGTTGTATTGCATTTAGGGTCGTCTTGGATGAAATTAAACATACACTTTCACGTATCGGATTTCAGAAAAGAACAAACAAGTAAACCGTAGTGTGGGTATCATCCGCGAAAACTCAAGTTTTAAACAAACTTATTGCCATTTCATACCAATGTTAATGTGTATGGTTTCTTTTCGACTTTTACAAACAAAAAAAATGATGTAACGATGATCCGCTATAGCGAGTAAATTTTTCACTGTTGTGAATTCTCGCTATAGTGGACTTCTACTGTATTTACAAAATTCTACACATAATATCTTCTGTAACTTATCTAATCAACGAATACACAGTATGTGGAATCACTTCAAAAAATACTAAACAATTGGTATAAGATTTAAATTTACATTGCTTTTTTTTTTTTTTTTTTTTTTTTAATTTAACCCATTTTGGTACGTAGTGTACATAACTACCTGCTGCGTCTTATCCAGAGCCCCTTTTGCCACTGCTTTTCAGAGTTCCTGAAGGGCCTTCACAGCTACCATAGGAGTCCCAGGGCCCTTGAAGTCCCCTCTGTAATTCACCCCTACAGGCAGTCCCCTACTTCAGCTGTCCAGTCTCCATAGACAAGGGAATGGAATTAATTTATTCAAAAAATTCCTTATTTACAATAATCTACACATGTAGAATGCCCTCTAACATTTCTTTTCTCTGTTGCTGTTTATTCTTTTCTTGAATATCTGTACTGATTTTGGAAAAGGATCAAACACTTCCCCAGATAAACTGTTCCACTCCTTCACGCCCTTCCCAATGAATGAAAATTTACCCCAATCATACATACGTACATACATACATACATACATACATTATCATTATAGACTGTTGTGCCTTTCAGCGTTCAGTCTGCAAGCCTCTGAGAATTTACTAAACGTCGCCACAATCCTCGATTTGCAACTAGTGTTGTGGCCTCATTTAGTTTTATACCTCTTATCTTTAAATCGTTAGAAACCGAGTCTAACCATCGTCGTCTTGGTCTACCTCTACTTCTCTTGCCCTCCGTAGCAGAGTCCATTATTCTCCTAGGTAACCTATCCTCCTCCATTCACCTCACAAGACCCCACCACCGAAGCCGGTTTATGCGTACAGCTTCATCCATCGAGTTCATTCCTAAATTAGCCTTTATCTCCACATTCCGAGTACCCTCCTGCCATTGTTCCCACTTGTTTGTACCAGCAATCATTCTTGCTACTTTCATGTCTGTTACTTCTAACTTATGAATAAGATATCCTGAGTCCACCCAGCTTTCGCTCCCATAAAGCAAAGTTGGTCTGAAAACAGACCGATGTAAAGATAGTTTCGTCTGGGAGCTGACTTCCTTCTTACAGAATACTGTTGATCGCAACTGCGAGCTCACTGCATTAGCTTTACTACAACTTAATTCAATCTCACTTACTATATTATCATCCTGGGAGAACACACAACCTAAATACTTGAAATTATCGACCTGTTCTAGCTTTGTATCACCAATCTGACATTCAATTCTCTTGAATTTCTTACCTATTGTCATAAATTTAGTCTTCGAAAGGCTAATTTTCATACCATACACACTGCACCTATTTTCAAGTTCCAAGATATTACACTGCAGGCTTTCGGCACAATCTGCCATTAAGACCAAGTCGTCAGCATAGGCCAGACTGCTTATTACATTTCCACCTAACTGAATCCCTCCCTGCCATTTTACACCTTTCAGCAGATGATGCATGTAAACTACGAACAGCAAGGTGAAAGATTACAGCCTTGTCTAACCCCTGTAAGTACCCTGAACCAAGAACTCATTCTACCATCAATTCTCACTGAAGCCCAATTGTCAACATAAATACCTGTAATTGATTTTAATAATCTACCTTTAATTCCATAGTCCCCCAGTATGGCGAACATCTTTTCCCTCGGTACCCTGTCATATGCTTTCTCTAGATCTACGAAACATAAACACAACTGCCTATTCCTCTCGTAGCATTTTTCAATTACCTGGCGCATACTGAAAATCTGATCCTGACAGCCTCTCTGTGGTCTGAAACCACACTGGGTTTCATCCGATTTCCTCTCAACGACTGATCGCACCCTCCCTTCCAAGATGCCAGTGAATACTTTGCCTCGTATACTAATCAGTGAGATACCTCAATAGTTGTTGCAATCCTTCCTGTTCCCTTGCTTATAGATAGGTGCAATTACTGCTTTTGTCCAATCTGAAGGTACCTTACCATCACTCCATGCTAATTTTACTACTCTATGAAGCCATTTCATCCCTGCCTTCCCAATATACTTCACCATTTCAGGTCTAATTTCATCTATTCCTGCTGCTTTATGACAATGGAGTTTATTTACCATCCTTTCCACTTCCTCAAGCATAATTTCACCAACATCATTTTCCTCCTCCCCATGAGCTTGGCTGTTCGCAACACCACCAGGATGATTTCCTTTTACATTGTGCAGATGTTCAAAATATGAATTCACGTGAATTACTCAAAACACTGTTCATTTCCTTTTTCCCTCCCTTCCTAAGACTCTTTATTACTGTCCAGAAAGGTTTCCCTGCTGCTTGACCTAGCCTTTCCAGGTTGTTACCAAAATCTTCCCATGACTTCTTTTTGGATTCAACAACTATTTGTTTCGCTCTGTTTCTTTCATCTACGTACAAATCCCTGTCTGCCTCGGCCCTTGTTTGGAGCTATTTCTGATAAGCCTTCTTTTTACATTTCCAAGCTGCTCTCACTTCATCATTCCACCAAGATGTTCCCCTTTTCCCATCTTTACACAACGTTGTCCCTAGGCATTCCTTTGCTGTTTCTACTACAACATCCCTATGTGCCACCCACTCACTTTCTATATCCTGAACCTGCTTACTGTCTACTGTTTGAAACTTCTCACTAATCATATCCATGAACTTCTGTCTAATTTCCTCGTCCTGGAGATTTTCTACCCTTATTCGTTTGCACACAGGTTTCACTTTCTCTACCCTAGGCCTAGAGATACTTAGTTCACTACAGATCAGATAGTGGTCTGTATCATCAAAAAATCCCCGGAAAACTCGTACATTCCTAACAGATTTTCTGAATTCGAAATCTGTTAAGATATAGTCTATTGTGGATCTGGTACCCCTAGCTTCCCATGTGCAGCGGTGAATAGCCTTATGCTTGAAGAATGTATTCGTAACAGCTAAACCCATACTAGCACAGAAGTCCAGCAAACGCTTCCCATTCCCATTAGCTTCCATATCTTCCCCACATTTACCACTCACCCTTTCGTATTCTTCAGTTCTATTCCCAACTCTCTCATTGAAATCGCCCATTAGCACTATTCTATCCTTGCTGTTGAGCCTGACTACGATGTCGCTCAATGCTTCATAAAACTTGTCAACTTCATCCTCATCTGCACCCTCACATGGTGAATACACTGACACAATTCTAGTCCTAATTCCTCCAACTGACAAATCTACCCACATCATTCGCTCATTTACGTGCCTAACAGAAACTATGTTGCGTGCAATGGTATTCCTGATAAAGAGCCCTACCCCAGACTCTGCACTTCCCTTTCTAACATCCGTCAAGTACACTTTATAATCTCCTATCTCTTCCTTGTTATCTCCCCTTACCCGAATATCATTTACTCCTAGCACATCCAAATGCATCCTCTTTGCTGACTCAGCCAGTTCTACTTTCTTTCTTCCATAAGCCCCATTAATATTGATAGCTCCCCATCGAATTCTATTTTGTTCGCCAAGTTGTTTCCAAGGAGTCCCTCGCCTGTCAAATGGGAGTGGGACTCCGTTACTCCCATAGGTCCGAGGCTTGCTTAAAATGTTCTGAGCTCGGTAAATTCATGAAGCAGGATGCTACCCTATTTGCACATAGTCCAAGTGAGGATCTCTCCTCTAATGGGTTATGGACCACTGGTGAATTGTATAGTCCTAGCCGCCTGAGCACAAGGAGGGCCATGACTCAGAATATGTCCGAGATGCCCACTTTCATTCCATAGCAACTGGTATCCCGACTCTGTCAAATGCCTTGAGAAAGTCTATGGCTACACAATCCAACTGGCCTCCTGAACCTGTCCTGCTGAAATCCTACCAGTTGTGCCTCACAAGAAAATTTCTTTCTAAATCTATACTGGCTCTCATGAACCAATTTTTATCTTAACATACCCCTCTAATATACTTTGCTATTAAACTCTCAAGTACCGGGCGAGTTGGCCGTATGGTTAGGGCCGCGCAGCTGTGTGCTTGCATCCTGGAGATAGTGGGTTCGAACCCCACTGTCGGCAGCCCTGAAGATGGTTTTCCGTGGTTTTCCGTGGGGCTGTACCTTGATTAAGGCCACAGCCGCTTCCTTCCCATTCCTAGACCTTTCCTGTCCCATCATCGCCATAAGACCTATCTGTGTCAGTGTGACATAAAGCAAATAGCCAAAAAACAAAAAAGAAGACTCTCCAGTATTTTACAAATTATACTGGTCAGGCTAACTGGTCTGTAGTTCTCAGGTTTCCTTTTATCACCCTTTCCTTTATAAATTGGTGTTATTCCCTTTCCTTATAAATTGGTATTATTATAGATTCCTTCCATTCCTTTGATATTACACTATTATTTATGATATAGTCAAAGAGAAATTTCAAATAAGCCACTAGGTACCACCCCATTGTCTTTTATATCTCCTCAGTAATTTGATCACTCCGTGCGGTTTTTCCTTACTGAAACAGTTGCATTATTTGGATTCCTTTTCCCTTTTGATTCCTAATACATGAATGCAGCTTTTTCTGTTTCCCTTTATGGTCATTACCCTCATGAAGTAGGCCATTCATGTAATTCTCTTTTGCTTCCTTCTTCACTCTATTAGGTTCCCTTATTAGCTGTTTTCTAGTTTCTCTATTCTCCCTACCTGCTTTGATTTTCCTGTTTACAATTCTACATTTTCCTTTTAATGTCCTTATTTCCCTTATATAATAAACAGGGTCTTAGGAATAAGATTCCCAAAAACATGGCAAGAAGGAATCATCTGTCCTGTACATAAGAAAAGTGGGGAAAATCTAATCCAAGTAACTATCGAGGATAACACTGTTAGATTCCTAAAGGCCCGGTTTCACAGTTTGAGTTTAAGCCGAAGCTTTAGTAAGCCACGCACGCCGCTTAAGCAAGGCTTACTCTTTGGCTTAAACACGAGTTTCACAGTAGGGGGACCATGTGCAGCTTTACTAAGCTGAACATCTCCGAAGTTGGTAATGCTTGCGCATGCGCAATGATTCAATTCTCATCTTTGTTTACATCCGTAGCCTATGATTGATGGAGTTGTAGGTTATACATCGTTTATCAGCCAAGATAATTTAGAAAAATGAACGGAAAATGTGATTCCAATACTAGTAACTAAAATAAAGTTTAAAAAAGGTCACTCGCCCGTCCTGCTGACACGTATTACCACTACAGTCTAAAATAGCCATAACTTCTGAACCATTCATGCAAATAATGTCCTGACAAGGTTATTGTAATCCTTATAAAATACTGGAGGAGGTCAATTTATTTCGATGAGGAATTCGAGGATAATATCGAAATATTTATTTAATATTAAGGAGTTATATTTTTTTACCGCTGAGTATAGCATAAAATCGCTTCTAGAGGGCAAACGGTTTGAAATAGGTATATACCATCGCGGACTTTTTTGTAGAGGTTTCTATGCTCTACAATTCGTACACTTACACTTGGGTTCTATCGTTGATGGTTCACGCAGCGTAAGCCAAGAAAGCAAGTGACCGACCGACATTTTTGTCTCTTTTACTGTATATCGGAACACGGAAACTGTATTATTTCACGAGCCTTGAAATATATTCAGAAATATAAGTTATTTAATGTTATTGGTTTTACGTCCCACTAACTATGAATTTGAGCACCTTCACCACAGGACTGAGACAGGATCGAACCTGCCAAGTTGGGCTATAAGAAGGCCAGCGCTCTACCATCTGAACTGAATCCTTAGCTTAAACCTCAGTTTCATACAGCTTAAGCCAGTCACAGATAAGCTCGGCTTACCACTTGCACTCCCCACTGTGAAACTCGTCCAGAGTTTAAGCTCCCGCTTAAGCCCGATCCAAGGCTTAAGCGTATACTGTGAAACCGGGCCTAAGCAAGATAAATAAAGGGATATCGGCGAAAAGATTAATGAACTGAGCAGAGGGGTGCTCGATCGTGTCGAGACTCCAATCAGGATTCAGAAAAGGAATGAGGACAAGTAATAATATAATGGAAGTAAAAACAATAATAAATAATGTTAAGAAGAAAAGAGGCAAGGTGTGCATTGCTGCAATCAATTTAGAGAAAGCGTTTGAGTCGGTGAGTAGACGGTTTTAGGAAGTGGTTACAAAATTGAATACTTACCACTCAAACTTATTCGTCTACTGATGTCATTCCACGCCATCACTCCGCTGACAGCTCGGAACATACCACTTACACGTGGTGGAATAAAATAAACATTTATATTTCTTTGACTTTAACATACCACTAAGTGAGCAGCTCGTCTTCTTTCTCCCAATTCTTCCCAGCCCAAACTTAGCAACATTTTTGTAACGCTACTCTTTTGTCACAAATCACCCAGAACAAATCGAGCTGCATTTCTTTGGATTTTTTCCAGTTTTTGAATCAGGTAATCCTGGTGAGGGTCCCATACACTGGAACCATACTCTAGTTGGGGTCTTACAAGAGACATATATGCCCTCTCCTTTACATCCTTACTACAACCCCTAGATACCCTCATAACCATGTGCAGAGATCTGTACCCATTAATTACAATCATATTTATGTGATTACCCCAATGAAGATCTTTTCTTGGTTAAACCATGGGAAATTGTTGATAATACTGAGGTAATTGAATGTGGTAATGTGGTAATGGATGTAGGACTGATGCCAAAAAGGCTTAATAAGAGGGTCACACAAGATAAGAAATTGTACAGAAAAACTAAAGTTGAAGAATTCGGGACTTACTTTAAATCACAATTCAGTTGTTGGATAAACGGAGTAATGTGGATACACTTTGTGCAAACTTTAAAGGAAACATTTGGGAAGGAGAGGAGAGATTTGTACCTGTTAGGAAGGGTAGATAAGGTTGGAATTCAAGAAGACAAATTGGGGCAAATATTCGTTTATAAGCAGGGGAGTTAGGGATTGGAATAACTTAGCAAGGGAGATGTTCAATATTTTTTTTTCAGTCATTTAAGAAAAGGCTAGGAAAACAACAGATACAGAATCTGTCACCTGGGTGACTGCCCTAAATGCAGGTCAGTAGTGATTGAAAGAAGAATACATCTAGTAAGTTATAGAGACGAGTTGGTACTTGTACTACTTGTATAAATCCACCCTCCCAAATTAACTTATTTGCCAGTTTCTGTTCATGGGCTTCACTTGCAGCTCCATTCCATTGAACTTCAGGCAAGTTTAAATCTCCCCCAATTACTACCATATCATTATTATTGGTTTATAAACAAGTTCCCTCTCAATGATGCAGTACTGAAACATGCAAAGTTTGCAGATGTTTCAAAAATTGAAGATGCCCAGTTTTCTTCTGTATAACTCTTTATAGAATGACTTCCATCATTGCTACCGAAGGACAGTAAGTTAGTTGAGGATGCAATTAATGTGCTTCAGAACCAATTTGTAGCTCTTCAGATTGATAACTCTGCTGCTGTTGAGAGTGAGAATTTGGCAGATGACACCAAATGGGCTCGCTTGATGAACGTTTGTGGAGCTGATGGTATTCCCAATTATGATAGGATATACAGGCTAATGCTTTCTGTTCTGGCTCTTCTGCACAGCAATGCTGAGTGTGAACATGTGTTCAGCTTCATGAAAAAGAACAAAAATCAGTTTAGGTCCTCAATGTCAAATGAAATTCTGGATTCTGTTTCTGTTTTTTTAAACCAGAAGTACTGGTCTATGTTACTCGAGTAGTTTTCCTGAAGAATTTCTGCAAAAAGCAAAGAAAGCAACTCGTCTCCATCTGTCCTCTCCAACCTGTGATGGACAATAGCCTGCATGCTATGAACTTGACAGAATTTTGTAAATAAGTGTACATGTTTAGTTTAATTTTGATAGTGACATTCATATTGTGACCCGCAAGTTTAAAATGCAGAAAAACACTGTTTGTGTACTGTGTGGACTTTTCCCAGTGTTAAGTGAAAATAGATGAGCACTCGGCAAGATGTAACTTTAGGCAAGTATTTAATTTCGGGGGTGATCATAAGTATTTGACTTATATTAGTATTGTTTGTAATCTCCCTCCTTGCCGTCCTTTATCACTATGTCTCAAGACTTTGCCACGCATGTGCGTGTTAAAATTTTTCCGCTTTAGGATCTTCTTAATTTCTCTTTTTGAAAGTTGGCAGTTATGCAGTGATCTACTGTCTTTCTTCCAATTTTGTCGTGGTCTTTCTGCAGTCGCTCACAATCCTATGAATTATTTACTACTCTATACAGTATAACATCTGCAAAAAGCCGTATCTGTTATTCTAGTTCTTTTCTTATATCATGTATATACATAAGAAAACATAAAGATCCAATAATACTGCCTTGCAGGACCCCCATCTTAATTGTTACAGGATCACCTGCTCTAATTTGGCAACCCATTCAATTGTTCTTTTGTCTAGTCCAATCACCCTAATTTTCGTCAGCAGTCTCCCATTATCTACCCCTTAGAAGCCTTCGATAAGTCAATAGCAATACAGTCCATTTGACCTCCTTAATGGAAAATATCTACAATATCTTGCTGAAATCCTCCAAGTTGACACCAGTTACATAGGTTTAAGTTGGACTGTAGCAACCTACTCCAACTCAATCTTCAGATTGTCAGCATAGAAAAGGCAATTACTATGTTGTATAAATGTTGATATATCATTTATGAATATGACAAGGAAAACGGGATGCAATAAAGAACCTTGGGGGACACCAAAGTTGGGTGGTACAGTTTTGACATAATACAATCAGATTTTACTACCCAAACCCTGTTAGTGGTAGCTTCTAATCCACTCCAGAGCACTTCTTCCTATTCTGTATGCTGACAATTTGATGAGTAGAGTCTCATGTTGAACTGAATCAAAGGCTTTGGAGAAGTCTGAGTAAACAACATCCACTTGTTGCCTCCTATCCAGAGATTCTGAAATGAAATATACACCACCGTATTGGACACGGTAGAGCGTTTCTGTCTGAAACTGTACTGAGCTTTATTAATATAATGTGAAACTGAACTGTACAATCTGTTATACACAGTCTTCCTTACCACAACAGTCCTGTAATTATCAAACACAATTTTGTCTCCTTTCCTGAATACTGGTATGACATAACCTTTCTTCTACTTGCATGAAAAATACCCTGATGAGGATGACATATCAATTATGATGCTATGTGGCCTACCTAGCTCTTTTAAAACAATTCTGGGTATGTCATGCAGACCAAATGATTTGGAGGTATCCAAAGATGCAAGAATTGAAGATACCTCTGCAGGAGAGGTCACCATTGAGGACAGGCCCATAACACACGTGGACGAAGTGGACAGATCACCGGGCAAGTTGACCATGCAGTTAGGGGTGCCCAGCTGCGAGCTTGTATCCAGCAAATAGTGGGTTCGAATCCCACTGTTGGCAGCCCTGAATATGGTTTTCCGTGGTTTCCCATTTACAAACCAGGCAAATGCCAGGGCTGTACCTTAAGGCCACGGCCACTTTCTTTGCACTCCTAGGACTTTCTTAACCCAAAACAGATTGTAGAAAGAAAAAAATGGACAGAGTACACACTGCAGCAGGCGAGTGATACTTTTCAAACGTATCTGCAAAACTGTCCAAGATGCTCCTTTTGTCTTTAATTCTTTCCCGTCCTGAAGCATAGTGGAGGGCAGGTAGGATGATCTCAGTTGTTCACAAAATTTTTAAAAAATCCCACTTTGGATTGGCAGCTAATTTAGATTCTATTCAAGTTACATCATTTCTGTATTTTTTGAACTGAATAGTCGTAAATTCACCACGTATGGTCGAACATTGCATGTAATCGCTACTTTTTTTTAAACTTTCTTTTTGCCCTTTTCTTTTCTGTTTATTTATCTATTGCCTCTGTGTTGTACCAGCACGGGTACTTCCGCGTGCTAACTATCCGGGGCGGTGCATTGTCTTTTATTACAGTGCACAGGAGGTCGTAAAACAGGGTTAACGTATCATCGATGTAGGGAGAATTATCTATTAAATTCCAAGAACAGAACGAAATGAGATCTTTCATTCGAGGAAAATTGGCCTTAGTCCATGTGCACATTAACTTCCTCTGCGGTACGTGGCGCTTAACTCGCGGTAAAGAAAATTTTAATTCTACAGCTCAGTGGTTGGATGTAATTACCTTTTCTGTCACAAAGCAGTCCAAATTGGCATAGTATTGTTCTGAGATTAGGAAAAGGTCCAGAAAATTGTTTCTTGTTGGGAAGTGACACATTTGCTTGAGTCCAAACTCACTGACAATTTCAAGCAGTAAGTAGACTTCTGCACATCACTGTTTTAAAACAGGACCAGGATTCCAAGCCAAATGCCTGATGTTAAAGTCTCTGCAAACTACAAGAATATCCTGTGGGTTTAGAACAGCTGTAAAGTTGGCCAGTGTTGCTCGTAAATTCCTCATCCTAGTAATCACTTCGTCCAGTGGCAGGTAGCAGCACACTACAAACACAGTCCTTCCTGGTCTAGGAGTGGCCTTGCCATGAGACACTTCCAGTCTCACTCTAACTCTAAATACCATATTTACGCAAATAATCTCCCCATATTATTTCAGAATCTAGGGCAAAATTTGGGGTGCGGTATTATTTGCATCAGGTTTGGTACAGTGCTCCTGACATGCACAAGTTTGGAAGTTTCTGTTTTTCTGCCTACTCTGTTGGCAACTCTCTTCCCACCACAACTGAGAAGTGTACAGGATTGGATGATAAGTAAAGCAATTCTTGAACAGACAAACAGTGACCACTGGACATTCTGAAGACAAAAGGCATAGTTTCCAGAAATTGAAAACAGAACATGCGAATAGGAGCCTGAAATGAGACAATTTGGATGTGTTGCCATGATTGAAATAGGTCAGTCAATAGCTAAATTACAGGGTGTAAGACTAGCATGATATGTATGTTCTTTTTAACTAAATAACTTCTGTTTTTATAAGAGTTATAAAAAAAAAATAGTGAATTTCCACAAATTTGTTATGGCTTTTCACTAGAAAAACTTCAGTGTACTCTCGCAAATTGGAAATGCAGGTGAGATGCCAGCATATTTCAAAATGCTATTGAGTATAGACTATGAAGAATATGACGCTTGGAATTATTCTTCCCATTTTTACAATTTGCTTTACGTCACACCGACACAGACAGGTCTTATCTCAATGATGGGAGAGAAAGGACTTGAGGCCTCCCGACAGTGTGTTTCTGTGCTGGTTGCTGCCTGGGAGACTGATTACCTCGGATCAAGTACGGGTATTTCAGTCGCTTCGACATAGAACACTGCAATGTATTTGAATCTTCGGCAAACTGAGCGGAATGTACAGAAAACAACAACATGGTTCAACCCGGAAGAAGAACTAAATTAAGTTATTTTGTCCCAAAACATGCGCGAGACATCCACCCATTAGCCTTAAACGCCATAATTTAAATTTCAACCAACACATTTCTTTCGTGGCCACACATCCAAACACTCTTTTCAGTCGCATATTTACATATTCTGTTACCAAGTTAATTGGCTTTGCGGTTAGGGTCATGCAGCTGTTAGCTTGCATTTGGGAGATAGTGGGTTTGAACTCCACTGTTGGCAGCCATGAAGGTGGTTTTTCGTACTTTCCCATTTTCACTCTAGGCAAAATCCTATTCTCTATTTCTGGAAATCGTTCAGCACTGCAACACTCGTTGTCCTTGTAATTTCTTCCTGCAGCACTATTACCACTTTGCTCTGCCTCTTCAATAATGTGGAGATTTTCTTTAGCCGTGAACGGTACATAACAAGAACTCACACCAGCCATCCTAAACACATGCTACTACTTAATTTTATGCTGCAGAAATGACTTAATATGTATGCATGTCCGTGTCACACTTTGGTTGTGGCGGAAACAGAGTTGCCAACAGAGCGGGAGGAAACATACCAGTGTCCAGACTTCTGTATGTGACGAGCACTGTACTAACTTGACGCAAATAATACCAACATTCCTACTTTTCTCTGCTAGAGTTTGAAAAATATATGTGGAAATTATTTGCATAAATGTGGCATTAGTACAAACAAGCTGCATTCTGGTGAATAGAAATTGTCTTTATCCTGGTAATACAGCCTATCTATCATGTCTCAGTGTAGCAAAATGAAGGAAATGCAATACCGGTAGTTAAAATGTACAATGATGATGATGATGATAACCAGATCCTGTGGTGTTATCTTTCGTATGAGAAGTTAAAAGATATAAGCTAGACTGAAGGTAACGCATCAGTGTAAAATCTTTTCATTAAATTTTACATAGTTTACTCCTGTTCATCTTCTGACTAAGTGATGTTGACTTTTTAAAATTAGATTAATGGTTCATGACATTCGACGAGCTAGTTTCAAAACAAAGTATTTCCACTTTATAATATAGGCCCATGCTGGCGAGATGTAGTGTTTACTCTGTAGTGTGTCTTCTGGTATGGGCTAGAGCAATTTGTTACTTTCATACTTGATAATATGAAAGTGACCGAGATACGAGCGATGCTAGTAATAACATTCCTTATGCAGCCAGTTCCTGTTATGAATGGTGTGAAAATATCACGCATAGGCTCGGTTGGTGCATGCATTTCAGTGGGCTTGGCAGGCTGATATGCAATAGCAACTACTGGCTCGGTGAGGGAAGCAACGGGAAACTACCTCACTCCTCATTTCCCTAGTACGCCTATTCAGTGATGCCTAGGCTATCTGTTGAAAACTTTCGGTGGAACTGTGGAGCATAAAACCAAACTTCGGGCTGAATACCCAACAGACACAACAATATCTTCATAAATACAGTATTAGAATTGAAAAATTCACTTAATAGCTTCAAATGTCTCATTGGTCATAATTCCAGTTACTGCATATTTAACTATTCTAAGCAAGCAAGCAAGCAAGCAAGCAGTATGTGATGGGAGCTCTTGCATCAAGTTAGGAAGACTATTATATAAGTATTTATGGAAGTGTAAAATAGTTAATTTACCGGGCGAGTTGGCCGTGCGCGTAGAGGCGCGCGGCTGTGAGCTTGCATCCGGGAGATAGTAGGTTCGAATCCCACTATCGGCAGCCCTGAAGATGGTTTTCCGTGGTTTCCCATTTTCACACCAGGCAAATGCTTGGGCTGTACCTTAATTAAGGCCACGGCCGCTTCCTTCCAACTCCTAGGCCTTTCCCATCCCATCGTCGCCATAAGACCTATCTGTGTCGGTGCGACGTAAAGCCCCTAGCAAAAAAAAAAAAAAAAATAGTTAATTTTATTCTAATCCTCAGATTGCTGATATCCTGTATACTGTCATACAGTATTTTTATAGAATATGATAATGACATGGCTTGTCATTATGTGAAAAGGAAAATGGTTTGTTTGATAACAGAAATTATCTATTACATTGATAACAGAAATGACAAAGTTTGTATGGTGTTTCACTTCTTTTACCCTTGTCTTCATTGGGAATAAATATTTAACCTGTTTTCTCTGCTATGTCAGGCATCTACCATTTGTTATGTCCTTCACTCTTGAGAAAAGTTAATTCCACAAGTGTTTAATTTGTATTTTAATTGTCCATGCTTGTTACTTTTCCTAAATGTCTTGTTTCCTAGTTTTGTTTGATCTTTAATTCATCCATTATTTGCCAGTTTTGAGAATTTCTTTGGGATATTTGATTATATAAAAGAACTTTTTATTTATTTCTTGTGTTTGGTAGTGACTTTTTGGATGAAACTTTGTTGTATCTTTTAGTTGCTGGAACAAGCGCTCGTTATAGAAGAACAGTTGCGCCGTGCTGCGTATTTAAACTTGACACAGGACCCAAACCATCCAGCAATGTCTCTGAACGCCAGATTTGCTGAAGTTGAATGCCTTGCTGAATCACATCAACACCTCTCGAAAGAAAGTTTAGCGGGAAATAAACCTGCCAATGCAGTGCTGCATAAGGTAGGTGCTCAAGTATTATATATTGTTCGGAGTTCATTGCTACTTTTCTTTTTTGTGTGATTTATTTTATTACTTTGAAACTCCTTTGTCTTATTTTTGGAGGATGAGAAAAGAAAGTATACATGTAACTCTAAAATGTAATTGTACCTTATTTCTTTTGATTAGGTTATTTAATATTTTCTGTCCCTTATCCATGCAGAGCCATGAGGTATTCATATAAGGCTGCATGTAAACTCATAAATTTCATGTGTAGAAGAAGTGGAAATTTTATTTTGTTGGGGAGGAATTGAAGGAATTTGGTATTTATATTTATTGGACTAGAAATCGTTGTTATAGATGTTTAGTAGAATATATTTGTTCTCTGAATGGTTGGTTTGCTTCTAAGAAACAATCCATTGCTGGGAGTAATTTAGTTTGTAATATATATGCTGTTAATGATCAGCTGAGCAATTCTAACAATATTTTACCAAGAATCTTGGTTGTCTTCGAATCCTTCCAATTTCTTCACAGATACAATGGCTCGTGCTCTAGAACATCAAATTTAAGTTATCCTTGCATTTTCCACTCACTAATGGGAAAGTTGTATATAAAAGGCTGTTTGAAAATACAATTATATGAAATAACTGTGAAATCCATTAAGTAAATTAACAATCTCTACAGCCTACATCAAAGGGAGTCCAAAATGTTTAGCTTGATTACAGTTACGAAATGTAATTCTCTAAAGACATTTTTTAAAATCTCCTTAAATATGTCTTCAGGTAGAATACAAGTGAATATATCGTACACCATTTGATTCTACAACATTCATAATAGGCATCCTAAGAATTGGTGCAAGTTGTAAACTATCTGTTCCTTGTAGTTTGTGATACCCAATGATGGCACCAGTGTGGCATGGCATAAATTCCACAACACACTGGAAGTATTGGTAACATGTACTGATGGATGACCACTGCACAACTTTGTATAATGCTCGGGGATTGGTCTGAAGAGAGTCCAGGGTCCACACATTGCTCTTCACAGCATTCCATATGTGCTCAATAGGATTGAGGTCGGGTGACTGTGGAGACCAAGCAAGCATCCTCATGTCTGTATAGTGCTCATTGAACTAATTGGCCACAAATTGGGACAATGGGCAGGTCTTACTGTATATGAATGTCTCCTCCTCCGCTGCCTTTGATAATCTGGTCAACTACTTTTAGATCTTCCTCGTCACAGAACATTTTCTCTCCACTCTGTATGCCTGTCCACGTACTTGTTATGTAACCTACTGTGTATAAGACCTTATGCCTCTCTGCACTTCATCTTATTGTATTTGATCATCTAGACCAAGACCAGCAGAGCAGCTAAGGTAGGAGATTCCTTCCATGCATGAGAACTTTGTTGAAAACCTGTGACTTGGACGATATGATCCTCACAGGCAAGACTTATTTTGTAGTTGTCTAACTTGCTGCAAGTTTTTATTTTGTACCCTGCAGCAGTACTGCAGGCCTCTTAGAGGATGATGCCTTCTCTCAGGCCAGGAGATTTGTTACACTGAGTAAGATGTAGAGAAGGATGCCGGTTGTGGGGGGGCTGTGGCCTATAAAAGGATCTGTCCCGGCATTTGCCTTAGTGCAGGAGAATGGAAGAAACCACTGAAAATTACTCTGTGGACAGCAGAGAGTCGGGACCAGCCCTTTCGCCTCGTGAATGCAGATCTGTTGAACCATTGCAAAGCTGTGGCCACCGTTAAGCTGAAGACTATTCTGCTCGGTCTTGTCTAACTACTACTGCTACACAAGTTTTCATTCCATCCCTGATGCGATGTGGACGGCGGGCCTCCTAGGTGGTAATGCCATCTCTCAGACCAGGGAGATTGGTTTCGGAGATGTGATTTGCGAAGAAGGTTAGGTGGGTGCAGCCGTGGATTTAATGGGAACTGTCCCAGCTTTCACCTTAGTACAGGAGAATCGAAAACCATTCTCAGGACAGCGGGGATCAGCCACTCTGCTTCCCAAATGTAGAGCTGCAATGCTAGCCAAAACTAAGCGCTGTTAAGCTGAAGCCTACTATAATAAGAAGAATGTTATTTGCAGTCCCACTAACTACTTTTACGGTTTTGGGAGGTGCCGGAATTTAGTCCCTCAGGAGTTCTTTTACACATCAGTAAATCTACTGGCATGAGGCGTGCGTATTTGAGCACCTTCAAATACCACCGGTCTGAGCCAGGATCGAGCCAGCCGGGTTGGGTTCAGAAGGTCAGCGCCTCGACCCTCTGAGCCACTCAGCCCGGCTGAAACCTACTCTATTTTGTGTTGCCTTAACTATCAATAATGACATTAGACTGCAATTCGAAAGGAGTAGATATAACTATTAAGGCTTTAGAGTCAAGCTTATGTTGAATCTAGTTTGTCCACCAGTCTCAAGTGTTAAATATCATAAACTAATGGATCTCCATTCTTTGAGAGCTGTGTTAACCACTGGTGGATGGTTCTGTTACATCTAAAATATTTTCAGCTGATGGACCTGTTTAAAATCTCGCTCTCCTTTCAACATTTGTGCAACATTTCTGAATAGTTAAATTTTTAAATGGCTACACTACATGCCAAATCTTTCAAGACTCATGCAACTTCACTTAAACTCAGACTTGTTTGATTTAAAGTCTTCATTCTCTTTAACTGAACTGTTCTCAAGCTAATCTATTGCATTTTGTTGTGTCGTGTGTGGTGCAACGTCGAAGGTTCATGTGTTTAGACCAAAAGGACTATTTTATGCATGTTAGATTTTTTCACAACTTGCTCCACAAACTGGAAATCATGCATGTTTACTGTGATTTTTATTAACTGTGGAACTGTAGGCTTAAAGATCCATTGTCCTTTGGCAAGTTTGCTTACTTTTAACAGCCTCCATTATATTATATTTCTTATTTTTGATTTGTCATATTTAATCTACTCAGGTTCTTGTTTCTACCCCGTTTTCATTATTCATGATGTGTTTGTTTTTTAAACATAGGGTAATTATCTTTTTGTGTATTCAAGTATGTGGATTGTAAGCGAATTTTTACTCAGTTCACTTGCCTTACCATGTTGTTTACTACATATAGCTCTTACAGCAAACTGTTCTGCTTGTGACATGCACAGCTGAGTAACTGTATGTGGTCCTGTATTCTGTGCCAGTTTACTACACAATGTTTACTATTATAAAATTGATATCTTTGATCAACATGTATTCTTCTAACAGCCCAGTATTTTGTGTAACTCTGATTTCTTGAAATTTATTACCCCTACGTTCGGTAACTATTGATTTACCTAACGTATCCCCCTCTGTGACATAAAGAAGTTGTTCAGCATATTCATGTTCTGGTCAGTTTCATAGTACTCTTGGACTTAGAAGTAGGTTTGGATTCCATGCTACATTCTTGAAATTGTTTTCATTGGTGTACCTTTCTTAAAGCCCAGACTCTTCCGTATCAGAGCACTATATAATCTCTCATCCGTGGACATAATTGTAGAAATAATTTTCACTTTACCAACTAAACCTGATTGCAATAATATACTCCCTATTCATCAAATTTTAAATTGATACTTTCAAAATAATTCGAATCGCACGAACATCCTCTCAGTGTAAATGAAATGCTTCACTTTAAGCTTTATTTTGCATTCTAGATACACTTTCCAGTACATCTACTATGTTACGACTTATCTCACCTTATAATGAGAGCGACGGGCGATGTGTACATGTTTTAGAGCTAAAATCATATTATCATAATATAACAATATTACTTTCAAATCCACCTTCAAGCGCACTACCTTTCAATGCAAGATCCATTTAAATTTTTTTATTGTAATCCATCTCTTACTTGATCATAAGCTGCACCTTGACCTGACATTTACTCTAATAAGAGTTATAGAAAATTATCACTCTTAAAAAATAATCTTACGACGGCGGTATACAAACTGACAACAAAATCAAGTCGATTATAACGTGTACTATCGATTACAGGACAGATTCCTCTGAAAAGACTAAAACACCGCCAAATTCTTTGAGTTTCAAGAACATAACTATTACTACTCAAGTAATGATATTTACAATTGGAATAATAGGGTATCTAATCCTAGTTTATAGCCCAACTTTCAAAGCTTCGTATACCAATTCTAAACTCCAAATAAATTCAAAATTCTACCTTAAAAATTTACATTCAAGTCTATTAAAAATTTACTAACTCCTACACTAATAATGTTCACTTTAACCCTACGTATAACCGCGGCGGCTGGCACGACTTTTGCCGGCTACATATTATATTACTAATTCCAAGTCACCTTGATAAATAATATTAAATACTGCAAGTATATGTATACTATCTAAGCTCATAAATCTATAATCACAAAAATTCACATGTAAAACATATAAAAAGTAAACAATTAAGCAAGAATAAAACTTTCTAAATCCATTATTAAAATATGGGTCAAATATTTAATATTACAATTATAAAATAATATCACATAAATATTAATATACAATATAATGAACTCATTTTGAGTATTTCCTGGCGTTGAATTTTCATCGCATTTTTCGCCCCTATACAATGAAAATATTCACTTATCTAAAAAATAACACATGGGACCTATTCTATAACACTAATCATTTCACCTTATAAACTCATTAATACTTTTGAAACCGCCTTCAGCAATCGGGGTAATAAATATTTAATTAGAATACTAATCATAGTATATTTTTTTTTTTTTTTTTTGTGTATATTTCCTGAAATATATACTTAAATAGGTATATATATTAATATAAATGTATATTTAAAATAAATACTTTAATTTATTACCAAAAACTAAATAGATAATGAATATAGGTTATTATATATTTATACCAATATTTAAGTATATATTATATAAACATTTATTAATATATAAATATATATATAATATATATGTAGATATATATCCCCTACAATGCTAGAAATATCTATAATATCCTCTTTTTCTCTCTCAAGTATATTTGTTATTAACATTATCGGGGGATTATATATTAATAAGTTATTATTAATTAATGTACCTTTTCTATATGTAATTAATATTATATAAATGTATATATATATATATAACTATTGTAACTGACCAATTTTTCTTACTAAAAACTATTAACTATCTCAAAATTAATCTCAAATAAGGTCTTTATTTTAAAATTCTGAAAATTTCTGAAATTTCAAAATTGTTACTAATATTTATCGACTAAATCTATTTTAATTACTTTTTCACTAACTCCAAAATTTCCAAAAATTCTTGATTACCAAAAATGCAAAAATTTGCACACTTTTCAAAAAAAAAATTCAAAAAGAAATTATTTTTCCCCCTTAAATAGCTATTTAACACTAATAAACACTTTGCACCAACTCTTATTATCCATACGTTAAAGTTTTAGTAATGAAGTGCCTGATAAAAAGGATTACTGTGATAGAGTAAATCATGTAATTATTTACCTTCATTATATCTAATAGATTTAAACTATTTTCACTTTACCAACTAAACCTGATTGCAATAATATACTGAGTTGGCTTCTTGGTACCAGTCATGCAGCTTTACAAATGCTATACCTTAATAAAGGCCACAGCTAACAGTTTCCCAGTTCTAACCCTTTCTAATCCTAATATCTCAAAAAAACGGTATGTGTGTTTTGCTCCTTGGAAAAGAAACTAATCAAGAAACTGATCCTCCAAAGAGGTTCTGTCAACCTGAATTCTATTACTATGAAATTCATTATCTTATTATAACTTTTCGGGTGAACCCTGTAGTGGGAAATTTTTAATAACTTCTTAAGACCTGAATTCATTGGAAATAAAGCCTTTCTGTTATTCGTACCCTCCCTCACCAACTGGTGCAACAAATTCACTGCCATTGCAATGATAGCCCAGCTGTTAATTTCTGCTTGATGTAGATGAGCTTGCATTAAACTATTTGAATCTCAAAAGAGACTTATATTCTGGTTACCCCACACCTGTTCTTTATGCGTGTATTTGGAAGGTGCTTGAAATAGACATCACAAAAACAGATAATAATGTTATTGGTTTTACGTCCCTCCAACTACTGTTTACGGTTTTCAGATATGCCAAAGTGCCAGAATTTAGACCCGCAGAAGTTCTTTTATGTGCCAGTAAATCTACCTATGTGAAGCTAATGCCACCGGTCTGAGCTGGGATTGAACCCACCAAGTTGGAGTCAGAAGGCCAGAGCCTCAACCGTCCAAGCTACTCAGCCCAGCATGACATTAAATAAATGTCATCTTCGTTATCATCATCTTTTTCCTCTGTTGTCGGAGATGGTGGCAGGGTGCCTTCCAACCGAAAAGGGATCTCTGATCCAGGATTTTGATTTTAGAGTTTCTGGAAAGTACTCCTTGAAATCTGATGTCAGACTCAGTGATCGATTATATCATTCACCAATTCAGGATGTACTTGTACTATTTCATGAAACAGTGCAGCAGTGGAAACTGTGACACTGTTCCACTTGTTAATTCCTTTGTAGTGATTTATTTATTTTTGATCTTTTTTCCTGAAGTCCTTTGTTTTGTCGTGGACTGAGAAAGGTGTGGTATGGAGGCCTTGGAGGCTGTTGTTTAGCTCATTCTGAAAACAAAATGTATCTGCCTAATAGTTCTTCAAGGAAATGGTCCTTTAAAGTCTGAACAACCATCTCTGAGAAACATGCACTTCTGAACGATGTTCAAAGAGGCGACTTAAAACCTTTCCCTGTGGGGCCATCACACCTCAGTATGAAACAACAATCTGTCTTGCTCACTACTCATCTCTTCACATAAATTAGAAATCAGTTTTGAATTAGTTAGTCTCGATTTTATTCAAGTTAAAAAGTTAAACTCCATTTAGAATTGTCTTCAAATTGATGCCCATTTTCTTTAAGGCTAGAGCCTCATCATGAATGCTCCAGTGAACAAATGTTGCTTCAGGGGCAACTTCTTTAATTTCTGCAAAGTCTCCACCATGTTTGCCTGTAAACACATGTGCACCATTAGAGCAGACACCAATGCATTTGTTTTCCAGTCTGTTGCATTCATCCTCACATACTGATCCAGCTTTTCAAAAAAAAAATCATTAGAAGTAGTAGTTCAGCCTGGTAATGGTTCACAAATTTTACAAACATGAGAAACTGAACCATGTTTGTGCCATCACTGCTCTCATCCATGTGAACAGCATAATACTGACTGGTTTTAATTTTTTCATTTAACTGTTCTTTAATGTCTGAAGCCATATCTGCAATCTGTTAACAGTAATGTGTGATTAGACTAAGGGATTGATTAAAGTTGTTTAGCTGCTTTTTCTCCCAGCACCATTCATGTCTTTAGCTCAGATGCTGATCCTCCAATTGTATGAGGCTTGGCTGCTTTAGCTATTCTTATGCTTTCCTTAAAATACACTTCTAAGAACTTCATATTACGTCGTGAGATAGAAGCTGTTGGCTTTTGTGGCTTGTTTTGATAAGTCTTATAATGAGGGAGGGTTTCATGGCATGGTTAAAGATAGTTTCAATCTGTGGTCTTCTGCGGGTTCCCATTTTCACACCAGGCAAATGCTGGGACTGCACCTTAATTAATGCCATGACCGCTTCCTTACCACTCCTAGCCCTTTCCTATCCCATCATCACCATAAGACCTATCTGTGTCGGTGTGACATTAAGCAATTTGTACGTCGCCATAAGACCTATCTGTGTCGGCGCGACGTAAAGCCCCTAGCAAAAAAAAAAAAAGAGTTTCAGTATGTATGACACAATGGGAAATAGGTTTACTTTCTTCTTCAATATACATGAAACCTTATCTTAAATAAAAGGGATTTTCTTACATACTTATTTTTTTTTAAACTTTCGGTACCTTGCTCTCCTGTGGCGTGATGATGGAAGAACAGAGCATTGATGCACTCCCTCTTGGCATCGAAGTAGTGATAGCCAATGCTGAATAGTTGTCTTGGACTGGTAAAGAAGAGTGTTGTTTTTGTCATGATGGGGTCGTTTGAAAGATCCAATTTTAAAGTACTTTCAAATTTTAATGCTGTCTGTGAAGACAATGACGTAAGTGTTTTAACAGTTAATTTGCCAACACTGAAGGTGCTTCCTTTCAAAATATTGGAAGAAGCCAACATACAAGGTTCAAAGTGCTCTTGAGACTGTCATAGAAATGAAACAGCCGGTAATTATACAACAAGTGGAAACAGTGTCCTTCAGAGTTTGTGTGGCAGAAGTACAGAGCCACACGCAATTACATGAAGAAGAAAATCCGTGAGTTTGGCGATGAATACAAACACAAAGCTTGCTCCAACACCAAAGATAATTATGTAAAAACTACTGAAAAGGATCTGTGATAGCACCACGCTAAGCTTCATTGAATTTAATGATGTCATTTCTACACTTGCTCATGCAGTCCCGACATTACAGTAACTGACAATCTCGGGTACGATCTGCCATGATCCTCAGGATTGGACAGGCTGGGGACTTTGGTTCAATTCTGGGAGTGATTGACACCAAATCACATTGACCTTTCACCAAGGAATGACACCATGTATTGAAATATATATACAACTACTTTGTCTATTACAAATTATGTACTCAGTATTTCACTGGATGGCACTTAGGGAACTTCCTACCCACTGTATGATAAATGAAACTAAAAGTCTTTTCAGTTCCCTTAGTAATAAACTGGAAATATGCTCTCACACATCAGTCCTTGATCTTAAATAAATTTATACTTAGCTCGGTTGGGGGATTTCTTTCTTCTCTCCTTCTTTCTTCCTCCTCCTTTCCTTCCTGAAGCCCCTGTCGCCTTGAATGCCTGGCTAATTAGTCAAACGAAAATGCAGATCCTCGGACTCGAGCACCCATTTCTTTACTCTCTGTCCCGAATCCGCTCTGGACTATGAATAGCACCTCTCTCCAAATATGAACCTTGTCACAGTTTTGGACTTTTCTTCAACATGGACTTAACTTCAGTTGCGGAGCTCCTTTTGATACAAACTATATAGCGTCTCTCACAACGTGAATATTATCAAAAAAGCTCCCAGATTTCTCTCTTCTGGCATGAACACTGTCGCAGCCCACAGGTTTCTCTTCCTCTACATCCTGAAACTCACGTTTATAATATTCAGTCTGTCCTTCTCAAAGTTACCAAGCATTCTTACAAAATCTCAGCCCCTACTACTTTATGACTTTGACGTGATCTAACTTGATTAGCTCTTGTGACCCTCCTACCACTTAAAGGGTGTTGTCTGTGCAAGGTCTCTTCGAAATTATTAGAACAGTATTGTTCTATGACGTTATTAAGTTGTTGATATGGTACATGTTACGCTCCTTTTTCGTGAGCATCATCAGGTAATTATCATTTACTTAAGGTTATATAAGATCATGAATCTATTCTGTTGGATTAAATTATGCTTGTAAACCTGATTGACAAATCTTATAATATTTTACAAGTCATAAAATTATGTTTTTAAGTTAAAACATATTTGTGTCAAATCTATCTAAGTCTAACATTTTATTGACGAAACTCATCTGGTGAACATCCTTCAAAATTATATCTTAAAACCTTTTGAGATCTGGCTAATTGTATTGATTCAATGTTGCTTGACTTGTATGATTGTCGTTGAAACTTCGTTAAGTATATTATTAACAATTTTCTACGCCTATGTCATGAACATTTAACATGTTCTCGATGTTGCTGGAGTAACATTTGTACAAAATGTATTGGCATTAATTTTATGTTGTCAATACAAGAATATTGTTTATGAACAAACTTGTTGGTGAATAAACACTTTCTAATGTGAGGTAGAATTTGAATGGTTCTCGTATGTTCCAAATTGGGCTTGTTGGTATATTTTTCTCTCTGCTGCGTAATTGTCTAGTGTTACTCCTAGCCTCTTGAGAAGTAGTAATAGAAAGAAAGAGGCAAGCCAACGCTTGGTTGCTGGACCACAGTTCTTGTCTTCTAGCTGCTTGTCTTCTAGCAATAGTTAGTTCTTCTCGAGAATTTTCGATTATATTTTTTTGTTGGTCATTTAGCCATGCTTTGTGCCTTTTCTGTTTTGCCATATCACATTCCTCATTCCACCAGATGTCTCTCTTTCTCCTTCTAATAGGATCAGTTTCTTCCGCAATGTTCTTCAGTTTATCAATAATTGTTTCCAGTTTTGTCGCTTAGATTTGCTTTGGATCTCTCTGAATACAATGCATTATTTATTAAGTAGCTTGGGTCATATTTCCTCCCCCTAGTGGATTTCGGTGGTTTGTATTTCTTCCTTGGAGTTAACTTGATTTTTATCTTTGAAATATATTGGTCTGAATCAATGTCCACCCCACGAAAGACTTTGACATTATAGATTTCTTTGTGGTACTTTCTATCCATTGCTACATGGTCTATCTGAAACTCACCCATTTTAACGTTAGGGCACTTCCAGGTCATCAACATGTGCGGTTTTCTCTTAAATCTTGTGGTTTCAGAAATAAGCCCACAGTCTATGCAAAGTTCAATTAGTCTTGACCATTATTGTTTGTAAATTTATGAGTTAGCCATTTACCTAGCACTGTGCAATACTTTCTTTCTTGTCCAATTTTCGCATTGAAATCTCCAAGCATTATATTAACATGGTTGTCAGGGATATTTGATATCAGTTGGTCAAGCTCTTCCCAAAATATTTCAGTTTCTTCTTTATTTTTCATCTTTTTGTCATTTGTTGGAGCATGGACATTAATCAATGTGTATATTTTGTTCTCTACTTTAATTGTTAAGGTTTCCATTCTTGGGGAGTTTGATGAGAAGTCCTCCACTGAATCTAATATGCTGGTATGGACCAGGAATCCCATTCCAAATTGGGGGACACTCTTCATTACTCTTTTTCCTGGAGGTCCTTTGTAAAGATGATATCCTCCAGATTCAAGTGGGTCCTGATCTGTGTTCCAAAGTTTCTGAAGGGCTGTTATTAGAATCCTGTGTTGATCCAGTACATCTGTTAAGTGTTTCAACTTTCCAATTTTCATTATCGAGTTTATGTTTAATTTTGCTAAGAAAGAGAATTTCCCTGGTTTACTGAATTTAAGTCTGTGTCTGCAGTTTGTCGGTTGGGCTTCCAGGCGCTCCGACTCGCCATGATCTTTTAAGTGACACCTCACCGTATCCGAGTGGTGTCTTTTCTTGAGCCTATGATGTTGTATGTCCAAGCCAGTGGATTCTTTCATTAGAAGACTCTCCATGTTTGGTTGATTGTCTCATCATTGATCAAAGTTCTGACCATGGTCAGGATTTACAATTCCAGATGTGATCTGGGAAAGTGATTAATGAAATATGGTATGATGATGAATGAAATTGTGGAGTGTGTTTGGTCCGCGAGAGCTATTTTATTTCGTTCAAGTCCACCGGTAATCCGGTAAGGACCCCCCTATCCGCCACCTGGGATGCACCACGTCAGAGTATCACCTCTCGGCCTACTACGACAGCGTAGTAGTTTGTGGTATGATCCCCTGTATTAACAGTATTGTAAAACTTCAAGCTTGAATTTTACTCCTCTACTGGGACTGATGATAATGATTTTAATGCCCCTTTAATCTTAATTATGCTCCATTACTTCTCTACTCTTCTTTAAATACATAAATGTCACTGAAATACTGTCAAGGGTTATGAATTTCATGTTGTTGGTCCGTATTGAACTGATCATATTATATTCGCATTTGTTACAATTGTTTATTTGTAGGTTTTAAATCAACTGGAGGAACTGCTGTCAGATATGAAGTCAGATGTCAGTCGGTTGCCAGCTACCTTGGCTCGGATTCCACCTGTGGCACAACGTTTACAAATGTCAGAACGTTCCATCCTCTCCCGGTTAGCAGCGACCACAACAGCTAGTAGCACTCCAACAACTCCAACCACTTCTCAGCAAGGTCCAGCAGGTAAATTTTTTTGTGTATTTATTTATCATTTAAAACTGTATTTCAAAAAATAATTAAGAGCTTTGTAATATTTTCAGTGAACAAATGAATGGCATAGGATGCGGATGAATTGTCATTTAATGGCCAAAGAAGGGTGTATGTGAGAAAGCCTCTTTGAGCTTATCTTATCCAACTACTAGGATGTGCCAGTATATATGTACAAAGTTTTCACATTTCTAATACTTTCATATTTGAGGCGCACTTCTGGTATTTTACTACAATTCTTTAACCAGTGGCTCCCCCTTGAAACCTACTGCACTTTCTTGGAGGGTTGAAGATTTCCTTGTTGTTAAGAAATGATGCTTTTTCCTCACAGATGCCTTATATTGTTTGTGAGATGAATATTAGTTAAAATAATCAAAATGACTCCACTCTTTAGAACATAGTCACTTTCATCGGGGGTGATGAACAGTGATGATCCCTGCAACTGAAAGAAATTAATATTATGGGTGTGAGCAGCAATTTAACATTTATGACTCTTTGTAGGTTTATGTCCAAATTACAAGTGTTTGGAACCTCATTCAAAAACATTGAAGTCTCCCATAAACTACTGGCCTTACACAAAAGTATTTTCTGATGATTAAATTGTTAAGTTATCAAGTGATGTGTAATAAATAACTACAGTCAAACCTCATTAAGACATTTCTACAGGGGACAAGGAAACAGAACACGTTAAACGGGTAAACGTACTACTGAATATGGAACAAATATGAAAACTTTTTGCACTGGGGTTCATAAAAGTAGCAGCAAATTACTGCAGTTCATTCTCTTTCTGAAACAGGTGTGTAATGATGTAATGTTAGTTGGAGCCTTATGTGCCTATTAGGTTATTGAATATTGTTTTCTGGTCACATTCTTCGACCATGAGTTACTCAGAGATTGCACTCGCCCATGTGTGAGAAAACTGCTTTTGTTGCCACCATGAATGCGACAACACATTGGTAATACTTAGCAGTGGTTCAGACCAACTTCCCTCTTTGTGATATCAATAAACAGGTACCAGCTGTCAAACTGGCGGTATTTGTAGGAATGGTACATCACTTCGCATAACATTTTAGTGGAAGATATGGATGCCTCATCATTTACTTGTGTAGTATTGAAGCTCTGTAGTAATGAAACAAATGAGTTGTTGAAGATGCTATTGCTGCATTACAGGCTTATTTTAACTTCTGTCATATAACACAGATTTAAATCACCTGATCATAAGAACATTCATTGGCAATATCTTAATAAACATAAACATAGTAAACACAAGAAATGTACTACAGTGTGTTCATAATAACAATTATGTACATAACACCCAGCATATTTTACTATCCACTCTCTTAACTTCCCTTCATGCACTTATTTTTTCTTTTCTGTTTATGTTCTCCTTATAAGCACTTCCAGCTTTGTTACAATTGCTCACTACAGTGTCCAGAGTCGAAGGTGAGAGTTTTAACATTCACACCAGACCTACGCACTTCAGATGTGGGTGCCTATCCACTTCCTGCTGAATTGTAATTTTGTCTTCATTAGCAAGTGGTTTCACATTTTTTTCCTTGTCCATAACTAGACTATCACAAGATAAATACGAGAGGATCAAATATACATGGGGTTTTGTTTTTTATTTAAGTTCATTTATTGAAAAACACAAGGCAGTTACGATTTATTTTTCCACATAGTTTCTTGCTTTGGAAATGAATTTGTCCCATCATATGGGCAGGTTTTTTGATGCCCTCATCGTAAAAAGAACAGGGTTGTGTCACCAGCCAGTTGCGCACAAAGTCTTCCACACTCTCGTCATCTTCAAATTGTTGCCCTCCTAGAGCTTCTATAAGCGGTCCGAACAAATGTAAATAGCAGGGTGATAAGTCCGGGATGTAAGGAGGATAATCAAGTCTAGTCCAGTGCATTTCCTGTAGCCTGGAGACAGAGCTCCAGTTTGGGCCCATGTATTGTCGAGGAGGAGGATGACCTGTCGAATCGGTTGGTCTCTTCTTTTGCGGCGATATGCAACCCTCGCCTTGTTCAACCTCTCGCAGTAGTAAGCAGTATTGACTGTGCGTCGCTCATGTCTGTCGATCGTCGTCAATAATATCTTTAACCGCACAAATATTTTCATCTGTAATGCTGGTCTGAGGACGGCGATCATGTTGCTGATTTTTTCACAGGTTCTCATCCTTCCTTGAAATTTTTATGCCACGCAAACACAGGCGTCCTTGACAATGTTTGATCACCGAACTGTGCAGTCAATCTCTGGCAAATTTCCGCCACTGTAACTCCTTCGGGAATAAGAAATTTTATAATTTATGCGTTGTGCAGTGGAGGGGTGCACCTGTTGCACCGACATTGCGAGCGTTACTGACAAAACGGCTGGAAATATCTAACAGAACACTCTCCCCCACTCCTAACAGTCCCGCTTAAGCATAGCAGAAGGACGGGGCCAGTCCTACCAACTGTATGCCACTGAACTTCTCACGATTATGTTCCTATTCTGTAAGATTTCCTAACAGCCACTGCCAGGAATACATTTGAGCTTTGAAATCCTGCCCATGGAGGTCCTAGTTTACCTGTAGATGGTGCAGGTGATATTTATGTGCATGCGGTACTCGTAGTATGGAAACATGGCTGATGTCCAATTGCCCATGTACTCGTATGTGGGTTACTGTGAGCTGTGTCCAGAACACCCCCATTACTACACATTACGGTCTTTTCTCGGATAGGTGGTGTAGTCTGAAGTACCTAGACCCATTATTACCCCTTAATGCTGCAGAATGAAATTTGGAGCTTTATTGTGAAAGTGTTTAATTAAGCAGTGAAAAATGAATGTTTATTTTTACCTCTAATAACGTCATTTTCTTCTTAGATATGTTGTGAAATGAATGAAAAGCAATATTTTAAAATAATACTGACATTCTGCATTGTGAAAATTTAAAAAAATATGAAAAAAATTATAAAATTTATTTTTGTGGAAAAATGCTGGTAACGAACTGTTTTCATTCACAGAAATACTCTACAATACTAAAAAGTAATAATGTAACTTACATATCACGTGACACTGCAAAAATACAATACTAACTATACAAAAATTATACAATTTACTTTCAAAATATGGAACTAAGTGATGAAAAACTATCCTTTTTTACTGCACACTGCATTATTTTCTGCTCAAGTAAATACAAAAAAACCACTGAAAGGTCCTATTATGAAAATAATATTGACACTGCAGGATTACACTGTAATAAAGGGCAAAATGAGGAAAAACATATTTTGTGGTAAATTGATGGTAACAGATGTTCCCGTTTACAGAAATATCCTACAGAACTAAAAATTAATATTGGAAGATACGTGACACTATGAAAAAATACTGTATATGCATGGCAAAAAAGTAATACAAATTATACAAAAAAATATAATTTTGGAAATACTTTTGAAACCTTCGAATTATTGTTTCTTCCATACCGAGCTCGATAGCTGCATTTTTATAAGCTAAAAATTTCATTTTTGTTCCGTATTGAAGTGCAATTATAAGAAATAAATTGACAAGATGGTCGATCTTTTCAATACAATTTATCAAGTAGGGCCTAAATAATATTACATCAGTCTTCGGACTAGTTTCAGCCACTTAGCGGCCATCTTCAGCCAAATAAACATTAAACAGGTAGTGTGATAACTGATAACTAAAATAGACAAAGACCAAATGTTGCAGGAATAATTATAACATTAAAATACAGATAACAACAAAAATTATGGTTATGATCTTCTTGTCATAATATGATGTCTTTCAGTTGACTTAGGACTTCAGGCAAAGAAGTAAATCTGGAAATGATGGCCAGAATTAGGAATGAATAAACATACAGAAAAGAAATTTAAAAGGAGAAAACTCATTTATGAGACTCACCTCTGATGCCTGATGTAGAACAAGGACTGACTTGCTGGAGGAAGCAGGCAGGCTATGTAAACAAAGGAGTGGATAGGGAACAAGCACTGACTTGTTGTAGGAAGCAGACAATGTAAAGAAAGGAGTAGTAGGGAGAGGAAGGGAGGGAAGGAGATTGCCGGAGGGAGGGTGAAGGAGAGAAGGGGAGTCTAAGGTGGGGCTGAAGGATGTGGAAAGAAAGACTGTTGCTGAGAGGGGAATTTAATGAGATTATAAAAGAAAGAATTCTTTTTATCTGAGACATGATTACTAAAGATAGAAATTAAAAGTTAAAATAAAATGTTTAATTTCTCTGAAATTTCATTTAGATTGAAGTTAGGATTGAAAAACTGTTCCACGTGGATAAAAGAATTTTCCGTAATATTGAGCAGGGGGCCTTTTTATATAATCTTGAGAATTTTCATGTCTTGGTTGATATTAGTGAGCATATGGGTGTTACTAACCATACGTTCACTAATATCAACCAAGACATGAAAATTCTCAAAGTTATACAAAAAGGCCCCGTGCTCAATATACGGAAAATTGTTTTATCCACCTGGAGCAGTCTTTCACTCCTAACTTCAATCTAAATTAAATTTCAGAGAAATCAAACATTTTATTTGGACTTTTAATTCTTTAGTAATCATGTCTCATATAAAGAGAATTCTTTCTTTTAATATCACTTAAAATTCCCCTCTCAGCAGCAGTCTTTCCTTCCACATCCTTCAGCCCCACCTTAGACACCCCTTCTCTCCTCCCCTCCCTCCTGCCATCCCTTCCCCACCCTTCTTTACCCCCTCCTCTCCTCTCCCTACTACTCCTTTCTTTACATTGCCTGCTTCTTACAAGAAGTCAGTGCTTGTTCCCTATCCACTCCTTTGTTTACATGGCCTGCCTGCTTCCTCCAGCAAGTTGGTGCTTGTTCTACATCAGACATTAGAGGTGAGTCTCATAAAAAAAATCTCCTCTTTAATTTCTTTTCTGTATGTTTATTCATTCCTAATTCTAGCCATCATTTTCAGATTTACTTCTTTGCCTGAGGTCTTAAGTCAACTTAAAGGCATCATATTATGACAGGAAGATCATAACCATAATTGTTGTTGTTATATATATTTTAATGTTATAATTATTCCTGCAATTATCTTTGTCTATTTTAGTTATCACATTACCTGTTTAATGTTTATTTGGCTGAAGATGACCACTAAGTGGCTGAAACTAGTCCCAAGACTGATGTAATATTATTTACTTGATATATTGTACTGAAAAGGTGAACCCTCTTATCAATTCATTTATTGATAGCTGCAGTCACTTAAGTGCAGCCAGTATCCAGTATTCGAGAAATAGTGGGTTTGAACCCTACTGTCAACAGCCCTGAAGATGGTTTTCCGTGGTTTCCCATTTTGACACCAGGCAAATGCTGGGGCTGTACCTTAATTAAGGCCATGGCCACTTCCTTCCCACTCCTAGCCCTTTCCTATCCCATCGTTGCCATAAGACCTATCTATATCAGTTTATCATAAAAAGCAACTTGTAAAAAAAATGTTTCTTCCCTCTCCGGAATGAGTCAGTCTGATATCAAAATGGCCTTTCTATTGATTGAGATAAATATTTACACACTTTACAGAAATACACTGCAGAAACAAAACTTGAAAAATTATAAATTATTTTTGTGATAAATTGATGGTACTGATTTATTTCATCAAAGACACACGTCAGCACTGAAAATGAGTAATTTAGTGGCACATTCAGTAATTCTTTGTAACTCTTCATTTAAAGTTTGATACTTCTCAAATCATTGTACAATACTCAACGGTGGATTATCCAGGTAATTTGAACAAAAGTATAGTGCAAACACTATATTCTCTCCTTTTTGACTCGAATCAAATGTGGCATCGCTTGGTAATAATATTCTGAAGCCGTGGACTAAAGACGAATATGGCAGCAGACGGAGTGTGACCGCCATTCGACTTAAGTCAAACATGGCCATTTAGGGGTTAAAGGAGATATTTCAACATTTATATTTCATACTTCCTTCTAAGGTAGTTTTCGTATTTGAATTTTGAAGCAAAGGGTTGTAACAAAATATCTTCAGCAATTTGTGCATAATGTTTTTATATACATACATACTGTACTCACTCAAAGCCTGAGTCCCAACCAGCATTTATCTCGGGGGGGTGTTACGGTTCATCTATCGTAACTAATAAACAATCTTTAAAAAATTAAGACACGAAATCTCCAACTAAATATCTGGGTCCCATCTAATCAGTACTACAAGGTTGAACGGGGCACTCTAATTATTAACTTTAACCCGTTAAGTGGGGAGGTCATATACAAGAAATTCCTGCATAGTGGGGAATCATTTTCAGTAAAATTTTTATTTAAAAAAGGAATAGTTTTTGCCAACCTATACACGCTTAAATATTATATTATGTTAAACTTAGCATAAAATTATACGTTGCAGTGTAAATTGCGTTATTATTTACAATTAAAACGATTTTTCAATTCATCCAGTGTCAGTGCAAAAATTGCAAATGTGCCATTTCATATTTACTCCAATTCGGAGTATTATTTGTGTTGCTTATATTAATTCATCTTTGAAATGCGTAACACACAAATGAAAAATTTCCTGAAATAAAATAGAAAATTGTACTCACCACGTAGGCCTATAACTCACCATTGTAGAGGGCAGCGAGTAATCCATGAGTTTATTTGTCACAATTTTGTCACCACTGTACATAAAATTATACTAAACTGTTCAACACTATTTACACTCGACAACTTTAACAAATTACTGAAGAAAAAATTGAAAAAACTATTTCAGGATGGTCACTGATAGTTGCCAGCACACAGATTGTAGACTACGAGCTTCTCAAATTCCCTGTGCATGGAACCTGAGACTCACTGGCATATTTGCAATGATCATACTTCAGTTGTATGGTATAGCCTGAAGCAAGGAGAGGGACACAATGTGACATTGCATACTACACAACAATACTGAGTATCCCGCCGCTGGCCTTGCGCCACGCAAACAATGCATCTCTTATTTGCGTGCAGTCTTGATTTTGAGGCTGAATTGAAGTCTGGAAAATGCCTTCCCGAGAATCGAGTTGACAAGTCGACGGGTGCGGGTCTCACTGAGCGAATCGGCAAGGCTGCGTTAGGGGTAGCGTTCGCATACTTCTGAAATAGTTTCTGCACAATTTGAATACGAAACTCCAGCTGAGTGCATTTACCGCCATGTTTCTTGTATATCACGAAAGCATTGAACACTGTTATGTCCATTAGGTGTCTAAAAATCTTGTGGTAATATTTCTTCATTCTTTTTCTCGCCATACTGTATGGTACGATACATTGGTCTGATAAGTCCACCACTCCCATTGAGTCATTGTACTCAATACATACGACTGGCTTCTCTTTGGTTTCTCCTTTCTTGTTTAGTCCAGTGCGCATTTCGGCATCATGGATACTACTCAGCATGCTGACGTCTCTCTTTTCTTTCCACTTCAAGGCCATGAGTTTGTTTTTATAGGCAAAAGCCACCTCTCCTTTTTTCAACTTTTTTCCCATGATGTCCTTCGGAAGATTTTTTCTGTTAGATTTTACTGTACCGACAGAGTCTATCTGAAACTCATTGAGCTGATCGAAGAGTTCCGGGCTACTGTAATAATTATCTAGAGCTATGAAGTGTCCTTTGTTTAGAAGAGGTTCGGCTAGAGCAAACACAACTTTCGAGGGCTTGGTATACTGAGAAATATCTACCCCACAAACCTCATTTACTAGCTCAGTTTCCTTGCCTGTGTACCACAGGATATTCCACACATATTCTGTTTTAGCCTCACATAATTTAAAAGATTCCATCCCGAAGCGAGCTTTCTTCTTCTTCTTCTTCTTCTTCTTCTTCTTCTTCTTCTTCTTCTTCTTCTTCTTCTTCTTCTTCTTCTTCTTCCTCGTCTTCTTCTTCTTCGGAATGTACATTTTTCGACCCCAAGCGACCTTTCCAAAGGAGTAAACTTTCATCAATTGATAGACGATCATCTGGCAAATAGGAAATTTTAAATTTTGATACAAAAATGTCTAAAACTGGCTTCACTTTGTAGAGTTTTGGGGATACTTGCCGATTGTAAGCCTCATTACCTGAGAAATGTAAAAATTTCAGGAGAAGGAAAAAACGTTTCTCGGACATGGTCTTGTAAAACATGGGCGTAACAAATAATCTATTACGTGAAAAATAATGACATTGCTTCGGCTTTTGAATTATACCCTGAAGAAAACGTATCCCAAATAAAAGTTTTATTTCTTCCTTGTTAGTAGGAACCCAATCCCTCTCCCTGCTTCTTCTTTTCATTTTAGCTGTTCCTACACTAGCTTGTATTGACTGCTGAGCGTACAGATTAGTTTGCTCTGAAATAAGTTCGCACAGTTCATCGTCAATGAAATGCTCATACATTTCATCTGGTTCTTTTAAATTTAAAGGTTCGCCCTGAATTCCACTTTGGTATGTAGCTGGAAATCGAGATCTCCTACATCCCCTTACATCCCAGTGACTAGGTGGAGTAGGAGGCAAATCGCTCTCACTTTCTGACTCACTACTCTAATCAGAGCTCGAACTCGACACCTGTCCACGGCCTCTAGGCAGCAGACCTACTCCGAAAGAAGCACTCGTGCTTGGAGCACCTAATAGAGGGATAGTTTCACCATTACTATCTAAACTAAATTCACTGCAACTATCTTCCTCACTGAGTTCGAGAATATCCCGTATATCATCACTCAGAAGATCTATAATTCTTTTGGACGTGTTCACAACAGGTAGGAAAAGCTACATGCAGAATTAAAACAATAAATCACAAGATAAATTTATATACCAACAAATCAACTTATGAGAGCGGACAACATTCACGCCGAGACACGCAATACTACGCTCCATGCGGCACCCTGACTGAGCTTCTCGCCAAGCGCCACATAGGTTGTTCTTGTGCTACGCAGCTATGTAGCAGATAACAAGGGGATTCCCAGGCGAGAACTGCTTAGATACACGAAGGTGAAAAAATTTCTGTCAGGTGGCAGCACCTCTCGGAACATACGGAGAAAGTTTCAAACCTGCAGCTTGTTTCGTAATGGAGATAAAAAATAAAAACTTTCCGCGCTTCACATGACGCGCGCCACCAGCAGGCTCGCTTCGGCCGCGTCACCTGAAGGGAGCCCCACTCTACGGGTTAAGGCTCATCTTAAAAACACACAAAAATACATTAAATCAGATCAAAGGGAAAAGTGAAGTCTTCGTCCTAAGAATGGGGACGGATATTTTACACGGTCACCAAGGGTTTACTACTCTACAAGAACAAGAACAAGAACCTGGAACTGTTTCCTTGCAAATGCTAAAGGAGCATTTTATTTAAATTAAAATTGAACACACACAAAATTTGTTGACCCTTATTTGCCTATAATTTGGCAACTCGTTCCTGAAAATCTCACATATTATAATTTTACACTGTAGACCACCCATCCACTTGGGTGGTTGAACCATTGATTGCTGAGGGTTAAATACGACCCTCGTGACAACACCATGACCATTTATTGTCATGGACCCATTACCTGTTGGCCAGGTGGGCGCAATCACATTAATCATGTCATCGCCTCCACCTTTATTGAGATGAGACCAACCCGAGATAATACAAAACTGTCCCCGGGTTCCTAACCAAGATATGCTATTGTTAACTGAAGGAAACGACAAAGAGACTCTAACCTAATGGTCCATATGTAGGGATTTGCCATCACATTAAAAGTCACAAACTTAACTTATTATTTACAACAACTTGACATTATTACGTTATTTTGCCAGCTGACTTCCCTAGTATCTGTCAACATCATCATCCGAAATAATTTTTAAAAATATTTTAATTTTATTGTTATTATTTGTATTGATTATCAGTTGCGATATATTCGAACCGTAACACCCCCCTGAGATAAATGTTGGTTGGAACTTGGGCTTTGAACGGGTACATTACATACATACGTACAAAGGGCACTAGGAGTGTTTTGCAATATGCAAAAACGGTTGGCTGGTTATGGTGAGGGATGAGAAGAGGGGTGAAAACCGGTCTAGAAGACAGCAAGGCCCGACCTTCACACCAGTTGTTACCAAGCAGTGGGATTGAAAGCAAATTAAGATGTCAGTGTGGTCTAAAGGTGAATATTGCGCAGTTATCCGCTACAGTTTTGCTCGTGGATTATCTGTTCACCAGTCCCTGAGGAAATGACTCCTCTGCTGGGGAAAGACTGTCCACATCAACAATTTTCCGCTGGTACAAAGAGTTCCAGAGGGGAAATTTTGGGGTTGAAGAAGATCCTCGTTCTGGACGACTGTCTGAATCAGTGACTGAGGAAAACATTGAAGCTGTGAGGAAAATGTTGCAGCAAAGAAGGCGATTGACATATTGGCAGGTAGAAGAGTCCCTCCACATCCCTCCACCAGCTATTCATTCAATTCTACATGACCATCTCCATGTTAGAAAGGTTTGTTCCCTTTGGGTGCCCCATTCACTTTCAGAGGAACAAAGGGCACATCGAGTGAAATGGTGCCGAAAAATGCTAAAACAGTTTGAAAATGGGACTTCATGTAATGTCAATAGCATCGTTACAGGCGACGAAACTTGGTTTTATTATTACGATGTCCCAACAAAATCCCAGAACTAGGTGTGGCTGTTTGAAGTTGAGGGTACTCCTCTGACTGTGCGAAAGTCAAGCTCAGTATGGAAAAAGATGATTGCAGTATTCTTCACTAAATGGGGCATCCTGACTCAGGTTGTGCTAGAAACACGAAGGACAGTTTCTGCGAAGTGGTACAGTGAGAATTGTCTGCCTCAGGTCGTCCAGGCATTCAAGCAGCTCTGTCCAAGGTAACGGCTCAACACTTGGCACTTGCATCACGACAGTGCTCCAGCACATCGTGCTAATGTAACAATGGATTTTCTTGCCAGATGAGGGTTGACTTTGCTTGATCACCCTCCATACAGTTCTGATCTTGCCCCATGTGATTTCGCACTCTTCCCAGAAGTGAAGATGAAGCTGCAAGGGCGGCGTTTTGCATCCGACGAGGAGCTTCTGGCAGTATGGGATCAAGAGTGTGAAAATGTAACCGAAGAAAAGTGGCAGAGTTGGTTCAGTGACAGGTTTCGACATATGGAGAAGTGTATTGAGTGTAGTGGAAATTATTTTGAAAAAGTCTAAAGCGTTCACCCACATTGCAAAACATTCCTAGTGCCCTTCGTACATACATGATACACAAGAAATTTTATTTTTCTCCATTCAATTTCAGAAGGTATGAAACATTCCAAAAACTGAAATTGCCATGAAGGAATCAAAAGGACATACAGAGATTATTTTATTAATAGAAAATATGTTATGGCCAGAAGTACAACAAAATGGTGGGAAATGTTAAGTCTGTTTGTAAACCATTTTATTCCATTTCATACAATGTAACTAAAACTGTTCAGAAAATTCAAGCAACTCAGTTACATATTGTGTTTATTTTTCTGTAAAATTATGTTGGTATAAATTTAAGATTTATATTTGGGGTGAAAAAATTATACTTTCCTGTTTATGTATAATAGATAAAGAACCATACAAATAAAATAATACAGGTGTTGTTCTAGATATTGCTTTTCTCTTCGTTCCTTTTGTTTAATTTTTGGATAGTCTATTGTTTGGCACTAAGTATGTTGTTAACTAACTGGAATTAGTGCAGTTGCTTATATCTCCTTCCAATTACATGAAATGTATCAAACTGTAAAAAAAAAAAAAAAAAAAAAAAAAAATTTTTTTAAATATTCAATGACTTATCAGTCTGGGATAAAGTGGGACCAAATACTATGTCAGTGTTCTGTTGTTATAGCTAGTATGACAGTTACATCAAGGCTTTGTTGATATTGAATTGGAAATAATTTAGGGGTTTCAAAAAGTTTATTTGGTTTCTAGAGACCCTTGCCATTGTTTCATTTTTTGATGAGCTTCCAACATCATGGAATTTGTTGGTAATTGTGACTTGTTTATCTCTCTCTCTCTCTCTCTCTCTCTCTCTCTCTCTCTCTCTCTCTCTCTCTCTCTCTCTGTTCTTCACCCATAAATTTGATCTAAACTCAGTCTGTTAACTAAGTCTTGAAATATTGCCTTGACTTCAGTACTTCAGCTTAAGTATCATTGCATTGTTTATGTATTTTTCATGCCTTCAGTGTGTGTTTAATTAATGTTGTTTTTCTTAGCCATGCTGAACAGTCAATTTGCTGGAACCTATCCCACTGGGCAAATTCCAGCAGGATTTGGTGGTTCTAACTTCACTAATTTTCGACCGCAGTATTCTGTTCCTGGCCAACCAACACAAGGATTTCCAGGTAACTTTTCCTCTGCTTCAGTCTCCTTAACGTCTCATGGCTTGCATCATTACATTGATTAAATACTTACCTGCTTCCAAGCTGATATATTTAATTTTAATTTATTAGCTGCTTCCAATTTTTTGGAATTGATGACTGCATTTTCACCGTCTTTCCAAACTTAAGGTTAGTCATTTTACTTAGATCTACACGGTTCTGTAACACCATTCTTGAATGCTCAGTAAAATATTTGCTCCTTCAGATCATGATTGATTGTATCATTGATAAATAAAGTGTATCACCAATTCATTTTCAGCATTTGTACCTTAGAATTTAATTTTCTTTGGATACATTGATTTTACTTACAAATGTGAAATTAATACTTTCTGTGTTGGGCTTTTTAATATATATCCGTATCAGTGTGTAGACTTTCTAACAATGCTAGATTAATATGCGAGTTTTCTTACCCTGTTACACAAAACACTTTTTCTGCTCCCATGTTTTCTTGTCTAAATTGCTGCACAGTGTTCTCAGTGGGATGAAACTTCTTATGTTACACTGGGTACTCTTGTTTCTTTCAGTATTAAAAAAATGTGTATCATTCTTCGTATGGATTTCTTTTGAAGTGAGCTTTTAGTTACTATATATAAAGAAAATGCTTTTCCTGTGATGAAATCTATCAGTTTCTTGAATAAGTTTACAATGTTATATAACATTTGTACTGCTTCAAAAAGGTTTATGGTTACAGTACATGCCCAATATAATGCAGTTGTTGGGGGATATGCTTTGCCCCCACATTATAGCTTACCCATGGTACATCAGAAGGTGGCCTGTTTGGTGACAAATGACTAGGCAAGAGGGCAATTAAAATACTACAACCTACATGTAAATTATGTTAACAAAATAGAAATGAATAATAAAAAACTTACTGGCTATACATTTTGCTCCACTGGAAAATACAATACATTTGTTACAAATTAATCACTCAGCTTACTATAGGCCTATTTGTCGATTGCCTTCAAGTCCATGAATGTTCTTTTCCACTGATTTTCTTATACTCGTTAGTTGCTGCAGGTAAACATGATTTTGGTTCGCTTTTCTGAAGCATCACGCTTATACAGTGAACTCAGAAATCCACACTATGCATGACAATACTTAGTACTTTACATGGGGATTGAGATTGATTTGAGTACAATTATAATATGCTTACATTATTGTGTTTTTTATTCCACCTTTTCAATACAATTGATTTTATGTTGTTAGAAAATCATAATGCTACATCACTATTTTATAGGGACATGTTTCGCTTAATTTCAAGCATCCTCAGCCTATGTAATCATCTCAAGGTTAAGACCTGTCATTGTTATTTTGCTTTGACAAATTTGTGCTTAATTATAATTCTAAAATTAAGTAATAAAATACATAAACATATGAATTTGTGAACACACTGATAGTTTAACAATTTGAATGACTATACTAAAATTGGAATATCCGTTAATTCTAAAGACATTGACGTCTTAAATACAGTAATCTTCAAAATGTTGAAAATTTGGCTAAAATTATTTTCCAAAGTTCTAGTTTATTAAAAACAATTGTAATTTGACTTCTATGTTAAAATTTGAGTCGTAATTTTTGTTAAAACTTATAGGTGTCTGAAGATTAAAATCTTGGATATGTTGGAATTCTGCTTCAGGTATTAATTTTGAGGCATGCTACTGTAATTCATTAGTTTTGAACAATAAAATGCTGAATTAGGTAGTTTCATCGAACTAGTCTTGTTTTGACGATCAGATTTTCCTTTAGTAGTAGTTTATATTTATGAGGGTTTAGTCAAAAGGGACATCAATCCAAAATCTTTAGGTGTTGATTTGTTTCTTATTTCACAATAGTTGAAAGATGGTGCGTCCCTTTAACTGCTACTATAAAACCTCGTGGTATTTGTTAACACAAGGAGCAGAACCACAACAGATAACAGTCACCGTAATGTAACAAATACCGTGAGATTTTGTAGTAGCAGTCAAAGGGGCGCACCATCATTCAAATATTGTGAAATAAGAAATAAATCAACACCTCAAGATTTTGGATTGACGTCCCTTTCGACTAAACTCTCATAAATACAAACTACTACTAAAGGAAAATCTGATCGTCAGAACAAGACTAGTTCGATGAAACTACCTAATTCAGCATTTTACTGTTCAAAACTAATAAATTACAGTAGCATGCCTCAAAATTAATACCTGAAGCAGAATTCCAACATATCCAAGATTTTATTCAGACACCTATAAGTTTTAACAAAAATTATGACACAAATTTTAACATAGAAGTCAAATTACAATTGTTTTTAATAAACTAGAACTTTGGAAAAAAAAAAAAAGCTACATTTTCAACATTTTGAAGATTACTGTGTTTTGGACGTCAATGTCTTTAGAATTAATGGAAATTCCAATTTTAGTATAATCATTCAAATTGTTAAACTATCAGTGTGTTCACAAATTCATATGTTTATGTATTTTATTACTTAATTTTAGAATTAAAATTAAGCACAAATTTGTCAAAACAAAGTAACAATGACAGGTCTTAACCTTGAGATGATTACATAGGCTGAGGATGCTTGAAATCAAGCGAAACATGGCCCTATAAAATAGTGATATAGCATTAGTGATGTAGCATTATGTTTTTCTAACAACATAAAATCAATTGTATTGAAAAGGTGGAATAAAAAACACAATATTGTAAGCATATTATAGCAAATTTCAATACGGGTCTAAACATGAGATTGGTTACATGTAATGTAATTGAGTACACTTACCGTATTGAATACGATCCCCGTTTACATGTAGTATTTGAGTATCGTATTGAATCCGCCAGGCAACATCGACGTATACAGACAATGCAGAATTGTAGTAAAATCGATATCACCTCTTAGAATTTAAAAAAAACCAAATGCAGTAGAAGCCCAGGAGATAACTTTCAGTTTTGAAAGTATCTGTGGTATTCCAAATGTAATTGGTGCAATAGATAGAACGCACATTCCAATTGTTCCCCCAACAGAAGGTTATCGTGATTTTTTTAATCGCCAGGGCTGGCCGTCTTATAATATGATTGCAGTTGCTGATCATTTATACAGGTAAATATATTTACTGGCTTATTATATTTGTTATTTCGACAGAACTTTAATGATGATGATTTTGTCAGAACAAACATGGAGTGTGTGCACAGTAGTTTTCAATACGATCTCAGTACGATCTGCGTTTACATGGAACTCGATTCGAACAGAGTACAGTACGATCCCAGATTTTACCGTATCGACCTTGAGACTCAATCTGAACCGAGTCCCCGTTTACATGGCGTTTCCAATACGGGAAGTGTACTCAGATCGATCTGAATCCTGCATGTAAACGTACTGACTGTACTATAGCCTACACTTGTTGACAGCAGGGGAGGTGGAGTAAGGGCTTTGTTGACTGCTTTCAAGAACATTGCTGCTTGCCTTGGCAAGAATTTTTGGAAATGTAAACACTGTAAATAGCTCAGGAATTGTTTGTTTCTGGTTGCTTCTTTGGTATCAATCCTACACCCCCCAAGGCTAAGACCATAGTAGGTATTGTTTTATATTGTTTCCTGTTCATTGAGGCACTTAAAAGCATGAAAGAATTACTGAACTACAGAATTAGCATGATAGACTTAATGAAATGACAGCACATCAAATACAGAGATGCCAACTATTACGATTAATCGTAATAATTACAAATCACCCATCATAATTATGCCTTTACGAATGACAAACCACAAATTACGATTTTTTGTTGATTAACAAATCTGAGTGTGCAAGGTGTTCAAAAGGATACACAAGGAATGACATTAGAGCTTGAATTCTCAAAATATTCTTTTCAGATTTGTCTGCCCCCCTTTCCTGGCCCTCGTTTAAGAATATTTCGAATTTTCACTCTCTTCATGTGCTTCCCGTATGTTGCGGAGATGTTGTCACATGATCAGTCTTCCATGCAAGTATTTGAGTTCTTTTGTCTTTGTTCTGGCGGCAAAGTGGTGACATACTCAGTTTCATTGTAAATACTATGTGCGTGACTGTTGAAGTATTTATTGCGATTTTGGTTGCTAAATTTACATATATTGCTCTTCTACGATATGCTAATTGTGTGTTATGAAATGTGAAAAGTTTGAAATAAACAGTGAAGCGATTTCTTGTGCAGGAAAGTACGTGTGGTGACATTACCGTGACTAGTGACGCTAGTAAGAATTTAAAAATAGTTCAAAAATATAGGGAGGAATACTCGAAAGATGGCCCTGTTTACTGTGTTCCTCAAAATGTCCTTCACACGTATTTTGTAGTGTGTGTAATCGCGATTTTTCAGTTGAGCGTGGTGGACGAGACGACTGTCGTAAACACGTGGCTAGCATATTACATACAGATACAGACAAGCTGAGGGACACAAACAAGAGTTTAACCGTTTTTGCTAAATCCTCGGAAGATGAAAGCTCGGTAACAAACGCGTTGTTGTTGTTTACGACATTTCTTGTTGTACACAACTTGCCTGAGCCTGCAGTCCATGCGGGACTTTTGTTCAAGAAAATGTTTTCCGATTCGAAAATAGCTTAAAAGTACGGTTGTGCGAGAACAAGAACGGAAGCGCTAGTTAAAACTTTGGCTTCTACAGTTAAGGGAAAGCTAACAGAGTTAACTTTTATCTGCCAACCTTCGAATATGTTACATCTGGTTGAATTGTATGTTGTTCATTGATATTTCAATGATGTATAACTTAGTGAGATCTCGGGGGGGCAGGGGGGAGAATCTCCCCCCAACCACCGGTGCCCTAACGGCTACATTTCTAATTGTTTTTCTTGAAAGTTGGCATCTCTGCAAATAGTAAACAAAGATGATTTACGGACCACCATTGCTCAGGGTGTTAACATCCGGTCTGGAATAACTGCATTTATAGGTGGACTTGGGAGAAGGTGCGTTCTAATGTTGGCCATCTATGGTTGTTCATATTTATGCCAACTAATTTAATGAATTTTGAAAATAAGAACTTCACTAGTAAATGAATAGTGTGTATTTTGGGGGGAACATACTCTTCACCACGTTAACTCTGAGTTCACGGTATATATCATGGGTTCTACTGTACTAGTATTTGGGACAGAATGTACGATACATTTTGTACCGGGCGTGTTGGCCGTGCGGTTAGGAGCGCTCAGCTGTGTGCTCGCATCCGGGAGATAGTGGGTTCGAACCCCGACTGTCAGCAGCCCTGAAGATGGTTTTTCTGTGGTTTCCCATTTTCACACCAGGCAAATGCTGGGGCTGTACCTTAATTAAGGCCACGGCCGCTTCTTTCCCATTCCTAGGCCTTTCCTGTCCCATCATCGCCATAAGACGTAAAGCAACTAGCAAAAAAAAAAAAAAAAAAAAAGGACATATTTTGTCCTTATTTTATATGAACAATAAGGGAAATACATTTCATATTACCACAAATCCTATGTGTCATGACAGTTGGCATAAGTGCTTGGTAACTTCATCACTGAATTTTCATCTAGGCACCTGGGTGTTCAAAATGTAACTGCAAAACAGCTTTTTGAAATAGGAAGTCAATTCTCACTAGTTCAGATTCAAAATAAACCTGTAGAGATTAAAAATATATTTACATTTTTACCCTTCAAAATTATTCATATAGTATTTCACAAGTGGGGTTCAGTTACAAAAGGATCATTTCATTTTAATGTTTCTGAACAACATGCTGGAGCTTGTAAAGAGCACAGCTAAAATTATTAAACTTACACCATAGAACAGTTAAAGGACTGTTATTAATATGGTGTTGTATAGCATTTCATTCATGGGGTTTGCGTTATAGAGTTTAGGATGCTGTCTTTTTATTTTAACACATTGCGGACCAGGTGCCCTTCACCCCGTGCACAGCCCTGTTCCCGGCCACTTTCTAACTACCTCCAAGCTGGAATGCATGCATTCAAATAAACTGTCACAACTTCACTAGCTTTTGAAGGACTACTGTGTATTTTTCTAATAGCCTTCCTGAATGGTTGTTGAAATGCAGGGTATTTTTTTAAATCTATTTCGGCTCATAGTATTCGGAAATATGGATTTTTTTATTAGGATATCGGTTGGCCAGTAATCTTTCAGACATGATTTCTTTACCTGCCCTATCAATATACACACAGCAATATTTTTTTAATTTCCCTGCTAGTGACATTAGTCCACTTTAGTGTTTTGGGGGATACATTATGAGAATGTAAATTTTACTCATCGTATAAGTTTGTCTGTTCAGCTACATACTGAAAAAATTCCTCACCATACATAAGTCCTGCTACTTGTCCTATGTTTCCAGATTCATTAGGTCATACCTTTATACCAGGAGCACCTTCAAAATCCTCTAGCCCAGGTTCACTATTGTCCATAACCCAGTTTTCAGAAAACATTACATTATTTACAATATTTAGAATACTTACACCCGTAACACAGTTATCAGACTCGTTCTGGGCTACGTGACCTCCACACCTTGAAGATAAGGCTATATCCTCGTCATCACTTGAAACATTTCCGTTAGAAGGTATTTCATCATCAAACTCTAAATATTCAGCATCACTTAGATATTCGGAGCCTGCATCAGCACATAATTGGCGAATAATTTCATCTTTGTCTAAACACGGGCGATCGCTGGGCGCTGCCATCTTGCATGGCTCTTCGCACTTTGTAAACTTGTTGTCAAGAAATGCAAAGAAAATCTATGATATGAAGAATACTCGAAAAGAAATGAGACTATCGATGGTGTAGAACCATACATAACAGAGTTCCATCACCCTTGACCTCCAAATAGTTCCCGTATATCTCAAAAGATAGCACGAAAGTTCAGTCTGCTGGGTCTGCTGCTAACACTAGATAACTCGGGACCGGTCCGCAGCGCTCAGCTAGGCAAACACGAGTTTTCTCGGGACCGGTCCGCATTGTGTTAACATTTATTTATCTGTACAAATAAAATTTCTTATTTGAGGTTACCTTCAAGAAATGCACATATTGTGTTTCATAATGTGTGTATAAGTTTGTTTGCTGTATAAAACACTGTGCAGTTTGAAAGGTATTTGGATATGCTCAGGACATGAGGTGAATCTTTAAAACTTTTACTATTGTGGAGTTGTGTGGTATATTATTGTAATATTTAGATGGTGTCCAGGAATTAAAGAGCTGGGTTAATGAGTACGCTCACATCTTATGTTCTGCTCCTTCCATTTGACATGTTTTGAAAATTATTAATTATACTTTGTTTTGTGTGGAGGACATGGCTCTTCAAGTGTTTTTCCTCTATCAACAGTACATGAAAGTAAGAAACTATGGAAGTTCATCAAGCAGAAGTTAAATTATTTTAATTCTAGAAACTTACCAGTGGAATAATTAATTATTCACTCCTGTATTAATATTGATTCCCGTGCAGATTTGGTTATTACGGAGAGTATTAAAAGGAAATGTTCGAGGCTTCTCCATTGTGTTACATATTTAATACATTCTTCACTGATAAACAAGGGGCATTAGAAAAACTCTAATTATGGGTAAATTTCTTGACGGCCGGGCTGAGTGGCTCAGACGGTTAAGGCGCTGGCCTTCTAACCCCAACTTGGCAGGTTTGATCCTGGCTCAGTCCGGTGGTATTTGAAGGTGCTCAAATACGACAGCCCCGTGTCGGTAGATTTACTGGCACGTAAAAGAACTCCTGCGGGACTAAATTCCGGCACCTCGGCGTCCACGAAAACCGTAAAAGAGTAGTTAGTGGGATGTAAAACAAATAACATTATTATTATTTATTATTAAATTTCTTGACTTCTATTCTTGCAGAAAATGACTTAAAATAGGGCTAGACTCGGCCTAAATAACCCAGGTAATCTCTCATTTTCAGGAAAAGAATTAGCACAATGTTCTTACATTCATCTAATACCTGTTAAGCTGTATATTACCAGAATTCCTATTTTTTGTATGGTTAAATTTGAAATGGATTGCAAGTCATGCTTTCACAGGGATCCATGGTCCAGTAGTACGTGGACCTATTGAGGTGTACCTAGCAGACATCTTTATTTTATAGCTGATGGCAGTGATTATTGCAAACACTTTCAAGTTCATTAACAATAAGAAGTGTCCAAGGAGTCTAGTTGGTGGCTCTGAAAGCTGGAGTAAATAACAGTAGATATCTCTAGCATATTCTGTACTTGTTGCCATTAATGCTTTCACGGCCTGTACTTATAGACATGATACTGTATAGGCTTTTGGGCTTATGCTGTGTCAAGAAAATAAGGTGAAATTCTTAACATTTTCCAGAGAACTGTGCTCTGCGTCCTCAGAAGAAATCTGGACAGTCCACGAGAAAGGCTTCTTAAGCAATGACACTTTGAATTTGGACGTTATAATAGAAGTGGAATTGGTGCATTCATTCACCAACAGATGGCCCCCAGGACGTGGCACAATGCTAGCGTTTGAAGCGGAAGCTGACCGAACCATCACAATCAGCTAGCTTCAAATGCTAGCTTTATGCCACGTCCTGGGGGCCATCTGGTGGCGAATGAACGTACCATTTCCATTTCTATTATAACGTCCAAATTCGAAGTGTCGTTGTTTAAGAAGCCTTTCTCTTGGACAGTCGAGATTTCTTCTGAGGACGCAGAGCACAGTTCTCTGCAAAACGTTAAGAATTTCACCTTATTTTCTTGACACGGCATAAGCCCAATAGCCTATACACTATCATATTCTGAACTTGTCAGAGATAAAATTTGAGGGGGCCTGTATAAGTAAGACTAGTAACCAGTTTCCAGTTTTTTTGGCTAAGTTTAAGAATTTTTGGAGTAATGGAGTCCCATTTCAATCTATCAGACTAGAAACTCCCTGAAATTGAACAGATTGTCATACTAGTATTGGATAAGGTATGGACAACAGACAACAGTACGTTGGTAAATGGGATGAGAAGTCAGGTTGTAGGTTTCAAAACGAGGAAAAGTCCTCTCAGGTTCAATTACCGAATTGATGGTGTGAAAGTACCCCACAGGATTACTGTAAGTACTTAGGTGTTAATATAAGTAAAGATCTTCATTGAGGTAACCACATTAACAAGGTTGCAAAGAAAGGTTACATGTGATTATGAGGGTATTTAGAGGTTGTAGTAAGGATGTAAATGAGACGGGGGGGAGCATATAAGACTGTGGTAAGACATCAAATAGAGTATGGTATATGGGACCAACACAGGATTACTTGATACGAGAACTTGATAAGGTCCAAAGGAATAGTGATGGGACATTCGATTCACTTTACTGAATCGATTCATTTGATTCCGTTCACGTTACTGAATCGATACAGTGATCCGATTCATGGCTCATTGGTCACCACTACTACTGCATCTGTGTAGTATGTGCTGGTAAGACAGCAGCAACAGCATTCAGTGCTCGCAGCTGCCATCTGGTCTTCATACTATGAACTCCTTTCTTAGAAAAAATGCTAGTTACTCTAATACATCAAAGGTTTCCGGCGATGCAGGGTGGGAAAGGTTAGGATTAGGAAGGTAGCAGCCATGGCCTGAATTAAGCTACAGTCCCAGCATTTCCTGGTGTGAAAATGGGGAAACTACGGAAAAACCACCTTAACGGCTGCCGACGGTGGGATTCGAACCCACCATCCCCCGAATGCAAGCGCATAGCCACGCGATATTAACCGCACGACAACTCGCTCAGTCATTTTTAAAAAAAGTATTTTTCTATCAGCTGAGGATTTTTTTAATCGTCATATTTTGTATAGGCTACCCGAGATGTACAGTAGCCCGCTGGTTTTCTGATTCAACATACTGTTATTGCGTCTGTCCACATATGATTGAAGTCTTGTGCAACGATGTGACATATGAACTGAGAGAATACTGAGCCGTTCTTCCCAATATAAAACAGGTACTTTTGAATGGTCATAAGCATGACTCATAGTCATAGGTCAGGCTAGAGTCAAGTTTAATTGTCAAATGTCAACTAAGTTATAATACTAAGATTCATTAAACTAATAAATAGTATAACCTAATAGTCTACCTACTCACTAGCTACTTCAGAATTATGTTGTGACTACCTTTTTAACACTGCAAATAAAGCCATCTATTATTTAAACCTCCCTGTAAGAAGAGGACAGTGAATGCAAATGGGTATTATTTTCAAATGAGCTGAGCTCGAGAGTCCATTATAGCATACGATTCTTTCAGTGTAGCATGGCTCACTCTATGTCTTGCTGCAGTGAGCCGATAAGGAGCCGTGTGTATCTTGTGTCTCACTCAGCCGTGCTCGTTCACGATTCTTTCGGTGTGCAATGGCTCACTGTATGTCTCGCTGCAGCGGAAGCTCGGCTCTCCGCGTGTCCAGTGAGCCGATAAGGAGCCATGTGTATCATGTGTCTCACTGAGCCGCGCTCGTTCACGATTCTTTCGATGTGCCATGATTCACTGTCTCGCTGCAGCGGAAGCTCCGCTCTCCGCGTGTCCAGTTAGCCAATTAAGGAGCCGTGTGAATCATGTGTCTCACTGAGCCGCGCTCGTTCACGATTCTTTCGATGTGCCATGATTCACTGTCTCGCTGCATCGGAAGCTTGGCTCCCCGTCAACGTCCAGTGAGTGCGCCACTCAGTACTGTCCGCTGGGAGTAAGCGGAATCGTGTGCCGTGAGCTCGCCGTTCCTGTGAATCGATTCACTCGGACACTTGAATGAATCGATACACTGCTTCGAATCATGCATTCAGCAGCCAACTCTACAAAGGAAAGCAGCACAATTTTTGCTGGGTGATTTCCGATGAAAGAATAGTGTCATGAAAATGTTACTAAATTTTGGCTGGGAAGAATTGGGGGTAAGGAGAGGAGCTGATCAGCTAAGCCAAATGTTCTGAGCTGTCAATGGTGAGATGGCAAAGAATGACATTAGTTGATGAATGAACTTGAATGGAGCTTTTAAAGCTTCATAATATGAAGATAAAGTTGGAGTTCAAGAGAACAAATGAGGCAAGTATTCATTTATAGGAAGGGGAATTAGAGATTAGAAATGTTCAGTAAATGAAAATGAATTAATTTCAGACTTCTTTGGATTACACTGAGAGGCACGAAAAACGCAAAATCCAGTGAATGATGTGTAATTTTCTATTTAATCAAAGTGAAACACTTCAACCAATTTTTTTTAAAGATGGATTAGGTTATTGTTGTTGCTTTGCTACCAAACTATGAAATGTTGATTGTTTATTGCACTAGCCTCAGTTGTTTTTTACCGCGCAACCTGAAAACACATCGCTGGGTGTGAGCCAATATTTAGTACGTTTACATGGGGATTGAGATCGATTTGAGTACACTTACCGTATTGAATACGATCCCCGTTTACATGGAGTATCGTATTGTATCCGCCAGGCAACATCAACGTATACAGACGATGCAGAATTGTAGTAAAATCGATATCACCTCTTAGAATTTAAAAACGCCAAATGAAGTAGAAGCCTAGGAGATAACTTTCAGTTTTGAAAGTATGTGTGGTTTTCCAAATGTAATTGGTGCAATGGATAGAATGCACATTCCAATTTTACCCCCAAGAGAAGGTTATCGTGATTTTCTTAATCGCCAGGGGTGGCCGGCTTATAATATGATTGCAGTTGCTGATCATTTATACAGGTAAATATATTTACTGGCTTATTAAATTTGTTATTTCGACAGAACTTTAATGATGATGATTTTGTCAGAACAAACATGGAGTGTGTGCGCAGTCGTTTTCAATACAATCTCAGTACGATCCGCGTTTACATGGAACTCAATTCGAACCGAGTACGATACTATCCCAGATTTTACCATATCGACCTTGAGACTCAAGTCCCTGTTTACATGGCGTTTTCAATACAGGAAGTGTACTCAGATCGATCTGAATCCTGCATGTAAACGTACTAAATGTTTTCCCGCTCTTGTAGCGCTTATTGTTGTACCTTTAATTGTTCCCCTTTCAATCGCACATGTTTGTAGGATCTTTCTGTTATTGTCTTAATCAGCTTTCTGGAGTAAACATGCCGTTAAGCCCTGAACAAGCTGTGAAAGCTGTTGGTTTTGTAGAAGATGGTCGAAGCATGTATCACATTGTAGAAGTGTTGAGGACTACACCTTCCACAATTTTCAGAACCGTACGAAGGTACAGGGAAACTGGAGGCTTTGCAAGGAGACCAGGATCAGGCCCAATAAGAGCAACATCGGAGACAGATGATCGCTTCTTACAACTTTAAGTTCTCTGCAACCATCACACCACCGGCGTTGAAGCACAAAATAGACTGCACCAAGTTCGAGAGGTCAATGTTTGTGAGAGAACTGTTCAAGGAAGATTGGAAAAAGTCAATCTTAAGTCCAAAAGACCTGCTACAGGCCCGGAACTAACCAGAGAGCATATCGCACAGCTAGACTACGTTATGCAAGGGAACATCTTGGCTGGACAGTACAGCAATGGGATCAAGTGTTTTTCACCGATGAGTGGCAATTTGGCCTCCGATCACCTGACGCAAGGGAGAGAGTCTGCAGAAGGCCAGGGGAAAGGTATTTCCCTTACACATTCTTATTCAGGACGCCTTTTCAGGGTGGTTCTTTGATGGTGTATGCAGGAATCAATACAACTGCATGGACGGATTTGGTCTTCGTAGAGAATGGGAGCCTTACCTCACATTGGTATGTGGAAGAAATCATTCTGGAGCATGTTGTGACTTTCTCTCTATTTATTGGTGATGATTTTACACTAATGCACGACAATGCATGCCCACATGTTGCAAAAATTGTGCAAGAGTTCTTGGATGAAACAGAGATTCGTGCTACGGCTTGGCCTGCTCGAAGCCCGGATTTGAATCCTATTGAGCACATTTGGGACCAGCTGGGGAGAAGAGCCCATCAGCACCATCCAGAGACCCTACAGGACCTACGGAACGCCCTCCTGGAAAAATGGGAGATGATTCCTCAACAGGCAATTACCGCAATAATCGGGAGCTTGCCTGGAAAGTTGAATGTCTTCATTGGTGCAAGAGGTGGCAATACACGCTTTTGAAGATGGGAACAGAGGTCCCCAAGATGATCTCCAAGGTCTGTGAAGTGTGCATTACTTTTATGAGCTTACTAAATACATACATACATACATACATACATACATACATACATACATACATACATACATTATCATTATAGACTGTTATGCCTTTCAGCGTTCAGTCTGCAAGCCTCTGAGAATTTACTAAACGTCGCCACAATCCTCGATTTGCAACTAGTGTTGTGGCCTCATTTAGTTCTATACCTCTTATCTTTAAATCGTTAGAAACCGAGTCTAAACATCGTCGTCATGGTCTACCTCTACTTCTCTTACACTCCATAACAGAGTCCATTATTCTCCTAGGTAACCTATCCTCCTCCATTCGCCTCACATGACCCCACCACCGAAGCCGGTTTATGCGTACAGCTTCATGCATAGAGTTCATTCCTAAATTAGACTTCATTTCCTCATTCCGAGTACCCTCCTGCCATTGTTCCCACCTGTTTGTACCAGCAATCATTCTTGCTACTTTCATGTCTGTTACTTCTAACTTATGAATAAGATATCCTGAGTCCACCCAGCTTTCGCTCCCATAAAGCAAAGTTGGTCTGAAAACAGACCGATGTAAAGATAGTTTCGTCTGGGAGCTCACTTCCTTCTTACAGAATACTGCTGATCGCAACTGCGAGCTCACTGCATTACCTTTACTACACCTTGATTCAATCTCACTTACTATATTACCATCCTGGGAGAACACACAACCTAAATACTTGAAATTATCGACCTGTTCTAGCTTTGTATCACCAATCTGACATTCAATTCTGTTGAATTTCTTACCTACTGACATCAATTTAGTCTTCGAGAGGCTAATTTTCATACCATACTCATTGCACCTATTTTCAAGTTCCAAGATATTAGACTGCAGGCTTGCGGCACAGTCTGCCATTAAGACCAAGTCGTCAGCATAGGCCAAACTGCTTACTACATTTCCACCTAACTGAATCCCTCCCTGCCATTTTATACCTTTCAGCAGATGATCCATGTAAACTACGAACAGCAAAGGTGAAAGATTACAGCCTTGTCTAACTCCAGTAAGTACCCTGAACCAAGAACACATTCTACCATCAATTCTCACTGAAGCCCAATTGTCAACATAAATGCCTTTGATTGATTTTAATAATCTACCTTTAATTCCATAGTCCCCCAGTATGGCGAACATCTTTTCACTCGGTACCCTGTCATATGCTTTCTCTAGATCTACGAAACAACAAACACAACTGCCTATTCCTCTCGTAGCATTTTTCAATTACCTGGCGCATACTGAAAATCTGATCCTGACAACCTCTCTGTGGTCTGAAACCACACTGGTTTTCATCCAACTTCCTCTTAACGACTGATCGCACCCTCCCTTCCAAGATGCCAGTGAATACTTAGCCTGGTATACTAATCAATGAGATACCTCGATAGTTGTTGCAATCCTTCCTGTTCCCTTGCTTATAGATAGGTGCAATTACTGCTTTTGTTCAATCTGGATGTACCTTACCAACTCTCCACGCTAATTTTACTACTCTCTGAAGCCATTTCATTCCTGCCTTCCCACTATACTTCACCATTTCAGGTCTAATTTCATCTATTCCTGCTGCCTTATGACAATGGAGTTTATTTACTATCCTTTCCACTTCCTCAAGCATAATTTCACCAACATCATTTTCCTCCTCCCCATGAGCTTGGCTGTTTGCAACACCACCATGATGATTTCCTTTTACATTGAGAAGATGTTCAAAATATTCCCTCCACCTCTCCAGTGATTCCCTGGGATCTATTATGAGTTCACCTGAATTACTCAAAACACTGTTCATTTCCTTTTTCCCTCCCTTCCTAAGATTCTTTATTACTGTCCAGAAAGGTTTCCCTGCTGCTTGACCTAGCCTTTCCAGGTTATTACCAAAATCTTCCCATGACTTCTTTTTGGATTCAACAACTATTTGTTTCGCTCTGTTTCTTTCATCTACGTACAAATCCCTGTCTGCCTCGGCACTTGTTTGGAGCCATTTCTGATAAGCCTTCTTTTTACGTTTTAAGGCTGCTCTCACTTCATAATTCCACCAAGATGTTCGCCTTTTCCCATCTTTACACACAGTTGTTCCTAGGCATTCCCTTGCTGTTTCTACTACAGCATCCCTGTATGCCACCCATTCACTTTCTATATCCTGAACCTGCTTACTGTCTACTGTTTGAAACTTCTCACTAATCATATCCATGTACTTCTGTCTAATTTCCTCGTCCTGGAGATTTTCTACCCTTATTCGTTTGCAGACAGATTTCACTTTCTCTACCCTAGGCCTAGAGATACTTAGTTCACTACAGATCAGATAGTGGTCTGTATCATCCGAAAAATCCACAAAAAACTCGTACATTCCTAACAGATTTCCTGAATTCAAAGTCTGTTAAGATATAGTCTATTATGGATCTGGTACCCCTAGCCTCCCATGTGTAGCGGTGAATAGCCTTATGCTTGAAGAATGTATTCGTAACAGCTAAACCCATACTAGTTACATTTAGTTGCAATATTGTACAGAATGACATATACGCCAGTTCACGCTAAGACGTGCCCCGTTTGTATGTAACTAAATGTACATCATCATCATATGGCATTCCTTCAACACCACAATCTTAACCAAAGCTTCATTATATAAATATGTATGTATGGTTCAGCTGAAGATGACCTTGAATATGAGGTCGAGACCGGTCCTGTAGTTTAATATATACAATAAATAAGTATTGATTGGTGGAAATCCTCTCCTATTTTTAATTTTAACAGATAGATCTTACGGCGACGATGGGATAGGAAAGGCCTAGGAGTTGGAAGGAAGCAGCTGTGGCCTTAATTAAGGTACAGCCTGGTGTGAACAAAATTAATAAATCGAAAATAAAATATCTCGAAGACTTAGAATCGATTATTATGCCTGTGTCACACAATCCAGATAATCCAATTCCTGTGCCACCAAAGCAACAGGAGGATGTTCAGCATTTTGAGTTCATCTGAGTCTACACAACGTTTTGAAGTGGATGAGGATTTCCCCTCACTCACGTCAGAAGACAAACCACAGCTTTTCACTCGGACAGAACTGAATGATTTTGTGCAGAACTTATGTCTTACCTAGGAAAAGAGTGAGATTGAAAGAAAAGGAAATTCTTGCACCAGGATTGGTCTTAAGTTTGTAAGGAACCTAGAGGAATAATTCCATAAGTTTATCAACATGGGAAAACAGGAGGCTGGTTTGGACCTCAACAGCTCCGCCATCAGCCGTCATAGGTGGCCCAGGCTTCACTGAAGAGGCGTACGAGGGAAATGAGGAGCGAGGTAGTTTCCCATTGCTTTCCTCACTGAGCCAGAAGTTTGCTATTATATATCAGTCTGCCAAGCCCACTGAAATGCATGCACCAGCCGACTCTACAAGTGACATTTTGATACCATTCATAACGGGGACTGGCTGCATTAGGAATGACATTACTAGCATTGCTCATGCCTCAGTCACCTTCATTTTGTCAAAGCCAAGGATGACCGAGCTCGATAGCTGCAGTCGCTTAAGTGCGGCCAGTATCCAGTATTCGGGAGATAGTGGGTTCGAACCCTACTGTCAGCAGCCCTGAAGATGGTTTTCCGTGGTTTCCCATTTTCACACCAGGCAAATGCTGGTGCTGTACCTTAATTAAGGCCACGGCCGGTTCCTTCCCACTCCTAGCCCTTCCCTGTCCCATCGTCGCCATAAGACCTATCTGTGTCGGGGCGACATAAAGCAACTAGCAAAAAAAAAAAAAAAGAAAGCCAAGGATGAGACTAAGACAGATCAGTGAAAGTAACAAAATTGTTCTAGCCCAAACCTGAAGACAGTGCACTGTACACACTAGGTCATGCCAGCAAAGGCACTGTGGCATATCTGGTTTAAATCTTCAGTTTGATGGTGAAAATTATGATAGTAATGATTAGCATTTATTTATCGATGCATCAAATTGAAGCCTGAAAGCAGTGTTGCTACATAATGGAAGCTAATTTCCTTCTATTCCTGTTGGGCATTCTGTTTTTCTCAAAGAATCGAACATTTTCAGTTGATTCTAGAAAAAAATTAACTATCTGAGACCTAAAGATAACTGCTATCTTGCTGGGTTAACAAGCTGGTTACACAAAATTTCCTTGCTTTTTGTGTCTTTGGGATATTAGAAGTAGATATAAACATTGGACAACGAAAAAGTAGCCTAAGACAGAGAGAAAAATGTAATTTGTGCTAGTCTGGTTGTTTCTTATAAAAAAAAAATACTACTTCCCCCTTGACATATCAAACATGGGATCATTAACACATTGCGGACCGGGTGCCGTTCGCCCCATGCACAGCCCTGTTCCCGGCCACTTTCTAACTACCTCTAAGCTGGAGTGCATGCATACAAATAAACTGTCAGAACTTCAATAGCTTTTGAAGGACTATTGTGTATTTTTCTATTGGCCTTCCTGAATAGTTGTTGAAATGCAGGGTATTTCTTGAAATCTATTTCGGCTCATAGTTTTCGGAAATATTGGTCTTTTTATTAGGGGATCGGTTGGCCAGTAATCTTTCAGACATGATTTCTTCACCTGCCGTATCAATATACACAGAGGATAAATTTTTTAATTTCCCTGCTAGTGACATCAGTCCACTTTAGTGTTTTAGGGGATAAGTTATGAGAATGTGATTTCTGCTCATAGTGTAAGTTTGTCTTTTCAGCTACATACTGAAAAATTTCCTCACCAAACATAAGTCCTGCTACTTGTCCTATGTTTCCAGATTCATTAGGCCATACCTTTATACCAGGAGCACCTTCAAAATCCTCTAACCTAGGTTCACTGTTGTCCATAACCCAGTCGTCAGAAAACACTGCATTATTTACAATATTTAGAATATTTACACCCGTAACACAAATATACGACTCGTTCTGCGCTACGTGAGTTCCACACCTTGCCTCGTCATCACTTGAAACATTTCCGTTAGAAGATATTTCATCGTCGAGCTCTAAATACTCAGCTTCACTTAAAATTCGGAGCCTGTATCAGCACATAATTCGCGAATAATTTCATCTTTGTGTAAACACGTGCGATCGCTAGGCGCTGCCATCTTGCATGGCTCTTCGAACTTTGTAAACATGTTGTCAAGAAATGCAAAGAAAATCTACGATATGAAGAATACTCGAAAACAAATGCGACTATCGATTGTGTAGAACCATACGCAACAGAGTTCTATCATCCTTGACCTCCAAATAGTTCCCATATATCTCAAAAGATAGCACTAAAGTTCAGTCTGCTGGGTCTGCTGCTAACACGAGATAACTCGGGACCGGTCCGCAACGCTCGGCTAGGCAAACACGAGTTTTCTCGGGACCGGTCCGCAATGTGTTAAGCAATTTGTAAAAACACTGGAAAAAAATTGGTACGTGCTTTGAGTATTTAAACCAAAGATTTCCACTCTTTTCAGAAGCGAAGATAATAGTTGCATTCGATGGATTGCAGGTTAGGCTCCTTATGAAGGACACTACATTTTTGAGCACTATGAATGATGCTGAACATAAGGCATGATGTGCTTTCAGAGAAGTAATAAATAAATTTTTGTGAAACATAGAAGACATGAACTATAGGATAATCAAGAAAAATATGTTGAAACTATTTCAAGCTCTCTGCTGCAACATGAGTTTAAAACTCCATTTTTTGAACAATCATTTGGACTATTTCCCTGACAATTTGGGAGCCCTAAGTGATGAGTAGGGTAAAAGATTCCACCAACAAATAAAGGAAATGGAAGGAAGATATCTGAGATGGCGGAATTTAGCGACGTTGGCTGAATACTGCTGGTGCTTGAAGAGGGGAAACTGTACTACACAGCTATAAAAGTCAGTCATCATAACCAAACCATGGGTGTAATTTGAGCATTTTGTTTGGACTGGCAGAGATTACTGGATGTGTGCTCCATAGTCCCATTTGAGAGCAATTTGCAAGCACAAAATGATTACTAATATTCTATATTAATAACTTCTAATTTAGTAACCAAATTTCTGTAAAGCAAAGAACATTCACACATAATTAAGAAGTAGACCTGATTGAAATTTGTTACTTGGCCTCTTTTTATCCGTAAAGATAATAATCAAGCAGACAACATGGACAAAAAAATCTTTATTTTACATAGTCGGATCAAATTTTATTTTTAAACAAAATGAAGTCGTATCTTTCGATTCGAATTAAATTCATTACTTTTGAAAAGGGAACATCAGTATTCCTTTTGATAGCCAAGAAGCCAAAGAGGAGAACCTCTCCTGGGCTGTCGTGTTCCTGCAGTATGTTTTTAAACACCGCAAGCATGAAAAGTGCCTCTCACAGATTGCTTAATTCGTTGTAAAAAAATAAAATTAAAAAATTTAAAAAAGAGGGAAATTTCAGAAATGGGACTGAACACACTTTTCAAATACTTACCTACAAAAATGGCAGCTCTTTCTTAGATATACACTGGCGGAAAAAATATCCAAACACCATGAAATAAGGAATGTGGAATACGGACATTTTGGCAATATATTTGTCGAGGTAACATATTTAATTGACTGAAGGTTCAAAACTACAGGTTAATATCTGGACGAGAAAAGCCATCGCAAGCGTGCCATTCTGGTCCATTAATAACCAGCGTAATCACCTGACTGTTGAATGCAGACATGCAAACGTGCATGCATTGTATCGTACAGGTGCCAGATTTAATTATTTTAACCGTGTTGGTTCAATCTTATCCATATTGACTTATATTCAGTTTCCATGTAACAATTTTCCGCCTTGTCAATACCCATTTTGCTGGGCTGAGTGGCTCAGACGGTTGAGGCGCTGGCCTTCTGGCCCCAACGTGGCAGGTTTGATCCTGGCTCAGCCCGGTGGTATTTGAAGGTGCTCAAATACGTCGGCCTCGTGTCAGTAGATTTACTGGCACATAAAAGAACTTCTGCGGGACAAAATTCAGGCATCTCGGCATCTCCAAACACCATCAAAGTAGTTAGTGGGACGTAAAGCAAATAACATTATATTTATTAATTTACATTTTATTATAATTATCTACCGTACATGTTTTGAGAGATACTGATCTCTTCTTCAGCGGTGCAAGTACATCAAACAAAGTCTTTGGACTTGATACATTTGTACAATACAGTCATCAACAGAATAAATTATACATAAATCTTGAAATCGTTAAAATATTTCTTTTGTGTCTAAACTGTTCACTTACACTTACTATGTCATTTAGTAAAAACTTTAAAAATAGAATAATTTTCAAATCATAATGTGCCTATTAAGTTTGTCACTATATGCTAAAATTTAAAATGCCAGATGTCAGCCTGTGGGATGGAGTTCCATGCCTGTTGCACTTGGTTGGTCAATACAGGGGCGGTTAATGCCGGTTGTGGATGACTCTGGAGTTGTCGTCCAATGATGTCCCATACGTGCTCGACTGGGAACAGATCAGGGGATGGAGCAGGCCAAAGCAACTTGTCGACACTCTGTAGAGCACATTGGGTTACAACAGCGGCATGGCAGCGTGCATTATCCTGTTGGAAATCACTTCCGGGAATGCTGTTCGTGAATGGCTGCACAACAGATCGAATCACCAGATGGACATACTTATCTGTGGTCAGGGTGCGTGGGATAACCGCAAGAGTGCTCCTGCTGTCATAGGTAATTGCTCCCTAGACCAAAACTCCCGGTGTAGGTCCAGTGTGTCGACGCCGCAGACAGGTAGAATCCAGGCGCTTACCTGGCCTCTTAACAAACACACTGCCATCACTGGCACCAAGGCAGAACCGGCTTTCGTCAGAAAACACAACAGACTTCCACTCCATCCTCCAATGAGCTCTTGCTTGACACCACTGAAGTCGCAGGTTGCGGTGATTTGGGGTAAGTGGAATGCACGCCGCAGGGCATCTGGCTCGGAGCTGTCCTTCAAGTAACCGATTTCGAACAGTTGGTTGCATCATTTCGATGCCAACTGCTGCTCAAATTTCTGCTGCAGACGGAGTCCGCTGCACCATGGCCATATGCCGAATTCGGCGGTCCTCCCTCTCTATGGTGCCACGGGGACGTCCAGAGCCCGGTCTTTATGCGAGCGTACTTTCCCGTGACCCATGATCACGCATGCACAGTGGAGACATTCCTGCCAGGTCGTTCTGCAATAGCACAGAAGGATAATCCACCTTCACGTAGCCCTATTTTACGGCCTCATTCAACCAGAGTCAGCTGTTGATACTGGCCTCTTAGGTGTTGTAAAGGCATTCTTGACCCACTCACAGTTACTCCATCCTATCTCACAGGTAACTAACGCTCTCACACAGTACAGCCTGTATTTAAAGCAAACCTGTTTTTCAAAGTTATGGGGCCGCTACTAGCGCCATGCTAATGCGATTTGCGGGTAATTTGAATTAACGTTATCTTTCAGACCTGTAAACACACCTACCAATATTCGTTAATAGAGCACAACCCCTTCTTGGTGTTTGGATATTTTCTTCTGCCAGTGTATTTCTTTTTTTGTTTTTCTGTTTTGTTAAACAAAACACTGCAGCTCAGACAGACAGAGTTCCTTGTCCAAAGTGTAAAATTTATAAACATATTTTATTCTTGCCACGTCTACTTCACTTCCATTTAGAACTTGACTTAAATGGTTGAAAACGTGAAAGTTATTTTCTTGATGCCCGGTCTCTTGTCTGAGCTTTTCAGTAATAGGAATCAGCGTTGTAGCTTTGTAGTACCTTTTCCCCATCTCAAATGGAGCTTCATTCCCACCGCCAATTTTCTCAGATTGTTACCTTTTCTTGGCAACTCTACTGCGCTAAATCCACATTTCTCTGCTCCCTCCGTGCAGTGATTGAACAGTATTGAGTTAAAAATTCTTCAGTTTCTAAAGATCATAAAATATAAAGTGTCCTGTTATTCACTGATTTTACAACTTCGTAGGTCACGGTGCTAGACGGAGTCAAATTACGTTAGAAATCTTCTGAGTTAAAACAAATCACATAAAAAGTTGAAAGCCTCCATGCGTTTTAAAAGAGCATTGGCTTGTCTACCACTGGCAGAGTCATTCTGTGAATTTTTTTGTAGAGCTGACAGAGTGGCCTCAAAGTTATGTAGCAATATTATATAGCCATTTAATTACAAGTAAAATTACTAATGTTAGTCAAACCTGAAAAATATTTCTACATAATGATAAAATGCACAAATCAAACCTTTTGCAATTAATTGCCTCATGCTGAAGATTGGGTCCACTGCAGATCTTCCACTTCCACTTCTAAAACCATACTGTTTCCTCTTGCAACTCTCCTTCTACCTTTCTTCTCCAACATGTCCAGCATCCTTTACCATTTTCACACTAATTTCATCCATCCCTGGTGCCTTCCCCATTTTCATTTTGTATGTTGGGTATTCAGCCTGAAGGCTGCTTTGATCCTCAACAGCTATGCCGAAAGCTGTCATAGATAGCCTAGGTGTCACTGAAGAAGCATACTAGGGGAAACTGAGAGTGAGGTAGTTTCCTGTTGCTTTCCTCACTGAAACAGAAGTTTCTAATACATATCAGTCTGTCAATCCCACTGAAATGCATGCGCCAACTGACCCTTTGAAGAACATTATCACACCATTCATAGCAGGGACTGGCTGCATAAGGAATGGCATTACTAGCATTGCTCATGCCTGTCACTTTCATATTTTCAAAACCAAGGATGAGACTGAGGCAGATCAATGAAGGTAACAAATTTATTCTATCCCATACCAGAAGACATAGTACACTGTAAACTCTACATATCGCCAGCAAAGTACAGACTCCTAATTCCACCTCTAACATTGTTATATCATCTACTGTTGAGTCATCACACTATATTACTACCCCATCTCCTCTCCAAAGTTTTTTCTCACATTCTCCAGTCTGTTAAAATACTCCTTCCATCATCTTTTTATTTCTTCTGAATGTGTTATCAACTGTCCATCTTCCTCTTTCATCAGCTTTGTATAAACTATTTCTTTCATATTACTTTGTATAATTCCATACAGACTTTTTACTACCAGCTCCATCTGTTAACATCTTTTATGTAAATTCTTCACAACATTTCTTATATTTCCTTTTGTTTTCTTTTTTATATCTATTCCATTCTTGCCATGTTTTCTTGTCCGGCTCCATAGCTAAATGGTTAGCGTGGTGGCCTTTGGCCACAGGGGTTCTGGGTTCGATACCCGGCAGTGTCGGGAATTTTAACCATTATTGGTTAATTATGCTGCCACGGGGGCTGGGTGTATGCGTCGTCTTCATCGTCATTTCATCATGGCACGCATGTCGCCTACAGGCGTCAAAATCAAAACACCTGCACCTGGCGAGCCGAACATTTCCTCGGACACTCCCGGCACTAAAAGCCATACGCCTTTTCCATTTCATGTTTTCTTCTTTTCTTTCACATACACACAGATCAGTAGCAACAGTCGCTTAAGTGTGGCCATTATCCAGTATTCGGGACATAGTGGGTTCGATCCCCACTGTCGGCAGCCCTGAGGATGGTTTTCCGTGGTTTCCCATTTTCATATCAGGCAAGGTGTACCTTAATTAAGGCCACGGCCGCTTCCCTCCCACTCGTAGCCCTTTCCTATCCCATCGTCACCATAAGACCTATCTGTGTCGGTACGACATAAAGCAACTTTTTTTTTTTTTTTTTTTTTTTTTTTTTATATTTCACTCTCGTCAGTGTTTTGCCACAGACCCTTTCTGCCCCACTTCAGATGCCTTTTTGAAGTTCGACCATTCATCTTCCACTTCTACTTCATTAACTGGAATTTATTGTTTCAGTCTCTCCAGAAATTCTTCCTGTATATTCTTAACTTTTCATTTTCATACTTTTATTTTATTATCTCTTATCTCCTTTAATTTTTCCATGTTTTCTCCGCTCTCAGTTTTGTTATCACAACTCTACGATCTCCATCGAATGTGGCTCCTGGTAAATCTGCTATATCCATCAACTGTCTGTGATTTGTCCTTTCTTCCAGAAAGTAATCTATTGCTGATTTTATTCTTCTGTCACCCCAGCCATACTTCGTATTTTCCTGCTGTTCTCCTTCCGAAACCATGTGTTGCCCACAATCATTCCATTCCTATCAGTCCTTCTCCCATATCCATATTGTCCAATTCTTTCTTTCTTTCTTTCTTTCTTTCTTTCTTTCTTTCTTTCTTTCTTTCTTTTCCCACCTGTGTATTTAAGTCTCTCATGATGATAATTTTCACATCAGTTATCTCCCTTTCTAGTTTCTCCAGGATTTCCTCGATATTCTCTTTGCTCCCTGTCTGTGGTGCATATACTTCTATGAAGTCCTTCACTTCGTTCCTCATTCTAGGTCTGATTTTGAAATTTTCAGGGCCCCTCCATTCTTTTTGCCTCTCGGCTACCTCTGCAGTATAGTGTACATCCTTTCCTCATTCTTTCCTTTCCCCTACCATTTAACTTCACTCAACCCCATCATTTCTATTCCCTTTTTCTCCATAAAATCCACCACTTCTTCTGTCCTGTTAGGGTCATAAGGTTGATTATGTCCACCTTCATGGTGTTGGCTACTGATTGCCCATTTTTCACAGGTTCCCCAGTGCCCTAAGAGCTGCAAGTCGCTTGCAGGGTACACCCTAACCTTTTCCAAGCCAAGTTCAGAAGTACCATATCATATGTAGGCTATCATTACGGTGGGGCCACCACTCCCATAGGCATTTTATACCTACTGTCAGCTGTAACTTTTTACCGCTTCTCAGGAGTACAGACACTTCTACAACCGCTTCACTGAAGTACTGACGTTACTGACAAGGGAAATTTCTTCAGTTGTATCTCCCGTTGGGACTGGGATCCTCTTCCGCCATCTGAACTCTTGACCATGTTCTCCTTTCTGGTGAATGTTTCTCTTTTCGTACACAAAGGCTACACCTGGCCTCCAAAGGGAGGGCTCCTCTGCCTGTAACTGTTGTTCTCCGCCCCTGGCAATGTCATGTTTGGTAATGGCCGCTTGACCCTCGGCCAGACAGTGTCAGGTAGTACTGTCCAGTGTCATACAGTAGCAGGATGATCCTGACCTGATCTGCTTTAACAATATATGAAGCAGTATCACTGAGAAATAACAACACATTGTCATACTGTACCCTTTCTGGCCACACAATAGCTAACGAGTTGTGGAAACATTTTGCAACAGTGGATTGATTTACTCGATCAAGTATTTGTACATTAGGAAGAAATGATCTGCTTCATAGTTTCATAACACCAACTACACACAAACACACACACACACACACACACACACACACTGTTGTTACACAATTTAGATTCATCAGGCATCCTTTTGCTTGTGTATTTTTCTAAAAATGACCAGAGCTGCACATTATTTAATTTCCACGGATTCTCAGAACTCTCTAACACTAAACACAAGTCTCTGAAAAATGTATCACTTGAACTCTATTATTTAACTACTTTACGTTACCTGTAATCCATTACTGATTTAACTTGGATTTCTTCTGAATCCCTCCCTACACCATGTTTTATTAATATGCTGCACAGTATCATAAATTTTCATTGAAGATACTTTTTTTTAACAAATCAAACAGAATAATTATAATTTGCCCTCCTAACTAAAAAAAAAAATTTGTGTTCAAATTTGTTTACGTATATGCATACAATTGCTGAGCAAGAAGTTTTTCTGGGTGACATTCTGTAACTTAACTGCAGCACCGATCACACTCACCATGTCGTCAAACCAATGCGTGATGCCCTACTAACACACTGCAGGCGAGTGACTTACAACTTAAAACTCGCCCAGCACGTGACAACATGCCAATACCTGATTGGACTGCTTAATCGCAGAATAAACTTGTCATGATGGGAAATCCCAAGCTTCTCTCCTAATTTTAACTGTGCAGTAAAATTTCTCAACATCCAGGAGCTTTCCCGCTCTTACATTAATATCAAACCTTTGCTTTTATTTTACGCATTTGACTCAAAGGCAATAAATGGGAATTGGTGCTGGTTCATAAGTAGATGTCTAGGAATGAAATATACACTTTCCAAATGGCAGTCTTGGGTAAAATATGGCATTTTAATTCAGAATCCTAAAATAAGCAACAAAAAAAAAAGTTTCCCTGCAAAATAAGCACTTGTAAGCCGTATCAAACGTAGCTGAATATGAATTTTGCTTAGAAATCTGGGCTCCAGTGATAGGATTAGACGAGTTCAATTAATTATTCTTATCAAAAGTGTCATGAGACTCTGAAGTGTACATTATGTTGGTCCATTTGAAAAATCATGATTAGATGAATTCAGATAATTATTCTTATCGTCTTATCATATATCTCCTATATAATTATCAGGAGTCAACAAGTAATGTGCATAGATTTAGGTATTGCTGAAATTGGTCAAAAATTGTTCTAGAGTATTTACTGTATTCAGACAAGTTTTGTTTGGATAGTGGTTCATTTGTGTGGGTTACTTTAGTCATGTCCTTGTTCGTGAACCATAGGCAACGGCTGAGTGTCGTAAGTGGTCCTGAGAGTCGGGATACCAGTTGCTATGGAATGGGACTGGGCATCTCGTACTACATATTCTGAGTCGTGGCCCTCATTGTGCTCAGGCAGCTAGGACAATACAATCCAGCAGTGGTCCCTAACCCGTTAGAAGAGAGATCTTCACTTGGACTATGTGTAAGTAAGGGTAGCATCCTGTTTCACAGAATTTTCACCATGCACGCTCAGAACATTTTAGGCAAGCCTCGGACCTATGGGAGTAACAGATTCCCAGTCCCATTTCACAGGCAAGGGACTCCTTGGAAAAAACTTGGCGAATGAAATGGAATTCGATGGGGAGCTATCAATATTAATGGGGCATATGAAAGAAAGGAAGTAGAACTGGCTGAGTCAGCAAAGAGGATGCATTTGGATGTGCTATGAGTAAATGATATACAGGTAAGGGCAGATAACGAGGAAAAGATAGGAGATTATAAAGTGTACTTGATGGCTGTTAGAAAGACAAGGGCAGAGTATGGGGTAGGGCTGTTCATCAGGAATACTATTGCACGCAATATAGATTCTGTTAAGCACGTTCATGATGTTTGGTAGATTTGGCAGTTGTAGGAATTAGGACAAGAATAGTCTGTTTATTTACCCTGTGAGCTTGCAGGTGAGGATGAAGTTGACAAGTCTTATGAAGCATTGAGCGACATCGTAGTCAGGGTCAACAGCAAGGATAGAATAGTATTAATGGTGATTTCAATGTGAGAGATTGAAATAGAACAGCAGGATACGAAAGGTTGATTTGTAAATGTGGGGAAGATACGGAAGCTAATAGGAATGGGAAGTGTTTGCTGGACTTCTGTGCTAGTATGAGTTTAGCGGTTATGAATACATTCTTCAAGCATAAGGCTATTCACTGCTACACATAGGAGGGTAGTGGCACCAAATCCATAATAGACTATATCTTAACCGGCTTTGATTTCAGGAAACCTGTTAGGAATGTGGGGGTTTTCCAGGGACTTTTCGATGATATGGACCACTGTCTGATCTTTGGTGAACTAAATATCTCTAGGCCTAGGATAGAGGATAGAGGAAGTGAAATCTGTCTGAAGACGAATAAGGGTAAAAAATCTCCAGGACGAGAAAATTAGACACAAATACATAGATGAAATTAGTGAAAAGTTCCAAACAGTGGACAGTAAGCAGGTTCAGGATATAGAAAGAGAACGGGTGGTATACAGGTATGCTCTAGAAACAGCAAGGGAAAAACTAAGAACAACTGTGTGTAAAGATGGGACAAGTGAACATCATGGTGGAATGATCGAGACCAGCTTGCAAATTTAAAAAGAAGGCATATCAGAAATGGCTCCAGCAAGGACCAATGCAGACAGGGAATTGTATGTAGGTGAAAGAAACAAGAGTGAAACAACTAGTTGTTGAATCCAAAAAGAAGTTTAGGGAAGATTTTGGTAATAACCTAGAAAGGCTAGGTCGAGCAGCAGGGAAACTTTTTTGGACAGTAATAAAGAATATTGTCCACCTCTGTGGTGTAGTGGTTAGTGTGATTAGCTGCCACCCCTGGAAGCCCGGGTTTGATTCCCGGCTCTGCCACGAAATTTGAAAAGAAGTACGAGGGCTGGAATGGGGTCCACTCAGCTTCGGTGGGTCAGCTGAGTAGAGGTGGGTTCGATTCTCACCTCAGCCATCCTGGAGGTGGTTTTCCGTGGTTTCCCACTTCTCCTCCAGGCAAATGCCGGGATGGTACCTAACTTAAGGCCATGGCCGCTTCCTTCCCCCTTCCTTGCCTATCCCTTCCAATCTTCCCTTCCCTCCACAAGGCCCCTGTTCAGCATAGCAGGTGAGGCCACCTGGGCGAGATACAGGTCACCCTCCCCAGTTGTATCCCATGACCCAGTGTCTCACGCTCCAGGACACCGCCCTTGAGGCGGTAGAGGTGGGATCCCTCGCTGAGTCCGAAGGAAAAACCAACCCTGGAGGGTAAGCAGATTAAGAAAGAATAAAGAATCTTAGGAAGGGAGGGGAGAATAGGAAATGAATAGAGTTTTGAGTAATTCAGGCGAACTCATAACAGATCCAAGGGAATCACTGGGGCGGTGGAAGGAATATTTTGAAAGTCTTCTCAATGTAAAAGGAAATCTTCCTGGTGATGTCGCAAACAAGCCGAGCTCATGGGGAGGACTATGATGTTGGTGAAATTATGTTTGATGAAGTGGAAAGGGTGGTAAATAAACTCCATTGTCATTGAGCAGCAGCAGCATTACATGAAATTAGACCTGAAGTGGTGAAATATAATGGGGAGGCTGGGACGAAATGCTTCATAGAGATAAAATTAACATGGTGTGTTATTAAGATACCTTCTGACAGGACAAAAGCAATAATTGCACCTATATTTAAGCAAGGGAACAGGTAGATTGCAACATCTATTGAGATATCTCATTTATCATTATACAAGGCAAGGTGTTCACTGGTATCTTGGAAGGGAGGGTGCAGTCAATGGCTGAGAGGAAGTTGGATGAAAACCAGTGTGATTTCAGACCACAGAGAAGCTGTCAAGATCAGATTTTCAGTATGCGCTAGATAATTGAAAAATGCTACGAGAGAAATAGACAGTTATGTTTAGGTTTCGTAGATCTAGAGAAAGCAAATGACAGAGCACAGAGGAAAAAGATATTTGCCGTACTGAGGGACTACGGGACTAAGGGTAGATTATTAAAATCAATCAAAGGCATTTAAGTTGACAATTGGGCTGCAGTGAGAATTGATGGTAGGATGAGTTCTTGGTTCAAGGTACTTCCAGGGTTAGACAAGGCTGTAACCTTTTGTTGTTCATATTCTACATGGATCATCTGCTGAAAGGTATAAAGTTGCGGGGAGGGATTCAGTTAGGTGGAAATGTAGTAAGCAGTCTGGCCTATGCTTACGACTTGGTCTTAATGCAGATTGTGCCTAAAACCTGCAGCCAGCCAAGCTGGCAACTGTTCAGTTAGACAGGCTGCTGTATTACTTAACTTTCTTGACCAATAACCAACATCATTAAAATCATGAAAAGCAGGCCTACTAGGTAAACCTGACAGTTTTGTAACATTACACAGCAGTTATGATGGCACTCGATCAAAATGAAGAATCCACATTTGCCAGTTGTTTGCTAGACACTGGACATGAATTCGCAAACAAAAATCAACAAAAGTCTAGAAATTCTCCACATCAGCTTCAAAGAAGAATATTAATATATATACTATTGTCAAAGCATAACATTCTCAGTGAAAAAGCACAATTGTAATTGTGTGCATTATACAGCCACATGATTCATTGTCTTTCTAACTGCAATGTTTGTAATGTGATCAATACTTTTAGAGTTCCTGTCCCAGTTGTCAGTTGCTGAAGGTAACTGTATTTATAGTAGAAATCACTCCGGCTAGGTGATTTGTTCAGAACTTGGAGAAATTGGTTTTGTAGGATGCCAATTAATTTATTGTTTAACCACCTATTGAGTACATTAATGTATATTGAATCTATATTGGATACATTTGTATATTGAATAGGTGGTTGAACAGTAAATTAATTAGCATCCTACAAGTATAGTATCTTCAATACAGAACCATAATGATATTTATCACTTGAAATTGGTTTTATTAAGTTAGTCGTGACTGTACAATGATCAGCGACATTGAGGTGCAGTTTTAATGTTAATGAGTAAAAAGAAAAATCCATACAGATATGAGACATGTTATTTAGATTCCTGTGCTTGTATGGGATGTGTTATTGTAAATTTAAATTGGAAGTAATAGAGTTTTCACCCCTGTATTTGGAGGAGTATGCACACCAGCACAATTATGGGTTATATAATTTATTGGCTCTGAACTCACTAAGTCTGTCAGGAATGTGCAAAGATTCCAGTGGATTATTCAGCAACACAGGCTTCTAACATGCAGCTGATCATATGTTGCTAGAGCAACAAAGCTAAACAGAAATATATAATACTAGCAGAAATAGCAAGGAACAACCATGAGTAAGTAAGCATAGGGAAAAGTAGCCATTCTGATTAAGTAATACAGTCAAAACAGCAAGTTAGAGAGTGCAAAAGACAGCAGGCCTACTAGAGATAATGTTCCCTAATAAACCTGACAATTTTGAGACATTATATGGTATGATGTATAACAATGGTCAGGGATATTAGCTCTAGAAATTAAATACATTAGGTCAGGCTTCAGGGAATTCTGCATGTAGTATGATACTCATTTGTGAATAAGGAGGAGAGTTTGTCATAAATCTTAGGGGAACTATAGGCTGATGATGAAAGGAATGTTTGAAGTCTTGATCAACATAAAGAATCCTTCCCAGTAATGTCATGATTTTGAAACTCATTGGTAAGAGAATGAGGCTAGAAATAGAATCACAGTTAAGGATTTAAACTGCAGTGCCCAGTATTCAGTATTGGGGAGATAGTGAGTTCGAACCCCACTGTCGGCAGCCCTGAAGGTGGTTTTCCGTGGTTTCCCATTTTCACACCAGGCAAATGCTGAGGCTGAACCTTAATTAAGGCCACGGCCGCTTCCTTCCCACTTCCAACCCTCTCCCGTCCCATCGTCGCCATGAGACCTATCTGTGTCGGTGCGGCGTAAAACAAATAGCCAAAAAAAAAAAAAAAAACTGCAGTGACTTAGAGGAAGTGGAGTAGATTAAATAATGCCAGAAGTGGTGAATTTTAGTGTTTAAAACAGGAAGTATAGCTCAGAATAATGTAATTTGCAGTGGATTTACAACTCTATACTGTACTCTTAATGAACTATAGTTGTAATTACACTAAAATGCATACATGGTTACAGGAAGACTGAAAGGTATTGAGATATTTTCTGTTTTGTATCACTATAGATAGGAAATAGATTCTTAAGAGAATACATTGAATGAAAACTAGTGAGGTTATAAACTCCATAAAATTGGCTGTGAGGATCAGATTTTTAGAACAGTATGTGCCAAGTAATTGAGAAATGCTAAAAGAAGAATGGATTGTTGTATGTGTGTTTTTTTAGATCTAGAGAAGACACTTGATCGAGTACCAAGGGAAAAGATGTTGTCCATCCTGATGGATTATGGTATCATCTGAAGACTGTTACAGGCAATCAAAGGTATTTATATTGAAAGTAAGGCTACAGTGATAGTCAGTCTTAGAAAAAGTTCTTGGTTGAAAGAAGGTGCAAGAACCATGCAAGGTTTTTTTTTCTTTCAAAAATATCCAATTATGTTCATTTTACTTATAGGTCATCTCCTTGAAGAGAGATTTTCATAAAATGGGATATAGATTGATAGATAATCATGTTAATAGTTTGGCATATGTTGATGACCTGATTGTGATGACATCCTATCAAACGTTAGCAGTGAAAATTTTTGAAGGTTGACCAGAAATATTTGGAATTTCATGTAAACCTAGCCTTTCAAAGTCAAAGGTTATGTTGTCAGATTAAATGGGCATCCGTAATGAGAGGAACAGAACTGGAATCCAAGATAATACCCAGTGCTATTATTTGCAGTGTATCATACTTTCCTGGACCTAACTGTGTCAACATCATTTCGTATATGTAGGAAAGCTGGTTGGACTTGAAATATTGAATATACTGTAAAGTGGGGTAACTTCGGCCATACAGGGTAAATTCGACCACTGACGAATAGCAACACTGATTTTTCTCCTGCCTCCTTTACGGAAAAACATGAACCACTTGCAACAACTAAAATGCACACGCAATAGAATGCTCTATCAACACTCAGTAGTCCAAAGAACATTGGCGGGCTCGTTGTTGAGTCAATCGATTTCTTTTGCAGCCCCAACTATTGTCTTGTCTGGTAACAGCAGAAAACAAACTGTTCCCTACCCCTAGCATTCGATTTCTCATTCCAGTGGTTTATGGGGTCAAAAGGTAAGTATGTCTGGTAACTGATCAACACAATTGTATGCATTTTATTCAAATAGATTTTCAAGGAATAATTTTGTGACAAAAGTTGTCCTCTTCTGGGGTAACTGGCTATGCCAAAAACATACAGGAAAGCATTACACGGCCGTGGGTAATGTAATTACAATTCCGTTTACCTCAAGAACGCTTTAGAAGGCACAATAACGGTTCGGCAGGCCTCTGAAAATTAAGGAGAAATTTACCCAGGCAGGGAGGGGAGAGACGTTTCCCATTTTCAATGATAAATGTGCCTGTAGACAGGCTATGTTGCATGGACTGATACCACGAGGGCAGTCTACAAGATTGCTTCTTTTTCAACCTTCATTTTTTTCTCCATACAATTGGACTTATGATTTTCCTACATTTTATTTATTATCTTTTGTACAATTACAAATATTTATGCACTGCAACATGTAATTTGTAATATACAATGCTTGTATGCTTAGGCTACATAAAATAGTTTCTTCTTTGGGGAAAATGTGAATTGTTAGGAAACATCCTGTATATTTGATCACTATACATCTGTTTCACCACAAATCATTTTGTTTGTGTTGTTGATACTGGGCATTCTGCAGGTTTTAAAAAAAAAACATTCACGGTGGCCGAGGTAACACTAAGTCGAAGAAAACTTTGTTTCTTGAGTTATTTATATAGTGGCCAGCCACTCTTTCAATAATCATAATTCATTACTGAATAACAATTAGAATTATGTTTGTATTTAAAAATGGAAAAAAAAAAAAAAACATGGCATAACTTATATTTTTCAAAACATTAGAGGGAATATTTCATGTTTAAATTTTAAAAATATACAGAAAATTGGCCGAAGTTACCCCATTTTATGGTATGTTGCTGTGGATGATTGCTAGCTCTATTCATTGGCAACTGTGATTGAGTTATCCCGTCATTCTTGGAATAAAAGACAAGTTAGCTTCAACCAGCTTTGGTCACTCTGCTTTTTATATATATATGAAAGGGAAAAAGAAAAGAAAAATGAGTATATGAATATCAAAGACAGAATGCTGGAAGGAAGGTAGGAACAACACACAGGATAAACACAATTGCATGCTATTGTGGGCAGAAGAGGCACAAGGACAAGTAAGGATGTTGAGAATAAGGCTGCTGCAGTAGTAGTGAATGTTAGAAAGAGTTCTTAGTTTAAAGAAATTGCAGGGACTCGCAAGATTGTTTGTTAAAATATAATTATATTCTTATTGAATATTGAATATTGAGTTTATCTGTTGTGTGTTCCATCTTCAGACCTTAGATGTATATTCTTGTGCATTTTATGTATTTGATTGAGATTGTGGGATCATTATGATGTTACTAGAAGAGACAGGGTTGCTTAAGGGACAGATATACGAGGGTCGATCAAATATAAACGGAATTTTTGTTCCTGAACATCAACAGTTGGTAGGACTGACCCCACATTTCTGCTATGCTTATGCGGGACCGTTAAGAGTGGGGAGAGCATGCTGTTAGATATTTCCTGCCGTTTCGTCAGTACCGCTCACTATGTCCAAGCAACAGGTGCTCCCCTCCATTGCACAACGCATAATTATAAAATGTCTTGCTCGTGAAGGAGTTACAATGGCGGACATTTGCCAGAGATTGACTGCACAGTTCGGTGATCAAACATTGTCAGGGTCACGTGTGTTTGCCTGGCATAAAAGGTTCGAGGAAGCAAGAGAACCTCGGACCAGCATTACAGGCGGAAACATTCGTGCGGTTAAAGACATTATTGACTACGATAAATGGACGATAGTATCAGAAATTGCAGAACAAGTCGGAATCGGTTACAGGAGCTGTCGAGCAATCGTCACAGACGACCTACAGTTCCGTAAAGTGTGTTCCAGATGGGTCCCTGGGCTTTTGACTGAAAATCTGAAGTTGAGACGTTTGGATGTCTGTCAGAGGCTTACAGCAAGGTTTGCGGAAGAAGGTGATGCATTTTTGAGTCGGATCGTCTCCTGCGAAGAAACAAGGGTCCACCACTACACTCCTGAATCCAATCCAAGGAGTGGTGGAGGAAAAGGGAGGCAGCACCAGTGAAAGCCAAGACTCGACTGTCAGCTGGCAAGGTTCTTGCAACCGTTTTTTTGTTTCCCGGTGAGGCATTTTGCCGATTGATTTTTTGCATGAGCAACGCACAATCAATGCTGCTTACTACTGCAAGCTGTTGAACAAGGCAAGGGTTTCGTATTGCAGCAAAAGAAAAGGCCAACCGATTCGACTGGTCATCCTCCTCCTCGACAATGCGTGGCCCTATATTGCAGCTCTGACTCCAAGCTACAGGAAATGCACTGGACTACACTTGATCATCCTCTTTACAGCCCGGATTTATTGCCCTGCAATTTTCATTTGTTCGTACTGCTTAAAGAAGCTCTAGGAGGGCAACAATTTGAAGATGACGAGAGTGTGGAAGAGTTCGTGTGCAACTGGCTGGTGAAACGACCCTGTTTTTTTTTACAATGAGGGCATCAAAAAGCTGCCCATTCGCTGGGACAAATGCATTTTCAAGGCAGGTAACTATGTGGAAAAATAAATTGTAATTGCCTTGTGTTTTTCAATAAATGAATTTAAATAAAGATAAAATCCTGTTTATATTTGATCCCCCTTTGTATTAAGTTTGTGGAGGATGAAAAAAAAGCAGAGAAAAACCTGAACAGAAATTGTTAAGATTCATTGTTGAATGGTTTGAAGATGTGATCTTTAGAATCTAAGTTCAGTTGCTTGCTGTTACAAAGATTGGATATTGAAAATCATAATTCTAGAATAAAAATTAGCCAAATCTGGAAAGTAAATATTCTTTCTTAATACTTCTTAGTCATCATTGAGACTGTCCCTTCAAACACATCAAATGTCAAAACATATGGTGAAATTTGTAGTATGTTTACTTTGTCTGTCTTAAATTTTTTACAGGAGAGAATTACAATTTTTTTTTTTTTCCTAGGAATAGCCTGTTGAAATTCATTGCAACGTTCTGTCTCACGACATGATTTTATGTCCCACTAACTACCATTACTTTTTTTTTTTTTTTTTTTTTTTTTTTTTTTTTTTTTTTTTTTTTGAGATGCTGAGGTGACTGAATTTTTTCTGCAGAAGTTCTTTTACGTGCCAGTAAATCTATCCACATGGGACTGACATCTCTCTTTTGCTTTAAAAAAAAATTCTTAAAGCTTTCCTCAATAGTAAAGCAGTCATAAGCATGACCTGGCAACCATTCACTCAGGGTTGTCACATCACAAGGTACAATGCCCGTTCTTTTGAAGCTAGGTTTCAAATTCACCTCCACATTTGCTGATATATTGTCCATCAATTTCATCAACAACTTAGAGAAGTCTTGCTTCTGCAAAACACTGCCTGCTAATTCTGCTGAACTGAGTGTGTACTCCCTCAAAATCTTTCTCCATTCACATTTCATAGTGTGGAGGAATGCTACATCCAGTGGCTAGGTGTGTGTTGTTTGGTGGAAGACACGTGAAGGAAGTATTTTGGTCCACCTACATTCTTTCAACATACTTTAATTAATATGAGATGGAAGATTATCACCAATTAACACTTTTTTCCCCTTCCTTCTTCAAAACTGGCAACATTGTGCTTGCCAAGCAAGTGGCCGCGTGGTTTGGGTCGCGTAGCTATCAGCTTGCATTCAGGAGATCGTGGGTTCGAGCCCCACTGTTAACAGCTCTGAAGATGGTTTTCCACGGTTTCCCATTTTTACACCTTTTCCTATCCCATCATTGCCATAAGACCTATCTCTGTCAGTGCGACATAAAAAAATTGTACGTTGTGCTCATAAACCAGGATTCAAAGGTTTCAGCATTAAACCATCCTGAACTTGAGTTGCCATAGCATGTAATTTGAGGCCCACCCTCAGTCCGTGTTGTCCATGAATGTTTGGACCTATACACATCATAGGGTGAAAACAATACACCAGCAGCACTGCCGCACATCATTTTAGAAATACTGGCTTCATTTGCATTACAGACCGCCTCAGGATATTTTACTCCTCACTTAGTTAAAACTTTCTTTTACCCTGGATTGTCCATAAGGTTAGTTTCATCATAGTTAAATATGTTTGAAGGATCTACATCTCTTAATGTTTTTGTAGAATTAGAAATGTATTCAGTCAGAACATTCTCGTCAAGTGCAGCTCTACTTTTCTTAACCCCTTAAGCGGGGAGCTCGGTACACACTAGCTCACTCTCAGGTGGGGAGCGATTTCCTTGATTGAAGAAAATATTTAATTACTTGATTAAAAACAATCTTAGACTAAAATGAACTATTGAAGGGCCAAAAGAGAAATATTTACTTGAATATAATGTATTTAATTCTTGAAAAATTCTATTATTTTAATTTTTCAATACTTTGTGCAAAAACGTACTAAGTGCTTTCGCACTGTGATATCGTGATTGCTTCTTCCTAACAGCAAAGCTCTGGTTTTTTTTTTACACAGTAACTTTCACCTGAATTTTTTAGGCAGTTTACTATCAATCTCTGCCTGGAAATAAATGTTTTTGTATATGTAAATTGTAGATTTACAAAGTTTACATATACTTAAAAGATGTGCAATGGAATAAATTATAATACTTATGAAATTTTCTGTTAAATTGGTTAGCGCTTTCGAGGAATCAAGTTTATATAGCCTCCCTACAATTACTAAGTCACATAAACGGACTGCATTACACTACAATTCAGGTAAAATTTACAGTATTTACAGTCTTCACAGTGTTATGTCTTTTACAGCTGTTCATTATGATACACACGGAAGCAGGTCATGTTATATAACCTGTCTCGCCTTCGCATAATTTATATAATTCCATTCCGAAACGTGATCGTTTTCTTGTTACCGGTATGTAAACTTTACACCCTAGCCACCCTTTCCATAGCAAGAGGTTCTCATCAATTGACATTTTGCTATCAGGGGTATAAGCTTCCGAAAATTTTGGTAACAGGTGGTCAAATACTGGATTTATCTCGTATATTTTTGGAGGAAGTTTTGCATTATTCACCTCATTGTCAGAGATATGTATAAAGCTGTGGATGAAAATCTAATAATAATAATAATAATAATAATAATAATGTTATTGGCTTCACGTCCCACTAACTACTTTTACGGTTTTCGGGGACACTGAGCTCCCGGAATTTAGTCCCGCAGGAGTTCTTTTGAATGCCAGTAAATCTGCTTACAAGAGGCCGACGTATTTGAGCACCTTCAAATACCACCGGTCTGAGCCAGAATCGAACTTGCCAAGTTGGTGTCAGGAGGCCGGCCAGGCCACTCAATCTGGTGAGAAAAATCTCTTCTGTGTCATCAGCTCATAGAAAATAGGCGTAGTGACCAAGCGATTGCGAGAAATAGTGTCCTAATTTAGGTTTCTGTACAATCCCCTGCGGCAACAGTATGGTCATAAGAACCTTTATTTCCTCCTTGTTTGTTCGGACACGGTTTTGATCTCGATTCCTACCTTTCGTTTTACTAAACTGGGTTTTATGTGTGATTTTCTGCTCGGCATCTTTTGTCTGTTCAGCTATGTTCTGTCATATCTCGTCATCAAAAAGTAATTAAAATATTTCGCTCAGTTTTGTTTTCCCTAAAAACACTCTCTTTACATCACGATGGAAATTTGGATCAAAGTGGGAATTTCTTTGTCCATTTTCAGTATAAGTTGATGAAGAACTTGCAATGGTTGGATTGTAATCAGTATTATCGTCACAACTCTCACTGTCATGATCGCTACTTGAACTGGAATCGAACATGTGTTGTCTCTGTTGCGACTGCTGAACATTTGCATCAGCTACGCCCAAACACTCTATATTCGAGCCTGCAGTACTTATTCCAGGTAATTTTCTGTCACTTACGAATTCCCCTTCGGCAGAACTTACTTCACTAATACCACAATTCTCGCCACTAAATTCCAACATTTCGTTTATCATGACTCGTAAATCATCTTCCTCTAACAGTGGGGGCCGGTAATTCGTTATAGATATTTTAGCAGAAAAAATGTAAGAAAAAGGATCAAATAGAACCCTGGTCTCTGCAGTTTGGGCGGAAATCATAAAATATTACGGATGCGTACGATAATAAAATGTCGTGTAACTCGCGATAAACACACACTCCAGTCGTGAAGGAAGGGGATAATAAATCAGGTCACAGTTCTAAATTGTCATCAGAGATGTCTTTTCAGTGTCATAATCACTAGAAATCCCTTCAACAGCAATATTATTACATCCAAGGGACGATTAGACGATGAGCTAAAGCTTCAGCGCGGAGCTATTAGGCCTTAGGTCGTTCTTGCCCGAACGTCAGTTGTGTTCTTTATGTTGCAACTCATGGATGACACATTGGTATTGGGAGAACATAGTTGAAAAAATTCACATCGGAGGGCAGACTCATCCGGAATACGCTGCAGAAAAGAAAATAAACCTTTGCAGGCAGGCAACTGAGAAAAAAAATATAATTTGAATCGGCGGATATATCCGCGTGCCCCACCGAGCAAGCGACTTGTAGCCGCGGATCTCGCCACATCGCCCACCCAACGGGTTAATGTTAGCAGCAAAACCAGCTGTTAATTCTTCATGCCGCTTTAAGGAACCTCTTACCCACTCCTTTTCCAGGCATGTTATTTTTGAAAAGACTGTCCTCCCAAGTTTTTCAAGATAACAGTGAATAACATAACACAAGTCTATTTCATTTAAGGGGAATCCATAGTCTCTCATCACAATTATGTATTCGGCAGAAGCAGATTCCTCTTGTGTTATAAAAACTGTGGATTTGCCAATTTTCTTGCGGTGTTTATTCTTTTGTTTGTTCTCAATAGTCCGTTTAGGAATGCTGTACTAACAGCTGCAGCTCAATGAGTGATTTGTCCACTTCTGATTTCGTCAAGACAGGGATGTATAGTATCAGGTGAATAATCTGCACAGGAAAGTGCACCAGGCTTTCTAAAATGCTTTCATGGCATACGGTAGCTGAAACAATTAAAACAGAATTATTAAAGTATATTGTTTAAAAGAATCCTAACACGTTTCAAGGATTTCTCTTGAGCATATTGCAGCAAATACCAGGGTGAATGTGAAATACAATTTTGAGGTTAGCCAGTGCAAAGTAACTCCACCTAACCTCAAATTTTACATCATCTGCTAACATTACTTCTAATAAATTCTTAAGATCAGTTATGAATGAAAACCACATTTGTCCTTTATCAGTGATAAATATGGAATAATAAAACAAGGAACATCCATATCAGGGAGAGTACTGCAGAGTATTTTGGCATGCAAAAACAATATAGTATTTCCATAGCTGACACATCACAGAACCGGAAGTCTGAAAGATTCAAATGTAGTTACAAAATGGACACTCAGGCCTGTTACTTTAGTACCTTTCACAAATGGAAGGAAGTAGTTCATATTCTGCCTGTCAGAGCACTTTGAATATTTTTGGATAAGTGGTGCAATTTAACCCCATAAGGTGCAGTGTATACCCACCTTACTGTAACATTATTACTAAATTAAAAATTAAAAAATGAAATTATAACTACTGGTGTAATTAGACAAAATAATCATGACCCAGTTAACATTAAAGAAGATGGTGAAATAAAATTATGGATGAAGAGGGAATAGTTGTAAAGGATGAGATACGTTAGACTGCAGATGCAAAGCTAGGAAGACTGGCAAGGTCTGGAAGAAATATTTGGAAAACTTGAAAAATACTAGATCTGACTGTTAATTTTCAGTTATACAAAAAATGCAAGAAGAGTGCAAAAAGTTGTAAAAATGACTAAGGAATAAGATAGACAGAAAATACAAGGCAACTAAAGGAGAATGGCTGAAGTGAGAATGGTGAATTATAAAGATGAAGTTTGCATGGCTGAAGGAGATGTAGAAAATAATAGATGAATCAAAGGAACATTAAGAGAAAGAAAAGTATTTAGAGATAAGATGCCAAATCTTTTCTGGAGATAGAGGAAAATGGAAAATGCAGAAATATGACAGGGATGCATGAGACAGGTTTATCAAGAAAGAGAAGGTGGTAGATTCATATGAAATTAGAGACCAAATTTCGAAGTCAGAATTTAACAGACCATTGAAGAATGTGACTAGTAACAAGGGAGTCATAGCAAAATTGTTTCATTTAATTACAGTAGATATATTGATGGGGAAAATCTTATTTGCTTTTTATTTTTTAAGAATAATGTGGTTTCCCTTACATCATGTAACAAAGTATATCATGTATAAAAGGTGCAGATTAGAAAGAAATAGTTAGAAATGGCTGTGGAAGTATGGAGAACTTGAAGGAACTTACTAGGAAATTGAATGTAGCAAAGAAGTCAGCTAAGGATAACATGATGGCAAACATAATGGGCAGTCATACAAATTTTAGTGAAAAATGGAAGAGTATGTATAGGTACTTCAAGGCAGAAACAGGTTCCAAGGACATTCCAGGAATCATTAATGAATAAGGGGAGTGTGTATGTGAGGATCTTCAAAAGGCAGAAGTATTCAGTCAGCAGTATGTAAAGATTATTGGTTACAAGGATAATGTCCAGATAGAAGAGGTGATTAATGCTAAAGAAGTATTAAAATTTACATATGATAACAATGATATTTACAATAAGATAAAAAAGTTGAAAACTAGAAAAGCAGCTGGAATTGATAAGATGTCTGGGAATATACTAAAGACAATGAGTTCAGATATAGTACCATACCTGAAGTATCTCCTTGATTATTGTTTGCATGAAGGGAGCTATACCAAATGAATGGAGAGTTGCTATAGTAGCCCCTGTGTATAAAGGAAAGGTTGATAGACATAAAGCTGAAAATTACAGGCAAGTAAATTTGACATGCATTGCAGGTAAGCTTTTGGAAAGCATTCTTTCTGATTATATTAGACAGGTTTGCAAAATTAATAACTGGTTTCATAGAAGGCAATTCAGGTTTAGGAAAGGTTATTCCACATATTTTTCTTTTTTTTTTTATCTATCTTGAATCAAGTAATCCTGGTGAAGGTCCCATACACTGGAACCATACTCTAGTTGGGGTCTTACCGGAGACTTCTATGCCCTGTCCTTTACATCCTTTTAAAAACAAAAATAAATGAAAAAGTTAAAAAGGGCAAATTAGTGAACAAATATGAAAACATCTACATTTTTATAGACCCGTTTTTTAACAGAAACCATAATTTCAATGACGCTGTCGATACCAAAAATTCTTTATACGATCAAATCTCACAATTATTAAAAATAAAAGAACGCACCTTCCAAAACTTTAACAAATCGCCACACACAAAAGCTCCGCCCACAGAAAAAACCCTCCTCAGCGAACAACCAATACATCGTCTGCCCACCCCTCCCCAACCCATCCTCCTCCGCATAACACACACAGATACAACACGAGGCGCACAGAGTTAGCTACAGCCAGTCGAACAGAAAGTGTCACCAGAGCAAGCCAGCCGCAAGAGAGGTGAGGGGGTGAGCAAGAGCCAGCTCGATTCCCCATTTTATATTTCAATTCACACACTCTCCACAACTAGTACACACATCTTTTTCTCATTACAGACTCTCAATCAAACAACATCAACCATCAAATTGAAACAACAAAACTACAACATTTTGTCATAACGACTTTGAAAAGTCCCCGCTTCGTATCTCCATAGTGACAGGTCTACAATTTTAAGCATCACAGGTAACATTCCAATGGATCATATATAATCTCACAAATATGCCTACAAAAGTTAAGTATCAAGGTGACACCCAAGTTCGAGAACATTCCAACGAGAGCACGAAAATCGGACATTCAAGATTACACCCACCGGGTGAGTTGGCCGTGCAGTTACTGGCACACGGCTATGAGCTTGCATCCGGGAGGTACTGGGTTCGAATCCCACTGTCGGCAGCCCTGAAGATGGTTTTCTGTGGTTTGCCATTTTCACACGAGGCAAATGCTGGGGCTGTACCTTAATTAAAGCCACAGCCGCTTCCTTCCAACTCCTAGGCCTTTCCTATTCCATCGTCGTCACCATTAGACCTATCTGTGTCGGTGCAACGTAAAGCCACTAGCAATTTAAAAAAACAAAACACACCCAATCTACCAGGAGAACACGCTCATTGGATGTTACAAACTGAACAATTTAAACTAACTAATGTCATCCAAAAAGATATATATAGCGTAGCAATTTGGTTTTTATCTAACGTTCAACAATTGTAAATGGAATAATTGTATGTAGTATTAGTGTCTTTTTATATACTGCACCTTTCAACAGTCAGAACATTTCAAAACAGCCAGAAGTCTCCATAAATCATATATTTATATGAAAACTTATTTTATCAAATAGTATCCAAGTTAGCATGACAATTTTAAATATTTTATGAGGAAACAAATACCCAGGATCCTGGCTATTTTGATTGTTGAGTGTAGAAACAACAGCTGATGGTGCCCAAAAATGTGGGCGAAACATGTCCCGTTAAGACATTAATAATGTAAAGTTTTTTGTGTAAATAAAAACTGTATTTTATTGAAAAGGTGGACTCTCAAACAGCTTTATTTGGAAAGGTATGTGGTATGTTCCGAGCTGTCAGTGGAGAGACGGCGTGAAATTACATTCGTAGACGAATAAGTATGAGAGGTGTCTTTAAAAGTAGGAAAGATCACAATATGAAGATAAAGTTGGGATTCAAGAGGACAAATTGGGGCAATATTTGTTTATAGGAAGGGGAGTTATGGATTGGAGTAACTTACCAAGGGAGATATTCAAGAAATTTCCTATTTATTTGAAATCATTTAAGAAAAGTCCAGCTCCATGGCTATATGGTTAGCGTGCTGGCCTTTGGTCAGAGGGGTCCCGGGTTCGATTCCCGGTAGGGTCGGGAATTTTAACCATCATTGGTTAATTTCGCCGGCTCGAGGGCTGGGTGTATGTGTCGTCTTCATCTTCATTTCATCCTCATCACGACGCGCAGGTCACCTACGGGTGTCAAATCGAAAGACCTGCATCTCATGTAATAAATATCATTTTTGGTCCGTATTGATGATATTAGATTGAAATAATAACATTAAGTTATTTATTAGACCACCTAATGAATACAAAATCGTCTTGGATTTATAAATCATCCAAGACGATTTTGTATTGATTAGGTGGTCTAATAAATAACTTAATGTTATTATTTCAAGACCTGCATCTGGCGAGCCGAACATGTCCTTGGACACTCCCGGCACTAAAAGCCATACGCCATTTCATTTCATTTAAGAAAAGGCTAGGAAAGCAACAGATACGGCATCTGCCACCTGGGCGACTGTCCTAAATGCAGACCAGTATTGATTTATTGATAACATAGATTATTTACAACATAATGAAAAGTAAGTTGGAACAGAATTCGATTAAGATCAGTTTGATTTTTTTTTAAATGTGAAGCCATACTAACTCCACTCCTAGTCGTAGAAGACGAAATGAATATGAGCAAAACCCACGTAAAGGCATGTGTCCCCCCCCCCTGTGGGTGGGGGACACAGACAAAGTATACTCCCATGGTACCCTCTGCCTGTCGTGAGAGGCAACTAAAAGGGATGACCCGGGGATGATGGAATCGGAACCATGAGATTACGTGTGATTACCATCGTGTGCATCCCACCGAGGCAGGGGAGCGGGTGCACGGCTGTACAGACTAATGTCCATGCAGGAGAACGTGTTGTGTGCTGCGCTAAATTATGTTGGTTCCCCTGTATTCAGAATGGGTCTGCATTACTTATGAATAGTACCACTGTATGAGGAACACCATGGAGCTACATTACCTGTGATTAGTACCACTATGTGAGGAACACTGTGGCTCTGCTTTACCATTGATTAGTACCATTATGAGGGGCCATTATCCTGGATTTTGGATCCCATTGAGCAACAGGCATCATATCAGAAAATAAGGCATTGTGAATTGGATCCACTGATTGTTTTGGATTCATGGTCATTTTTCATAAGAATTCGTTTTAGATTCTAGTTGGTGGATACACTTTGAAGTTTGAATTATAGTATCATTTTGTTGCACCTCATACCATTAGGCACCGATGACCTTTCTGTTAGCCCCTTTAAACAACAAATGTCATCAACATAATCATCAGTGGCATTTGTAGATCTGTAAAGGGTATTTTATGTTAACAACTATTTGAGATTTATAAAAGTGATTGTAGATCACCCTTCTTATGCTTTACTCTTCACTTCATTACAGGAATCAAAGCGGCAGTGGTAAGAATTATGGTATTTAAAAGAGAGATGACTTACTAGAAAGGTTATAACTTTTCTCCCCTTCTTTTTAATGTGTTATTAGAATAAGTAGTGAGAAAAGTATCATGGTTCAAGAGAGGAAATTAAATCTCTAATTTACTTATTATATTGTAGGTTTTATCAGAATCTTATGGAGAAGTAGGAAAATGTTATGATCACAATCTTGGAGAAAGAGTACTAAATGAACGTAAGTAAACCTAAAACAAAGGCAATGAAATGCAAATGAAGTTAAGAAATGCAAGAAATATCAGGTTAGGAAACGGAACCGTGAAGGAAGTACTTGAAGATGAATATTACTACTTGGGTCGTAAATTAACCAGTGCTGCCAGAAGCGATGAGAACATAAGAATGAGACTAATCCAAACAAAGGAAGCATTTTTGTAGCAGATAGATTTGCTTGCCTCTAACATGGATATGCCAATTAGAAAAGCATTACTAAAAATGTTTTTATGGAGCATGGGTTGCAGCTGGTACAGAAAGGCAGACAATCAGTCAAAAATTAAAGCATTTCATTGTTGAAGTAGTGAAATGTAACCAGAAGAAGAGCAATATTGATGGGACACCTTAAGACAAGCAAATTGAGAGATCAGTTTGGTTTCCGAAGAAGTATTGAAACATGTAAACCAATTCAGACTATCTGATCATAGACGACCAGATAAAGAAGATGAAGCCACATGATTTATTTTATATCTGGAAGGCAGTGCAGAAAACTGAGGAATTGGAGAATTTGAGTTTGATTCTCAGCTTCAGATTTACAACTTATCCTCTTCCAAATTCTGAAGTATGTTTATTTTTCTCTAAAGTTTTCTGGAAAAATAAAGTTGATTTTTGAGGGTTACAATGATGCAATGGACTGACCATTGGTGTTTAAGCACAAGTCTCCAGAGTTCAGTTGAGTCTTACGTAAAGCTACTAGAAAGAGTTGTTATTAATTAAAGTGATACCAGTTAAACATAGCATAATAAAAGTTACGTCTCAAGATTTAATTTGTGTTCAGATTTCAGTTTATAAAATGTGTAAACAGGAGCTCAGTCCAACAAGGAACTAACTTGAGTGCGAGTTTGGAAGTACAGTGTCTAGTTAGGACCATTTGAAACTATCGGTACTAACAATGATGAAAACAAAATATCAGCTGCTAATGACTCGCCATTTGCATTGGAGAACAACAGAAATCGAATATATAAGAGCAAAGTTCCATGGAATGAATTTGGTACACTTCACAAAAAGGGCATCACAGACATTCACAGAATGTTCAAAACAAACCTATACTGTAACTTATACTATGAAGAGCGAATGAAAAATAATGTGCCACAGTAACCTCAAAAGCTCGTGCCAGCTTGACTCCAGGTCTGTGTATAAAAATCATACCGTTCTAAAATATATTATGCTTCCTGAAAAGTTTTTGTGTTAAAATTCATGCCTTCAAAACATATTATCACACACCACCTGCAGCTTTGCCATAAAGGATTCTACTGTAGATGTAGTGCTGATAAAACTAGATGAACTCTGCAGGGAAACTGATGTGGTAGATGGTATAAGTGATCACAAAGCTGCTTTTTGTCATAGTTAAAAATAAAGACAGGACTATTAGTCAATAAGAGAGGCATGGGGAAGTTTTTAAAAAGGAATTATGTACAGTGGAAAATGGTAAGTAAATATGTAAACAGCCTCTGGAATTGGCTTAAAGCAATTGTTAAAGAGTGTGAAAACAGGTATGTACCTTTAAACATGGTAAGAAATGTTAAAGACCCTGCATATTATAACTGAGAAATAAAGAGAGAGCATGAATTGCTCTTGTTTATAATTATTTTAGTCTCTGTGATGTACGGTACATCCTTTTGGATTACGATTTTTAATTAAGCTCATATTTAGTAGCTAAAGATGTTCTTAAAGGAGAACAAAACATGTACTGCAATAATTATATAGTATGACTGTGAATTCCAGTTAAATCAGTGGATAATTAATTGGTATTGAAATGGTGGACCAGTACATTTCTCAAAAAGAGTTGTGCCAAGTTACAAGTCAATACGAGACTTGCTATGAAGTTCATTACATGAAATTGTGTGTACCGACTGCATTGGCTGTGCAGTTCAAGTTGCATAACTGTGGGCTTGCATTGGAGAGATGGTGATTTCAAATCCTACCATCAACAGCCATGAAGATGGTTTTCCATTTCTCTCATTTTCACACCAGACAAATGCTGGGACTGTACCTTAATTAAGGCCACAGCTGCATCCTTCCCAATCCTATACCTTTGCTATCCTTGTGTCGCTGAAAATCTTTGATGTGTTAGTGTAGCGTTAAACCACTTGCAAAAAAAAAGTTACATTCTGTATGTGTATTTTTTAACTATCAGTTCCTGCTCCGTATACTGTGCAGCTATCTCTGATGAGGATACTTTATTGTTCTTCACAAATTCCATACATGCAGTGATTTATAATTGACAGTGAATTTCTAAAAACATTTAGACATACATCATTTAACCTTTTAAGTGCTGAGCTACCAGTTGACTGTTTAGTACCTCAGTGCTGAGTTATTTCATTCGTATGTAAAAAAAAATTGTAGAAGCCTCAATTTTTAACTTATCAGTGGGGTGATTAGCGTATAATGTTTATAAATGTTGGTTCTGTATAAATCTAAATGCAAATGGAAAATCCTACACTTATGTTCAATATTGAGAGAAATCAAAATTACATGTTACACTCTATGTTAAATTTTACTTACCAAATGTTAACTAACAATTGTTATTAATTTAACACTTCATTTTAAAGTGCCCTGTTTCACAAACACATTTCACTCCTAGGGGTGTGTTGAAATTGTATTTTGTCACACAGACACATGGTTGACATTGTTATAGGTTATGGTTAGCGGAGACCGATAAGACTTAAACATGTCAAGTAAGAGGCAACAAAAGCATTATTATGATGAATGCGAGACAAATGTTGTTATAATTGTAATTTAAAATTATGCGAGTGTGCTTTAAAAAATGGAAGAATGGACTGTTATATCGCAACATTCAATATAGGTTATACTTATAGGCTATTCTTATATTCTTATCACCGGGAAAATGTGATAATTGCTATATTTTGAATGATTTTCGGGCATTCTTTTATTGCGGAGAAAATAACGTAATGGCTTGTTAAATGGAATGAGGAATTCTTTGCAGGATTCTATACACTTTTTCCTTGCACTCGTGAACATAGTCACCTACAATTCCATGAAAAGCGTCTCAAGTATAATATCTTAACAAGTAGAGGCCAGACCCTGCGGTCAACCGATTTCACCGAGCTTCAATGTACCTGTGGGGAGACACTCTACAGTAACTCGTGTATAAGGGTTTAAGTCAATACGCTTTCATTTTCGAAAAAAATGAAGTCAGATGTTGTTATTCAGGATCCGCTTCGAACAGAGTGGAGGTGATAGAACACTAAAAGGCGAACAAATTTTACTTAAACATGTCAGGTCCGCAACCTAATAACTTCTGAAAAATTGATGAATCCCCGATTCCAATGCAAGGCATATATACTTGGGAGTTACATGACAGCGCAACGGAGTGATGGCCTAGTGGTCACCGTGCTTGTCTGCGAACCTCGTAGACGTGAGTTCGAGTCTCGTCGCAGCTATAATTGTTGTACAAAATAAATTAATATTTGAGGGAACGTTAAAATAAAAATTGGAACAAAAATATTATGCAAATTGCAGTACACTTCATTTTCTACCTGAAATGAATATAGGCCTAAACTTTCTCATAGTTACTGCTGTATCTCTCTCTCTCTCTCTCTCTCTCCCTCTATATATACATATATAATATATATATTAATTTCAGGTAGAAAATAAAGTTCCACTGCAATTTGATTATTAATTTTACTCACATTTTTACCTTCACATTCCCTGAAATAATAATTTCATCATCATCATCATCATCTGTTTACCCTCCAAGTTCGGTTTTTCCCTCGGACTCAGCGAGGGATCCCACCTCTACCGCCTCAAGGGCAGTGTCCTGGAGCTTCAGACTCTTGGTTCGGGGGATACAACTGGGGAGAATGACCAGTACCTCGCCCAGGCAGCCTCACCTGCTATGCTGAACAGTGGCCTTGCGGGGAATGGGGAAGATTGGAAGGGATAGACAAGGAAGAGGGAAGGAAGCGACCGTGGCCTTAAGTTAGGTACCATCCCGGCATTTGCCTGGAGGAGAAGTGGGAAACCACGGAAAACCACTTCCAGGATGACTGAGGTGGGAATCGAACCCACCTCTACTCAGTTGACCTCCCGAGGCTGAGTGGACCCCGTTCCAGCCCTCGTACCACTTTCAAAATTTCGTGACAGAGCCGGGAATCGAACCCGGGCCTCCAGGGGTGGCAGCTAATCACACTAACCACCACACCACAGAGGCGGCCTGAAATAATAATTTAATTTGTTTAAAAAAAGTATGGCTATGACGGTACTCGAACTCACGTCGTCGCGGATCGGAGACAAGTACGATGACCACTCGGCCACTGATCCACTTGCCTGGGTTGCAACTCTTCAAGTATATACGCGTTGCATTAGAATCGGGGGATTCATAAATTTTTTGGAAATTATTAGTTTGCGGGCCTGACAAGTTTAAGTAAAATGTGTTCGCATTTTAGTGTTCTATCACCTCCATGTGGTCCAAAGCGAATCCTGCCTCATGACATATGTAGTCATTTTTTCGAAAACTAAAGCGTATTGACCTAAACCCTTTATACACGAGTTACTGTTGAGTGTCCCCCAACAGGTACATTAGCTCGTTGAAATCGATTGGATGCACAGTCTGACCCCTCCTTGTAAAATCTATAAGCAACTGCGCCCTGGAGACACTGTTATGTTTCAATCTGTCGGAAACTATTATGGCTTTGGTAATTAGAAATATTTCTTCTGACAACTCTAAAAAGTCGTTACTTCTTAGTATGGGTCGTCCTTTGCCTTCTTCAGTTTATAAATAGATTTCATACGGCAGTAAAGCTTCAAACTTACGTCTTCTACATGCCTGCATTTTGAAATTTTAGCAGTTGTTAAGAGGTTTAACACAGGGCTGCTGCCAGGTTAATTTAACACAAGTATTAACAATTTGTTAGAGTTAACCATTCTTGATGAGACGACCATTTTTGTTAAATTATGTGTTTAAGCTACTTAACAGCAGAGTTAACAGTTAACATTTGTTGAAGAAACCATACTTTCTAAACCTGGAATGTGGTGATAGTGAAATGTTTTCTACTGGTTGTTTGTGATGCCGATTTGTTCAACTATCTGCACCAACTCTACTGGCACAAAAGTTTTTTAAAAAATCAATGATTTTCGGGTTGTCATCAAACACTACTTGGCCCTCAGAGCCTGTCACTGTTACTTGAAAGTCTGGTGGAAAAAAGTAATCCATCCACCATTAAAATAGTGATGAAACAGCTTTTGTATTCAGTGTTTTTCTTCTTTCCTTTAGAAGGAGGCTCTGTTTCTCTCTCACATACAATATTTTCTGCACTCTCTTTATCACTCTCACTTTCAAAATCGCTTGACAATTCATTAAAATCCTAATCTCCATCATCACTTTCTGCTGTGGTTAATAACTGAAAGATTCTGTGATCCGAAATAACATTGCTGCAAGAGCAGCTAGATTGTTTTTCCAGCATGTTCGTTTACATCACAGATGAACTCCACAGATGTCTACAAAAAGATCTGTAAGTTTCTACCCAAAGTTATAATCTCTGATCAGTTAGTTCTATATAATGCCCAACAGATGGCAGAACATGTCGGAGATCAAATTGGCACTCAAAAGTGAACTGGGTGACTCAAAGAAATTAAAATTCTTGCGCACCGTCTATAGACGGGCGTAGCAGTGTTGGACCAGCCATGTCAGTCCGTCTATAGGCGGGCGTAGCACTCATCGGGTTAAACCCAAAATAGGAATACCAAACCATAGGAATACAGTAGAACCTCGATGCATCCTTCCCGGAACTGTCATTTTCCCGTATTCATCGTTGAATTTATTCGGTCCCAAAAATGTTCCGTATAAACCAATGTTAAATTTCCCCTCATCTATCGTTTCTCGAACTGTCGTACATCGCATCGATCGTCGAAAAAAAAAATTTCCTTGGCCACAATTTTCCTGCATTTATCGATCGTACGTAAGAAAAATGTACACAAAAGTTTTTTTAATTTAGAGGGACTGCTCAACGTTCTTAGCATATAATAGCGGCAAACATTTACGCAAGAATTTACGATCGATTCAGAGTTACTAGTCTTGAACAAGCATCTTGTAGGCTGGAGTGCTGTGTAGTGTTCACCAATGAGTGTATGATTGGAAGCATTGTATCAATCCATTCAAGTGTCCGAATGAATTAATTCATAGGAACGGCGAGCTCACGGCACACAATTCAGCTGACTCACAGCAGACAGTGCTGATAGTGAGTGGCGCACTCACGGATCAGTATGACACAACACACACACTGTTCATTATCAGCACACTGGACATTGGTGGAGAGCCGAACTTCTGCTGCAGGCGAGACATACAGAGCCATAGCATACTGAAAGAATCGTATGCAATCGCGGATCAGTGAGACACTCGACGCACACTGTTCATTGTCGGTATACTGGACATTGCTGGGGAGCCGAACTTCCTGCTGCAGCGAGACATACAGAGCCATGGCACACTGAAAAATTGTACTCTATAACGGACTCCCGCTCTCAACTCATTTGAAAATAATACCCACTTGCATTCACTGTCATCTTCGTACAAGGAGTTTTAAATATTAGATGGATGTATTTGCAGTGTTAAAAAGGTAGTCGAAACTTAATTCCAAAGTGCTTAGCTAGTAAATAGGTAGGACTTAGGTTACTCTATTTAATGGGGTAATGAATCAGTATTATTCGACAATTAATTCAACTCGTCTCTCTAGCCTACCGTACGAGTATGAGTCATGCTCATGACCACTCCAAATTGTTTGTTTTATATTGGGAAGAACCACTTACAATATGTAGGCTGATTATTGGGAATACATTTATATATCTAATTCTGTATATTCAGTACAGTTCTTACTTCTTGAGAACCATGGAAAACCACAATTTGAGTCTGTTACTTTATTATTATTATTATTATTATTATTATTATTATTATTATTATTATTATTATTATTATTATTAACTATGTAAGTTTTGTACTGTAGTATTACAGTATAGTACTGCACAAGTACCTATTTTTTTAACTTATTTGTTTTGTATTATATACTTACCGTGAATACAATGAAATTTCCATGTTCATTGAAATCATTTAAGAAAAGATTAGGCAAACAATTGATAGGGAATCTTCCGCTTGGGCTCATTGATAATTGTGTGTATAGATATCTTTTTCACTTAATTCTATATACTTATTTAATGGATTTATTCACTTGGAGAAAAGGCTTTGTAATATCAGAACTTGATGTGATATGAAGAGGTGGCAGCAGCAAGCATTGAATGTTGTTGCTGCTCTCTTATCAGTACACACTACACAGATGCAGTAGGGACGGTGACTAATGTGCCGTGAATCAGATCACTCTATCGATTCAGTAACGTGAACAGAATCAAATGAATTGAATGTCCTATCACTAGTGCTGTGCACAGGTTATTCACGTGCAACCTCACTACGAGCCTCCTGGTGTCAACGCTTCTCCTTGACCCACTCCCCCTGTGGGTGAGGGACGCACATGTAGAATACACCCGCGGTATCCCCTGCCTGTCGTAAGAGGCGACTAAAAGGGGCGACCAAGGGCTGACTGAATTAGAACCATGAAACTAATTTTGAATCGTACCATCACTCGGGGAACACCATAGGTTGCCTGTACTTGCGAGTAGTACCACTAAATTTGGTACGAAATAGGTTTGTGATTAGTAGCAGTAAAAGCCTGGCCTGGTGGATTCCAGTACCCGTGCGTCGTACCCATGTGAGCAACACCGCGGGTCTGGGCGTAGCCTGTGAGTTGTACCACTATATGAGCAGCACCATGGGTCTGCGTTGCCTGTGATTAGTACCCACTATGTGAGGAACACCATGGGAATACCGGCGCCCGTGTTTAGTACACCTAGGTGGGGAACCTTCTCGGTTTGCGTTGGCTACGAGTTGCGCCATTGTGTCAGACACACCATAGGTCTGCGTTACTTGTACGTATTGCAATACTTGTGAGTAGTGCCATCTTTTGTGGAACACCGTGAGTCTTCGCTACTTCTGATTAATACCCCAACATGACACATACCATGGTTCTATTTTACTCGCGACATGTACCATTCTGTGGGGCCTTAGACGTGGATTTTGCACCCCCTTTAGACACCAAGCATCATTGTGCATTGTAAGTGGTTCCTTGGTCGTTAATAATGTTATTTTCGATCTGTTTTGAGTCTGATCCACTGGTTTTTGTTTGTTTGTTTGTTTGTTTGTTTGTTTGTTTTGTTTTGTTGGGTTCCTGTCCATCCATTCATTCTTCATGACATATTTTATTTTTATTTTGGTCAGTGGATGGCTTTGAAATTTTTGTTCTTTCATTTCATACCATTAGGGGCCGATAACCTTCGATGTTAGGCCCCTTAAAACAACAAGCATCATCATCATCAGCACCTTGACCCACTAACCAACCCCTAGAAGTATTCTTATTTACAAGAATTAAAACGTAGACAGTGGAAAACTCAAATTTGCCACCATTTTCTGCCTAGAACTGTCAACTTCGTTGAAAATTAGAAAATCGTGCAATGCGCCAGATGCGTTTTAATTAGTCACAGGGTGAGTAATCACGATGTACCTTGTAGAGTGTGTGGGATGCTAGAGACCTGTTGACTGCTTTGTTGCCCTCTGCCCAATAGTCTTGTTACAAGCCGGACCTAACAAAGCCAGACCAATAATCTTTTCTCATAGCCTAGTCTTGTAACTAGTTCCTAAGTTGGCAGCCTCACACAGGCCGCTGTGACATCGTTCGAGATGCGCCACATTGAATTTCTAACCCCTGTGAGTCTGAGCTGAGCTGCAGGAGCTGCGCCGTGTTGGGTATCTAACCTATCGTTCGCGAAGGGTCTACAGAATCTTTTCCTAAATAAGGGTTATCACCGTAATATCCACGTATATCCTTAATTTGCAATTAGAAAACTGAACTTAACGGTTTTCAATTATTACAAAATCTGTAAAGAAATGTGAAACAAAGCAGCGTTAAAAGTCACACTTTTTATTTTCATCGCGTAGGCCTATATCATGGTTGCAGTATTTTGATACCGTTATGTATAGTATGAACTAAATGGTTAGTGCCTGTTGGTCTTTGGTTCAAGGGGTCTCAATCGGGTCGAGGATTTTAACTTTCCTTGTATAATTCCAACCGTTCAGGGGCTGTTTGTTTGCCAAATTAAACATTAGAATTCATCTTCGATAGGGCTGCATTTTCATATGCACGTAGATTGCCTATCACGCGGCAACTTGAAAGGCCTGCACCCAGCTCTGGAGGCCACACGCCGTTGTTGTTGTCGTCGTTGTTGTTGTTTTATTTATATATTTACATAACGAAAAATGTCCAAATACAGTACCTGTATTTTATTATTTTGCTTTCCCCTATTCTTTATGTTGCCTGCAATTATCGTTTACCCGCATCCATTGTCATTTCCCCCCTTGCCCCTGAAAAACAATGCATTGAGATTTTACTGTAAATTTACAGAAAGTTTTGTGACAGATCTTTGTGTGCTGCCAACCAACAATCCAAACACCAAACACCTCCCTCTCTTAGAATTGAGAATTATTTCACTGTAGTTTCCATTTAATGTATTCTATGGCAGCTGTAGAACCTCGGCAGAAGAATGTTGTTTTTATTACTGGCAATCTTGATAAAATGTACTGCAATACAGGGTTTAACGATAAGGTACGGCCATATTTTCATGACACATTACTCACGCCTAGAAGAAGAAAATATTTTATATCCCAGATGCACTGATTCAATGTGACGACAGGTTGTAGCACAGTATACAGTATTTACATCATCATGTGGAGCAAAAAAACAGCTCACTGTGACAAAATTCAGTGAAACAGGGGTTAATACAAAATATAAAAGAAACTAAAAACTGTGTTTCTTCTTAGGTTGTTGTTTGCTCCATATGATGATGTAAATATTGTATATTGTGCTAATTTTGTTTCCGTCTAGGCTCTGTTTTGTTTTTTCATTTGTTCCTTCATTATGTTTTTTGGCACTCTTAGCTTGTATTACGTAAATTATTTCAAACACACACACAACCCCCCCTCCCCCTTTTTCACTGAAGATGGCTCAAATGAGCCGAAACATTTTTGAATTTGATTACTTTGTCTAATGATGGACTATATGATGTATTGAATTAGGAGGATACACTAATTTTTTTCACCTTTGTTAAGCGAAAACCGTCAATACGGAATGATTCTAATATCTTGTAATCATGAAGGCAACAAATTGTCTTTTATATTATTAATATTGTATATGTTATATGAACATTATTAATTATTAATTGACAGTGGAATACAAAATCAACTTAGACTTAAAAATTTACAATGGAAGGTACACAGTTCATACATCTTCACCTTTTACTTCAAAGTCAATACTAGCATTGAATCCCTTGATGCAAGCGACTTTTTCATTGCCAGAGAAAGTCCTGTAAATGGTTTTGCTTAACTTGGAATTAAATGCATGGTGTATTTTATATCCTTCATTTTGGGCTGCGATATAGGTTTTTTTTGGGGGGGGGGGGGGGGCACCGAAGAGTTTTATTTCTCTGACCGTTAAAACTGATCTTTACAAAAATAGAATGAGGTGCGTCTCTTTGCACACTTCAACTTCAGGGAAGTGCAGCCAGTTCATTCTTTGATTGCTGGTATCTTTCTTCCTATTCACTATAACCTTCTTCATTACACTGAAAGGAAAGAAGTCTTCAGATTGAATTTGTGTTACAAAGAGTGGGTTCTTCAGTCTACAAATTGTCATACCATTATTGTAATTTTTATCTGTATAGAGTCTTTGTCTAGTCTTAAGGCACTTTCTACATATCCAAATTCAGAATCATTTGGCAGGAATGAATGCCTGGTATCAAAAATCGAAGAGTGATTTTTTTGTTCAAAGAGATTTGTATGTCGAACATGTGCTTCAACAGCAGTTATTTTTGTTGCTATTTTTTTTTCCTTAACGTCGCACCGACACAGACAAGTCTTATGGCGACGATGGGATAGGAATGGTCTAGGAAGTGGAAGGAAGCGACCGTGGCCTTAATTAAGGTACAGCCCTGGCATTTGCCTGGTGTGAAAATGGGAAACCACGGAAAACCATCTCAGGGCTGCCGACAGTGGGGCTCGAACCCACTATCTCCCGATTACTGGATACTGACCGCACTTAAGCGACTGCAGCTATCGAGCTCGGTAGCAGTTATTTTTATATTCCAATTTTTGCCTCTGCAGTAATCAGTTCTCAAGCAGGGTCCTACTTCCTGTGTGTCCCTTCCAGCTGTGTTCTCAGTCTAAACATAAAAAAATATATTTTGTTTGTCTCCCCTGAATGGATTCCCCTGTTATACAGCATTATTTGTCTCTTGCACACATAATAGATTACCACTACCACAAATTCCGACAAATGTAGTGTTTTTTCAAGACCAAAAGTCAATATTTTATTTTTATCTCATTAACAAGCATTCTTCAGGTCCTCCTTAAGCTACTTCCTTGCATTTTCTGCTGTTTCCAGGTGTAAGTTTTGTTGTTTTGAAATATTTTCTCCCTCATTAGCACTTGTCACATCAGGCCTTTGCGACTTCAGGCTTTTCTTTAGACTGCTTAATTCTACCATTATCATAACTTTTGTATCACCAATTTGAAGTATTTCATGAACACATGTTTCAGATTCACGTAAGCTGCCAGTTCCTTGAATAGCCCACGAAAGATAACAACATAGAGTAATTCATTATAACATCAATTTTTGTATTAGACATCCTATGCATGCTTTATACTAGCCTGTTAATTTTGTGTTGTCTCCTAATTTGTTTTTATATTTTCTTGACTATTTTCATTCTTCATTAAATGCATTGTAAGTTTAGTCCAATTTTTAAAACAGTTACTCACTGCAGAATAACTACAAATGAACACGTAAACAGCCCATCAAAACATCTGGCACAAGGTACGTGTTTCCTTTATGCAGAATATTGAGTCACAGATTTTACCACACCATAAAGATTCCTTGGCACTTGGTTCCCATTTTGCAGTTTTTCATCATGTACAATGGTACTAAACTGGTGATTTTTTTTAATCCTAGATGTTAAAATAACTGTTCCATACCCAAAGATCATATCTGCAGCACAAGTAGTTCAAAGTTTTTTTTCTACAAGGTGGCACTAGTAACTCAATTTCAGCAAAATTGGCATGTGGTTCCTTTATACATAACATGGTCCAATTAGCTTAAAGCTGATATCTTTACCTTGGATATCTTTTAGCAACTTGCTGATGGTCTTGACAATATTTTATTTTTTCTTACCAAGTTTCACATATTACTGTAATGCACCATGAGACATACTCCACCAAGCGAGTTGGCATGCAGTAGCTGTAATCATGCATTCGGGTGATGGTGGATCAGACCGCACTGTCGGCAACCCTGGAAATGTTTTTGCATGTTTTCCCATTTTCACACCTGGCAGATACTGTGGCTGTATACCTTAATAAAAACCATGGTTGTTCCCTTCCTAATCCTAGCTCTGTCCCATCCCATTGTCACCATAAAACCTGTCTGTGTTGATGCAACGTGAAAAGAAATGCAGAAAAAAAAGAAAGGCATATTCCATCTTGAAGTTATGGAGTCCTATGCACATGGATTGTCGTACTGAATTTACTTGCATTAACACCAACAGAGTGACCTACAATAACTAGTAACTACATACATAAAATAGTAATAATAATAATAATAATAATAATAATAATATTGAGTAGCCATAAGTAAATAACAATTTGTACTCTATCAAAATAGTCTGAAGAGCACAAGTAACTTGAAACTCAAAGTATGCAAGAGCAGTAAATGAGACTTTAAAACAGCCTATGTTGGATTAAAGTGGTAGTTTTCTTACAGTAACTGCAATTTGGTGTGGTGTAAGATTTCAAAATGTTTCTCTGTGGTAGCTACAGTTCTTGTTAAAACATGTGAAAATTCACATTTTACCTTCTTACATGTAAAAATTTCTTTCTTCGAATACAACTTTTTTAAAGAATTCCATTTGTGGCTTTATGGAATGATAACACTGGAAAATATATCTTTGGACACTGTGTTATACAAAGGAGGAATCATTACTTCTTATCATTTTGAACTTGTTAATTTGGTAAATATTGAAATAAAGCATTCCTCTGATAGCATTTATATTTCAACATGTTTGAAACAAGTCGGGTTGTATTACAATTTGATTTCTGTTGCAGAAATAATCTTTGGCATTTTATGAAGTGACTTGCTATCTTAAACATTTGCTCATGTATTAGGATGTCTTCAAGTGTCTAAATTATTCTTCCAGGTGGGTTAATTTTAGCAATAGGCTGTGAACTAATGACATAGGTTTTTATTTTATTATTATACAATCTTCCTGCAACAACTGCAGGTTGCCCAAAGACAAAGGGTACCTTCACAACAATAATGGATGTGGATACAATAGATAATGTGATCGTATGATGTTAAATGTAGGCAGTCGAGTGAGGCATGTCAAACATTTATTTGAGGTCCACAAGCATGGTTCTTGAAGATCATGATGGACTTCTTGAGTGTGGTAATGGCGATGTTATAGATAAAATCTCTATTTAGCCCAGAGGTATTGCAGAAGTTGACAAAAAATGTAGGTATTGTTCCTCGAGCACCTAACATCAAACCAATTACAGAAATGGATGAGAGCTTATATTTTCGCTTGTAGAAGTCCGCCGTTTCTTCATAAATTCTTTTTTCTGCATCGACCTCTTCCGGCTGGTGTAAGCAGGTGTGTAGAGAATGCACCTGATGCAAGTAATGGATATGCATGTTGATAGATATTCAGGAAACTGTTGAGTATGCTTTGATAAGCTGAACAGTTCCTTTATTTTACAATCTGTATGAATTTGCAGTTTATCCATGATTTGTGCATCTTATAATTCATATTGGGTATGGGAGACTGCTGCAAAAATAATGGTACTGTATGACATTCCCACTGTTGTGACAAGCTGTACTCCCTTCTTGGAAACTGACTGGTAACACTCGGTTCGTACCCAGTTCGCTCAGTTCGTGCATGAAGAAGAGATATTATACGTTTACATTTTAAAATGTTGGTTTGACAATGAATGCTACGCAAAAAGGAAAGAAACCCTGTATAGAGCAAGAACTGTAGGATCGGATTCGTATTTACAAATCTATGAAACCATAGAAAGGGATATAGACAGCTACTACAAGAAAAGCGGTCAACATATATGGAAGCAGATGCAAGGAAATTGGTGGAAAAAGCACAGCTAGACCCCTTTATTGAGCTATGGAAGAATTCAACACCAGAGTGCAAGGAAATACCTATGAGTACATGGGAAACTCACTTTGGGGAAATATCGAACAGCCAAAACTTTAATTACGTACAAAATTCATCAAGTCACCCTTCAGGGATAGAAACTACAACTAAATCATGACCCATAAAGGAAACAGAAGTCCTAGAAGCAGTGAAACAAGCAAGAAACGGGAAGGCAGCTGGCCCCAACCAGATTTGCTACGAACATCTCAGGCAGACAATTGAAATGCTACTACCACTTTGGACCAACATATTCAACTACTGCCTTAGAACAGGATTAATTCCAGACAGATGGAGACAGTCCACAATAAAAGTTCTGTATAAAGGTAAAAGAGAAACTAACAACCCCAACTCATACAGAGGAGTGGCACTGGAGAATATTCCTTTCAAGATCTACATGAAGATAATAGCAAACAGATTGGAAGAAGAGGCAAATATACTGGACTGCCATTTTGGATTCACTCAAGGGAGAAGCACTATATAGGCAGTTAGTTGCTTGCTTGGAGAGATAGAAGATGCCCTGGGAAAGGGCAAATACTATGCAGTCTTCATTGACTATAAGAAAGCGTTTGACCTATTAGACAGACAAATCATAATGGAAAAAGTTAAAAACATGACTGGCGTGAATAATCAGATAATAACATTGCTGGAAAACATTTTGAGATTCAACACAATTGTTATAGAGGATGGCGTCACTACTTCAGAACCCATCATGCAGACGAACGGCATGCAACAGGGTGATCCCCTAAGTTCACTATTATTCGACATCACCACAGCAGACATTACTGATATCACAAAGACAACTCCAGGAACTTCACTTATATTATATGCAGACAACATGGTAATAGGTTCCCAGAGCAGAGAGGAAATACAAAAGACACTAACAGAGCTCAAGAAATGGGTGAAAATGAATCGCCTTGAAATTAATCTGAATAAGACAGTTGAGATGACTTTTAGGAAGGGAGGAAAAACCTCAATGAAAGACACACACTACTTGAATGGACAACTACTAGAAACGGTCACTAAATGTAGATATCTAGGAATAGCCTTGCAAACCACAGCAAAAATCATTCCGACATCATGTACAAGAGAGAACAATAGCCGCTATAAGAGCAATTTATAGTATCAAGAATATAGCGGACCTGTCCCTGGCCACAGCAATGACCCTCTTCAAGACAACCATATCTCCAATAGCAACTTACGGCTTACAAGTAGTTTGGGAACACTTGTCGATTAAGGACCTGGCTAAAATTGAGAGTGTAAAGAGTTGATTTTTAAAGAATGTATTGAGAGTGGGGAAATTTGCACGGACAAGGTTGGTTTATGAACTAGCTAAAGAATTCTTCTATGTAGAAGATCTGAGGTTACAACTATCACTGCCATCCACAAGAAGCTATATCGAGCATATAAAAGGAAGAATAGCCAAGCGAAGAGAAATCGAACTAGATTTCTTCATCACAGACACAATTCTCGACAGCAACTGGACCCGACAAAACCAAGAGCAAAGACATATTATAACACTACTTGCCACTCATGGCTTTCACCATAAGATTTGTGTGAACAAAACCTATCACGATCCCAATGAAAATTTTGTGTGTATTCTGTGCAATAAAAAGTGTGAAAGAGATATAACCGTGTGCCGAGCGAGAACAAGATCGTTGAGCGACTATTGTAAAACCTAGTTTTGTAATCTAATGTCCATGCGGGCGAACTTTTCTTCTTAATTAATTTATAAGGAATGTCACTTCAGCAAAAAAACTGCAGCTCAGCACACTAGTGCAATGATTTGCACTGCTCACTCCAACTGACCGACTGAGCAAACAAGGGATGGCCATAGCTCTACCATGGCTGTAAGCCTCTATATTCAGGAGCCGAAGAGTGTCTGGTCTCCACCATTGGCTGTACACTTACTTGGTCTCACAGGGGACATAAGGTACTTTACTCAAAATATTAAAGCAAGACCAACAAAAGGCCCTTTTCAGGGCCACCACAATAACCTACAGCTACTGAAGCACTTTCTTTACACATGCATTTGCCTGTACACTCCCTCTCACCTTCACCACTAATCTCCTGGCCTGAGAGACAGCGTCACAGTCTAGGAGGCCTGCCTCCCCCTCCAGGGGAGGAATGAAAATTATTTAGTATTAGGTGGTGGTGGTGGTGGTGGTAACAATCCTGGGTATTATTAGATGATTAAGCTATTTGCTTTATTCCCTTGACGTATGTTATTTTGACTTCTGAAACACTGATTAAACTTTTTTTTTTAATTATCACTTTTCTATAAATATTTTTCTACTTGTTTTCTCAGAAAAAGTCCATGATGGTGCTCTGTTTCAACCATCCCTCTGCTGTAAGGTGAATGGTCATTGTCACTGAATTGCTGAAGTACTTTATCAATGAGAACATTAGGGCATAATTTGTGTAGACTTTCTCTGTCTTTCCATTAATATTGAAATTTGTTTTTATCTACTAGTATTTCATCATAAACTATAATAACTATATTCTCTTTTGTTTTTTTCTGTTCTAGTCAATTGAAACTCGGCTCCTGTGGTGCAGAAAAGAAGTATTTCACATCCGACTTCAATTTTATAGTACTTGTATGTTAAGTGTAATCTGTCAGAATGTGTGTTCTTTTAATCACATATAGTATGATATGTATCTATTTAGTTTAATTTATTTCTGAGATTGAACTTCTGAGACTGAATGAATACATATGCATGCAAATATTGTTCGACAAAATATATTAGGAACACACTTTTGAAGAAAGACTTGACAAAATTTAGTTAATTTATAAAGGAACATTTACATTTAAAGAGAAAGAGCATTTTTATAAGTGAAGTAGCGTTGAAAGGCAGTAGGATGAATATTGCCGTTACTGCTTCCATGAAATTAAATATATTCACAGCAGCATTAATCTTCCATGAGGGTTGTATGTGCTAGCTGTTAAGTAATTCGTAGAATTTATACAGCTGTTTGGCAATAAAATTTGAAATCACATGGTGTAGATTAGAGGGAATATGAATTGTGTTCTGGATTAAAATTCACTTGGATTAATATTGGAAGTCTCTTCAGGATTGCATTGATAAGAAGTGAAGATTTACAAGATTAACAAATTTGTTATAAACTATCCCTTGTCGATAGAAATTCACTGGACCAGCCGTGTGCTATGCATACGGGTGTGTTTGTAAATGACTTCAGAAGCTGTGTGTTTGTACATCAAGATTGTAAAGTCTGTGGCCATTGGTTTTTGAACCTAGCCGTTTAGTATTTATAAGATGAATTTTCTCACAATTGTCATCAGGTTTTTCCTGTTTTAGCAACTAATGAGCATAAGAAGAAGTACAGGTATTTGTATATTTTGTGACATTTCTGTTGTGTACATTAAGGAAGTAAAGGTGTGCATATAAGACAAGATAGGGCTTGTTAGAGTATTGCAGTATTATTTTGTGAAATATGACATTTTTCTCGTAAGTAATTATCGAGATGTTGTGGAACAAAGAAACTTAGGCACTGATTAGGAAAGCTGCCTCGTGTGTCTTTATTGCTGACCAAAAAGCTAATTACAATTTCAGGCATTAATTACTGCTACAGGAATATTGTCAGGGCTAGTTCTTTTATTGATTTCCTTCTTGGATAATATTTTTCTTTCAAGAGATATTGAATGTTCTGTAAAATACATGTCTTAAATATTTTTGCTTATTGTATCCACAATAATGATAGCTTCTTACATTCTTTCATTTATGGTAAACTGAGTACCACAGGGCAGATTATGAAAATTTATTAAAAGATGTGGAACTGTTTTTTAGACTATGCAGGAAGAAATTGGGTTACAATTGTTTGTTAATCTTTCCTATTTAGATTCTTGCTAGTAATAGGTTATTGTCCTCCGAACTTGCTGGCTCCTTGTCGTATCATTTCAGTAGGGAGAAAGAGAAAAGTTACCTCATTGTGAAAGTGCTGGGTACATTTAAGACTGTTTAGGCATTTCCCTCCTTTGTGCTCAAGTTATTACAGCTGTGCAAATGTGAAATATTTGTGTCTTGTGGATTTTGCGTCTTTACCATATGAGACACACTACTAAATGTACATCTAAATTGTTTTTATAAATGCCACCATTAAGCTTTTATTTTCTGTTCTTTTTATAAGTTTTTTTCCCTTCTATTTGATAACGTTCTCTCTACCCAGATTTTTAAAAAGTCTGGTGTTGACACACGGCACTATGTAATAGGCATTAATGCATTGAAGACCCCAATGTGTTGTGCTTTCAAACTTTCCATCCGTTGTGATTTGTGAGAGAGATCTAGGGTTTCCATTGTCAAGATGAGCCATGATTAATAGTTGTGTGTGTGATTGAAACTAAACGTAAGAATGTGAGATATGTAGGTGCAGTATAATAGAAAGAAGCTATTCAATTTAGTTCCAGAATGAAACATATTTTATTTTCTTCTCTTTTCTTTCCTTAGAATGAGAAGTGCATGTTGTCGGTCCCTTATTAGCACTCACACCCGTTTACTGTTGATAGCTTGGTATATGATGGGTCAGCTGTTTGAAAGTCTCTTTTATTATTGATTAAGAAATGGTGTTATGTTTAGGTTTGCTCAAAGGTATAAATCATGAAGTCGGAGGGGTTACTGAAGTTTGTTTTGAAAATAATAGGACAGGTATGTCTAGGAGGTTTTCCTGTTGGTTTTTAAATTGTCTTTGCTGAAAGCCTTCTTAAAACTTCTTAGGTATGGACAGATATAAAATTGCAGTTTTGGTAGTATATTATTGTCTTTTACTGAAATACCTCAGGGTTTTTCTATATATTCCCAGATAACTTTCTCTAGAGAAAATCTTTGGAATCAACAGCTTCAAACTTTTGAATATGAGTATAGTGGAGATTGGGCCAGGTAGGAAGACGGCCGGTGAGGGGAAGTGTGCGAGTGTAACCGAATCACTTAAATTGAACAATTTTAAGAAGATGTGAATTGCTTTCTGTCTTTCTTCAGTGACATGGTATTTATGTACAAAACTGGCAATACCTTTTTTTTACACAAATTTCAAAAGTGGATATTGCCCATCTTCTTAAAATGAGATTGTATTGTTCTTTTATTACATTTTATATTTTTCACAATTTCAAGACTAGACCCAGCCCGAACCATGCTTGTATGATGGTCATTTAAGACAATGAGAGGAAAATATCATTTTGATATAGGCCTCCTTGGGCTTGATCTTGGTCTTCTGTTGTAGGTGCCTCTGAAATGAAAGCTTTAAGGCCAAAGACTTAGGCTGCGTGCACACCGAGCGCGCTTCGCATAGTGTGTCGCGTGTTGCTCAACGCTAAGCGTCACGCTAAGCATAACCAGTGCTTTGTTCCTAAGCCAGGTGTTCACACCGTCCGCGCTCTGTTGCGCTGAACGCCTACCTTACAGCTAAGCGAAGCGCCAGACAACGCGCAGTGTTGGTTAATTGCTTAGCGTTACCTAGCTGGTTCCGAAGCTATGGAAGAGGAAATTATTCATGCAGTGTTTCTAAGAGAAGAAATATGGAACCCAAGACACAAAAACTATTAAAATGTAACTGCTTTGCAAAATAAATTGACTTAAGTATCTACAACATTTTTATCGCATTCCTACAGTGAACATATACAGTAATATTACTTCTACTGTCACACTTTACTGGGCTTAACATTGTGACAGGAGGAAACTGCGTGTGGATTTTAGTGTCGGAAGTGTCAGAAGAGAAGTTCTGCTTGCCAGGTGCAAGTCTTTTGAATTGACACCCGTAGGTGACCTGCGTCGTGATGAGGATGAAATGATTATGAATACACATATACACTTAGGCCCCCGTGCCAATGGAATTTACTAATTATGATTATAATTCCCGACTCTGCTGGGAATCGAACCAGGAACTCCTGTGACCAAAGGCCAGTACGGGTCACCATTAAGCCATGTAGCCGGGCACTTTGTGACAAAGTGCATAGGATCTCCCAGACTCTGTCACATCGGTTTATAATTTTGCCAGTGGAGGGTGGTAACATGAAGAATATCACTCTGCAGGCTAGTAGTGGGCTTGGAAGTAAATATTTCTGTTTATGAATTATGTTTGTTACACATTTTCTCCACTTTTGTTACGATGATAAATTGTGTGTGCTAATTGTAACAATAATACAAAATACTATTTATAATTATTATATAAAGAGCGCTATTTAGCCGGAAATTTAATGTCCACGTGTTTGCTGCGTGGTGCTCCTAGACAATTGGGAAAATTGAATTTCCCCAATACTTCTCTGCTACTTGTCGCCACATTTCAGCTGCAGGCTTCGGAAGGTCAAATGTTTTTTTTTTTTTTTTTTTTTTTTTTTTTTTTTTGTCATTCTTAAGTAATCATAAAATTTATGGCGATAAAGACTTGCATCTCTGTACAAACGATGAAATTTTCTGAAAGTAATTCGTTCTACATTAAATTCATGAACCCAATTTCGATTCTGCTTTCTAATTTTCAATTTTAGGTAACTGTTATCCATCAGTAAACTGTTACTGGCGTACTTGGATAACGGCATTAGTTTGTGACCACCCTAAAACGCCTCGCGCCAAACTAAGCTGAGAGCTCGGCGTAGAGTTTTCGGTGTGAACAGCAAGCACGCCTTGCGCTATGCATAGCATTTCACGCTACACGCGACACACTATGCGAAGCGCGCTCGGTGTGCACGCGGCCTTACAGTTGAAGCATTAGTCTGCACAAATTATAGTGCTTAAAATTACACTGTAGAATGTCATTGCTTTTAAGAAGGAATCAATACAGTTTCATTTTCTGCTGTGAATAAATTAGCACGAAACATATAAGGGACTTAAAATTAAGGCCATCTGTCAGGTTGTCGAACACCCTAGCTGATGTAGAACAGGCGCCAGCTACGGATAATCAACTAATGCAATTCTTCCTTGATTATGAAGGAAAAAATAATTGATTATGAAGGATAGTGAAATAAGAGAAGGGAAAGTGAAAGACATTTGGGCATTTTATAAGCCAAATGATGGGATTAAAGCACAACAAAGCAGGAGGTGACCAAAGCATGTTGGATTGGAAGGAAGAGCCTTATACAAGCAAGTGGAAGCAATGGTACCATTGTTAATATTAACAGCTGTTATCCCTTGGGAGAAATCACTTGAATTACTTATGTGGGTAATATGTAATGATATTGTTACTTACCCATCAAATGATTATCCCATCATTGACAGTAGATATGAATTTTACTGTTACGGATGTAAGCTAGTCTTGGATTTTCGTTCACAAAAATCACTGTAGCATGCTCTCATAGTCCATTCACACACATGTTGCACCATTTCTTATATTTCCTTTACTCCAATTCTCCAATAAAAAAATAAAAATAACCTATATATGTATTTTACTAAGTTTATATTACTAACTTCTGGATCTGAGCAAGATTGGAATTCAGTGAATCTCATTGAATGTGTTGATAACTTTTTCTGAAAGGTAAAATACATACTTTTTATTAGTAGATGTGACATCATGTCGCATTTGCAGCAAATAAGAAATTGGTTACACTGATAGAATAGGTTGTATGCAAATTACGCCCCAGATAACTACATCAAACCTGTCTTAATATTTTCTTTCCCCAGTAGTTGCCCTATTCTGTGTATTTGTGGAGAAGAGGAAAGTAGTGGAGATGATAAAAGATTGAAATGGTTAGTTTTGGGTCACTGTCTGTTTTCTACACCTGCTATTTTGGCCTGTTCAGGAGTTATTTATTCCTCCTAAATGAATTTTCACAAGTGCAAAATTGAATTAACAGTACTCATTAAAAATCAGAGATACACACACATAGACTAATTTGCATGTATGTGTGCATAGTTGCAGGAGCAAATTCTAGGATGATCTCTTGGCATTCAAAGATGCTTATATACAATAAAGGTGTTCAGATTTTTGATCCATAAAAATATTTCAGGAGTAAAATACTTGATTACGTTGTCTCTTAACATCATTAGAAGTTTAATGACATTAAAAGGAGATTTATTATTAAATGTGCAACAGAACTTAATTTGCTTCTTCTAATGAAATCAAAGCAATATACTACAACTAAGATCAACGCAAAACAGTAAATAAACTGTGAGATCACTAGTTAGAGTATTAGAACTGTTGGATTGGTATATTCAGACTCAGATGATTGCATGTCCTGATATTGAATGCTAGCACACAGTAATTTAAAAAGTATTTTATCATTCCATTCCTAATATTCAAAAGTAGCTAATACGGAAAAAGTGACACAATAAATGTCATGGCTCACATCTGGAAACCCTGGACTGAACGAGTTGGACTTATTCCTTTGTGATCATAGTTGAGACTAGAATTATGAAAGCATATGTCTTTTTTTTCTTTGTTACCATAGTAATTGTATTTCATAAAATGTTTTGTCATACCATTTATTGTATTCAGTAATCATAAATTTTCATCTGCATTGTAAAGTGTATCCATGATAGAAGCTGATGTGAAGCTGAAGCACATCTGGAATTGTGGTTTTCAAATTTCCTTATTATTTAGCATCAGCTCAAAAGTCCATTCTTAAAGAGCATATACTTGTTGAAATTTGTCTGTCACCCATGCAAATGCAATATATTGCAACCTTAATGTATGTTATTTTATCATGGTTTTTTTTTTTTTTAGAGCTAAACATTTTAAATCTTTAAGACTGTATTCACACATTGATATGCATAATTTTAGTCAAAACTATATATCCAGCTATCCTTTCTCCCTTCTACAAAATTAACTTTCGTAATATATTGCCATTGTATGGTTGATATGTCAGGTGGATAAACAGTGACATCCTGTTTGAAAGGTTGTAAAAATGCAAAAAATAAAATAAAACTGGCCTGAAATACCTTACCTTTTTTTTCTTTCTTTAATATATTTTAAAATTATATTTGGGTCATACCATGACTTTCATTCTTATACAACATGGTGAAATATTCTAATGAGTTAAAGAGGAAAGAACATATTCATGGAGACAAAGAAGTAAATATTTATTCTTTGATTCTGTGTTTACATTCGACAGTAATAATGATTCTAGGTACACAGAGAAACCGAACAGTTAGCCAGAAAGGTTGTTGAGTATATTGTTCTTGTTCGTGGAGTAGTTTGATCCTGTTCTCCATGCCACCCTGTACTGTCTTAACCTTTTTGTGTCTATTGCAGTCTACTCTAATCTGTTTGTCATTTTTCAGACCTTTCTTCTTCTTATCATTCTTATCCTCCTTGCTTCCATCCAAAACTGTATGAATGGTGTCTGTTAATACCACATTTGAAAACTTATCTTCTCTTTCTAACTGCATCTGATATTTTCTCCAATATCTGACATAATTGCACTTCATTCCATTATTTATATACTTTATAGTCCAGCTCCATGGCTAAATGGTTAGCATGCTGGCAATGGTCACAGGGGTCCCGGGTTCGATTCCTGGCTGGGTCGGGAATTTTAACCATCATTGGTTAATTTCACTGGCCCCGGGGCTGGGTGTGTGTGTTGTCTTCATCATCATCATCATCTCCTCCTCATCATGACGCGCAGGTCGCCTACGGGAGTCAAATCAGAAGACCTGCATCTGGCGAGCTGAACTTGTCCTTGGACCCTCCCGGCACTAAAAGCCATACGCCATTTCATTCCATATACTTTATATATTTATTTATATACTTTTTACTTTCCTCTTGTACTCTGTCTCCAAGACTATCATTCAGTGACAACTTCAGACCCTCTCTTTGTCTCGCTGTGTTCCCCTGTAGGCAAAGCCTTCCTTTCTGACAAAGTTTAAAGCACCAATTGAAATTAAATTACTCCACTCTTGCTTAAATCCATCGCTAATTTTGCTGTCCTCATTGTTGATTCATCTGTAGGCGAATTCAACAAACTTAGAGCAGTGAGTTCAGGCAAAAGTTTCTGCATCCTGTTTCCAAACCTGTCTCTCTAACATCCCAAGTTAAGAAGTTAAGCCAAGGCGCAAGTTTCTCAACTTCATGTAATCCATGACTTACCATTATAGAAGAAGGTAGATATTATGCTGTGCTTTTTTTTTTTTTTTTTTTTTTTTTTTTTTTTTTTTTTTTTTTTTTTTTTCTCCTAATGCTCAGCTAACTGTATTGCTGTACTGTTGTATGTCCATAGGCCTTTGTAAGAATAGCATGTGTTTGGTCAAAGGTTCACTCAGCCTGCACCAAAACTGAGTACCAGGTTAATTCCTGGGAGCAAAGGCAGCCGAACGTAGTACTAACCACTCTACCGTATCAGGTACTGAGGTTACAGATAGTGGAAGCCTGTACCTTCCACCCATCCAAGGGCCTACATGGCCTGTACAGAGATGACATTGCTTTTTGCTTGGTAAGATTATCAAGCTATTTTGACTATTCAAAGATTTAAAGAAACTGTCTGGAGTTTGTATAAATAATAATAATTAATATTTAAAAGAGATTAAGGCATACATAGCTACGTTTTGACTGTTCAGTCAGTATATTCTACCTGCTGCGTGGCATGACAGTTAGGCATTTGCTCTTCTAGCACAGTTGGTTATCATTTAAAAGTGTTCAGTTTTAAGATATCTGTGTGTGTAGATATTCTGGCTCAATACAGGACCCCTTCTCAATAGTACACTTCCAACATATTGGTGTTTAAAAAAAAAAAAACTGATAGCAGTGGAAGGAACTCTTTTTTTTTTTTTTTTTTTTTGCTAGTTGTTTTACGTCGCACCGACACAGATAGGTCTTACGGCGACGATGGGACAGGAAAGGGCTAGGAGTGGGAAGGAAGCGGCCGTGGCCTTAATTAAGGTACAGCCCCAGCATTTGCCTGGTGTGAAAATGGGAAACCACGGAAAACCATTTTCAGGGCTGCCGACAGTGGGGTTCGAACCTACTATCTCCCGAATACTGGATACTGGCCGCACTTAAGCGACTGCAGCTATCGAGCTCGGTGAAGGAACTTTTAAATGATCTATTATTATTATTACTATTATTTTAAATTCATCAATGTAGAAAAACTGGTACAGTATATTGTTTGTGTTAAAACAGATTCCTTTTCATTACTCTTAAGTTTTATCTTCATGTGATTATAGTCTTCTGTGTGCCCATGGGTGGAGGGGATTGAATCCTTTTCTGGATGAGATACAGCTCATTTCCCTATGCCTTCATTTTAAAAACTACCAAGATGTTTATCAGGCTGAATATCCCTATATGGCATATATCTTCTCCCAAACCTGCTACCGTATGTTAGGAAATGCAACACGCTAAATCACAATTCCAAGATTTATACAGGTATACTTCACATAGTTAAAGTGTGGAGGAGATAAGTACAAATGTTGTTTCTGTTTGTTATTGATAGGGCCCTGAATACATATGATGTCAAAATAATATCCCATTTCAAAATTTAAAGTAGTTGAAAATTTGATGTTTGTAGCTCAGGTTTTATTTAATGACGAACGACTTAGGACTTTGCTGACATACATTACAGTATTTTCCAAAATGTTTGCTTCTTGCACATAAAACTTTTTCCTACAACTTATGCATGCATACCGCCTGAAGCTGCTGTGCAGTTGTGTACTTAGAATTGCTTCTAACACTTTATGCATGCATACTGCCTGTAACATGGTATGGCAGGTGGTATAAGCAGAGAGGAAAATGAAGTTACTACCTACCTCACAAAGATCACACTCTACCTCAAGCTCCTCCCTCGGACAAATCATTTGCTAAATGTTTTAAAAGGTCACATTTTATGAACTGCAGACATTCATCCCTATCTTTCATAAAGTTATTTATACTTATCTCCCAAACAACCTGTATATATTTAAAATTCCCAAAATATATATCATTGTATTTAAACTAGTATTTGTTCATGTAAAATCATCTGTTGGCTATTCTCGGTTATTATAATAGGAACTAAGTTTTGCACATATGAAGCTTATCAAGTAAACAGTTGTAACATATATAGTAGTCTTTCTTTTCAAATAATAATATTATTTGTTTTACGACCGAGCGAGTTGGCCATGCGGTTAGGGACGTGCAGCTATTAGCTTGCATTCAGGAGATAGTAGGTTCGAACCCCATTGTCGACAGCCCTGAAGATGGTTTTCTGTGTTTACCCATTTTCACACCAGGAAAATGTTGGGGCTGCACCTTAATTAAGGCCACAGCCACTTCCCACTCCTAACCCATCGTCGCCATAGGACCAATCTTCTGTGTCGGTGCAATGTAAAGCAAATGCAAAAATTTTAAAAATTGAGAGTTGTGGAGTGAAGCTTCCACGGTGTGTAGAGTTATTTAGTTCTTCTTCCAGGTTGAACCATGTTGTTTTCTGTACATTCCCTGTAACTGCCTGGGAGGCTGATTACCTCAGATCGAGTAGGATATTTCAGTTGCCTTGACAAAGAATACTGCAATGTATTCGAAACGCCAGCAAACTGTGCAGAATGTACAGAAAACAACACGGTTCAACCTGGAAGAAGAACTAAGTAATTATGAAATGAGTTGGCTGTATGGTTCAGGCCGTGTAGCTGTTAGTTTAAATTTGGGAGATGGTGGATTTGAATGCCTCCAGGCAAACACTGGGGGTTCATTACCAATCCTAAATCTTTCCTATCCCATTGTTGCCATAAGACCTTTCCGAGTCTGTGTGGCATAAAACCAATAGCAAAAGAAAAAAGTGGCGGCGAATTATCATTAGAATAGGAAACTACAAGTTAAATAATAAAAATAACTATAATAATTTTGTTTTTATGTCTGACCAACTACTTTTATGGTTTTTGGAGATGACAAGGTGCCATAATCTTGTCCCACAGAAGTTCTTTTTTGTGCCAATAAATCTATCAACACTATGCTGGTGTATTTTCAAGTACTACTGGACCAAGCTGGGAACAAACCCACTAACTAAAAGGTAAAGGTAACTGAATTTTGCTACGAGAGTAGCAAAATAACCTGTTTTGTCCTAATTAAGGAACATGTAGAGGAGATTAACCCGACTAAGAAAAGTCTGTTAACATTGATGCTTTCATAACCTGTAGTTGTAGACATGAAAATTATGGGTTTTTGGGCTTATGCCATGTCAAGAAAACAAGGTGAAACTCTTTAAGGGCTCACCAACCTCAAAGGTGCAGTTGGTTAGTCATTGTTCCTCTGTTCCCACGATAGTAGGTTCAACCTCGGCTGAGGTTGATGGCATTTTATGATGTTTAAATGTGACAGTTCGGTATCAGTGGCTTCCAGCATGTTGAACTCCTGTGGCGTGTTTTCTGGTGTTTACTATAATTGTGGCATTTGAAAGATTTTAAACAACATTATTATGGTATACCAACATGAATCTCTGGGCCGAGTGGCTCAGACAGTGTAGCGCTGGCCTTCTGTGTCCAAGTTGTCGGGAAAAGAACTTGGCTTACTCCAGTGATTTCATTGTGCTCAAATATGCCAGGTAAATGAACTCTTGTGGGACAAAAGTTTGGCACCATGGGGTCTCCGGAAACTGTAAAGGTAGTTAACGGGACATGAATCCAAAGACCTAAAATTTATTATTGGATTTGAATCCACCAAGCAAGTTTGGTATAGGGTAAAGATAATGTAACTTTAAGCTTGTACCTAGGTTTTTGGAGGGAAAGTGGCTTTGAACTTCAGTCGGCAACCTTGAAGGTGATATTTCTTGGTTTCCCATTTTCACAAAGACAAATGCTGCAACTGTACCTTAACTAAGGTCCTTGCTACTTCCTTCCTAGTCCTATCCTCTACTTGCATCATCAAAAATTGACCAGTATTGATGCAGTGTTAAACAAGTAAATAACCCCCCCACAAACAAGTCAGATCCTGTTATCAGTCATCCTTCAAATTATTTTATGTTCCCCATTTTAGTTTCAGGCAAATGCTGTGATGGTAATTTCCTTAAAAGCCATGCCTCTCCTTCAGTCTTTAGCATAATTATGAATACACATACTGGTAGTACCTAGAAGGAAGATTATCAAATTCATTTATGTAGTTAATACAAGTGTTAGAGATGTGGTGACCCTTGCCTATAAAGCGAAGCTTCATTTTTTAGAAAAGAAATTGAGTTTGTTGGTAGAATATATACCAACGTATGCATACTGGACAACAATAGCTCTATGGAAAGGCCTAGATTAGTGTATATTAGTTTTTGATATAGGATACAGTTCTGTAGAGACTAAGAAAATGGCAAAACATATGCTATGGAGAAATGCTTCAAATCATTGACCAAACTTATGATACAAGCACACAACAGTTAATGAGGGTAATCCACCCCCAGTCTTGTATAGCATACAGAGTTGATATGGAAATTAAATATAGTAACATGATAATGTATCCTGTTCCATCACAGTAAGCTGTTCCAGAAATATTATATTCCACCAGAGACCCTAATACAAAAGTTACTGTCTCGCCAAAACCAAGGGAAGGGATTTTCTGACTGGCAAATGGATATTAGGCTTCCATAAGGAAGCACAGCTCCTCGCTTTAAGCGGACACTCTCGCACAGGCACAAGTGATAATTCTGTAAGAGCTTAGAGGGAGTACTGACATTCCTACTCTGTTACTTGTTAGCCTCTTGCAAGTATTCTTTAATAACTTGAAGTGCTTTGTATTAGACTTACTAGTGGTAATACATACCGTATCATAGTTCCTGAAAACAGTTCTGAGTGATCTTACTACATGATGCTTTGTGTTTCATGCTGTGTTATGGATGATGAGCAAAAGACAGAAAATCAGTCCTCTATGGTCTTCACTGTCACAGACCCTGTAACTAAATTTTTCTGATACGATATACGTGGATAAAAACTCATTTACACGGAAACTGTTCCTAATTTGAAGATATACATTGAAAGAAGGTACGGTACATAATAATAAATATAATACAACCAAACCTCATGGTGCAAAGGGCCTTGGCCTACCAAGCCTGAAAACCTACTGGTTACGTGGTGTCATGTGGTCAGCACAACAAATCCTCTTGGCAGTTATTATTGGCTTTCTAGACTGGGGCCTGTATCTCACCATCAGATTGCTCCCGAGTTGTAATCACATAGGCTGAGTGAACTTCAAACCAGCCCCCAGTTGAACTTGGGATCTCTGGGTAAGAGACAGGCATGCTACCCTTTCACCATGGGGACGGCCAATAATAATAATAATAATAATATCAATATCATAACAGAGGATAGTTTATTCTGCCAGTGCATGTAGTTCCAAGAGTATTCATGGTACTCAAATATCAGGTCCTGAAAAACCATTACAAGTGCCATCTTGTATACCTGTCCCTCCTGAATCTTTGACTGCAACCTGTAGGGCAGTGAAGCAACAGATGTTAACATGGTTTTACAAGTACAAAAGAAAATGAGTGATATACAGAGAAAGAAGATTGACAAGCCACTTCCACAGCTGTTTACCACAGATTTCCAACCTTCTTCTATGGTGGAAGACAAAGATTTTACAGCCTTTTATACTGGATTTACTGAGCGAGTTGTGTCGGTCACATAGCTGATGGGCTCGCACTCCCACTGTCGACAGCCCTGAAGGTGATTTTCTGTGGTTTCCCATTTTCACACCCAGCTGTTCCTTAATTATAGCTGCAGTTGCTTCTTTCCTAGTCCTGTCCTATCACATCATCGCCATAAGACCTGTCTGTGTCGGTGTAATTTAAAAAACAAATAGCAAAACATTACAGGATTACCCTACCTACCTTTTGTCTGACAGGAAGACTATTTCCTCATCTCTCTTTCTGGCAGCATATGAACAGTGTCTGACACTTGTTTGTCAACATATTTTATAATGTTTAACTACAGATCCTTGGACAAGGAATACAGGCTGTCTGTCACTGCACATTTTATAAATGAATATTTTGAAATATTTGTTCCGATAAGGTAATTGGGTCACTAGGGGGGGGAAAATTGGAATGGTTAAGAATGTGAGTGACAACCTTGCAAAAGGGACAGAGCAATAGAAGAGAGCAAGATTAGAGGTATAGTACTGCTATATACGTACTTAGTGAAGTGTGGTTAGGGACTGCAAGCAGCAGCATGCATCCCTACTGTTCCTCCTGAAAGCTGGCTGCCCTGCAACTTGTAACTATTACTACAATGTAATGGATACACAGGAACATATTGGAAAGTAACTATTTGTTCAATCTGTAATACAGAGGGCTTACCTAAAGATCTAAAGGTATAAATCTACAGGTCTTTCTTGAACTGGCAATTAATTTTACATTGTAATGGAACAGAATGAATATTGAGAAGTGACTCTCATACCTGCCAACCCTTCTGATTTACCTGTAAACTTCCTGTTTTTTAACTCATTTTCTGATTTATTTTTACTTCTTCCTATTTTTGACAAATATAACCTCTAGTACGGTCAATACTCCCCCCCCTAGGATAAATTATTGTGTACTTGTGTAATTTACGCAACCTCATTTTCAAGCGTATTTATTTGATGCTTTATTTTGTGAGTGTATCGTCCGTCGCCTTCGTGTATCGTGTTTCCTGCGCACTACGGCATCCTGGGAATTCGGGATGGCAAACATCCTACAAGCAAGAGAGACTAGCATGCGCCAGCAAATCCTTTTCTTATTGTGTGGTTCGCGCGCTGTTAACATCGTTTCTGTGCATAGTTTCGTTGGGGTTGTAGGCCACGTGCTTTTTCTTGTAGTTCTATGCTTTACCCTTGTCAAAGTCTTGTTAATAATGTATGAGACATATTGATGTGTTTTGTATGTGGTAGTTTCGCATATCTAAGTGCATTTGTGTTCATTCTTAGTTCGTAATTTGAATGACTTGAGTGTATTTCAGAGAACTGTGTCATTGACAGTTTCTGGTATTTTCTCTTCACATTGTGGCCACAAAACATAAAAAACGCTATCTCCAAGTGTTCAGAGATATCTATAAAATTGAATTTTCTTTCACGTTACAGTCTAATATAGGAAACTATTATGCATTTTGTTCCGTGTTCGTTCCATGTTCTTATAACTATTTTTATGTTTTCTTAGTTTAAGATTTTAAATGTAATGGTCAATTTGCCTTGTAACTGTAGATATGGATGCCTTTTAGATTGTCCTTTTTTCATCGAGACCTTGGCGCAATATACGCGATGAAATCCGAGAACTAAAACATCTTTCTATTTTGATTCCTAAAAGTTGGCAGGTATGAACTCTTAAAGGGAGGGTTAATAAATGGAATTCATAACACAGCATCTAAACATCATGTTACGAGTTCAAAAAACCATAGCTTATGTTGCCAACCTTCCAACTTCAGAACCTACTTGGATACTTAGCATGTTAATGTGCAAGTATGATGTCAACCCATTATTACTTTAATATGGCCACTGTATTGTAACTTACCTCACCTACAGTAGTTATAATTCATCCACTGTTGCAAATGGATACATCCATGAAATATCTAATGCTGCAGATATCTTGGTATGCCAGAATATCACTATATTTCATGGACTTGCTCTCTGACTCTCTGCAGCAAATATTGTTCTGTAAGTAAATGATCTCGATTACACATGCGAATCCTTAAATACATTGTACTATAGGAACGTATGTTTGCATGACGTATTTACGCACTCCTACAGTACATTGTATTTAAGGTTCATTTTCCTTTACGCATTAGTATAGGAAAATGAACACAACGAAAAAATTTTCTGATTGGCTGCATATTCATATGCAGCTGGGAGGCGTGACCAGTCTTAAGGAAAATAATGGATAGGAAAAGCATTGTGAGATATGAGGTTTTGCTCACGCATCAATATTTTTAAGAAATCTCGTTTTGTTGTGTAGAGTGAAGAAGGGCCTCCTGACTTCACCACTTGCTAGAACTATAGACTTCATCAAGTTGTTTTTTAATCTTGTAGTAAAATAAACACTCATTATAAGGATGAGAAATGAGTTTTTAAGTGTTGCACTCACTTTAACCGTGTCTATGTCTAGGATGTTCCTTTTGTCGCTCCAAAATGCATTCATGAGCGAAAAAAAGAACACACTGAAACAAAGCATTAGTTCTGGGGAGATGGAGAATGAATTCAGCTACAGTCGAAAAAACTGACACATTTATGTTGTTCTCAGCAAATTTTCTAAAAATTGGTACTCACTTATCTTTGACTCAAATTATAATTCTCAGTTGAGGAAATTCCAATATACAGTAATTCATACAATTCATAAAGGCATGGTATTTCTCTTAATGTCCCGTCGTAAACAAAAAACTAGCACCTATCTTCAATTTTGATGAAATCCAGGACACAGAAGCTCTTTTGAGACACCTGGACGTATGATTAGCCGGCCCCGTGGTGTAGGGGTAGCGTGCCTGCCTCTTACCCGGAGGCCCCTGGTTCGATTCCTGGCTAGGTCAGGGATTTTTTCCTGGACTTGACAGCTGGTTCGAGGTCCACTCAGCCTACGTGATTAGAATTGAGGAGCTATCTGACTGAGAGATGGCGGCCCCGGTCTCGAAAGCCAAGAATAACGGCTGAGAGGATTCATCGTGCTGACCACACAACACCTCGTAATCTGCAGGCCTCGTCGCCATAAGACCTATCTGTGTCGGTGCGACGTAAAGCCCCTAGCAAAAAAAAAAAAAAAAAAAAAAAAATCTGCAGCCCTTCGGGCTGAGCAGCGGTCGCTTGGTAGTCCAAGGCCCTTCAAGGGCTGTAGTGCCATGGGGTTTGGGTTGGACGCATGATTATAATCAGGTACTCTCCCAAAAAATTTGGGACATATAGCAACCCTGTGCTAAAGCTGAGATGTTCTTGTGTATAGCATCCCTGCACAAATTCATTCGTAGTTATGCCACTTTCCTCCATGCCTTGCTTGTATTGATCTTGTTAAATATAATGTAGGCTCCAGATCAGAAATTTGATATCCTTACAGTGCAGTAAGTACCTTTGGTAAGAAGCTAACCTTTAAGGAAGGGTGACAAAAAATAATAAACATTATGAAACTAGCAGATACCAATTTAAAAAGTAAGGAATATATTAATATTAATGACATGCATTTTCTCTCTGTCTGGTCATTGTGACACATAGAACCAAAGAGGTTTAAAAATATGTACAAAGAAACAGAAGTCATGATCTCATTAAGATGGCAATAGATGTAAAAATAAGGCTGATCAGCAATGAGTGTACACATGCCTACGTTGTTTTGTTTAAGGACTAAGCTGTTCGATAATCTGTGTTACTGTCATTATGCATCAGTTTTAGTTATTAGGATTGGGAGTAACTGTAGCCTTGAGTAAGGATCATGAAGTTGAAATGAGAAAATCATGGAATATCATTCTAGAGATGACAACCAGTAAAATTTTCATCCACTCATCTATTGAGGTCTGTGTTTGTACTTGCATATTGCTCATTGTTCGTTTTACAAATAGGTGCTGGTGATCTAGATGTTAGGCCCCATTAATAAACCTGTCTGGCTGCTTGACTGAATGGTTAGTGTACTGGCCTTTGGTTCAGAGAGACGTGGGTTGAATTCCCAGCCAGGTCAGGAATTTTAACTGTATATAGTTAATTCATCTGCTTTAGGAACTGGATGTTTGTGTTTGTCTCAATACACATCTTCATCTACACACATCATCACACTACAAACTACGTCAGAAACATGCAGTAGTGAATTCATCCCTCCATATATGGTTTCATCAGGAAAGGCTTCCAGCTGTAAAACTGGGCTGAATCCGTACAAAGTGTGACCCCAGGTAACAGAGAAATGGTCATTAAGAAGAAGAAAAAAGAAGTAATGGTAGTAAATTTGTTCCCATTCAGGTATCATAACCATTGAAGGAAGTTTTGTGTAGTTCTGATGCTGGAGAGAACAGTTCCACATATTTCCTGATTAAAATGAAATGAAACCCAGAGGATCTGGAGAAAATCTGGCTACCTCCACTTTGTTTTGCTCAAAAATATGAACCCTAGCTGCATTGGTGAGAAAGGCTAAATTAAGAGCCTAGATTCATTTGAAATATGAAATTTACTGCCTTCATTAGAAGTCTCAATTCCCTTGGTACACTACTACTGTCCAGCTCCTACATTGATATCTTGGTATCCAAAGACTGTATTGAAAGGAATAAGTAGCATGACTGAAAGAGGTAGTATTAAACCGAGCAAGTTGGGTGTGCAGTTAGGGTTGCATAGCTGTGTGCTTGCATTCGGGATATGGTGAGTTCAAATCCCACCGTCGTCAGCTCTGAAGATAGATAAGATAAATAAGACCATGACTGCTTCCTTCACAATCCTAGCCCTTTCAACATCCTTGGGTCACCGAAAATCTTCAGTGTGTTAGTGTGACGTTACCACTAGCAAAAAAAATATATATATCATTGAAAATGCCTATTCTCTTGATCTAGTCCTTTCAGAAGGATAACATTAAACAAACCTCTTGAGGAATTAGGCTGGAGGACAGTGAAAGAATTATGTAACTTATAACTGGAACAGGCATCCACTTGTGTGAATTTTCAAATTCCCTTCATCATTATACAGAATGTCCCATCTAACTCTACTGTGACCTCAAATACAGTATTTTTGAAATGAAACAAAATGTGAAAAATATAGTTGTACATGAATGTATCCATGTCGTTGCTCACACAGTGGGGATGTATGCACAATCCAGAAAATTAAACAAATATTACATTCAACACAGTTACCTTTTTTTTTAATGAAACATGTATGTTTTGTCTAGCAAACTTAAAACTAGAGGTACAGTTAGTGATAACAGACTTGGTTTCACTTTTCTAAACCCCATACCTTCTGAAATACGTGGACTGCTTCTATGAGTCAATGGTACGAGGTGAAGGACACCATCGATCTGGATGGCGTTCAACGTCTATGTATTTCAGAAAGTATGAGGTTTAGAAAAGTCAATTGAAATCTGTTATCACTAATTATACCTTTAATTTTCAGCTTGTTACAAACAACATACATGTTCCATTTAGAAAACATAACATTGTCTTGGAACTTTCTGGATGGTGCATACATCCCAATGTGTGAGCCCCTGACATGGTTGAGGTCGCAGAGTTAGATGAGACATCATGTATAGACCAGCAGTTTGTAATCATAGGGCCGATGATGTATATGTTAGGCCCTTTAAAGCAACAATCATGTACACGTTATAAAGGAAAAATTTTGCTGTCATTATTTTTAATTATGTTGCCAGTTGTTACCTTGAATATATGATCTAATTTCCCATGCTAGTTCTAGAAGACTAGTCCATGCGGATATGACAAAATTTGATTGGAGTTTTTATTTCCTTTCCCACAGAATTAGCTTATGATAAAAATTTCATTTTTTAATATTTCCTGAAATTGTTTACTTCCACTCAAACAGGATGGTTTGTATATCTTTCTGGCCAGGTTTGATGTTAAGTATTTATGCATTTTTATTTGTAAATGTATATTGTAATTTTGTTGAAGTTGTATCCTGTTTTTGAATAAGCAATATAGGTTCTGTCAGTTACTTAAAATGGCGGTTGGCCATTTTTACAGCCAAGATAATAGATAAACTGATCGTAGTGTAATTTTTTTAGTGATCCTCGTTAAGGAATCAGGTAGCCATCTTTATCTTTAAAGATGCAAATTCTTAACAGTGGATGGATAGAAATTTTCTTGACTTCAGTCAGGATCTCTCAAAATATTTTTCTCATCTGTGGTTGATCACTTCATATGTACAAACACCATTTTTTATTTATATTGCAATAAAATAAAGTTTATTGACAGATGTATGTGTTATTCAGTATAGCCCTCCTAATTTATATCTTCTGCAAAAAAAAAAAGTTTTGAAATTATTCAAAGCCAAAGCGAAGCTCATTATATCCTCCTCAGTGTGCATCCTCATCTGTTCTACATTCAGTATGTCAAACATTGTCACTACTATGTATTAGGTGTGTCATCAGAAGATTAATTTTTCAAAAAGGACATGATGATTGGTCAGAATATGAGAACCAGGGCATGGATTTATATGTAAATAAGTTTGCCTTAAAAGAAAGTGTGGTATGTATTTAGGATTTAGTATATATTTTTCCACATTGTATGCTTGGTGCACAATTTTTGTTTAGACAAAAGCTCACTTGAAATGACCTCTTCCATAGTGTAAGAGCACTATTAGCTGCTATTGTGAGAGGCTCGGATTTGATTACCAGTATTGCCAGAAATTTAAGATTGGCATTCATCCTGTGGGTGGGATACGCAGGCAAAGAATACACCCACGGTATCCCCTGCCTGTTGTAAGAGGCGACTAAAAGGGATGACTAAGGAATGATCAAATTAGAACCATGAGACTACTTGTAATTTGTACTACCACGCGGGGAACACCATGGGTCACCTTTAGTTGGCGCGTAGTACCACTATGTTAGGTACACGATAGGTTTGTAATTAGTAGCGACAGTGTTTGAACCAGGGTGGGTTTTATAGTACCTGTGATTAGTACAACTATATGAGCGACACCATGGGTCTGCCTTGCCTGTGATTAGTACCCACTATGTGAGGAGCACCATGTGATAGTATGAGTCCCTGTGATTAGTACACGTATGTGAGGAACACCATAGGTTTACGTTGCTTGTAAATGGCACCGCAATGTGAGAAATATCATAGGTTTGTGTTACATATGCGCATTACATTACCTGTGAGTAGTACCATAATGTGTGGAATACCGCGAGTCTACGCTACTTTTGATTAGTACCGCAACATGACAGATGCCATGGTTCTACTTTCCTAGCAATAAGTACCATTATGAGGGGCCAATGACCTGGATTTTGGACCCCTTTAGACTACAAGCATCATCAATTCAGTATTGTGCTTTAGAAGCAGTCCCTTGGTCACTACTACTATTGTTTAACGCTAGTTTCTGAGAATGTGGGGCATTGCAGGTCGGATCCACTGATTGTTTTAAATTCATATCCATCCATTCATTCTTCATCATCACGTTTTGAATTCTGGTCAGAAGACGATTTTGGACTTTTAAATTGCCATTACATTTTGTCTCATTTCATTCTATTAGGGGCCGATGACCTAGATGTTAGGCCCCTTTAAACAACAACAAGCATCATCATCATCATCATCAGGACTGGCATTTGATTAAAAAGGTACATGCAGCTCACCTCCATAAGGCGTATGCCTGAAAAAAGTAGCACCAGCTTGAGATGAGGACATAATTTACATTATTTAAACATTTTTGAATGTATATTTATTCCATATAGGCCTACATGTTACATCATTTCACAAGGGAAGCATTCAGTCCTCATTATAACAATCATCATCTCGTTTGAAAATACAGTTATTTAATTGAAAATCCACAGCCTGTTTCCAGTCATTCGTCTGGGTTGGGAATGGAATGAATGAATGAATGAATGAAGCCCCCATCTAGCAGCAACGATGGGAATCGTGCCGGCTGCCGAAGCCTGTCACCTTCCTCTGGGGCAATAATTAATGACAGATGAAATGATATTGGAGAGTGTTGCTGGAATGAATTACGACAGGGAAAACTGGAGTACCAGGAGAAAGATCTGTCCCGCCTCCACTTTGTCCAGCACAAATATCACATGGAGTGACCGGGATTTGAACCACCGAATCCAACGGTGAGAAGCTAACGCACTGCCGCCTGAGCCACGGAAGCTCCAGTTATTTAATTATTAGAACACATTGTTTACTTTTTGAACATAAACTTCAATTGTTTAATTATCAGAAAATTACTTCAATTGTCAAACACATTGTTTAGTCTTACAACATACTATCCAAGTTCTTGCCTTACATATATTTACATTTCATCCACAGCTAATTCGATGTAAAATGATGCCTTTAACTTGTCTCCCAATTTCTGAAGATTACAAATAACAACGCTGGATGAAATCAACATAGCAAAGCATAAAATACAATAAACACAAATGTTGTTGCACAAAATGACTTTCTGGCAAACAATATCACATCAACAATGAGTTGAAAATAAAACGTGCCCAAAAATATATACCACACTACAGAATTCAGACACCAAGGATTCCAATAATTTACATCATTATCTACATGTATCTGTCCACAGTTGTTATTATCTTATTTTATTATTACTCAAGGGAAACATGTCATGAAGGGTCACCTTGGAGTCGAAAAGTCTATAATATGTTCACTAGTTAATCCTGGATGCTCGTAACATAATCTGTGACTGGTATATAGGTCTGTCACTTATTTGAACTAAACATCAGAATCCATCAGAAACATGAGGAAATAAGCCATATAACTGCATGAATGGTTAAAAAGAATAACTCTCATCAAACTCATATTTTTCACTATTAAAACATGGTGTCAAATACCGCAAGGAAATAATGGAGTACGAAATAGGTACCTGACTATCATAAATTGCAACAATCAATTCACCGTGCCCATCGATTCTATGCATATTCTCAAATAAGTTTCAACGACCTAATATACCATTCCAACAATGCAAAAAGCAAATAAAACTCATAGAGAGACAAACATGAACACTTTGTAAATCTCAAAGTCACTCTGCTTTTAGGTAATCCTAAATTGTTTCTGATTATTATCTCATTATAGTTTGTGATGCTTTTCTAGCAAAGGAAGAATTATGATGAGCTATGTCTTGTTGTCGAGACCATAAAAAATTTGGGTACTTAAGCTGTCACACATCCACAAACATTCAGTTAAATACAACATGGCTTCAACATTCACGTAAAGTAATAATTTAGAGAACAAGCATGAGATTATTAGATCAGATCACAATTATTATTATTATTATTATTATCATCATCATCATCATCATTAGGCATTATAATATCCTCAACAACAAATCAAGGAAATATTCCCCCTTGAAGACTTGAATAAGGTAGGATTAAATTACGCATAATGCTGATGATGAAATACAACCAAAGTACACAGCAAACTACAAAGTAAGAATGAATGACCATAGAGAGAGAAATATCTACAATCCATCCAGAATATTCCAATAAACTACAGCCACAAAGAATGAAAACGAGATCAAGTGACAAGTTGGAAGAGACTATGGAGTGGGTATGTGGGAAACTGGGAGTGAAGTATTTAGATACTAATGGGTGGGTAGGAGATGGGGATCTGCGCTCAGATGGCCTTCACTTAAACCGGAGTGATACGTATAAGTTAGGAAATTTGTTTGGAAGGGTAATAGGGAGGTATATTCAGGGAAAGAGGATGGTCTAGGGAGCGGTGATAAGGGTACAGAGATCTGGAAGTCAAGTAGGGATGACATCAAAATGCTAGTGTTGAACTGTAGAAATGTTGTAAAGAAAAGAACAGAATTAAGTAATTTAATAGATATATACTTGCCTGATATTGTAATAGGAGTTGAATCGTGGCTGAGAAATGATATAATGATGCAGAAATTTTCTCAAGGAACTGGAGTGTGTATCGTAGAGATAGGATAGGAATGGTGGGAGGGGGAGTATTCATTCTGGTGAAAGAAGAATTTGTAAGCTACGAAGAAGTTAGAGATGACAAACATGAAATTCTAGGTGTAAGGCTCATTTCTAAAGATAATAGGCAACTTGATGTCTTTGGAGTGTACAGACCGGGGAAGGGTAGCACCGACACGGTTTCAGAATTATTTGATAAGATAATCAGCTGTGTGGGAAACGACATGGAAAGGAATGTGATGGTAGCAGGAGATCTGAATTTACCAAATGTCAATTGGGAATGAAATGCGAACGACAGGAAGCATGACCAGCAAATGACAAATAAGCTAATATGGGAAGGACAGCTGATTCAGAAAGTAATGGATCCAACTAGAGGGAAAAATATCCTGGACATGGTTCTGGTAAAACCAGATGAGCTCTATAGAGAAACCGAAGTAATAGATGGTATTAGTGATCATGAAGCTGTTTTTGTCACAGTTAAAAATAAATGTGATAGAAAGGACGGTCTTAAAAGCAGGCATGAGGCAGTTTTTAAAAAGTAACTATGATCAGTGGTTAACGGTAAATAAAAATGTAAGCAGACTCTGGGATGGGTTTAAAGCAATTGTTGAGGAATGTGAAAACAGGTTTGTACCTTTAAAAGTGGTAAGGAATGGTAAAGACCCACCTTATTATAACAAAGAAGTAAAGAGACTAAGAAGGAGGTGCAGGCTGGAAAGAAATGGAGTTAGAAATGGCTGTGGAAGTAAGGAGAAATTGAAGGAACTTACTGGGAAATTGAATCTAGCAAAGAAGGCAGCTAAGGATAACTTCATGGCAAGCATAATTGGCCGTCATACATTTTTTAGTGAAAATTGGAAGGGTATGTACAGGTACTTTAAGGCAGAAACAGGTTCCAAGAAGGACGTTCCAGGAATCGTTAATGAACGAGGGGAGTGTGTATACGATGATCTTCAAAAGGCAGAAGTATTCAGTCAGCAGTATGTAAAGATTGTTGGTTACAAGGATAATGTCCAGATAGAGGAGGTGACTAATGCTAAAGAAGTATTAAAATTTACATATGATAACAATGACATTTACAATAAGATACAAAATTTGAAAACTAGAAAAGCGGCTGGAATTGATAAGATTTCTGGGGATATACTAAAGATAATCGGTTGGGATATAGTATAATATCTTAAGTATTTATTTGATTATTGTTTGGGTGAAGGAGCTATACCAAATGAATGCAGAGTTGCTATAGTAGCCCCTGTGTATAAAGGAAAGGGTGATAGACATAAAGCTGAAAATTATAGGCCAGTAAGTTTGACATGCATTGCATGTAAGCTTTGGGAAGGCATTCTTTCTGATTATGTTAGACATGTATATGAAATTAATAACTTGTTCGTTAGAAGGCAGTTCGGTTTTAGGAAATTCCACTGAGGCTCAACTTCTAGGATTCCAGCAAGATTAGCAGATATCTTGGATTCAGGAGGTCAAATGGACTGTATCGCGATTGACCTGTCTAAAGCATTTGATAGGGTGGATCATGGGAGACTACTGGCAAAAATGAGTGCAATTGGACTAAACAAAAGAGTGACTGAATGGGTTGCTATATTTCTAGAAAATAGATCTCAGAAAATTAGAGTAGGCGAAGCTTTATCTGACCCTCTAATAATTGAGAGGTTAATTCTACAAGGTAGTATTGTTGGACCTTTATGTTTTCATATATATATATATAAATGATATGAGTAAAGAAGTGGAATCAGAGGTAAGTTTTTTGCAGATGATGTTATTCTGTATAGAGTAATAAATAAGTTGCAAGATTGTGAGCAAATGCAACATGACCTCGATAATGTTGTAAGATGGAAAGCAGGTATGATGATAAACGAGGTTAAAAGTCAGGTTGTGAGTTTCACAAATAGGAAAAGTTCTCTCAGTTTTAATTACTGCGTTGATGGGGTGAAAGTTCCTTTTGGGGATCATTGTAAGTATCTATATATTAATATAAGGAAAGATCTTCATTGGGGTAATGACATAAATGGGATTGTAAATAAAGGGTGCAGATCTCTGCACATGGTAATTAATTTCGTGTGGCTATTTCTAGCCGAGTGCAGCCCTTGTAAGGCAGACCCTCCGTTGAGGGTGGGCGGCATCTGCCGTGTGTAGGTAACTGCGTGTTATTGTGGTGGAGGATAGTGTTATGTGTGGTCTGTCTGCACATGGTTATGAAGGTGTTTAGAGGTTGTGGTAAGGATTTAAAGGAGAAGGCATATAAGTCTCTGGTAAGACCCTAACTAGAGTATGGTTCCGGTGTATGGTACCCTCACCAGGATTACTTGATTCGTGAATTGGTAAAAATATCCAAAGAAAAGCAGCTCGATTTGTTCTGGGTGATTTCCGACAAAAGAGTAACGTTACAAAAATGTTGCAAAGTTTGTGCTGGGAAGACTTGGGGGAAAGAAGATGAGCTGCTCGACTAAGTGGTATGTTCAGAGCTGTCAGCGGAGAGATGGCATGCAATGACATTAGTAGACGATTAAGTTTGAGTGGTGTCTTTAAAAGTAGGAAAGATCACAATATAAAGATAAAGTTGTAATTCAAGAGGACAAATTGGGGCAAATATTCATTTATAGGAAGGGGAGTTAGGGATTGGAATAACTTACCAAAGGAGGTGTTCAATAAATTTCCAATTTCTTTGAAATCATTTAAGAAAAGGCTAGGAAAACAACAGATAGGGAATCTGCCACATGGGCGACTGCCCTAAATGCAGATCAGTATGGATTGCTTGATTGATTGGTTGTAAAACCAACAGGCTCATGCCTGCAAATAAGCTTAATTTCTAGTTATGGTAGCTGATTTGGTTCAACTCGTGCTGTCCTCTGCTTCTCGTGAGGTTTTACCATCAGATTAGGGGCATCACGTCAATTTAGCTGGACATCTCCATTTTACCAGGTACAGTTTATCACCCCACCACATGTCCAATGTAGAAAGAGCATCATCTCCACAGATAGTCTTCTGAATACGGGCAAAGTTCTCTTTGGTTACCTGAGACTGAAATATCTCTAAGGTTTATATTCCACTGCCCGTGAATCGGATGTTATCAGCAAAGCAAATATTTAACTTAGGTATTCTCGCTAGCACAGCCAAGTAAAGAGTTAGAAAGATCTTCCCATTGAGGTTCAAATTGCATGCGTGATGCAACATGGAAGTCACTTGTCATTGGCAACGTAAGACGACATGTCGAACAGTCTAGAAAGAATGTAATCTCCTCACTAAAACTGCATGTGTTCTTTTTTTTTAAACATGTGCACACTATCTTTTTGCCAGGCTGAGTAGCTCGGACGGTAGTCAAACATTGCAGGTAGAGACCAGTGGTATTTGAAGGTGCTCAAATAAGTCATCCTAGTGTCAGTAGATTTACTGGCATGTTAAAGAACTCCTGAGGGACAAAATTCTGGCACCTCGTCTCCGAAAACTGTAAAAGTAGTTAGTGAGACATAAAATCAGTAACATTATTATCAGTATCTTCTTATATGGCACAGTAGCAATTGTTGTCCTCTATTTATGTATAACAAGGTGATAAAAATATAGAGGACATCACAGTTGTTAGGCCGGCCCCGTGGTGTAGGGGTAGCGTGCATGCCTCTTACCCGGAGGCCCCGGGTTCGATTCCCGGCCAGGTCAGGGATTTTTACCTGGACCTGAGGGCTGGCTCGAGGTCCACTCAGCCTACTTGATCAGAATTGAGGAGCTATCTGACGGTGAGATAGCGGCCCCGGTCTAGAAAGCCAAGAATAACGGCCGAGAGGATTCGTCGTGCTGACCACACGATACCTCGTAATCTGCAGGCCTTCGGGCTGCGCAGCGGTCGCTTGGTAGGCCAAGGCCCTTCAAGGGCTGTAGTGCCATGGGTTTTAGGGTTCACAGTTGTTAGCCGGGCTGAGTGGCTCAGACGGTTGAGGCACTGGCCTTCTGACCCCAACATGGCAGGTTTGATCCTGGCTCAGTCCAGTGCTATTTGAAGGTGCTCAAATACGTCAGCTTGTGTCAGTAGATTTACTGGCACATAAAAGAACTCCTGCAGGACTAAATTCTGGCACCTTGGAGTCTCCAAAAACTGAAGTATTTGGTGGGACATAAAGCCAAAAACATTATTTATTATTCACAGTTATTTCACGACTTTGCCACTACAGGTTCAATTAGCTCCAGAGCAAAGCACTCCATTGGAAGATCACACACTTGAAACAGATGTTCGTTTATCCCTCTATAAAACTGCAGCGAAGACATTACATCAACAGGTGCATTGCACGAGAGTTGTATAACCTACTAGAAGAACATGCCCAAGGCAGCGCTGTTGAATAAGAGGGATAGACGTTATAGTGTGATAGTGATAAAATGCCAGACACTCTATCTGAAGATAGCGATACGCCAAGGATGCTAGCACACAATGTGGCAACCATTTCCAGTTCCTATGAACAATAACCCTCCAGAGTGAAACATAAAAGTATCCACAAACAGTTTTCTGAAGAAAATAACAATGCAAAGTGATTTTTACAGTGTCAAGATAGCAAATAAAGTCATTGCAGCAACTGCCCGAAAATTCAAGAAATTGCCAGAAAAAGGCAAATAGTAAAGACGCTTGAGATAGGTGGGATGCTTGAACACTGAAATATTCAAATTCGCAAGCATATATACACCACATTCCAGAATGTGACATGGGACACACAGTTTGTTACTGGCATTTAAAGTAGCAGATAAAAGAAGCAGCTGGAAGAACATGTCCAAGGCAGCCCAATTTAAAAGCCAGCAGGTATTTCCTGCATCAATTTAAACTTGCCTATAAAATAACATCACTGAAGATCACAAGGTTCATTACTACGTGGGATGTTACTCTCAACACACATGGTTGATAAGGGAGGCATGGGGGGAAATGTGAACTGTCTATGGCAGGGCCATCCACACAGCGCTTCCCAAGTGCTAGCGCTCTGGCCGCGCTCTAAGCTAGTGCTCCGAGCGCTTTGGTGGAAGGTAGTTTCGGTAGTGGTGGGAGAAGCTTGGCTAGTTGAACACGCGGTCTGCCCTGTGCCAAAGTGAGCAGCCGATCCATCAGTGTATCAGTGTGCCACCAAGATTTAATGTGTTTTAAAAAAACACAATTTGGAACGGCACTACAGTGTCCAACCACAGGGATGATTACGGTCATTTGACAGACGCCAGTCGCCAATCGAAGTTGGAAGAATTAAAAGGGAATTTCAAGCACCACTATTCTGTAAGCACTGTATTATTGTTTTAATTTTTAAATGCTTGTTTACAAACGTGAATGAAGAAATGATTTAATTATAAGAACACTAAAATTGTGACTTGCCGTATTTTAGTCAGACAGGAGATAGAGGAGATACGTTGGTGGACCCATTTTACGAGCAAGCTACAAATGTTCGATGCGAATTGCCAAAGCTGGGAAACCCTTCACAGAAGGTAATTTAATCAAGGAGTGCCTAATGGACACGGTGGCATGTATTTGTCCTACGGAGCTATTCTGGCTCGCAGAATAGACGATATGGCCATTGATATGGAACAGCAATTAATGGAGAAGGCAGCAAATTTTGTATCATTTTCCATCACACTCAACGAATCAACCAACACTGCGGACACACCTCGGCTCGTTATTTTCATTCGAGGGGTGGATGACGATCTTCGGGTCATCGAGTATTTCGTAGACTCTCAAAGACACCAATAGCGATTTCGATATTTTCCAAGCTGTGGAGGGTGTTTTTGAGTCAATGGGATTAAAATGGGGGCGATTGATGTGTGTAACGACGGATGGAACTCCTGTTTTACGTGGTCTATGCACGGGGTTCTTCAGCTATGTAAAATTAAAAATGGCTGAGAGTGGTACTACCCTCATGGCGGCGATCCATTGCTTGATACACCAGGAGGCAATCTGTGCAAAAGTCGCCAAGCTCAAAGACGTAATGGGAACAGTTGTGCGAATGGTAAATAATCTTGGAGTTGGAAGGATGTGACCACGGCCTTAAATAATTTACATCCCCAGCCTTGGTTTTTTTTTTTTTTTTTTTTTTTTTTTTTTTTTGCTTAACGTTGCACCGACACAGAGAGGTCTTATGGCGATGATAGGAGAGGAAAGGCCTAGGAATGGGAAGGAAGCGGCCGTGGCCTTAATTAAGATACAGCCCCAGAATTTTCCTGGAGTGAAAATGGGAAACCACAGAAAACCGTCTTCAGGGCTGCCGACAGCAGGGTTCGAACCCACTATCTCCCAAATGCAAGCTCACAGCTGCCCACCCCAACCACACGGTCAACTCGCTCAGTCAGCTAAGAAGATGGCTAACTTAATTGTCAGTTATATGAATTGTAGGGAACAGTGGAAGGATATGTATGGATAATTTAAGGCAGAAACAGGTTCCATGAAAGACATTCCAGAGATTATTAATGAACAAGGGCAGTGTATATGTAAGGACTTTCAGAAGGCAGAAATATTCAGTCAGCAATATGTAAAGGTAGTTGGATATAACGATAGAGTCCAGGTAGAGGACTAATACTGGCGACTAATACTGGCAAATTACTAAAGTTTACTTATAATAAAGACATTTACAAATTTCGAAAGCTAGAAAAGCAGTGGGATTGACAAGATTTCTGGGGATATACAAAAAGTAATGGGTGGAGATACGAGTATAATGCCATATCTGAACTACTTATTTGAATACTGTCTGCATGACTGAGCGATAACAAGAGAGAGAGAGAGAGTAGCTATAATGGCTGCTGTGCTTAAAGGAAAGGATGATAGAGATAAAGCAGATAATTACAATCAGCCAGCTGGACATGTGTTGCATGTAAGCTCTGGCAAAGCATTCTTTCTGACTATATTAGACATGTTTGCAAAATTATTAACTGGTTTGATAGAATTATATGAAATGAATTTCATTTTATTGGTCCGTATTGATAACTGACTACTTCCAACTATTCAATATTACTTATACTATTTTAATAGTATAACATATGTATACATGTACATGTATATATATGTCAATATTATAATAGTATAACATAAATTATGGTACTGAATAGGTGGAGCTGTCCATCCTGTTGAAAATGGTTTGATAGAAGGCAATTCCGGTTTAGGAAAGTCTATTCCAGTGAAGATCAACTTGTATTCCAGCAAGATAGGCTATAGCAGATATTTTTAAATTCCAGTCAAATGGACTGTATCACTATTGACCTATGCAATGCTTTTGATAATGTAGATCATTGGAGACTACTAATGAAAATCAGGGCTATTGGACTAGACAAAAGAGTGGCTAATGGTTGGCTAAATTTCTAGAAAGTAGAACTCAAGAGAATTAGAGTAGGTGAAGTGTTATCTGATCCTGTAATGTTTAAAAGGGAGTCCCACAGTGCAGTATTATTGGGAATTTATGATTTCTTATAAATACCTAGGTATAACTTATTTAAGTAAAGAATTTTTTTTAACAAGTTGTTTTTACGTCGCACCGACACAGAGAGGTCTTATGGCGACGATGGGACAGGAAAGGGCTAGGAGTGGGAAGGAAGTGGCTGTGGCCTTAATTAAGGTACAGCCCCAGCATTTGCCTGGTGTGAAAATGGAAAACCACAGAAAACCATCTTCAAGGCTGCCGACAGTGGGGTTCGAACCCACTATCTCCCCAATACTTGATACTGGCCGCACTTCAGCGACTGCAGCTGTCGAGCTCGCTAAGTAAAGAACTGTCCGGCTCCATGGCTAAATGGTTAGTGTGCTGGCCTTTGGTCACAGGGGTCCCGGGTTCGATTCCCGGCAGGGTCACGAATTTTAACCGTAACTGGTTAATTTTGCTGGCACGGGGGCTGGGTGTATGTGTTGTCTTCATCAACATTTCATCCTCATCATGATGCGCAGGTCGCCAACGGGAGTCAAGTTGAAAGACCTGCATCTGGCGAGCCGAACATGTCCTCGGACACTCCCAGCACTAAAAGCCATACACCATTTCATTTCAGTAAAGAACTGGAATCACAGATAAGGCTTTTTGCGGATGATGTTATACTGTAGTAAATGAGTTACAGGATTGCAAGCGGCTACAGAAAGACCTAGACAATCTTGTAAGATGGACAGCAGATAATGGTATGATGGTAAATTGGATGAAACAGTCTGGTTGTAAGTTTCACCAAGAGGAAAAGTCTTCTCAATTTAATTACTGTGCTGATGGGGTGATAGTAGACGGCGATAAACGCATGCCAATGCCGGATTATCAAGGTCATTTTTTAAACCTGTTTTAAACAAGGGGATATAAATAAAAGCTATAGTTTTAACGTACAAATACGAATTGTTATTTAACACAACATATGATATTACAGTATTAAAAAATTGAAAGTATGTAGTACTGTATTGTAAAAACAAAATTTAATTAAAAATCAAATACTTTACTGCACAGTCAAATCAGTTAAGTTTTAGCAAAGTTCAATATAAATCATTTGTTGTAGGCTTATTATGAAATAAGAAAGCACCAAGGCTTTGAAGAAACCAAGAACAAGTAATTTTAATCAAATAAAAATTGTTAAATAACAAGTATTTAGTAAAAGTTCAATCTGAATCTCTGTCTATAGGCCTAGGTGCCTGCTGATGTCGAGGGTGTGGAATTTGTCGGATTAGTATCTACCACTGATAGAATTGCTTGAATTTTTTCCGAGACATTGTAGGGATGTTTAATATATTTTTTGATTTTTTTTGTCAAAAATTATTTTGTATAATGTGGAGATTCATAACTTCAGCAACATCGTATTGTTGACTCCTATTAAATGTTGAACATTAATTTACTGAAACCACCTATCCAATTGTTGACTCCTCTCCAAAATTTCAAAAAGGTGTTTAAGGCTTGCGATGCATCAGCACATGAGATGTAAGTTGTAGGCATTTCTTCTTTGTCACTCAGTTTCTCGTGTCTCCTGTGGGCTAAAAACACTTTCTATTATTGCATCGTCAGTCAATCCTTCTTCAATAAGCAAATTTTTGTCTATGTCCATCCGTCCATCAATTTCTTCTACTGATAGGGCACTCGGTTCATTATTGGAAGCACAATTTACTGCACTTACAATTTCAGAGTGGTCAGTTGTGGGTTCATTGTCATTTTCATCCTTTCCCATCTCTGTTTCTTCAGCCAGTTTAAGCCATGATTTTCTCCAGGTCCTGTGCAATATGATATTTTTCCACATTGGACCAAGCAATTGTAGCTGTAAAAATAGCATCTTTAATGTTAAAATTTCATGGAAATCTTTGACGCTGCAATCTGAGCCCAGCCCAGCAAATTTTGGACAAAAATTCCTCTGTACTTGGACTTGAAATTTTGTATGACTTCTTGGTCAGTAGATTGTATTAGTGGAATAAGATTGGCAGGAAGATATGTGCAAAATATGTTATCTTACACAGCTCAGATTCTGAAGGGTGAGCTCTGCAATTGTCAAGGACAGAAACCACCTTAGAATATTTAGGCAGCCCTAGTTTTTCAAAATTCCCTTTCACAGGTGATGAAGGAACCAGTCATTGAGCAACATTGCTGTAAATCTCACATTTTTGAGAGGCCTAGGCTTTTGATACTTTCCAGTCACAGTCAGTTTATGAAGCACTTCCATGCACTAAGAGAGTTATTCTGTTTAAAACCCTTTGTACTGCACTCCTCAGCTCCTTCAATTTGGCAAACACCGCCGTAACAGGCCAGTCTCAGCATTGTAGATTTCGGGTGGAGAGAATTTATGTTCATCAATACATTTTTGAAACTTTGTTTTGTACTAATTTGCAGCAGCCTAATCAGCAGATTTTATTTCACCAGAAACGTCTACTTTATGGATGACGTGACGAATCTTGAAATTATGAAGCCACCTTTCAGAGAATTTGCACTAAACCACTTATACAAAACTCTGTCTACAGTTTCTAATTTAGGTTTCTTCAGAGTTTGCCTAATGTCTGGATTTTAACAGAAGAAGAATGTGACAAATTTTTCTAACTGCTGTTTTTCTTTTTTTAATATCGTATATGGTTAAACACGTGATATTAAATACACTCCTAAAATTCTTTCGGTTCTCACCTATTTCATTCTTCTTTTGGATGTCCAGTTTTTGGTGGATTGTCTATGTCATGTGTTTGTATTTTGCCATTTTAGGTGCACTTTTGTTCGGTTTAGAAAACATATTCACTGTAGGTATGAACTTTTCACAATTTGACAATTGTACACATAGCTGATGATGATGATGATGATGCTTGTTGTTTAAAGGGGCCTAACATTGAGGTCATCGGCCCCTGTACACATAGGTAAACTTTGATAGAGTACAATGACTTTATTAAATAACTGTAAAAAGAAAACCTCACCACACTGATGCAAATGTAAGTACTGTAACTGTAGGTCTACATGAATGAATAATCTTCATGGTATTAGCACAATATTCTCCCTAGAACCTTTTGAATGGGCGGAACGCCCTGCCGTTTTTACAGAACGCCCGGCTAACATAACCTAGATATGTGCTAGTTCCATAATATTAATATATATTTGAGTCGTAGGGTGTTTTAAATACTGTAAAACTGTTTATGTAAATGACAAATCTTCATTATTGTCAGAATGATTGCATCAATTACATCGGAGTTGAAATGTTTAGCTTGACTACCACATAGTGTCGTGCGCGAGCGGTGCCTGCATTAGCGTGAAATCGCATGCAATTCCACATGATGTCACAAACCCATATGGCACTCCACAGCAACAAAATGGTAAGCCGCCGTGTTACATTATTATGAATAAGCAGTAGAACACTAGAAGTTCAAAATACTCCGTTATGTCTTGTTTGTGATAACACTAAAATAGTTCAATTTTGCAGTTAAAGTTTACCTGTCCAATATTATTAATGCTCTGAGGGGAATAAACTGAATTTTTTCATATCCATTTTTTACGCCCCATTTCCCACCCAAATACTCGTTCCTGATACCCGGCTGAAAAAAATTCCTGGGGAGAACACTGTAGCACAAAGCCAACATGGCGATTGGCTGATCCCGGCGAGAGCATATTCGCACAGTAAGGCATACAATAGTGACTGACAAAACGACAAACATTTCCGATATCACCCAAACACATCCAACTGTATTGCCAACCATGCCAAGCTCTAAATCCTTCGAAATAAGAGAAAAAATTTATTTCTGATGCGTGCTGGATTATCACGGTCCTACTGTACCTCATGGGGATCACTGTAATTACCTAGGTGTTAATATAAGGAATGATCTTCACTGGGGTAATCACATTAACGAGGTTGTAAAGAAAGGTTACAGATCTCTTAACATGGTTATGAGGGAATTTAGGGGTTGTAGTAAGGATGTAAAGGAGAAGGTGTATTAAGTCTCTAGTAAGATCCAATTATAGTATAGTTCCAATGTATGGGACCAACACCAGAATTACTTGATACCAGAACTTGAAAGGTCCAAAGGAAAGCAGCACGATTTATTCTTGGTGACTTGTGACAAAAGGGCAGTGTTACAAAAATGTTGCAAACCTTGGGCTGGGAAATTTGGGAGTAAGAAGACGAGCTGCTCGACTAAGTTGTATGTACAGTAGATAAATACCGTATATTATTTTAATATTAAAGATCCACCTTTCCACCACAACAAATAATCCTCTGATTATTTTATTCTTAAATCCTCGTAAATATTGCGGGAGATGTTTCATCCTATGTGGACATCATCAGCCGCATACCCATACTACAGATTAAAATTAACACACAGAATAGGTCGTCAAACGGTAATTTGACAATTCTGCATATTACATATTTTCCTCTTTCTTCTAGATTTTAGATATTACTACAGTGCACAGAATTTTTTCACCTCCTTCAAGTAATATATGGTCCATTTTGTGTAACGACAGAGTAAGAAATCCCCTTCGCTTCACAGCACATAGACGGTTGATATATTCCACATTTTTAAGAGTTCTACATAAGTTCTATTTTTTGGTTGTTCTACAAGATGATATTTTTAAGATTCAGGACTGTTTGAAGAATGCAAGCAACGTGTATATGTGCAATTTTTATTAGTAATGTGTTAATCAAAAAATAAGAGATGCTACACTCCTAAAGGAAAAATATATCAAATTATAAGGCTCATGAGACTTTTATCCTTTTACTTTGACGAGGATAATGTGTTTTAATTATGTGTCTGTTAAGTGTGTAGTGTTTTAGGACCTATTATTTTTATTAAGTTTAATCTGTACTAAGGGAATGTGGCTGATAATGTCCACATAGGACATCAATAATCAAAGGATTATTTGTTGCAGTGAAATGGTGGATCTTTTAATCTATATACATAAAGGAACTTGTCCTGACTGAATGACTGATTCATCATCGCCGAGCCAAAACTACTGGACAGAAAGAAATTAAATTTTGGGGATACATTCATATCATTATGTAGGTGCTCGCTAAGGGAGGATTTTTGGATATTCCGTCGCTAAGGGGGTGAAAAGGGGGGTGAATTTTTAAAATGAGGATATCTATATCTCAAAAACTGAAAAGTTTACAGATGTAAAAATTGGTATTTGGAATCTTCTTTGAAAATAAAGAAAGGTGTATTTTTTTGTTTTTGGAAAATCCCATTAAGAGGGGTGAAAAATGGGGAAGAGAGGTTGAACACCTTTTATGAGGAGACTTACATCTCAAAAACTGAAGATGTTACAGACGTAAAAATTGAAATTTGGAATCTCCTTTGAAAATAAAGAAACACGTATTTTTGTGTTTTTGGATAATCCGATGGATAGGGGGTGAACAGGAGTGACAAGGGGGGTGAATTTTTCAAAATACTATATCTCCAAATTATCTAAGACAGGTAACATATTACAGATTTGAAAACTGGTATTTGGAATTTCCTGTAAAAGTAAAGAAACATAAATAATTTTTTTTTTTTCGGAAAATGCACTTAAGGGGAACTGAAAAAGGGGGTGAATTTTTAAAATTGGCGTATCTACAGTATATCTCAAAAACTTAACATGTTGCAGACGTGAAAATTGGTATTTGGAATCTTCTTTAAAAATAAGGAAACACGTATTCTTTGGTTTTCGGAAAAGACTCTTAACGGGGGAGGGGGGTGAAAGTTTTGAAAAATTAGTTGAATTATTTGTATGAGAATGTATACATACCAAAAAAAAAAGAAAGATGTTAAAAACGTGAAAACCGGTATTTGGAATCTGCTTTAAAAATAAGGAAACACGCATTGGGGGGGGGGGATAATGTTGGTAGAGGGGGGGGGGTGAAAACGGAGATGAATTCCTTTTACGAGGATACATATAACTCAAAAACTGAAGATGTTACAGAAGTGATAATTGGCATTTGGAAGCTTTTTGAAAGAAACGAGTAAGGTACTGTTTGTTTTTGGAAAATTCACTTGAGCGGGGAGTGTGAAAGAAAGTAAAACGTAGAATATTTTTTTCTGGAGAATCTTATATCTCAAAACTGAAGGTTAAAGACCTAGAAATAGGTATTTGGAATCTCCTTTAAAAATAAAGAAACACGCATTTTTTGGGTGGGGGGAAACCAACTTAACGGGCGGGGGTGAAGTGATAAAGGAGTTGAATTCATTTCATGAGGATACTTATATCTCAAAAACTGAAGATGTTATAGACATGAAAATTTGCACTTGGAATTTTATTTCAAACTAAAGAAACACGTAATCTTTTGTCTTTGGACAATCCACTTAACGGGGGGAGGGGGTGAATTAATTGAAAAATTAGTTGAATACTTTGTATGAGGATACGTATATCTCAAAAACGAAAGATGTTACACACGTGAAAATTAGTATTTGGAATCTCCTTTAAAAATTAAGAAACACGCATTCTGCGGGGGAGGGGGCGAATCAACTTGGGGGCGGGAGCGGTGAAAAAGGAGTTTAATTCTCTTTTATGAGGATACATATATCTCAAAACTGAAGATGTTACAGTCGTGATAATTGGCATTTGGAAGCTCCTTTATAAACAAAGAAACAAGTTTTTTTTTTTTTTTTTGTTTTCGGAAAATTCACTTAAGGGGGAGGGTGAAAGGAAGTGAAAAATTTAATTCTTTTTATGGGGAAACTTATGTCTCAAAAACTTAAGGTTGCACACGTGAATTTTTTACTTGGAATCACCTTAAAAATAAAGTAACACGCATTTTGCAGGGGGGGGAGGGGGAAAATCAACGGGCTGGGGTGAAAAAGAAGTTGAATTCTTTTTATGAGGATACGTCTTATATCTCAAAAACTGAAGATGTTAGAAGCATGGACATTTATATTTGGAATCTTCTTTCAAAGTAAAGAAACATGTGTTCTTTTGTCTATGGAAAATCTACTTAAGGGGGTGAATGAATTGAAAAATTAGTTGAATTTTTTGTGTGAGGATACTTACATCTCAAAAAATTAAAAATGTTGTCCGGCTCCATGGCTAAATGGTTAGCGTGCTGGCCTTTGGTCACAGGAGCCCCGGGTTCAATTCCCGGCAGGGTTGGGAATTTTAACCATCATTGGTTAATATCCCTGACACGGGGGCCTGTGAATGTGTTGTCTTCATCATCATTTCATCCTCATCACGACGCGCAGGTTGCCTACGGGAGTCAAATCAAAAGACCTGCACCTGGCGAGCCGAACCCGTCCTAGGATCTCCCGGCACTAAAAGCCATACGCCAATTAATTTCAACTAGAAATGTTAAAGACGTGAACATTGGTATTTGGAATATCATTTTAAAATAAAGATACAGGCACTTCTGGGGAGGGGGAATCAACTTAAGGGGTAGGAAGGGGGGTGGAAAAGGAGTTGATTTACTTTCTTGAGTATAATTATACCGGGTGGTACAGCTGCCCCTATTCACGCAGTTTTATGCAACCCGCAGATTATAGTCGAACCTAAAAATATTGACCTTGACTACTCACTACAATGTCTGCTCTTACAACGCTTTCCATAATTCGTTTATTCGTTTCAAGCAAATCAGCATTAATGATAAAATACCGATTGATGGTAAAGAATCGTGAAAAGTATGTGTCGCAGAAACGTCCTGTACAGAGAATATTATTGGTGAATGACTAGAAGTAGCAGCAACACAACAGCGCTAAACAGCAACCCGTGATAGCAGAGCTTGATAAAAGTTAGAGGAGAGTACCGGTGTTCGTTAGTAGGCGGTTCGAGTCCTGTGTACGATGAATATTTTTATTGCGTTGTTGATGTTCGTGAGAGTCGTGTTGTTGACGACAAATCTAAATCATGATCAGTTCTCATATTGCAGGTACTCAGCTATGTTTATTTTTTAAGGAGCTCTTAAAAGAGCTATTTGCAATAAAGTAAGATTGTACCGACAGCGGTGCGATGGGCTTATGCATGGCCATTCGATTAATGAAGCAAATGTTCAAAATGACCACCTGCTTCGTTAATGCACATCTGAGCACGGTGGAGGAGAGACATTCTTGCTTGCTGCAACATATGTGGTGGAATCTGCCTGCAGGCTTCCGTGATGAGCCGCCGTAAATGATTCGGGCTCTCAGTCTCCTGCTCATAGACTCTTTCCTTTAAATAACCCCAGAGGAAAAAGTCGAGTGGAGTAAGGTCAGGTGATCTAGCCGGCCATGTGACCGGACCCCCTCGTCCAATCCATCGTCCAGGATATGTCCTATGCAAGTAGTTCCGTACTGCCAACGACCAGTGTGGGGGAGCTCCATCCTGCTGGAACCACATCCGTAACCGTGTCATAAGGGGCACATCCTCCAATAAGAGTGGGAGGTACTCACGAAGAAACTCTAGATAGCGTCGTCCCGTGAGGTTTCCTTCGAAGAAATATGGCCCAATTATCTTGTCACCTAGTATCCCGCACCACACGTTGACGCCCCATTGTACCTGAAATCGAGCTCCCCTGGTCCAGTGAGGATTGTCAACGCTCCAGTAATGGAAGTTGTGACGATTAACAGTTCCGTTGTTGTGAAATCTGGATTCATCACTAAAGAGAATGTCCATTAAGAAATTCGCATCAGCTTCAACTCTTTGTAATATCCATTGCGAAAATTCTATCCGTTTTGGAAAGTCATCTCCGTGAAGTTCCTGGTGCAGCTGTTGATGGAAAGGGTGGAATTTATGGCGGTGCAATATTCGCAGTACAGATTCATGACTGATGTTCAGTTCATTTCCTATGGCCCGTGAGCTTGTGTGCGGGTTGTATGCAATTGCATTTTGAACAGCTTCGTCGTTATTTCCAGACGTCACTGGAGCATCCCGAACGGGGGGTAATGTATGAAATGACCCCGTTGCACGCAACCGTCTTTCAACACGTCGAAATGTATCTGCAGTTGGCAGCCTTCGTCCAGGAAATCGTTCTTGATACAAGCGTCTGGCTTCCCGTGCATTTTGCCTTGCTTCTCCATAAAGTAGTCCCATATTCACATAATCATCCCGTGAATACATAATGTTTGCTTTCGTGCTAACCGTACAGTACGTGCTCACACGTTGCTGCTAGGATTACGATATGCTGTTTCATGTGCCCTACGTATGAAGTGTAGACCGCTGTCAGTTGGTCTTCGAGTCGAACGTGCGCAGTTGCTTGGTTGAATGGGTGGGTCAGAATGTTGACAACACGTGCACTGCGCTTCATTCCCTGTAGTCGTTTGCCATATGGAAGTCGCATGTTATTATTCCTTTCGTATGTATGCTTTCTTTGTAAAGGTGGCAAATTACTTTTGAGACTTAAGAACGTTAAATATTTATTACGAATGGCCTTACAAGTATAATATAAAAATAGAATTGAAAAGCTCGTAACTAGATTCGAACTCTAAATGCCTGCTAACATCTCGTATGCTCGCTGCGATTGGTGCCATGTAGCCACTGCAGGCGACAAAGAATTGGTCCTATAGCTCTGTACTAATGGAATTACCTACGCTATCGCTTCGATACTGATCGTTGATGTTAAAAGTTCTGAACTCGAATGTGCAAACACCACAGTGAACTAAAGAATCGCGTCTCTCTTACGCCCAGATAGTTGCAACCATTTTCTACGCGTTACTTGGTTGAATGAGTCCAGCCTTATGTTTCAGGTGGTATTCACAATCGGTGCGTATGTGGCGATATTTATGATACCTGTTTATTATAACTTCCGTAGGAGAATATCGGAGACTTCAGAAAGGTCTTCGTAAACGATGCCTAGGCGAATACGAAATGACATTAAAAAATGCATGACTCAAGAATGGTTGGAACCCTTCCTGCTTCAAGTAACCTATCGAGGTACGTCTTCCATACGTAATTCCGCGCAGCTATTTGCAACGTACAAGCGCCATCCTTGAAACTCTGTATTCACGAGGAGAGCGGAAGTTCCCGCTTCGACAAGTTACTGATGAGTTACAGCCTTATGGTCCCGTTTTATGCCTTTTTTGATCGCTCTAACGGTAGTAATTACATGGCGTAAGCTATCACATCTGCTGTACAGCATTTGCGTGCCACAGATTATAAACTACAGTGCAAAACACGTTTCTATCAATTTCGATGTGATGAGACTGTACAAAATGGTGGTGCATTGACATGTCTGTAATTGGTCTCACCCTATCACGTTTTCTATGATACCACGACCGCCCTTTCTATCAAAAGAAAATGGCCTCTTGGACCAATCAGGTGCGCAATTCTCTACCGACAGCTATAGGCGTGTTTATGGTTTGTACAGTATAGTAACATTTCGTAAAAATTAGTAGAGTATTGGACACCGCTCTCCATAAAATGGTACAGTGTTTTTGAGATGGACCTCACTTACTGCCTCTTGTACCATTTTTCCATTGTGCGGAGAAGTCTACATCGGGTTAACTGCACATAACATTGCTGTAAGGTGTTGCGCAAGATGGGACTAAGAGGCATTTACGTCCTAGCTGGTTGCATATATTCGGGAAAAAATAGGGGCAGCTGTACCACCCGGTATATCAAAAACTGAAGATTGTACAGACGTGAACATTAGTATTTGGAATCTCCTTTAAAAATAAAGAAACACGCAATTTTTTATTTTTTTTTATTTTTTGAAAATTGACGTAAGGGGTGTGGGGTTGAAAATAAGTAAATAAAGATTTGAAATACGTTTATGAGGATACTTTATCTTAAAAACTGAAGCTGTTACAGACGTGAAAGTTGGTGTTTTGAATTTCCTTTCAAATTAAAGAAACGCGTACTTTTTGTTTTCGGAAAGTCCAGTTAAGGCGGGAGAGGGGTGGAAAGAACTGAGGAATAAAAAGCTGAATAATTCTTACGAGTATACATTTATCTCAAAAACTGACGTACAGGCATAAAAACGGGTATTTGAATATCCTTTAAAAATAATGAAACATGTATTTTTTTCTTTTTGCCTTCGGAAAATCCAATTCATGGGGTTGAAAATATTTGGAAAAGCGGGTGAATTTTTTTAATGAGTACCGATATATCTACATTATATGTCATCCGACTCCATGGCTAAATATTTAGCGTGCTGGCCTTTGGTCACAGGGGTCCTGGGTTCGATTCCCGGCAGGGTCGGGAATTTTATCCATTATTGGTTAAATTCCCTGGCACGAGGGCTGGGTGTATGTGTTGTCTTCATCATAATTTCAGCCTCATCATGACGCGCAAGTCGCCTACGGGAGCCAAATCAAAAAACCTGCACCTAGCGAGCTGAACCCATCCTGGGATCTCCTGGCACTAAAACCCATACGCCATTACATTTTACATTATATGTCAAAAACTTAACATGCTAGGGACAAGAAACTTGGTATTTGGAAAGTCCTTTAAAAATACAGGAACCTGTACCTTTTTGTTTTCAGAGAGGGCACTTAACAGGGGGTGAGAAGTAGTGAAAAATAGTTGAATTATTTTTATGAGGATACTCATATCTTAAAGACTGAAAATGTTACAGACTGGAAAATGGATATTTGGAATCTCCTTTAAAAATAAGGAAATATGTATTTTTGTTTTCGGAAAATACACTTAGATGGGGGTAGGGGAAGGACTGATCAAGGGTTTGAATTATTTTTATGGAAATACTTATGTAGGCCTATATCTCAAAAACTGAATATGTTACAGATGTGGGAATAGGTATTTGGAATCTCCTTTAAAAATATGGAAACATGTATTTATATTTTGACTTGAGAGGAGACTGTTTCTCGCATGTACAGTTCTATGTCGCATGGTCTTCTTAGCCCGAAAAGGTCATACAAAAAACATGGTTTACAAAGAATTTCTGGGGTAAATGAAACTCAATTTTTGGGTGAGTTTTTATACTTTAGGAATTTTCAGATAGTCTCTTAGTACAATGCCGAAGAACGGTTGCTCTGATCAAATTACAGAATCCATGCGAGCGAAGCCGCGGGTAATTGGTAGTATTTAAAAATTTATATATACCAGACATTCACTGGACCAAAAATGATATTCATAACGTGTAATAAGTAGTATGTTCCAAGCTGTCAACAGAGAGGTGGCATGGAATTACGTTTGTAGATGAATATGCTTGGAGTTTTTAAAGTAGGAAAGGTCATAATATGAAGATAAAGTTGGAATTCAAGAGGACAAATTGGACCAAATATTCATTTATAGAATGAGGAATAAGGGATTGGAATAATTTATCAAGAGAAATGTTGGATAACTTTCCAAGATCTTTGAAAACATTTCAGTTGATACAGAATCTGCCACCTGCCCTAAATGCAGATCATTGGTGATTGACTGTTGACTGACACTTCTATGAGGACCAAAGCATTGGAGCTTGTACATGAAGTTATGGTCTTCATTTCTGCTAATGCAGTTGATGTCGACATGGTGTCCATAACGGACTAAAGTCGATTTGAGTATGAATTCACATTGACACAATGAATGACCAGGAAAAGGACAACTGAAGCTGCTGTTCACAAAGTTTCATCTACGACTCACTCCTGCACCTCATAAGTGCTTATTTCTATGTCTGGACACCTCACAAAGAAAATGTGGATCTGATTTGAAGAAGTGGTAAGTCTGATAAACATGTTTCCAACACACTACAGTGTAATCAACCTCCAAATATAGAATATGAATGCAGCACCAATGGCAAAATATCAACAGCTCTCATACTGTCCTGGATGTGTAAAGTACTGGAACCAGAACTAAAGGAAGCATTGCCTCTATTGCATGATGCATGGTATGGTCAAACGGACACAAGTTTGTTGATGCAAGGTTGTAAATATTCTCACAAAAATCATACCACCTCAGCCTCTTGACAGCTGTTTCTTTCGCCAGTGCAAAGTACTGTATTTGCATGACACATGGAAGAGTACATAAATTGTGATGTGGAGAATGCTGTCCTCATTTTCAAGTTGTATTGTTTTATATACAATCAGTTGAGTTAACCACAGTACCAGTCTATACTTCGCTTTGTGTGGAAGGCATCTGGATACTTGTCACAGGACATGCCACTTCGTTCTGTAATGTGTTGGACATCACTTTTGCTGTTCTTGACACATGCACTTTGTTTGCATCACTGCTTTTGCACACCACATCACCACAATGTTAAATGAGGTGTGTATATGACATTTGAAAATTCAAGATGTACATGTATATTATTTCACACATTTCAAAGGTAAAGTATGTTCAGCATGTTATAACTGCAGGTATTACAATTGTGCACCCTATTTTCAAAAGCCTTGTTTTAGGGGTTGCAACTGCAAAATCTGCACTTCACACCAGTTACTTTGGTCTCTAGCTTGTTCACTCCAGAAGGTTTTTGTGACAGTACTCATTGGGAAGTAATAAATGTAAACAGACTCTGGGATCAGTTTAAAGCAATTGTTGAGGAATGTAAAAATTGGTTTGTACCTTACAGCAACGATGGGACAGGAAAGGGCTAGGAGTAGGAAGGAAGCGGCCGTGGCCTTAATTAAGGTACAGGCCCAGCATTTGCCTGGTGTGAAAATGGGAAACCACGGAAAACCATCTTCAGGGCTGCCGACAATGGGGCTCAAACCCACTATCTCCCGAATACTGGGGTTGTTACAAGTCATTAATCTCATTTTTGGTCCGTATTGACAACAGTGATTACATTCAATTTACAAAGTATACATTTATTATTCACCTATTCAATACCTACAGTACCACGTTTTGTGGTTAAATAATCATAAAAGATTGAAAATTTGTGGACATGTTTCACCCTTCCTATTGGGCACCATCAGCACATTAGCTAATCTTAAAACAAACAGTTTTATTAAGAATGATTACACTATTGTTTATGAAAAATTGAGATGAGGTATGTTGTGATATTTAAAAAAAAAATTCTTTGAAACAGTAGTTAAGAAATTGTTAAGATGATGATGTAGGAATCTCGACGGATAGTGTGTTGTTAAATCAAATGCTGTGTGAGTATCTACACACGAGATTCCTACAACATCTGGAAGACCACACTTATATGTGAAAATCAACATAATTTTCTAACACAGATAGATCTCCAACTTATACTCCATTTCAACGATTATACCAGAGTGTATCTTATATCAATTGAACTCAATGAAGATACACCATTTGCTTCTTCTCAACATAATTTTAACAATTGTAATGCATAATTTAAAACAAAATTCATCCTCTGATCTACTTAGCAGCGACCGCGGCAAATATTACTGACTTTCACTAAGAAGAGGATCCATTTCAGTTCCAGATACATGCCGATTTTAAAAACTTCTTATCATTACAAATATAATTTTTAGACAATATTGTAAAATATACTACAATAATTTTAACATGTGCTTATACTTCCCATGTCAAATTTCTTCACTACGGTACTGTTTCAAAGAAATTTTTTTTTTAATATCACAACATACCTCATCTCAATTTTTCATAAACATTAGTGTAATCATTCTTAATAAAATTGTTTGTTTTAAGATTAGCTAATGTGCTGATGGTGCCCAATAAGAAGGGTGAAACACGTCCACAACTTTTCAATCTTTTATGATTATTTAACCACAAAAAGTGGTACTGTAGGTATTGAATAGGTGAATAATAAATGTATACTTTGTAAATTGAATGTAATTACTGGGGTTTGTACCTTTAATGGTGGTAAGGAATGGTAAATATCCACTATATTATAACAGAGAAGTAAAGAGACTAAGGAGGAGGTGCAGGTTGGAAAGAAATAGAGTTACAAATGGCTGAAGGAACTTACTAGGAAATTGAATCTAGCAAAGAAGTCAGCTAAGGATAACATGATGGCAAGCATAATTGGTGGCCATACAAATTTTAATGAAAAATGGAAGAGTATGTATAGGTAATTCAAGGCAGAAATAGGTTCCAAGAAAGACATTCCAGGAATCGTTAATGAACAAGGAGAGTGTGCAAGCGAGGATCTTTAAAAGGCAAAAGTATTCAGTCAGTAGTACGTAAAGATTGTTGGTTACAATGATAATGTACAGATAGAGGAGGTGACTAATACTCAAGAAGTATTAACATTTACCTATGATAACAATGACATTTACAATAAGACACAAAAGGTGAAAACTAGAAAACCAGCTGGAATTGTTAAGATTTCTGGGGATATACCAAAGGCAATGGGTTGGGATATAGTACCATATCTGAAGTACATATTTGATTATGGTTTGCATGAAGGAGCTATACCAAATGAACGGAGAGTTGCTATAGTAGCCCCTATGTATAAAGGAAAGGGTGATAGACATAAAGCTGAAAATTACAGGCCAGTCAGTTTGACAAGCATTGTATGTAAGCTTTGGGAAAGCATTCTTTCTGATTATATTAGACAGGTTTGCAAAATGAATAACTGGTTTGATAGAAGGCAGTTTGGGTTTAGGAAAGGTTATTCCATTGAAGCTCAACTTGTAGGATTCCAGCAAGATATAGCAGATATCTTGGATTAAGGAGGTCAAATGGACAGTATCGCGATTGACCTGTCTAAAGCATTTGATAGGGTGGATCATGGGAGACTACTGGCAAAAATGAGCGCAATTGGACTAGACAAAAGAGTGACTGAATGGGTTGCTATATTTCTAGAAAATAGATCTCAGAGAATTAGAGTAGGCGAAGCTTTATCTGACCCTGTAATAACCAAGAGGGGAATTCCTCAAGGCAGTATTACTGGACCTTTATGTTTTCTTATTTATCAATAAGTGAAGTGTAAAGAAGTGGAATCAGAGATATGGCCGTTTGCAGACGATGTTATTCTGTACAGAGTAATAAATAAGTTACAAGATTGCGAGCAACTGCAAAATGACCTCGATAATGTTGTGTGATGGACAGTAGGCAATGGTATGATGATAAACGGGGTTAAAAGTCAGGTTGTGAGTTTCACAAATAGGAAAAGTCCTCTCAGTTTTAATTACTGCGTTGATGGGGTGAAAGTTCCTTCATTGGGATAATCATATAAAGGAGATTGTATATAAAGTGTACAGATCTCTGCACATGGTTATGAGGGTGTATAGGGGTTGTAGTAAGGATGTAAAGGAGAGGGCATATAAGTCTCTGGTAAACCCCAACTAGGGTCTGGTTCCAATGTATGAGACCCTCACCAGGATTACTTGATTCAAGAACTGGAAAAAATCCAAAGAAAAGCAGCTTGATTTGTTCTGGGTGATTTCCAACAAAAGAGTAGCGTTACAAAACTGTTGCAAAGTTTGGGCCGGGAAGACTTGGGAGAAAGGAGGCGAGCTGCTCTACTAAGTGGTATGTTATAATAGACGTAAATAAAAACAATACGATAAACCACCTTTCCAATACTTATCAATCCTTATATTAGGATACAATCATTACAACCAGTGTTATAAGTTGGGACATGTTTTGCTCAACTGTTGTAAGCATCTTCAGACATAATAAACTCAACCTAAAGTTTGGTCAGGGCCCCGAACCTAGTGACTTAAAGTATAATAGTTCTCTAAGAACTAATCTCCTTAGTGACAATCAATGACCATATAATTAGTGTATAAGCTTCTAACAATTTCACATAATTAAGAAAATAAAACTACATTCATATTGACGGAGGTTAAAATATATCAAATTACATAAGCTGATAATAAAGTAAATAATCATATTAGATTTTACATTGCTATCAGTCAATCACAAGAAAACTGTTTTACAGTACTTCTAAAAATTATTATTATTTTTTGTTGAATGATAAAGTAAAATAAAAACAGTCACAAGTTAAATCTCATTCTATTGCATAGAAAATGAGAGCCAGGTACGAAAAATCACTTAATAGATAGTTGACTAGTGCAATAGTTCACATCACAGAATTAATCACTCCTGAAACTGCATATGTGTGTAGAGGTAAGTACCCAAATTTCCTTTGATAATAAGTTAAAGCCAAAATAGGTGTCCTCGAGTTTCTACTGGAAGTTCAACAAGGTCATTGATGGAGAATAATATTCAATGAGCGTGTACTAAAGTCTGAAAATATAAAAGAGAAAAGATATACGTCAGTTCTACAAAAATTAAAGTATCTAATGAAGTGAGAGTCTAAGACTGCTTACCCCTTATGTTGGAAGAGAGGCGACTAGTCACTTTAGCTGCTCAAGAAGGTCTGGTAATCATCTGCCTGCTACTACGTGTGTAGTAGGGGTGTGCTAGCATGGGCGGAGAGCAAGCCGGGAGGGGAGGGGTAGGCGTAACCTTGAGAGCGTTAGAAGTTGGAGGCAAAGTTGTGGCATAAGGAGTAGATAAGGCGGAAGCTGCTGATAAGACTAGTCGCCTCTCTTCCAACATAAGGAGTAAGCAGTCTTAGACTCTCACTTCATTAGATACTTTAATTTTTCTAGAACTGACGTATATCTTTTCTCTTTTATATTTTCAGGCTTCAATACACCCTCATTGTGTTTTATTCTCCATCTAAGACTTTGTTGAACTCCCAGTAGAAACTCGAGGACACCTATTTTGGCTTTAACTTACTATCAAAGGAAATTTGGATACTTGCCTCTACACACATATGCAGTTTCAGGTGTGATTAATTCTGTGATGTGAACTATTCCACTAGTCAACTATCTGTAAAGTGATTTTTCGTACCTGACTCTCATTTTCTATGCAATAGAATGAGATTTAACTTGTGACTATTTTAATTTTACTTTATCATTCAACGAAAAATAATGATTTTTAGAAGTATTGTAAAACAGTTTTTTAGTGATTGACTGATAGCAACATAGAATCTAATATGATTATTTACTTTATTATCAGCTTATGTAATTTGATATATTTTAACCTCCGTCAATATGAATGTAGTGTTATTATCTTAATTATGTGAAATTGTTAGAAGCTTATACACTAGTTATACGATTATTGATTGTCACTAAGGAGAAGATTAGTTCTTAGAGAACTATTATACTTTAAGACACTAGGTTCAGGGCCCTGACTAAACTTTAGGTTGAGTTTATTATGGCTGAAGATGCTTACAATAGTTGAGCAAAACATGTCCCAACTTATAACACCAGTTATAATTATTGTATCCTAAATATAAGGATTGATAAGTATTGGAAAGGTGGTTTATCTTATTGTTTTTATTTATGGCTATTATAATCTATATCCAATACGGTTTACAATGAGATTTATAACATGTAATAAGTGGTATGTTCCGAGCTGTCAGCGGAGAGATGGCGTGGAATGACATCAGTAGACGAATAAGTTTGACTGGTGTCTTTAAAAGTAGGAAAGATCACAATATGAAGATAAAGCTGGAATTCAAGAGGACAAATTGGGGCAAATATTCCTTTACAGGAAGGGGAGTTAGGAATTGGAATAACTTACCTAGGGAGATGTTCAATAAATTTCCAATTTCTTTGCAATCATTTAAGAAAAGGCTAGGAAAAAAACAGATAGGGAATCTGCCACCTGGGTGACCATCCTAAATGCAGATCAGCAGTGATTGATTGATTCATTGATTGAAGTCGAAAAATGTCCCTTGTCAGAGTGAGAGTTGGGTCTCAAACACTGTGGCTAAGTAAGCTCATAGTTTTACATGACTGTTCATATTATGATCATAGCCTCGGGTGTAGCTAAGCAATTCAACATGTTGTTCACTCAGTACCCTAGCATAGAGAAGTCAATCTCTCTCGCATCTAGGTAAAGTTATGGAGAATGCCATCCAGTTTGCATGTTGCATATAATTGTTAACATACATAAATAAGATGAATGTGATGACAGAACTCCAGGTCTCCTGGGCTTGATCCCCAACTTAAAATAACATGGTTGTATTATTAGAAGTTGTCCCATACTCAATGTAAAGCCTAAAGTAGTCGACAAGAACTATAGTTTAGAACTGTCTATCAAGTGTTGCCAACTTCAGTTCTGTCTTACTATTCTCATGGCAAAGTCACAATGTTAAGAGATGCCTAATGAAAAATGTTAAACTTATCAGCTATGTCTCGGTGTTTAAAGTAGATAATTTACAGAAGCTATGGTGCCCTATTGAAAAATACAGCAAAGAAAAATGACAGGTATTCAGAGGTTTTTGGTGAAATAGCATAACGTTAGTAAACAATAAACATCAGGTGGAGGCAGATTTGTAGCAGAACCATCAACTTCAGTCTGAGATCCAAGTTCAATGACAATCCTTGCCATAATTTAACAAGTGCCTACATTCCCCTCTACGCACTGAACACTCCAGATCTCAAGGAATTCAAGAAATACACTGCATGCTCCATCCCAGATGAATCAGTTCCTAAGAGGAGCTACTCCTCACTAATTTGTAATGGAATGATGGATGATATTAAAGAATACATTAAGGATGGTCCTATATAAGTACCTATTGACTAGACAGCAGGTAATATATTCTTTGATTCATAAAATGGCCAATATTCTGAACCAATTCTATTGACCTGTTCAGTACTAGTAAATGCAACAATATATAGTAAAATCATTTTCACAATGCCACGGGAAACCTGCACTTAGATTGTGGAAAACAAAAATATTCAATGCTTGTCAGTGATGCCACTGCAAGAAGAAAGAAAACGGAATGATATTGATGGTACAGGTAGATTTGTTTATTTCATCACAGAAGACCATTTTTCTTAATCCACATAGAAAATTCCAAATCATGGATGAATTGTATCTTCCACTGCCATTAACTCTTAAGCCTACAAGATGGGAAATGCTACTGGCAATGGAATGTTATTGAGAAAATTTGGACCCAATTAAGAATATTTTGGATGAAATTGATTTGGAAAATGTTGCATCAATCAAAGCTGCAAAAATGGCTATCAACAACATGAATGTCTGTTAAAAACAAATGCATAAAAGCTTCTTCACACATCACCAAAGCAGATGAAACAGTTGAAAATAATTGACTTTCTGTCAGTCTTTGGAAATTGGATTAATTTTTAAAATAATCGCATGTACGGTTGTTGAGGTGGGTGAAAAAGAAAAGTTGATTTTGTAAACTTAAAGCATCTTTGTTTCAAGGAAATGAAAGAGCCTAGTGCAGCAACAAATGGTAACTCAAATGTGAAATTAGATTTAACCCCAGAACGTCCTGTAAGAATGAAATGTTCCGATTTTAACATATGAGGTTCACATATTTTTCAGTTGATATGAATCTGATCTGACAGACAATAGGTGAAAGTTTGTATTCCGGCATTTTAAAAATATACTTGTTCTTCATTGCTTCAGTGATGAAAAGTGAAACACGTTAAGAAACTTAAACCTTTATTCTAGATTGTTAATCATTGAGCTGAGTAGCTCAGACAGTAGAGTGCTGGCTTTCTGAGCCCAGCTTGGTGGATTTGATCCCAGTTCATTCTGATGGTATTTGTAGGTGCTCATATACATCAGCCTTGCATCAGAAGGTTTACCAGCAAGTAAAAGAACTTCTGTGGGACTATATTCTATTACCTTGGTATCGCCAAAGCCATATAAATGGTTAGTGGGACATAAATCACTAACGTTATCAGATTATCAAACCCGTTTGGCTTAAGTTCAAAAAGCCACTGCAAATAAACCAAGATCCTCCAAAATTATCTATTTGCAACTGGCATTATAGCCTTTTCTATGCCATATATTGATGATGGGATAGAAAGGGCTAGGAGAGGGAAGGAAGCCGTCATGGCATTAATTAAGGTACAGCCCCAGCAATTGCCTGGTGTGAAAATGGGAAACCGCGGAAAACAATCTTCAGGGCTGCCGACAGTGGGATATGAACCCACTATCTCCAGAATGCAAGCTCACAACTTGATCAAAACCTTGGTAATTCACTGCATTAACTTTATTCCACCTTGATTTGATTTCTGTCACTCTACCATCATCCTAGGAGAACACAGTCCTAAATTCTTGAAATGTTCCACCTGCTCCAATTTTGTGTTTTATCCCTGACATTCAGCTTTAGCTTTACTCCTAACCAGCATCACGTAAGTCCTTGGAATTGCAGATTATTCATATACTTAATGTCTTCCTTTTAAGATCCAAGATAGTAGATTGCAAGGTTTTGTAAAGACTGCCAATTAGAAGTCATTATAAGTGAAAAGTCATTATAAGTGAAAATGGTCATACAATTTTAACTAACTAATCTTTCCTACACATTGCTTTACGTTGCACCAACACAGATAGGTCTTATGGCGACGATGGGATAGGAAAGGGCTAGGAGTGGGAAGAAAGCGGCCCTGGCCTTAATTACAGGACAGCCCCAGCATTCACTAGTGTGAAAATCGGAAACCACGGAGAACCATCTTCAGGGCTGCCAACAGTGGGGTTCGAACCCACTATCTCCTGAATGCAAGCTCACTGTTGTGCGCCCCTAACCCCACAGCCAACTTGGTCGGTACTAATACCTCCCTGTCATTCTGTCTTTTGGTAAATGATCCATGTAAGTGATGACTAATAAGGTTGAAAGATGAGAACCTTGCCTAATCCCTGTAACTACAAACATTGAAAAAATATTGCATCACCAATGAAGTATATAATTTGTGACATTTCACACAAAAATGGACCTGATTCATGCAAGTATAATACATTTGTAGTAATTCCTGCTAAACAAAGCAAAAATGTAACCATTTCTCTGCAGGATCATATCAACGGTTTCTCAATAGGAATTCTTTATATCAGTCTTCACAATGTTAATATTAGGTACCATATCTCCTTGCTTGGATACATACTTTAATCTGTCTTCCCATATCGTCTGCAAGGTCAAGTCATTCTTGGTTCAGTTTGTCCTATTAATCACTGCCGATTCTGCACAAGCCATGCAGATTACACAATTGGGACATGTTATGGTGGTACATCCATGAAGAGTTCTTTTCAATTTATTTCAGACATGCTCAAAGGGGTTCATGTCTGAGGAACAGGCAGGCCACTATATTTAGGTGATACCGGCATGACAAAAGGAAAATATTGGTCAGAACATGTAGCAAGAACCAAACAACATGATGAGCAGTAACTCAAGGCCACAGTGGGAAGATTGGAGAAGGGGAGGGGAAAGAGGAAAAGGAGTGATTATGGACCTCCAATGTAAAAACCATGTGCAGAATATGTAGTGGTAATTGAAGCCAAGTGTAGTAGTCCGTGTTGGTAAGTTGGGTGATACGAAAGTTATTAATAATATTGTTATTGGTTTTTATATCCCACTAAATACTTTTATGTTTTTCTGAGATGCTGAGGTGTCGGAATTTTGTCCCGCAGGAGTTCCTTTACAAGCCCGTAATACTACAAACACAAGGCTGACCTTCAGATATTAGTGGACTGAGCTGGGATCGAACTTGCCAACTTGAGCTCAGAAGGCCAATGCTTGACCATCTGGACTACTCAGCCTGGCAGGCAAGTTCTTCATTGTTGAAGAAGGAAAACAGAGTGTACATGTACAGTTATTTGTTATTGGAGAACAGTGAAGAACCTGCATATTTAATTCAACAGCATGTGTCCTAGGTTATGGGTATTTCAGTGAGTTGCATTAAGATAAAAGAAGACTAAGAAAGAGAACTTAAACCACACAGACTTAGATGATTTTGACATGTAGTTATGATACTTAGCATTATGCAGAAATGAAGGGTGGCCTATAGTCTACATGGGTAAGACATAATGTTCATGCATTGCACACTAACAAAAAAGTGTGGAGTGATGATCAGAACACAGGTCTTCTAGCTCCAGGTTCTGAAGGCCAGTGAGGTATCATTGCTCATGCAGGTGCGGGGGAGGGTTTTGTCCAAAACGCTTTCCTGATATTTAACAAAATGGGCATCAAGACTGGAGATTACCATAGCAATATGAACTTCATGATTTACAACTACGTGGTTTCCCATTTTCACACCAGGCAAATGCTGTGGCTGTACCTTAATTAAGGCCACAGCCGCTTCCTTCCCAATCCAAACCCTTTCCTGTCCCATCGTCGCTGTAAGACCTATCTGTGACGATGCGACGTAAAGCAAGTTGTTGATTTACAAGTGGTTAAAAAAATTAATTAATTTCAAACCTTCTGCCTGAATCTGCCTTGGTGATTGATGACACTTCTTACTGCAATGTTACAAGTCTTTTACCATATGTTAATTTTAGTTCAAGTCTCTCTAAGGCTTTAAAAAAAAAAAAAAATTTCATGTATATGTAAATCAGGTGCTTGATTCTATTTCAGGTTAAGATAATGGCTGATGATGCCTAAATACAAGGCGAAACATGTACTATTTTAGTTAACATGCCAATGTAAATCAACTACGACAAGACTTAATTTATTAATTTGACCACCTAATCAATACAATAACTTATTGTTATTATTCCAATGCTAAGATTCTGCAGCCAGAAAAAGCAGATATGGTTGACCGACCCATGGAATTCCTTCTGACCCGAAAATATACCGACCACAACTACACTAGTGTCCAAAAGTTAAGCATAATCATTAACGAGGCCATACCGCCTGATAGGAATGTCAGACGGATTTCTGAACAAACGGAAGCTGACTCACACACCATATATGTCACACAACTTGTCCAAAAAAAACAGTGTCAGAAAGGTTCTGATAGCTAAGGTACAACTTCGACAACTAACAAAACTTGGCAACGTCTTCCACAACAAAATATGCTGTTAATAGGGTGTATGGTTAGTCCTAACGGCCACACATGCTTTGCAGCGACGTGGCATGCTCTCGATCAGATGGTCCAAGACCTCTTGTGGCAGTTGATCCCATTCCTCCAAAAGGGCAATGCGAAGGTCTTGGAGGGCCTTGGTGGAGGCTGACGGGATGCAATTCAACTCCCCAATGCATCCCAGGCATGTTGCATAGGATTCAGATCCGCAGACTTCGCTGGCCAATCCATGCGATGAATGTCTTCCCCAGCCAGAAATTCATCCACCAGAGCAGCGTGATGCGGTCGGGCATTATCATTCATTACAAGAAAGTCTGGACCAACCACACCTCAGAAGAGTCGAACATGTGGTCTCAGTACCTCATCCCTGTATCTCCGCATGTTAACAGTGTTCCTCGGACCACCCATGAAGATGTGCAGGCCCGTACAGCCATTCAACATGACGCTGCTCTACACCATGACGCCACGACCACCATACTGGTCCCGTTCCACTATGTTCCTGTGGTTGTATCGGCTACCCGGTTCTCTCCCAATTAATGTGCGACGGGAATCGTTCTGTAAAATGAAGTGGGATTCATCTGTGAAGAGCACGTCTCCATTCATTCTTGGTCCAGTTTCGATGTTGACGGCTCCACAGTAAACAGGGCCTAGTCTCTGTGCTGGAGTGAGCGGGACGCACACACCGCTGGATGATGGGCAAACAGCCCTGCTGTTCTGAGCCTCTGGTACACAGTTTGCCAGAGTAGAGATGGGCGGGTTGACACTGCTGAATGTTTCGAAACACCATGGGTCGACATTAGTTGCAATTGGTACCATTATGTGAGGAACACTATGGTCTGTGCATTGCCTGTGGTTAGTACCATTGTGTGCATCCCACCGAGATGGAGGAGCGGCTGCGCTCGATTACATAGACTAATGTCAGTGCATGAGAATGTGCTGTGCACTGCACTAAATTGTTCCCCTATACTCAGAATGGGTCTGCGTTACCTATGAGTAGTACCACTATATGAGGAACACCATGAGTCTATGTTACCTGATTAATACCACTAAGTGAGGAACACCATGGGATTGTGCACTGTCCGTGATTAGTACCACTATGTGAGGAACATCATAGGTCTGCGTTGCCTGTGAGTAGTACCATTATGTGAGGAACACCCCAGGTCTACATTGCTTATGAATAGTACCTTTATGTGAGGAACACCATGGGTCTGTGTTACCTGTGAGTAGTACCTTTATGTGTGACATACCATGGGTCTAGGATTACCTATGATTAGTACCACCATATGATGAAACACCATGATTTTACGATACCTGCTATTAGTACCACTATATAAGGAACACCATCAGTCCACTTTACCAGTGATTAGTACGATTATGTCCGGCTCCATAGCTAAATGGTTAGTGTGCTGACCTTTGGTCACTGGGGCCACGGGTTCGATTCCCGGTAGGGTCGGGAATTTTAACCATCATTGGTTAATTTCGCCGACACGAGGGCTGGGTGTATGTGTCGGCTTCATCATCATTTCATCCTCATCATGACGCGCAGGTCACCTACGGGTGTCAAATCAAAAGACCTGCACCTGGCGAGCCGAACATGTCCTCGGACACTCCCAGCACTAAAAGCCATACACCATTTCATTTTAGTACGATTATGAAGGGCCGGTGACCTGGATTTTGGACCCCTTTGTACAACAAGCATCGTCTCAGAAAATAAGGCATTGTGAATTGGATTTACTGATTGTTTTGGATATATGGTCATTTTTCATCATCATTCGTTTTAGATTCTAGATGGTGGATACATTTTGAAGTTTTAATTATCGTTTCATTTTGTTGCACCTCGTACCATTAGGGGCTGATGACCTAGCTGTTAGGCCCCTTTAAAACAATCATCATCATCATCATCATCTCTCGTAACACTAACCACTCTGTACATCGAACCAAATACTCCTGTAGATGATAAAACAGAAAACTATTCAAGGCCGTCAAGAAAACTAGCATGGATGCAAATATTGCTATAGCCAGAGATATAAACTATCAAATTGATCAACCAAGTCAGAAGAAAAAGTTGGTGTTGAAAATGCTGGTAGAGGGAGGATTCAACCTAGTGAATCAGAAAGAGGATAAAACATACTTTGCATACAACAGTTAAAGTTCTAATGATTTACAGTGCTTCGTAAGTCTCCGCAGCAAGCAGTGCAGCTGTGGACAATTTGAGTGGCAGCAATGTCTGCTCAGGGTCAGATGTGAGTGGGCAAATTGCACAACACACTGAACTGAGGGATTAAAAGCACAACGGTTCTGTAATAACTAGGGATGAGATTTTGCCTATGTGCCTATTTTATTCCTGAATATGGAAATGTATTAAGTTTGTACTATGTAATTACAGAAATGTAAGCTTTTAAGACATAGGTTCTTCCTACCTGGAATTTGTTGGTTTTAGTGTGCCTATAAATGCCTATTTCAGGGGTTTGTGCCTATTTGGAGTATAATTGCCTATTTGCCTTTTAAAGAATCCAATTTTCTTCCAGTGCATTTTACTGTATTCTAGCTGGTGTGCTTGAAATAACTATTTTCTCATTTTTCAACATCTGTTTACCCCACCAACAAGAAGGAGAATTCTCGAAGTCTCCAGAAATAGCACTTAGGAACAACATGACCACAAAGCCTTCCACCCCTCCCACCTCATAAGATGATATACGAGAACCAATCAACTTTACAAAGGTAAAATATTGAGTGTATCCTCCTAATTCAATGCATCATATAATTCCATCATTAGATGGAGTAATCAAATTCAAACATGTTTTGGTTCGTTTGAGCCATCTTCAGTGAAAAAAAAAGGTGGGGGGTGAAATAATTTACATAATACAAACTAAAAGAATGGCAAAAAACATAATGAAGGAACAAATGAAAAAACAAGAGAGACATGACAGAAACAAAATTAGCACAATATACAATATTTACATCATCATGTGAAGCAAAAAAAAGAACAACTCGCTGCGATAAAATAAGTGAAAGCAGGGGTTAATGAAAACAAATAAAAAATCATTTGTTTTCATTTCTTTTCTTCTTAGGTTAACACAGTTTTAAGTTTCAATTAAAATTTCGGCCATGGACAATGAGGATGCTGTCTATATAAGAGAAACCAAGAAAGTCATGTCCTGCCCATTGGTTCGATCAGATTTGGCGTTCCTGAACGCAACTTCAGCTAGCTGCCAGAAGCCATCACAGAGTTGGAGAGCGTGGCATGTCCCTTATGGAGTCCATTAGGATTGTGAATGAAGTTAGGGGAAGTCTTGAGCAAATATCGGGAAGGTAGCAGCTATCAGGGAAACGCCTGATAGGGTCCTGCAATGAAATCCAGAGTGGAAAGAGATAGTAAAAGTACCACATCATGTGATGTGATGTTGGGAAATCCTTCTCACAATACAGAAACATTCTTCATGACAATAGAACACAAATGTTATCTGAAAATATTGACAATTTGTTAGCTGTAAATTCTTTCCGTAGTCACTGAGTGTACTATTAAATTATAAGTATTTTTTTCATGCCTATTTTGGCTATTTTTAGTGCCTATCTGCCTGCCTATTTTAACTACTTTTAGTGCCTATAAATCCTAGCCCTAGTAATAACATATTACACAAAGATAGACTGTTATAATTCCATTTGGCTATTACTAGTTTGGTGCAGCATCTGCTGTGGATTGGAAACTACATCTTACCGTGTAGTGGAGGATAGTGTTGTGTGTGAGTTGCAGGGATGTTGGGGACTACAAACACCCAGCCTCCGAGCCAGTGGAATTAAACATTTAAGATAAAAATTTCCGACCTGGCCGGGAGTTGAACCCAGGGTCCTCTGAACTGAAGGCGACTACGCTGACCCTTCAGCCAAGGAGCCGGACAGATAGATTGTTATACAGTTACCAAGTTCACAGCAGATGTTGAAAATGTTTACGATGAAATTCCAAGCATTGGGCAACGCGTTTGCACTTATTATCAAAAACTTTTACCAATATTTCACTATGCATGGAGTTCACAAAATATGTTATGGCTACTTTTAATTCCTTAATTGTTCTGGGAGTAGACTGGTAACTAAGGACTTGGCAGCACACCAGGAAAAAAAAAAATCAGGAAATGACAAATCGGTGCTAAGTGGTGGCCAGAGCCCTCTTGAAATTACGGTATTAGTTCCCGAATATATCACTTAAAATTTGCATGGAGCGATTGGAGGTATGAGCTGTGGCTCCGTCTTGTTGGAAGAATGAGCCCATCATTTCTGTTTCATTCAGTTCTGCAATGATTCAGATTTTTTCATTACAGTAAACTTTTGAATCTGCCATGCGGTTAAAAAAATTGTTGGCCCAATCATTCGTGAATGTGAGATTGCAATTCACACGTCAATCTTTTGAGAATGAAGTTGTGTTCACGATTGCATATGGATTTTCAGACGTCCAGAGACAGGTATTTTGACTGTTTATGTAGCCAGTTAAATGAAACCAAGCTTCATCAGTAAAAAATGTTCTGTCTAACACTTCCTTTGCATGACGATTAACAAACTGCTGAAATCATTTGAAATTATAAAAATACTCTTCTATGTGTCTGCCAACTTCAACTCCTGAACGACAGAAAATTTATAAGGATAAACAATTAGTTTCTTTCTTGCTGCTCTATGCATTGGGAAGACAGATATTCTAATCTGCTGTGCCAATTTCCATATGGATTTACACAAGCTTTCAATCAGCCTGTTGAAAATATCCAAACGTTTCTCTTCCATTAAAATTGGTGGTTTACAGCTTTTAGGAGCAGCAAATATGGCACTGCAGCTACAAAATGTACTTATTAAATCTCGCACAGCATCACAATGCGGTAGAATTGAACCAACCATTCGCAAATCATCTTTTCTATGTGTCCATGTATTTGTCTTCTTCCCCGAACACCTACTCCACTAAAAATGTTTGCTCCTATGTACTAAGCATCTTAAGTCTAGCACGCTGCTGACCACCTTCCCCACCTTCACCTTAACAGCATTGCATCCCACTAGGCTCAACTGGAGTGTTGCAAACATACGCAGTATCACTGTCAGCCAAGGTCACTTTGGAGACTCATTTCTAACGCACATTAGTTTTCTTTAAAGGAAATGAGATCACCATACAGATATAGAATGGCCTCTGGACCTTAGGTGTATCACTAATCAGGAAACACATTATGGTAGCAACTGATACCATGATAACCCAACCAACATTCAGCTCAAAGTACTCGGGCAGAGTAAGAAAATCTTCTAGAAGGCTCGACCCAGAAAAACTCCAGAAAAATGAAGCAATTATAATGGTTACAGTTTGGTTAAGGGAAGTGGTCATTCCAATCAGAGAGAGAAAACTCCAACTATGATTTGCTAAAGAGTAAAAGAAAGGAAACTCTGTTTTTGCTACACAAGGCGAGGACACTAGGCATGGACAGGGATTTATGAAAATGCACCAAACATGGAAGAGAGTGCAAAAACTTCTGGAGTTTTCACACCACATAGAAGAAGAGGCAAGAAAACTAGCAGAGTCTGCAAAAACTGATCCCTTCCTGGTACTCGGAAAGAAAATAATTCCAAGACCGAAGCAAATCCCAATGGACAGAGGAAAGAAAATTTCAGAGCTATTCTAAACCAGAAAGACAAGAAATGCACTTAAAGAATGAAGGACAAAGAATTGGCAGAAGCATATGACATCGATGATACAAAGGGACCAGCAGAAGAGAGCACTCAAATATCACATACAGAAATCTCACTGAAACAGTGGCGTATGCTGAGTCCAGAACGTGGGCTACCACTAGACTTAGGTTACCCCTTTGTGATGGTTGGTTTAGTGAATGTCAAGCCTTTTAAGAGTTTTGAGCTGCAGCCAGTAGCCAACAGGGAAGCCTGCTGTGTTGTCTAGGCTGCTTCACAAGCTACTACCCTGGCCACTACTACTGTCCATACTCAACACCTGATCAGAGGAGATGGTAGCTTAAGGTTTAGCAAATTAAAGTCATGCTTTATGGCTAAATGAATAGAATGCTTGCCTTTGGTCCAATTGCCCCAGTTCAGTTCTCAGAATCAAACCCCTTGTACTGTTAATTCCCCTGGCTTGGGGGCTGGGTGTTTATGATGTCTTCGTCATTCATTTCATCCTCATTAGGTCACCACGAATAACTATACAGATGCCATGCACCATTATTATTAAATAAAAATTTTGAATTTTACAGCGTTACCAGAAGTCGTACGCATCATTCACTGGTTTATTACCTTCCTCGGGAGATCAGTGGTGGTGTCCGAGCCATGATCACGGGTTTGATTCCAACCATCAAAAGAGAATACCAAACCTGAAAGATAGCATTTCATTTTAGCAGATCTACCTATAAAAATAAAATTATATTACTCCTATAACAGCAGCCCTGCAGTGTCTTCCTACAAAGATGTAGAAGTAACGCGAGTGAAATATCAGCGCTATGGTATCTATGAGTATGAGGTGATGAAGTATATACGATGAGGAACGCATGGCTGTTAGTAAACAGTGGCAATCTGATGAACCGAAGCCTAGCACACCTATCCCCCCCGGTCCCTGCACCTATCGGGCATACATCAGCAAGCAGCACGAGGTGGCTCGAGGGGAGAGGGACACAAAGCCTGGCCTACAAGATATGTCACAGAAACATGTGCAACTTTTTTTTAATTGCTTTGAAGTTTTGTAAATGGAACGTGTCAGGTGCTTACATTATAATGTGCTTAAGATTTCCATCATTCTCATCTGAGGTTTGGGCTTCACCGATAGCCTTGGTAGCCTTCAGTATACGCCACTGCACTGAAGATAAAGCAAGCAAAAAACAAAAGGGCATCAGGTATGGTCTAAATTTACACAGAACACCTGAAAATATTAGAGATAACTGTTGCCAATATTATCTATTTTCGCTAGTGGTTTTATTGTTGTGCTAACACAATGAAGGTTTTCGGGTGATTCAAGGATGGGGAAGGGCTAGGAACGGGAAGGTAGTGACCATGGTCTTAATTAAGGTACAGCCCCAGCATTTGCCTGGGGTGAAATTTTTTTTTTTTCTTTTTTTGCTAGGGGCTTTTACGTCGCACCGACACAGATAGGTCTTATGGTGACGATGGGATAGGGAAGGCCTAGGAGTTGGAAGGAAGTGGCCGTGGCCTTAATTAAGGTACAGCCCCAGCATTTGCCTGGTGTGAAAATGGGAAACCACGGAAAACCATTTTCAGGGCTGCCGATAGTGGGATTCGAACCTACTATCTCCCGGATGCAAGCTCACAGCCGCGCGCCTCTACACGCACGGCCAACTCGCCCGGTGGTGTGAAAATAGGAAACTATGGAAAAAACCATCTCCAGGGCTGTCAACAGTGTTCCCAATATGGACAAAGCTGTGATGCCTTTTGACTCCTCCCCCCTTAGTAACTTACAGACTGGGCTGATTCAGAAAGAAAAAAAAAAAAGAGAGAGAGAGAGTGGGAGGGGGTTCATTTGTTTGTTTGTTTGTTTGTTTTATGCAACCTGGAATGTGACTGGTACCATCTAGCAGTCTGCCACAAGAAAGTAATGACACCGACAGAGTCTAGCAAGAACGAAACTATGAATACCCATTTGGGTATCATTTCTTCTTTCTGATATTTATTCGAGAGGCCAATCAATCAATCAATCAATCAATCAATCAATCAATCAATCAATCAATCAATCAATCAATCAATCAATCAATCAATCAATCCATCAATACTGATCTGCATTTAGGGCAGTCACCCAGGTGGCAGATTCCCTATCTGTTGTTTTCCTATCCTTTTCCTAAATAATTTCAAAGAAATTGGAAATTTATTGAATATCTCCCTTGTAAGTTATTCCAATTACTAACTCCCATTCCTAAAAACAAATATTTGCCCCAATTTGTCGTCTTGAACAGATGTCATCACGTAGTTGCTCTAGGAAGCCGGTATTACTTGCTCCACTCGGGACGGCTGTCAGTCATGTGACAACAGAGCAGCAGACAGGTGGGTTGCATACCGTGGCAGTACTGTACTTGCCATCTGAACAACAGCAATGAAATACATACCGGTACATAAATAAATCATCTGCGAGGAATTATGAAACATTATAATGTAAATAGAGTTGAGTAGGGTAATATGAAATGTATGTACATCCTCAAATGTGGTATTTTTAAGTTTTTCTAGTAACGCTATCCTTTCTCGGCCTTCATATTTATAATGCTTGTTGGCATGACATAAAGAGATTAAATTTGTTAATGTGATTCATATTAAACATTTTGCGTGTTATTTTCTTGAAGTATCAAATACTCTCCTTCCCAAGAAGGTTTGAAACTTGTTGGCGTTGATGTCCTACGCTGTGCTGAACTCTCTTCCATAGTAAATGCATCATTTACCGACTAGGCTTGAATGTCGTGTGCCGTGAGGATAAAGGCGGGAACACATTACTGTCACCTCATGTGAGTTCATGCGTACCATGTCGCAATTTAACCTGTCCAGAAAGATGTGCTATACCTTGGCACCACTGACTTTCAGTGCGTACTACATCATGCTCTTCCCCTACTTGCTCGCTAAGCTGCTCTCGTTCCTCAAGAGCGGGGAGCAAACTAGCTCTGAAGGCATTTCACCCTCGATTGACGATGCCTGCTCTTGAATTCCAACTTTATATCCATATTGTGATCTTTCCTACTTTTAAAGACACGACTCAAACTCATCTCATTCGTCTACTAATGTCATTCCACGCCATCTCTCTACTGACAACTCACGGGCATACCACTTAGTCAAGCAGCTCGTCTCCTTCCTCCCAAGTCTTCCCAGCACAAACTTTGCAACATTTTTGTAACGCTACTCTTTTGTCGGAAATCACCCAGAACAAATCGAGCTGCTTTTCTTTGGATTTTTTTCCAGTTCTTGAATCAAGTAATCCTGGTGAGGGTTCCATATATTGGAACCATACTCTAGTTGGGGTCGTACCAGAGATTTATATGCCCTCTCCTTTCATCCTTACTACAACCCCTAAACACCCTCATAACCTTGTGCAGAGATCTGTACCCTTTAATTACAACCCCATTTATGTGATTACCCCAATGAAGATCTTTCCTTATATGAACACCTAGCTACTTACAGTGATCCCCATAAGGAACTTTCAACCCATCAATACAGTAATTAAAACCGAGAGGACTTTTCCTATTTGTGAAACTTACAACCTGACTTTTAACCGAGTTCATGTCATCAAATACACTTGATAAACAAGACATGTTACATTATCCTTTATTATTTCAAATATTACATCGACGACGATCATAAACTTCTGCAAGAATTAAACCTTACTGTGATCTAATGCATGGTACATTAGAGTCACTGTTCCTATTACATCTGTGTGTACTGGTAAGTAGCACCACAAACATTCAAAGCTTACTGCTCCCATCTGGTCTTCATTATATGAACTGCTTTCATATGCATGCCATCCTGCCTTCAGATTGAGATTTCTCCTGCAGCTACCACTTCGCTACAAGGCTTGGTTTTATAAAGCCTTTTCACCACAGTGACATCTCCATTAAATAAGTATGAAGAATAAGGTGTAAAAATATCTGTCTACGTGCAACCGGTGATCTCGTGATTTGGTGATTGAAGTCTTATGCAATGATGCGATATAAGAGCTGAGAGAATACTGAGCAGTTCTTCCCAATATAGGCTAAAACAGATATCTCTGAGTGCTCATGTGCATGACTCATAGACATAGTGTAGGCTGGAGAGTTGAGCCTGATTTAATTGTCGAATGTCAACTGAGTTATAATACCAAGATTCATTGAAGTAATAAGTAGAAGAATCTATAATTAGCTTATCTCCTTACTATCTACTTTGAAATTATAATTTAACTACTTTTATAATACTACATATTAATCCAACTATACTTAAACCTCCCTGATAATAGAAATACAAGCGAGTCTATTATTTTCAAATGAGCTGAAAGCAAGAATTTGTACGATTCTTTCAGTGAGGCATGAATCTTTATGTCTCGCTCGCAGTGGAAGTTCAGCTCCTCACCAATGTCCAGTGTTTGAGTATTGGACCGGCTGTGTGTTGTGTCTCTCTGATCAATGAGTGCACCACTCAGCACTGTCTGCTGCAAGTCAGCCAACTTGTGTGCCATGAACTCACCCCTGCTGTGATTCGATTCACCTGGACAGTTGAATGAAACAATACGCTGCTTCAAAACATAATACACTCAGAAGCCAGCACTAATAGTATTGTGTAACAACTGATTTGCTTGGTTTTGTCAATACAAATTCAAAAATATGCCCTCAATAACTACTTAATTCCTTGACAGGCATATATTAACAACAATACAAACGGGATGCTGGGGCGTCTCATGCCATGGAAACGCATACATATTCAAAACTTATGATCTGCAAAACCCAACAGCTATGGTGCAGTCAGATTTTATGTAGGTTTTCCAAGAATTTCATTTTTTAAATGCTGATCCTCCCTGAATGCAACATTCAAGAACAGACTTTTCAAGTGCTTTTCAGCTATCACAAGTCAGCCAAACTGAAGTTCTATTGACCAGGATTTTGCGAGAGTAGGGTTGTGTATTCCTTAATTCTCGCTCATCAACAGTTTAACATATTAACTGCAACTTCATAACCCACTTCTTTTTCTTCCAAATGTTATTCCATTCTCCCCTTAGGGAGCGGGCTACCAGTCGAACGAAGGAACTCTTGGCCATAGGATTTTTCGTCTTTTTTGTTTTGTTTTGTTTTTCGAATTAAATTTTTGTGGTTGGTGTGCTATGTCATACGTGTTCTGAATTTCCTTTGTACCAGTCTGACGTGGAGGTTTGTTACAACAAGACGTCACCCAGTGCGGGGCCCACTTCAAACCCAGCCAAGTTACACCTTGTTATTCCCGCCAGAAGATGTAGGGTTCCAGCAGTACTGAAACACTGACTAAAGATGAGTGATAAAAAATAATAATTTTTTGGAAGAATAAAATATTCCAATCTCGATATTCCTATTGTAAATAACCCTAATTATAAAACGGTGAGCAATATATCCACTTGAAGGAACACACGAATATGGGATTCGCTAGTAACCTATGTTCATGACAAATTCGTCGTAACTGACATCGACTGAAACGATCGCACAAACTCTCTGAAATAGTGTTTCCTTTCTTTGAAACCCTCCTCTACGAACCATGTGACCTTGCCGCGGTGGGGAGGCTTGCGTGTCCCAATGATGCAGATAGCCAAGCCGCAGGTGCAACCATATCAGATGGGTATCTGTTGAGAGACCAACGAATGGTTCATCGAAAGGGGGGTAGCAGCCTTTCGGTAGTTGCAAGGGCGGCAGTCTAGATGATTGACTGATACGGCCTTGTAATAATACTCAACATGGCTTAGCTGTGTTGATACTGCTACACGGCTGAAAGCAACGGGAAACTACAGCTGTAACTAATTCCCGAGGACATGCAGCTCTCTCTGTATGAATGATGTACTGATGATGGCTTCCTCCCGGGTAAAATATTCCGGAGGTAAACTAGTCCCCCATTCGGATCTCCGGGTGGGGACTACACGAGAGGGGGCGATCATCAGGAAGATGGATACTGACGTTCTGCGAGTCGGAGCGTGGAATGTAAGAAGTTTGAATCGTTGTGGTAGGTTAGAGAATCTGAAAAGGGAGATGGATAGGCTAAAGTTAGATGTAGTTGGTATAAGTGAAGTACGTTGGCAGGAAGAACAAGATTTTTGGTCAGGTGACTACCTGATTATCAACACAAAATCAAACAGGGGAAATGCAGGAGTTGGTTTAATAATGAATAAGAAAATAGGGCAGCGGGTAAGCTACTACGACCAGGATAGTGAAAGAATTATTGTCGTCAAGATAGACACCAAACCAATGCCCACCACAATAGTGCAGGTCTATATGCCTACTAGTTCAGCAGATGATGAAGAAATCGAAAGAATATATGAGGAGATAGAAGATTTAATACAATATGTAAAGTGACGAGAATCTAATTGTGATGGGAGACTGGAATGCAGTGGTAGGCCAAGGAAGAGAAGGTAGTACAGTACGAGAATTTGGATTGGGACAAAGGGACGAAAGAGGAAGTCGGTTGGTTGAATTCTGCACTGATCATACTTTAGTCCTTGCCAATACTTGGTTCAAACACCACAAACGACGGCTGTATACGTGGACGAGACATGGAGACACTCTAAGGTATCAAATAGACTCCATTATGATTAGTCAGAGATTCAGAAACCAGGTGTTGGATTCCAAAACTTTCCCAGGAGGAGACGTGGACTCTGACCACAACTTGTTGGTCATGAAATGCCATCTGAAGTTGAAGAAATTGAAGAAAGGAAAGAATGCAAAAAGATGGGATCTAGACAAGTTGAAAGAAAAGAATGTGAGGGATTGTTTCAAGGAACATGTTGCACAAGGACTAAATGAAAAGGCTGAAGGAAACACTATCGAAGAAGTGTGGAGAGTCATGAAAAATGAAGTCAGTACGGCTGCTGAAAAAATGTTAGGAAGGAAGAAAAGATCAACTAAGAATCAGTGGATAACTCGGGAAATACTAGACCTGATTGATGAATGACGAAAATACAAGAATGCTAGAAATGAAGAGGGCAGAAAAGAATACAGGCGATTAAAGAATCAAGTGGATAGAAAGTGCAAGATAGCTAAGGAAGAATGGCTGAAGGAGAAGTGCAAGGATGTTGAAGGATGTATGGTCCTGGGAAAGGTAGATGCTGCATACAGGAAAATCAAGGAAACCTTCGTGAAAGGAAATCTAGGTGTATGAATATTAAGAGCTCAGATGGAAAGCCACTTCTAGCGAAAGAAGACAAAGCAGAAAGATCTCCAACAGTTGTATCAAGGTAAAGATGTAGATAATTTGGTTCTGGAACATGAAGAGGCTGTTGATGCTGATGAAATGGGAGACCCAATTTAGAGGTCAGAGTTTGACAGAGCTGTGAGTGACCTAAATAGGAACAAGGCACCTGGAATTGATGACATTCCCTCTGAATTACTGATTGCCTTAGGAGAAACCAGCATGGCAAGGTTATTTCATTTAGTGTGCAAGATGTACGAGACAGAAGTCCCATCTGATTTTTGGCAGAATGTTGTCATACCTATTCCCAAGAAAGCCGGTGCTGACAGGTGTGAAAACTACCGCACCTTTAGTTTAGTATCTCATGCCTGCAAAATTTTAACATGTATTATTTACAGAAGAATGGAAAAACAAGTTGAAGCTGAGTTGGGAGAGGATCAATTTGTCTTCAGAAGAAATGCAGGAATAAGAAGATGTACAATATTATAGGGAAGGATCCACCTTTCAATACTCCGTAGTAAAAAGTAGTTACAACCTGTTTATTGGGACCGGTTTTAACACATTTCAAGTGTCATCATCAGCCAATGTGTTGAAACCGGTCCCAATAAACAGGTTGTAACTACTTTTTACTACGGAGTATTGAAAGGTGGATCCTTCCCTATAATATTGTACGTCTTCTTATTTCTCTATTCAATACGGAACAATCATGAAGTTTTTAACTTTAAATGAAATGCAGGAACACGTGAAGCAATCCTGACTTTACGTCTGATCTTAGAGGATCGAATCAAGGACAAGCCCACGTACATGGCATTCGTAGATCTAGAAAGGGCATTCGATAATGTTGATTGGACCAAGCTATTTATGATTCTGAAGATGATAGGGATCAGATACCGAGAACGAAGATTCATCTACAATCTGTATAAAAATCAGTCTGCAGTGATAAGAATCGAGGGCTTTGAAAAAGAAGCAGCAATCCAGAAAGGAGTGAGGCAAAGCTGCAGTTTGGAAAGGGAATCACAATCCAAGGAGAGGAAATCAAAACCTTGAGATTTGCCGATGATATTGTTATTTTATCTGAGACTGCAGAAGATCTCGAGAAGTTGCTGAATGGTATGAATGAAGTCTTGGGTAAGGAGTACAGGATGAAAATAAATAAGTCCAAAACAAAAGTAATGGAGTGCAGTTGAACAAAGGCAGGTGATGTAGGAAATATTAGATTAGGAAATGAAGTCTTAAAGGAAGTAGATGAATATTGTTACTTGGGTAGTAAAATAACTAACGACGGCAGAAGTAAGGAGGACATAAAATGCACACTAGCACAAGCAAGGAAGAGCTTTCTTAAGAAAAGAAATTTGCTCACTTCAAACATTGATATCGGAATTAGAAAGATGTTTTTGAAGACTTTCGTGTGGAGCGTGGCATTGTATGGAAGTGAAACATGGACGATAACTAGCTCAGAAAGAAAGAGAATAGAAGCTTTTGAAATGTGGTGTTACAGAAGAATGCTGAAGGTGAGATGGATAGATTGAATCACGAATGAAGAGATACTGAATCGAATTGGTGAGAGGAGATCGATTTGGCTAAATTTGACGAGAAGAAGAGATAGAATGATAGGACACATCTTGAGACGTCAAGGACTTGTTCAGTTGGTTTTTGAAGGAAGTGTAGGTGGTAAGAACGGTAGGGGTAGACCAAGGTATGAATATGACAAGCAGATTATAGCAGATGTAGGATGCAATAGGTACGTAGAAATGAAAATGTTAGCACAGGATAGGGTGGCATGGAGAGCTGCATCGAACCAGTCTATGGACTGATGACTCAAACAACATTATCTACCACAACATTCTTTGAAACTCACAATTGAACATTGACTGTATATAACCTCAATTACTTAGAAAATACAGTAAATGTATTCAAATTAAATCCATGTGAATAATTCAACAGAAACGCAAAAACATAAATTTCATAGTCCATTATAGTACAGGAAACGAACGCATAGCAGCAAAACCAAACAACCAAAGTACAACTACTGAATTTCGTTGCCATATTGATTTTCGTAATAGCGCAAAAGTAATACCAACATGACTAATTAGCACTGTTGGAAGTTGCGACAGTTCGTTCGCTGTAAAAGTTCAAAATTTAGTGTCCTAACCACGCTTGATATAAAAAATTCAAATTTCCCTAGGATCTATATTATTTTTCAATTACATATTTCATGCTAGCATGAATATCCAGTATTTTCATAACTTTCTCCTTCCATCATTATATTATCGTACATGGAGGGTCAAGAACAAAAATTGAGAAACAAAACAATAAATATATTTCATCAATCGACTTACTAATATATTTCATCTACATAAGCTAGGATTTTACATATGCCTTATCCTGCGTGCCTGTATTTGCTGCACAGACCTTCTGAAGTATCTGCCGCAAAGAGGAATAGCGCGCATGACTTTTAATTCGGAAGACAAATTTCTTACCTACCCCCCCCCCCCCCCCTTAACAAGTACAGACATGAAATGAAATCCGTAGATAGGGGCAACTTTGGACTTGATTGTAAAGGAATATCGTGGCGAAAATGTTCATTTTCACTCGGGAGCATAAGATGTTTGCTGGAATACTATTGGTAGAGAAGTTCGGTTGGAAGTGTAACCGGTAGCTCCTAGTGTAATTTACATCAAAGGTGTTGGCTGCCATGCTTAGCTAGTTTCTTGCAAATGGAAAATTTCACGCAACTTGATGCTCTGTTTTTATTTCGTGTGCCATGGTTAGCAATCGAAATGCTGCTGTGCTATTGGTTAGAAGCCTACGACTAAACCCCGCCTCTGACAACAGCGATTGGCGAATTGCGGATGAGGAGACTTATGTCAAACGAAACATGAGGTTGAATTTGTTGTCTGGATTCGGCTGTATGTGAACTGTGGTGTGCGGTGTTTAGTGAAAGGTTATGCGGAAGTATTATTTCAATGTCTCCCGAAAATAAAAGAAGTATTCCGCCTCCTACCGAGACTATCCAGACGAAACCATTTCCAGTCAGAGGTAAGACAATTCATCGTTTTAATTTTTAATTGCAAATTGTCCTCGTGATGAGACACATTTGTTGCTCTGTTTTACAGTTCAGCTGAGTGCTGAATGGATTCGTGGGAAGTACAGTTTAGAACACTGACGAGCATAATAATCGTCCTGTACGTTTATTGATCCTTGAAGCATGTGCGTCGGATATTTACCACAAACCCTATACATAATATTTACTGTGCATATTATTCCTGTGAGCGACGGAAAATGTTTTAAAAAAGGTGTTATTCAAACCAGAATATATAAATCCTACATGTAATGAGATATTGGGAATTTATATTCATTTTTAATTTTTCTTTGTTTTCTTTTAATGGGATTAGACCAGCTATTTCATTTAAATACAGTAGCTTGACAGTAAGTTACGTCTCCAGTCTCTCGGGGCCATGGATAGTTCTGACCTACGTTATATTTCGCACTCTTGTCGTAGGGTCGTGCGTGCGTCGCATGTGTATGCGTGTCTTACGAAATACTCTCTCTCTCTCTTCTTCTTGTTGTTGTTGTTGTTGTCAGTTTGGGAACTGGTTTCTGTTTGGAAGATATCCCTCGTTGCCCTACTTTGTGCACTGTATGTGTAAACACAGCCCCTACGTTGCAGACTTGTGGTGTAGGGTCAACGCGCGTCTCGTTAATCGGATGATCTCCTGGATTGTACCTTATAAAATAGGTCTTGGCCTCCCCCTGACCTACTGTTCGTCGCACCCAGCAGAATTTAATACTGAATGCGCTTTTCTGGCGAAGAGGTTATGTAGCATAGCCAAGTGTAAATTTAGCGCTTGCATGAATATTCGCATGTCATATGTCCAATGACCATTAGATTCTGGTAACCACTCTCGCACTATTATAGTGTAGTTTTATTTTTCAGCTGCGTCCTGACTACCGGATAATAACTTGTCTGTGGAGTCGAAATATTAATGTGGAAATGGTTTAAAAATCTGCTACTGCGTTTCACCTTAAATAACGATTGACCATTTGCGGTTAAGATCAGACAGCAAACGAAATAAGAGGTTGAAATGGGATTGTATTGTGGCTTCCATCCCTGTATGAATATATTCTTAATGATTTTTTTCGGCAGTTAAATACCCTATATAATAGTGGCTTATGAAATGTAAGACATAAATCTGTATTGAGAGAAAAAGGGGAACACATTTCTACAGGGCATGTACTCAGTATCTTTCTTAATTACTCTTGTTCATGAATATTTTCGAATGAAAATTGAAAAATTGCGAGTCGAAGATGCTTTCGTTTTATGCTATATACTTACATAAATGAATCCAAGACTCTGACTTCGCTATCCCAAGACTCCATAAACGATTTTTTCTTCAAATTATCGTCATTCAGAGATGACAACACTAAGCACGCATGCTCTCCCTTTTATACTCTACGTTTTTTAAGTATTCCGTTCTTCAAAAATGTATTCATTTTTATACAGCATATTAACGCAGCATTCGTTCATCACGTTCCAATAATAATAATAATAATAATAATAATAATAATAATAATTCTGTTGTCAGTGCCGACGACAAAGTGGAAAACAGGCTGGAAAGGGCGACCCCCTCAGATTCACTTTTGCCAACACAGTATTATTTTCAAAAGGTTAATACATGGTATATGTTGAACACATTTGTTGTCTAGTCTAACTTACAGGGGAAAAAAAAAAAAAACGAGCGAGTTGGTCGTGCAGTTAGATACTCGCATCTGTGAGCTGCATTCTGGAGATAGTGGGTTCGAACCCCATTGTCGGCAGCCCTGAAGATGGTTTCCTCATTTTCACGGCCGCTTCCTTCTCACCCCTAGGCCTTTCCTATCCCATCGTCGCCATAAGACCTATCGATGTGGTGCGACGTAAAAAAAAAAAAAAAAAAAAAGCCGGAACTAAGGGGTAGACTAACAACATCGTTACCTTTTATCACAAACCTTGCTGATAATATAGAACACGAATAAAAATATAGTCGAGCTTGTTATTTTCATTGTAGGTTATTGGTTACTAGGCAGTATTGAAGAAATTAAACAATGGTATCAGTTTACTAGACTCTGGACTTCTACAAACGTTAATAATAGTATTTATTACACAGCAGGCCTTTATTTTAAATCGCCTGCTACCATGGACTAGGGATTAACGTAGAAGTCCCCTGACAGCCATCCTAGAAGAAATTTTCCGTAATGTTCATCCTCAATTACTGGCGAATATTGGGATAATATACCGGTGTAACAATAAGGTACGGCGACATTTTCGGGACACATTCCTCAGAAGAAGAAGAAGAAGAAGAAAAGTATGCTATATGGACATGGGTCCGAATGCTCTTTATTTTCATGTTAGAACTCGTTTTTTCCAACTCTGCATAGTACATTAAAAAAATTTCAGCTTATCCAAGTTTTTTCTGTGGTTGCATGAGCCACCAAGGCTCATTTTGGATTTGGCCGGGGATTTCAGGCCGGATGCTCTTTCTGACGCTACGCGATTCTTGAGGAATCTGCCGGTATTCGAACCTCAGCCTTCTGGATAGGAAACGAGCAGCTAAGCCACTGAGCTAATCACCCCTCCCCCCGAACTCTGCATCGTACCGGGAAACATGGGAGACTCACAGCAACACACCGTACCAGCACACCAAATGAAACTCTTTGTTACCGTACATTAAATGTTCAAAATGTCCTCAGCATGATACATGTATCAACCCGCCGACGCATTGAATCGGTGCATCCGGGATTCATAAATAATAATAATAATAATGTTATTGGATTTACGTACCCCTAACTACGTTTTACGGTTTTCGGAGCATCCGGGAGGTAGTGGGTTCGAATCCCACTGTCGGCAGCCCTGAAGATGGTTTTCCGTGGTTTCCCATTTTCACACCAGGCAAATGCTGGGGCTGTGTCGGTGCGACGTAAAGCCGCTAGCAAAAAAAGACTGTTTTCGGAGACGCCGAGGTGCCGGAATGTTGTCCCGCAGGAGTTCTTTTGCGTGCCAGTAAGTCTACCGACACGAAGCTGACGTATTTGAGCACTTTCAAATACCACCGGATTGAGCTAGGATCAAACCTGCCAAGTTGGGGTCAGAAGGCCAGCGCCTCAACCGTCTGAGCCACTCAGCCCGACTCCGAGATTTATTGCTCCCTTCCCAACCCCAAACCCAGCACCGGATAGTTACATATACGCACATCGGTACAGACCCCACATTGACACACGTTATCAGGAAAAAAAAAATCGCAAACATTAAATACACGAAGTTGATGAACAATATACCCCGAGCGTCTTGCATGGTAAAACATTTCCATTTATTCCTACGATGGGTTTGCATTAACACGATAATGAAAAGTCGATAGTACCCGTTAATTAATACTTATTAATTCACCGGTCCCAGCATTGGAGTCATTTAGTCGGTGTCCTTATATTTCTAAGGTAGTAGGTCTGATCTTGGTAGCCGGTCCCGCGGTCTAGGGGTAGCGTGCCTCCCCCCCACGGGCCAGGCCAGGTTATTTTTCCTGAACCCGAAGGTTGGTTCGAGATCCACTTAGTCTACGTGATTACAGTTGAGGAGCTATCTGACGGTGAGATGGCGACCGCGGTCTAGAAAACCACAGCCACCACAGCCCATGTGGCACATTCACTGTCAGTTGTTTACCAAGTCTTTTCTTAAATAATTTTAAAGAATTTCGATGTTTATTGAACATATCCTTTGGCAAAGTTCTCCAATCCCTAACTCTTCTTATAAACTAATACTTGACCCAGTTTGTCCTCTTGAATTCAAACTTGAACTTCATACTGTGATCTTTCTACTCGTCTGCTAATGTCATTCAATGCCATCTCTCCACTGACAGCTCGGAACATACCATTTAGTCGAGCAGCTTGTTTCCTTTCTCTAATTCTTCCCAGCCCAAACTATGCAAAGCTTAACAATCAAGAGATAATATTAACCGATAAAGTCTAAATACAAAGGCTTAAAACAAACAAAATACACAAGATTAAATACTGCATGTTGTTACTTCTCCTAAAAATAGTAAGTATGTACTATACTAACATTATTGTTGGTTTTAACTTATTACTAATAATAATAATAATAATAATAATAATAATAATAATAATAATAATAATAAAATCTCTGCATAACAAAAATAGTATTACTATTAATGTAGACCTACCTTTCAAGACTTAGGCTACTTGTGTTCATCTTCTGCGATGTTTCCCGTGCTGTTTCCACTTACCACTTTGAATTCTGCACATTTACACGCTGCCCTTTAAATAGATTTTCGTAAGTATCGTAGGACGAATCATATTTCAGTTTCATCTCGTCAAAGCTCATCAATATATCTCTTTTCAAATTACTATTCATAATACTTTTTGACCCTTTAGTAGGTTAAACCTGATTTCCAAAAAAAAAAAAAAAACCCAGGTGGAGTTGAAAATTGTAACAACCGCCATGTTGTTGTTGTTTCACTATTGAGACGGTATTTTAGTTTTCCTAACATATGACAGAGCCTTTTTGAAGATGCGCCGATTTGTAGTAGCTGTGGCTACATATTCAGGTGACCACTTTGTACACTTTCCCTTTAGTAAATATTGGTTTTGACATTTAGGAAATGAAATCCTCATAGTATTTAAAATTTCTTCCAGTTTTGATATTTTGGGTTGGGCTTCTTTATTGTCTTCTGTATGTAATTTGATTCTTCCTTTTAGTTCTTCATTTTCGACCATTTCGTCGCCATAAGACCTGTCTGTGTCGGCGCGACGTAAAACAACTAGCAAAAAAAAAAAAAAAAAAAAAAAAAAAAATTTCGACCATCACACCAGCTAGTTCACACTTCAAGACAAGTTGTCTTTATTTTGGCATAACTGTTCGTTAATTTGTCCGTCCTGAGGAAGGTCAATCAGGCGCACTTGATTCCTCTACAGATTTGTTTATAAGCTAGTGTAGAACTTTTTTACAATCCCGCCTTTCGGCACGTGTATTTCTCTCTGAATTTCCCGTTGACGCAGAATGTTTTGGGAAGGAACTATTCCTTTTTCAACAAGTGCTTAGGAGGAAAGCCTAACAGTTCAGATTGTAGATTTATTTCAAAATCAGAGGGCAAAAAATGTTCGGAGTATACACGTGCGATTTTAGAATTAAAACCATTTTTTACAAAAATGTACCCATTGCTTGTGCAGAATTTGTTCTTTTGGAAATCTGTGAACTAACGCTTGTTTTTTTTGTTTTCGTTGTTGAGATGGTTTGTACAGCCTGCAACCGCACAGCACGGCATTTTAACAGCACAAACACGATATATACACTGGAATTCACTTCATTCATGAACAAGTTCACGACTTTTAAAATATTCGTAAAACTCGAAAGTAATTAAATAATTAAAGAAACAATGTGCAGACAGCAATACACCGAACTTCACGGCATAGAATGAAAACATTGACACCGAAGAGTATATAGACTGACATTGACGCGCAAAACAATGCGTAGTGTAATGGTAGGGAGAGTCCAGTGACGTCACGACCACGTCAGTCTACTGCGCATCCGTCCCGTGACATCTACCGTCACTTTTCTAGTTACCGTGTAGAAAACCAAGAATAACGTCCGAGAGAATTCGTCGCAATGACCAGGTGACACCTCGTAATTTGCAGGTTTTAGCGTTGAGCAGCGGTCGATTGGTAGGCCAAGGCCCGTCAGGGATGGGAGACTACTGGCAAAAATGAGTGCGATTGGACTTGACAAGAGTGACTGAATGGGTGGCTCTGTTTCTAGAAAATAGAACTCAGAGAATTAGAGTAGGTGAAGCTTTATCTGTCCCTGTAATAATTAAGAGGGGAATTCCTCAAGGCAGTATTATTGGACCTTTATGTTTTCTTATAGAGCCTCCGTGGCTCAGACGGCAGCGCGTCGACCTCTCACCGCTGGATACCGTGGTTCAAATCCCGGTCACTCCATGTGAGATTTGTGCTGGACAAAGTGGAGGCGGGACAGGTTTTTCTCCGGGTACTCCGGTTTTCCCTGTCATCTTTCATTCCAGCAACACTCTCCATTATCATTTCATAGCATATATCACTCATTAATAAATCACCTTGGGAGTGGCGACCCCATTGTAATAACAGCCTATATATATGTTTCATTCATTACATCCCTGACCCGGTCAATGACTGGAAAACAGGTTGTAGGTTTTTTTTTCCTGAACATCAACAGTTGGTAGGACTGGCCCCGCTCTTCTGCTGTGCTTAGGCGGGACCGTTAGGAGTTGGGAGAGCATGATGTTAGATATTTCCCGCCGTTTCTTCAGTGACGCTCACGATGTCGGAGCAACAGATGCTCCCCTCCATTGCGCAACTCATAATTCTAAAATGTCATGCTCGTGAAGGAGTTACAGCGGGGAAAATTTGCCAGAGATTGACTGCACAGTTCGGTGATCAAACATTGTCAAGGACGCGTGTGTTTGTCAGGCATAAAAAGTTCAAGGAAGGATGAGAACGTGCGGAAGATCAGCAACACTATCGCCGTCCTCGGACCAGCATTACAGACGAAAACATTCGTGCGGTTAAAGGCATTGTTGACGACGATCAACGGGCGACAGTATCAGAAATTGCAGAACAAGTCGGAGTCAGTTATGGGAGCTGTCAAGGAATCATCACAAATGACCTACTGTTCCGTAAAGTGTGTTCCAGATGGGTCCCTCGCTTTTTGACCAAAAATCCGAGTTGAGACGTTTGGAGGTCTGTCAGAAGCTTACAGCAAGTTTTGCGGAAGAAGGTGATGCATTTTTGAGTCGGATCGTCACTTGCAACGAAACATGGGTCCACCACTACACTCTCGAATCCAAACAGGCCAGTAAGGAGTGCGGAGGAAAGGGGAGGCAGCACCATTGAAAACCAAGACTCGACTGTCAGCTGGCAAGGTTCTTGCAACCGGTTTTTTTTCGATCGGCGAGGCATTTTGCTGATTGAATTTTTGCATGAGCGACGGACAATCAGTGGTGCTTACTACTGCGAGCTGTTGAACAAGGCAAGGGTGCCGCAAAAGACGAGACCAACCGATTCGACAGGTCATCCTCCTCCACGACAATGCGCGGCCCCATACTGCAGCTCTGTCTCCAAGCTACAGGAAATGCACTGGACTACACTTGATCATCCTCTTTACAGCTCGGACTTGCTCGGATCGCTTGAAGAAGCTCTAGGAGGGCAACGATTTGAAGATGACGAGAGTGTTGAAGACTTCGTGCGCAGCTAGCTGGTGACACGGCCCTGTTCTTTTTACGATGAACCCCCTGTGGGTGGGGGACGCAGGCGAAGAATTCACCCACGGTATCCAATTCCTGTCGTAAGAGGCGACTAAAAGGGGCGACCAAGGGATGATTCAAAGTAGAACCATGGAAATACTTGTGATTATTACCACCACGCGGGGAACACCATATATCGCTTTTACTTGCGCGTAGTACCACTATGTTGCGTACCGAATAGGTTTGTGATTAGTAGCAAACGAGAGCGCGACGGCCTTTACAGTACCTGTGATTAGTAGCACTGTATGAGCGACACCATGGGATGAGGCAACCCATGGTTCTGGCTTGCCTATGATTAGTACCCACTATATGAGGAACACCACAGGATAGTACGAGTCCCTGTTGTTAGTACACGTATGTGATGAACACCATAGGTTTGCGTTGCCTGTAAATGGCGCCGCAATGTGTGAAACATCGAAGGTCTGTAATACATGTGCGAATTTCAGTACCTGTGAGTAGTACCACAATGTGTGCAATATCGCGAGTCTACGCTACTCTTGATTAGTACCGCAACATGACAAAGACCATGGTTCTACTTTGCTAGCGATAAGTACCATTATGAGGGGTCGCTGACTTGGATTTTGGACCCCTTTCGGTTAAAAGTGTCATCGATTCAGTATTGTGCTATAGAAGCAGTCCCTTGGTCAGGAATACTATTGTTCTACGCCAGATTCTGTGCATGTGAGGCACTGTGGGTCGGTTTCACTGAAATGAAATGGCGTATGGCTTTTTGTGCCGGAAGTGTCTTGATGAGGATGAAATGATGATGAAGACGACACACACACCCAGTCCCCGTGCCAGCGAAATTAGCCAATTAGCCAATCCCGACCCTGCCGTGAATCGAACTCGGGACCCCTGTGACCAAAGGCCAGCAGGCTAACCATTTAGCCATGAAGCTGGACTCGGTTTCACTAATCGTTTTAAATTCATATCCATCCATTCATTCTTCGTCCTCGCGTTTTGAATTGTGGTCAGTGGAAGTGTTTAGGCTTTAAATTTCTCATTTCATTTCGTCTCATTTCGTACCATTAGCGGCCGATAACCTAGATGTTAGGCCCCTTTAAACAATAAGCATCATCGTCACTTTTACTATGAGGGCATCAGAAAGCTGCTCATACGCTGGGAAAAATGCATTTCCAAAGTAGGAAACTATGTGGGGGAAATATATTGTAATTGCCTTGTGTTTTTCAATAAATGAATATAAATAAAAAATAAAATCCCGTTTATATTTGATTCCCCCCTCGTACTATGTGCAAGAGCCTCCGTGGCTCAGGCGGCGTGCGCAGGCCTTTTACCCCTGGGTTCCATGGTTCAAATCCCGGTCACGCCATGTGAGATTTGTGCTTGACAAAGCGGAGGCGGGACAGGTTTTTCTACGGGTACTGCTGTTTTCCCTGTCATATTTCGTTCCAGCAACACTTTCCAATTTCATTTCATCTGTCATTCATTAATCATTGCCCAGAGGAGTGCGACAGGCTTCGGAACCCGGCACAATTCCTATCCTCGCCGCTAGATGGGGCTTCCTTCATTCCATCCCTGACCCGGTCTAATGACCGGAAACAGGCTATGGATTTTCATTTTCAGTAGGCCTATGTGCCGTTATTGCAATCAGTTCTGAATCTTTTTTTTTTTTTTTTGCTAGTGGCTTTACGTCGCACCGACACAGATACGTCTTATGGCGACGATGGGATAGGAAAGGCCTAGGAGTTGGAAGGAAGCGGCCGTGGCCTGAATTAAGGTACAGCCCCAGCATTTGCCTGGTGTAAAATGGGAAACCACAGAAAACCATCCTCAGGGCTGCCGACAGTGGGATTCGAACCCACCAATTCCCGGATGCAAGCTCACAGCCGCGCGCCGCTAACCGCACATCCAATTCGCCCGGTAGTTCTGAATCTGCTACCATTCTAATGTGTAGCGCTAAGCATATACCTATAACTCAAACCGTCATAACTCTCTAGATAAATGTATTTAAAACTAAAGTTCTTGAGTTTATCTGCATTCGTTGAATAGTCAGCGTAGTGGTCTTCAGTACAGTCGGGCCCGTGTTTAGTTCTCTACCGGACCAGGAATTTTAGCCGCGTCTGGTTAACTTCTGCGGCTCGAAGACTCTTAATTTACACACAACGCACCACTACACACTACAATCACCAGCGAAGCACGCAATGCTGAACACCCTTCTCCGGATATGGCTGGTGTCATGAAAGGAATCAGGCCACAAAATTTGGTGTAATCCATACATTATGTAGTGCCGACCGCATTTAAATGGGAAAAGGCCAAGAGAGAAGAAGTTGAGTTTGATTACATAGAAAATAATAGACAGAATGTGTGCGTTCTGTTGGATAGCATAATTAGGAGTATAAACATGTGTTGCAGATAAAGACAGGTCGCTGTTTTATATGATCAGTTCCTAGGATATAAAATATCTGATCTAGAAAGCTAGGAATAACCTCCGAGAGGATTCGGCACGTTGACCACGCATCACATTGTCATCTACAGGCCTTCGGGCTGAGCAGCGGTCACTTGGTAGGCCAAGGCCCATCAGGGCTGTAGCGCCATGGGGTCGGTTCACAATTAAACAAGGCAACTTGTTTCGCTTGTGATTGACACAAGAGCAAAAAAGTAACTTGAAGACAATGTTATGGATTGAAAGCATTTTCTTTACTGATAAATCTCGTTCTTTGCTATTTGAAATATTTTGCAGTATCAACCCGCTTGTATAAGGTGGCCCAAAATAACTGATAACGCTTATAACGTGCGGAACGGCAGACTGACCATTTATTCAGAAATGCATGTTTTGTGCACTGTTGAGTGTGAAAATTTCACAACCCTTCGGATGATGGGAGTGTTCCACATCTTGTCAACAAACCTGCACGAACCCAACAAGAGCATTAAATTGTAGTGCAAAAGGGGGTTCAAATTGTTGATCTCGAACTTGATTATAGAACATACACCGGCGGAGCGGAGATTGGCGCGCACATGGTCAAGGACATATGGATGTGTGTTCAGTATTTCTGTCACTGTGTGGATTTGTTCGTTAAGATCTTCCTCTGATGATAAAAATGGAAAATTGTAATATCCAGCCGCCGCTGTGGCCATGGAATAGAGATTCCCCCCTTTCCATTCCATCGATTTGGGTATATGACAGCCAGGTGGTATCAGACATTATTCCATCAAAGTGCGTTAGAACTCCGTCGTGTTGCAGGCATATTACCTCAAGAACCCGCAGTGGCCCCACACCCGATAGTGTAGGCAAAACATCCCATAGAAATACGAGGTGGTCGGTCCAGTTAGACTTATTTTCTCCAGTAGCTTAATGGCACGACCAAGCCCGTACGTTGACATTGAACCTATATTGACGCCTTTGCGCATGCCTATTTTAGTCCACACACACACATGCATGTTGTGCACTTACGATGCCGCCCCGACTTTCATTCGTCGTGAATAACACCAATGGTGTGAATTGTTGTTGGACGTTGTTAATACCACTGCGCGAACTCTACTCGTTGTGGGTGGTTCTCCGCTGCTAATGCCTAGACCAGGGATGGCGAACTTTTTACAACTAGTGTGCCATTTTAAGTTTGGTTTATTATTCTCAACTGTCTACTGTGGCACTTGTTATTTTCGTTTGAATTTGGCTACACCTACCACCACCACCACCACCACCACCACCACCACCACCACCACCACCACCACCGACTTCCGTCCCTACTTCTAAATTGTGTTTCATAATATGTTCTTACTTATACATACAGTGTATACAGTACATTGTAAAATAATACAGTTGATTGCATGTTTCATGGTCGTATTTTGCAAAATTTGCATATTACATCAAGTAAATTACAGTTCACTCAAGGAGAACTTTGTTCAGAGCAAAATTGATTCAGAGAGACTGTTCTCTTCGTCCACTTCATTACGTGATATGTATCACACTGTTCATTGCACAGTACACATACACATTCCTGGCTGGCCCGGTGGTAGGATTTCTTGGCGCAAACATACTTAGTAGCCACGTCATTTATGTTAAGTTCATAACTTGTTATCTTCAATACCACACGAGAAGCATTTAAACAGACCCTGCACGGTCAGTAATACTGATCAGTAATACTGAGTCAATAATACTGACAGTACGCATCAATTTTGTAGCGACCTTACACGATCATTATTACTGTCAATATTTTGGTCAGTACCAGTGCACTAGCTTACCATTGCGGCATTCACACTTTACAAATAAAGTCAATAACCGTCACTACGGAATGAGATTTATAACATGCAATTGCGGTATTCTATCAAAATGGATCGTAAAAGACTGGCATTTTGTAGCTATCATACACTGACTGACAGAGCAAATGCAACACCAAGAAGGAGTGGTCAGAACTTTATGTCAATTGCAGGGTAGACTGACGTCACTGAGGTATGCTCATGATGTGAAATGCGCCGCTGTGCTGCGCACGTAGCGAACGATAAATGGGACATGGCGTTGGCGAATGGCCCACTTCGTACCGTGATTTCTCAGCCGACAGTCATTGTAGAACGTGTTGTCGTGTGCCACAGGACACGTGTATAGCTAAGAATGTCAGGCCGCCGTCAACGGAGGCATTTCCAGCAGACAGACGACTTTACGAGGGGTATGGTGATCGGGCTGAGAAGGGCAGGTTGGTCGCTTCGTCAAATCGCAGCCGATTCCCATAGGGATGTGTCCACGGTGCAGCGCCTGTGGCGAAGATGGTTGGCTCAGGGACATGTGGCACGTGCGAGGGGTCCAGGCGCAGCCCGAGTGACGTCAGCACGCGAGGATCGGCGCATCCGCCGCCAAGCGGTGGCAGCCCCGCACGCCACGTCAACCGCCATTCTTCAGCATGTGCAAGACACCCTGGCTGTTCCAATATCGACCAGAACAATTTCCCGTCGATTGGTTGAAGGAGGCCTGCACTCCCGGCGTCTGCTCAGAAGACTACCATTGACTCCACAGCATAGACGTGCACGCCTGGCATGGTGCCGGGCTAGAGCGACTTGGATGAGGGAATGGCGGAACGTCGGGTTCTCCGATGAGTCACGCTTCTGTTCTGTCAGTGATAGTCACCGCAGACGCGTGTGGCGTCGGCGTGGAGAAAGGTCAAATCCGGCCGTAACTGTGGAGCGCCCTACCGCTAGACAACGCGGCATCATGGTTTGGGGCGATATTGCGTATGATTCCACGTCACCTCTAGTGCGTATTCAAGGCACGTTAAATGCCCACCGCTACGTGCAGCATGTGCTGCGGCCGGTGGCACTCCCGTACCTTCAGGGGCTGCCCAATGCTCTGTTTCAGCAGGATAATTCCCGCCCACACACTGCTCGCATCTCCCAACAGGCTCTACGAGGTGTACAGATGCTTCCGTGGCCAGCGTACTCTCCGGATCTCTCACCAATCGAACACGTGTGGGATCTCATTGGACGCCGTTTGCAAACTCTGCCCCAGCCTCGTACGGACGACCAACTGTGGCAAATGGTTGACAGAGAATGGAGAACCATCCCTCAGGACACCATCCGCACTCTTATTGACTCTGTACCTCGACGTGTTTCTGCGTGCATCGCCGCTCGCGGTGGTCCTACATCCTACTGAGTCGATGCCGTGCGCATTGTGTAACCTGCATATCGGTTTGAAATAAACATCAATTATTCGTCCGTGCCGTCTCTGTTTTTTCCCCAACTTTCATCCCTTTCGAACCACTCCTCCTTGGTGTTGCATTTTCTCTGTCAGTCAGTGTATTAGTACTGCACGAAACGCAGTTTTAAACGTAAACGATGGGTTAACGATTGGCTTAGGAAAAGAGAAAAGTATTCTCATATGAAGTGTTGAGGGAAACACAATATACCGAAGCAGAAGATTATCAGAACTGTCTCCGAATGCGTGAGGGTACTTTTGCGAAATTACTACGAATGGTAGAGCCTTTTGTAATAAGGGAAAATACGGTTACGTGCCAGATGCGACCGTGCCGGATGCGACCCGGCCATTATCGTGCCAATAGCGACCGAGCGGATAAGCATCGTGCCGCATGCGACCCATCAATCACTTACAATTGATCTGCATTAAGGGCTGTCACCAAGTAGCTAACTTGGTCTTTTCTAAAATGAAGGTCTGACACCATTGTTAGCAGGTTCGAGTGCCGTTGGTCGAAGGAAAAATATAATAATGTTGCTGGCTTTACGGCCCAGTAACTACTTTTATGATTTAAGGAGACGCCGAGGTGCCGGAATTTAGTCCCGCAGGAGTTATTTACGTACCAGTAAATCCACCGACACAAAGCTGACGTATTTGAGCACGTTCAAATACCACCGGACTGAGCCAGGATCGAACCTGCCAAGTTGGAGTCGGAAGACCAGCATCTCAACCGTCTGACCCACTTAGCCTGGATGAAAAAAAAATAACCATCAGAATGTTGGCCGGCAGGTTAGGAAATTTAGTGGTAGACAGTTTCTAATCACTACATTGCATGCCAAAAACCGGGATTCAAATCCAAACCTTTTCGCAGTGTTCAAATGGAGTGAGGGGATATGATGCTGTTGATGGTGATTCGGCCGTCGGATGGCTACGTAAAGCTTTGAGCAGACCTCTTGGTATTATTCGAGAGGAGTAGGCAACGTGCCGAAACCGGGTTTCATCTCTCCCTACTTCATTATCGTAATCTCACATCCAGACGCGCAGGCCGCCCAAGGGAGTCAGGTATAAAGACCTGCACCAGGCAAGGAATGGGAATGGGAAGGATGCGGCCCTGGTCTTAATTAAAGTACAGCCCTAGCATTTGCTTGGTGTGAAAATGGGGAAACTACGGAAAACTATCTTCAGGGCTGCCGACAATGGGATTCGAACCCACTGTCTCCCGGATGCAAGCTCAGGGCCGCGCGCCTCTAACCGCATGGCCAACTCGCCCGGTGGAAAAAGACGTAAACGCATCATCCTGTTTCGTATTGTAAAACGAGTTTCCCCCAGAAGTGTTATGTAAAGTAGCTAATGAAATGGCATTGCACTTCGTTTAACTTACCTTATCTTGGGTGATGACACAACTTATCAAATGACAATTTGCTTGTCAACGCCGGTCGCATCCGGCACGGTTACAGATTATGGGGTCGCTAGTGGCACGGGTCGCACGCGGCACGGTCGCATCTGGCACGCCACCGGAAAATACAAACATGCGGTGCTGTTTATCGGTGGCAGATAGATTAGCGGTGACAGTGAGGTATCTTACAACTATTAAATGTTGAAGATTTCAAGTTTTCCGCTATAATGTCACCAGTTTCCATCAGTACAGCAGTTGTGGAAAAATGTAAAGTATTGTGTTACGTTTATTCTGGCAGCGTTTCATATAGCTCGATAAACTTTTGCAATAGGCCTACTTGACTGTTCCCACATGCACCTCTACTTGGCCTTGGTGAGAAACGCATTTGTCGTCCACCGCTGCTCCGTTGATACTGACAGAAATGACAAGCGCACTCACACGGTCAGTATAACTGTCAGTATCCCCACCACTCTACAGTACTGACGTTCGCAGATCAGGAAATCCGGATCTGCTTCAGTACTGGCCTTCATTCCATCATTCCAGTACACACGCGCGATCGGTATTACTGTCAATATTTTTCGGTACTGGCAGTTTTATTGACCGTGGAGGGTCTACTTTAGATCTGAACCAAGACGGTTTCTAACAGTTGACTTCACAACGTTCATTGTAGAAAACAGCTGCTCGCAGGCGTATGATGACCCAAACAAATTAAGTAGCGTTATAGCAAGTTTCTCCTTGACCGAAAACATTTGTGGCAGGCTGTTCCACTATTCAAGTATTAAGTTCTCCGGCTTCTGGAAAGAGTATTCACCATCAACAGCACACTCAATTTTCATCAGTGCTTCACCAAGTTGCACGAATTTGTTCATCCATGTACTGCTTTCTTGAAATTCAGTCAACTCCATTTCTAAACTGTCAATATCTAACCACCAGTGGCGGTTTCTGGTATAGCGCAATGGAGCAATGAACCTCCAGTTTATATCACATTGTACTCAACTACGTTATTTTCATAACTCCCTTGTCAATCTCGAAGCTCTTGCTAAGTCCCTCTATCCGTAATATACTCGTACTGGCTTTCAATTCATGTGAGCTGCGCAAGGTCTGTGGCTGGATACTTGTCTGGAATGAACCCCCTTGCAAAGGCGATCTCTCCGTCCGTACATAGGCGAAGGGAGTGGCGAGGTGCGAGGGGACGAAAACCAGCACTAAGGCAAGACCAGGATATCGCAGAAACGGATCTCTGTTCTTTACGCATACGCAATAGGCCACTGTCTCAAGACTAGCTAGTCGTGTTGTTGGGGTTGGGGTATGTGCCTGCCATCTGTTGGCCTTACGGGAATTTGACTAGGCAACAGAGAATAGTGCACGTAACTAGCGCTAGTGTTGAAAAGCATCGTTACTACCAAACGTCACATTAAACTGTCAAATTCCAATTAATATCTTGTCCCAAATATACCATTACTTACTAAACACCTATTAATTTGCCTTCTTTGGAATAATTACCTTTTGGAGAGAAACTTATCTCAAAAATCATTGAGGCAAAGAATAGCGGCAAGGCGATACCAATGAAAACTTTTAAATATAGTTGTTACTATTCCCATGACATCGGAGGCAGTAAGGTGTTTCTCTACCCTGAAGAGAATAAAGACTTTCTAGCGCAGCACAATGACCGAGGATAGACTTATTGCTCTTGCTATGTTGTCAATTGAAAGGAACTTTGTTCGAGACTCTGCGGACTTCAATGAAGCAGTTATTTCTTATTTTGCATGTGGTAAAACTCGGCACGTAGGCCTACCGTATTTTCTGCTCCTCTCGTATTTGATCACATTTCTAGAACGTATGTCATCTTAGTTTAGGAGGTTACGGCCCACGACGGAAGAGAAGCTGGCGGAGATGGGGAGAGGAGAGGAGAGGTTGGGGGGGAGGCAATTTTTTCTTCTTTTGAACCCCCAGTGATGAAAGTCACGCGCCGCCACTGCTAACCACTGAAAAATATGACCTTAATATCACTCATTTGTGCAGTATGAGGTTTTGTAATAAAATATGATAGTTTCTCCTGCTCTCGAAATTGGGATAATCTCTTGGCAACTATTTGCCTTAAAAAAATTCAAAACAATAAACAGTTACTCACTATGAAAAATTACGCGATGCTGGCAACCACACACAAGCCAAACTTCACTAATTCACTGATGTGGGTGAGCGAATGGCTCTTCGGCCGTATCTGACATTTATCTCGCATAACTTTGGGACGTATCAGTGTTGCAGTGTTGCCATAATGCACGTCCGAATGGAACTAGAATTTAGATTTTCAGTATTTATTTCTTAAACTTGAATCACTATGACTACGATGAACGAGATATGTATAGTCTACAAGACGTAGAATATGTGCATGTGGTGTGTCATTGGAATCGTGTTCGCGTGTCACTAGGCGTAGGTTCGCCACCCCTGGCCTAGACTCTCTGTAGATGGTGCGGATGGAACTACTGTTGCTGTTCAAGGACAGTATGTCACACGTTAGCTTGACAAGCGCCTAACTCTAGCGCCACTTGGTGAATGCTGGTGTACGGGTCCTCTTCGAGCTTCCACAACATGCCTTTCTCAGAGTCAGTGTTCGAGCCGAATCTCGACGACCCACGTTGTGTTTTGATACCTAACACATGACTGAAAAGCAGAAGAAATCATATAGTTTTCTCATTACCATACTGTTGTAAGTAGGCCTACAAATACAGTATAACATGTACAAAGTAACACGCTTTACATGCTACAATTATGAAAAGTCTCCAGTTAAAAATATCTGTTTGCTACTTTTTGACCGCGAATGTAGAATGGGAAACCTTTCCACATACAATCGCGCAGTAGCTCTGCCATTGTCAACCGATTTGCCGTGTGCAAACACCATACAATATCGGTCATTTCCGTAGCTGTGTATTGATACATGCTTCACTGCTGTAAACGCTTCAGGAATTTCACGCGAAACATTACAGGTGAATTTTCAGGCATTTCACGCGTTTTTTTCAAACCTGGCTTTAAGAGCAGATATTCCACTGGGTCCCGGTGACTACTGCCTCCTCCCCTTTGCATTATAGACTGAGTGTGATGCAGGAGGACAACTGCCAAATTGTTTGTCAGTCATTTCGTTCGTGTGCGCAGTAGATACAAGCACATTATTGCTTGAATTTTGCCTTCGTTGACGACGTCATAGTGTTGCTCACAAATTGCGGCTTGACAGTGTCGTTCCTGAAGACTTGCTGTATTCAGAATCCATGTCGTCTGTTCGTGACTACATGCTCTTCAGTTATGTAGTTGGTTTAACTTGGGTTTAAACCTTTAAAGCTACGAGGAACGACGACGAAATAGGCCTATGCTTATCTGTGTACTTTAACACAATCTCGCAACTCTTACAGGGCTTGACCATAAGACAAGGCCTCTCAGGGTGCATGCGCGTGGTGCATGCACTGTGCACGGTGCAAAAGACGACTTCGCTTGGTTGACCAGAGTGCAGACCCCCCACTCCTCTCTCCCTACACCTGTCTCCCTGTTCGGCCTGTCTCCGCGTTCCTCACCTTCACTGCTGTTTCTCCCCCACTGCGAAATGTTTACGTGTGGTGAGCGGAGACGCACAGTTGTATGGGACAAGGTTACCAGTGTTATTAAAAAATTAAAAAAGTGAATTAGAAATACACATACATGTTTGAGAGGAATGTAAACATAATTTAAAAAATGCAGAACCCGTAACCAAAATGAAAATGCTACAGTACTGGAACAAAACTCATTTGTGGATATAGAATGCTCTTCTTCAAGCTGTTTCAACTTCCTTAATTCTTTCTCTCTGACGTCTCCTATGATTTCACAATAATTTTCCGAATGTAGTCTGTTGTAGTGTCTTTCAATAGATGATTTTCTTACGCACGTAATTATCGTCCCACAGATTAAGCATTTGGCGTTATCGTCACGACAAACAAACAAAAAAAATACGAAAGTTCCCAGTTCGATTGAAATGGACTTTCGGAAGTCTTTGCTTTCTTCGAAACAGGTTGCTCCATTATTATGTTGTTGTCGTGCGCTTGTCTATTTCACTGATAAACACGTCGTCTACCACCAAACGCTTCGTCGCTCTCAGCACACTACACCATCCGAGTCAAGCCGAGTTGAGGCGAAGCGTACCGATGCACAGTGCACAGAGCCTATGCACCTCGCTCTGCACGCGTGAGAGTTTGGGCGTTTGAGAGGCCCTGCCATAAGAGGTAGCGCTCACAAGGGCGTCTGTACACAGGAATATGGCTGTCATATTGAGTCAGACGAACACTCATTTGTGAAAAATAATTACCTTCTTCCTTGCAGTCTAATCATGTGCCACCAATCCTGATTGAGTTCAGACGTTATGTTGTAGAACCGATGCAGAGCAGAAAGTCAGTTACTGGTTTTGATTCTGGGTCGATAAGCATTTACGAACTCACATAGTGTAGTGATCTCATACACTAGCGATTCCCAAGTTATTCAGTGACAGGAGAGATTTATTGATCATCTCTAGATAACCTGGCTTTAGTTTGATAGTCCATACTTCAATTTCTTTAATGAAATATTTCCTTGGCCGAGCCCGGGCAATTGTACCCGTCATTTGTGCAGTTTCTATATTTTTTTACTGCCAGGACATGGCCGCATTATTGGAACCATGTCGACGAACAAGCATGCTGAATTTTGTGCAGGTATAGATATTACCTTCTTTCAGAACGTTTTCAAAAAACTACTGTTCTCGCTATTATGGGACGTGATGTTGGACGGCATTTTCCTTTGTTTAACTTTGGCGAGTTGAAATTGAGGTATGTATTGGATTAGGCAAAGTAAGGAAGGAAGAAAGAGAGAAAGAAAGCAAACAAGCAAGAAGAGGCATCAGTTCAACATGATAGTGATTGTGGTGTTCATGTATTCGAGCCTCCAGTTTTATGTGGAATCCGAACCGTAGGACGTGAATTTTCGTTTCAAGAATTCCGCGCGATTTGACCGGGATTCGAACCGTGGCCGTTTTGATGGGAAGCTCTTGGCAGAACTAGACGTGTTTTCCCTGAATCATCAACATGAAAGTTTAGTTCTCGAGGCGTGGAGTGGTTTTTATCCAACGGTCAAGGACTGTAATGACGAACGTGGGTTTTCCTTTCAAAGATAAGGTTCCATCTGCTCAAGTCCAGAATTCCCACTTGGAGTGAAAAAGATGAACTGCTAAACAAATCTCTGATTCTGGAAATGTTGCAACTGTTTAGAGCTTCGCTTACTTGTAATGTTACTCGAGTATTTGGGATCTCTCGCACTTGTTCTCAAATACACGTGGTCACATTGCCCTTTAGGCATATAATTTTGTTTTTTTACTGAAGTTGACCTATTCGGCAAGACCTTCTGAATCTCACATTGACAGTATAGTGGGAATTTATTCCTTTTTCTATAAGAAACGAAATCGTGTAAATTTTAATTGTAGACCTGTAGTCACAACATAATGGTACTGTCTTAATACTGTGTATTGCTTGTTCTCGTAGCACAAATGTGTCATCCCGAAGATGGTATTCCTACATGCATCTTGCTGCAAGAGTCAAGATTTATGCTTGAAAATTATTCGGTTGCTACTTTTCGCCACCGCCCTGCGAGATAACATCGCGGCGCCAGGTGAAGTTATTTCAGTATCGCTAGCACACACCAAGCGTCCTTGTCTTCCAATAAAGTTAGACCCGGGCAAGCTGCTTCCCATCTAGCGGACACGGAAGCGCTCCTGACCTTGTCCCCTCCCTTCAGTTACGCGTGACCCTGACCTTGCGACAGTACAATTCACTGTTGGTATACACAGTTCGTAACCCGAGACTTTTCATTCGCCCAGAAATTATTGAATCTAGTGAAGGTCGCCTTTGTTGCGTTCCATTCACTTTCTATACCGATTTTGAGTAAAGGTCGGGCTGAAATGCTACACAGTTAGCCAAGCAGAATGTTCTCTTTCCTCCAATGTAAGGTCTGCTAAAAACAACTATTTAATCTTCTCTTTCTTTAGTTGTCGTTTATTCATTTAAGGTACCAAGGTCGTGTTAAGCACTATCTGCACCCCAGTGTGTGTGTGTGTGTGTGTGTGTGTTCGTTCGTATTAATTGATAATATATTTTCTTCTGGTGTCCGTTTTGCTCTGCGCGCTGAGCTGCTGACTACCCAAACTTCGGAAAACGGTTTCGAACCCCATTGTCGACCATCCTGGAAATAGTTTTCCTTGATTACCCATTTTTATCTCCAGTCTGATGTCGAAACGGTGCTTCTTTAAAGGCACGTTTAGACCTGTGCTCCTTGCTCCTGGTTGTTGTACGTCTGCCCATGTCTCTACTTATACAACATGGAAGCTCACGCATGAATCTAGCTCCATGTCTCTTGCTTCATCGCGACATTGTTCACACCTTGATAGAAGCGTGCATGATACTTCAAGTCAAGATCGTAGCAATTGATGTACCGAGCTCGATAGCTGCAGTCGCTTAAGTGCGGCCAGTGTCCAGTATTCGGGAGATAGTAGGTTCGAACCCCACTGTCGGCAGCCCTGAAAATGGTTTTCCGTGGTTTCCCATTTTCACACCAGGCAAATGCTGGGGCTGTACCTTAATTAAGGCCACGGCCGCTTCCTTCCCAGTCCTAGCCCTTCCCTATCCCATCGTCGCCATAAGACCTATCTGTGTCGGTGCGACGTAAAACAATGGCAAAAAAAAAAGCAATTGATGCTGCAGCTGGTACTGAATTATTTTACGGAGAAAGAGCCGCGAATGATCGATTGAGTAACTCTCGCGTAATAATAATAATAATAATAATAATAATAATAATAATAATAATAATTTCGTGTGGCTGTTGCTAGCCTGGTTCAGCCTTTGTAAGGCAGACACTCTGACATAGCGTATGTATAAGTGTAGTAGAAGAGGTACAGATGATAACACACTTCAACCGTATATCTCCAAGCGACTTTGATGACATTTTTCACCTCGTCGGGCCGACTGTTTAAAGCAAAATACTAAACTTCCCCATCCAGAATGAAGAGAAGTAACTCGTACAGAAATATCATGAGTCCTACTGTAGAACCGCTGTTCTTCGTCGACTGTTATTAATTGTCACTGCCTTCGTGAAGTACAGGCCGTACTGTAGCAAGCGCGGGAAAGCGATCAGCTGATCATTAGGGGGGGGGGGGGAGTTTAGCACGTGATTTAGTTGAGTTACAGGGGTTACTGTAGTCACGTCCTAGTTCGTGAACCATGGGCAACGGCTGAGTGGCCTAGTAAGTGGTCCTGAGAGTCGGGATACCAGTTACTATGGAATGGGAGTGGGCATCTCGGACATATTCTGAGTCCTGGCCCTCCTTGTGCTCAGGCGGCTAGGACTATACAATTCACCGGTAGTCCATAACCCGTTAGAGGAGGGATCCTCACTTGGACTATGTGCAAGTAGGGCAGCATCCTGCTTCATGATTTTACCGAGCTCAGAACATTTTAAGCAAGCCTCGGACCTATGGGAGTAATGGAGTCCCACTCCCATTTGACAGGCGAGGGACTCCTTGGAAACAACTTGGCGAACGAAATGGAATTCGATGGGGAGCTATCAATATTAATAGGGCTTATGGAAGAAAGAAAGTAGAACTGGCTGAGTCAGCAAAGAGGATGCATCTGGATGTGCTAGGAGTAAGTGATATTCGGGTAAGGGGTGATAACGAGGAAGATATAGGAGATTATAAAGTGTACTTGACGGGTGTTAGAAAGGGAAGGGCAGAGTCTGGGGTAGGGCTCTTTATCAGGAATACCATTGCACGGAACATAGTTTCTGTTAGGCACGTAAATGAGCGAATGATGTGGGTAGATTTGTCAGTTGGAGGAATTAGGACTAGAATTGTGTCCGTGTATTCACCATGTGAGGGTTCGAATGAGGATGAAGTTGACAAGTTTTATGAAGCATTGAGTGACATCGTGGTCAGGGTCAACAGCAAGGATAGAATAGTGCTAATGGGCGATATCAATGCGAGAGTTGGAAATAGAACTGAAGGATACGAAAGGGTGATTGGTAAATGTAGGGAAGACATGGAAGCTAATGGGAATGGGAAGCGTTTGCTGGACTTCTGTGCTAGTATGGGTTTAGCTGTTACGAATACATTCTTCAAGCACAAGGCTATTCACCGCTACACATGGGAGGCTAGAGGTACCAGATCCATAATAGACTATATCTTGACAGACTTCGAATTCAGGAAATCTGTTAGGAATGTACGAGTTTTCCGCGGATTTTTCGATGATACAGACCACTATCTGATCTGTAGTGAACTAAGTATCTCTAGGCCTAGGGTAGAGAAAGTGAAATCTGTCTGCAAACGAATAAGGGTAGAAAATCTCCAGGACGAGCAAATTAGACGGAAGTACATGGATATGATTAGTGAGAAGTTTCGAACAGTAGACCGTAAGCAAGTTCAGGATATAGAAAGTGAATGGGTGGCATACAGGGATGCTGTAGTAGAAACAGCAAGGGAATGCCTAGGAACAACTGTGTGTAAAGATGGGGAAAAGCCGAACATCTTGGTGGAATGATGAAGTGAGAGCAGCTTGGTAACAACTTGGAAAGGCTAGGTCAAGCAGCAGGGAAACCTTTCTGGACAGTAATAAAGAATCTTAGGAAGGGAGGGAAAAAGGAAATGAACAGTGTTTTGAGTAATTCAGGTGAACTCATAACAGATCCCAGGGAATCACTGGAGAGGTGGAGGGAATATTTTGAACATCTTCTCAATGTAAAAGGAAATCATCATGGTGTTGCAAACAGCCAAGCTCATGGGGAGGAGGAAAATGATGTTGGTGAAATTATGCTTGAGGAAGTGGAAAGGGTAGTAAATAAACTCCATTGTCATAAAGCAGCAGGAATAGATGAAATTAGACCTGAAATGGTGAATATAGTGGGAAGGCAGGGGTGAAATGGCTTCATAGAGTAGTAAAATTAGCGTGGAGTGTTGGTAAGTTACCTTCAGATTGGACAAAAGCAGTAATTGCACCTATTTATAAGCAAGGGAACAGGAAGGATTGCAACAACTATCGAGGTATCTCATTGATTAGTATACCAGGCAAAGTATTCACTGGCTGCTTGGAAGGGAGGGTGCGATCAGTCGTTGAGAGGAAGTTGGATGAAAACCAGTGTGGTTTCAGACCACAAAGAGGCTGTCAGCATCAGATTTTCAGTATGCGCCAGGTAATTGAAAAATGTTACGAGAGGAATGGGCAGTTGTGTTTATGTTTCGTAGATCTAGAGAAAGCATATGACAGGGTACCAAGGGAAAAGATGTTCGCCATACTGGGGGACTATGGAATTAAAGGTAGATTATTAAAATCAATCAAAAGCATTTATGTTGACAATTGGGCTTCAGTGAGAATTGATGGTAGAATGAGTTCTTGGTTCAGGGTACTTACAGGTGTGATAGTACATATATCACACCCCCGAATTATATGTAGAAGTTAGAGATATTATTGTCAGTATTGTCAGTGTATTATTATTATTATTATTATTATTATCAGTATTCCATTTGTATGTTTTGTCATTTATATTTATAAGCTGGAAGATATCCACATATGTAGATATGAGTAATTTGTTTTGCATGAGTGGGAAAACATTGCTTTAATAACTCTGGTAATTTGAATGAGTCATATGGCTGCCCCAGTGTTTGTTGTAATGTACTTGTGTCGGGAAATTCATGAGTCATGAATATATCCCAGCCTGATGAGATGAGCTTGTTGTTGTATTAGGAAAGTTTGGTGATTCATGGAATATACCCCAGAGTTTGTTATTGTCTTGGGAGGAAGAAGTAGTTCAGGGCTTGGTCTTGACAAGAGGACCACCCATGATTGGCTGGCAAGCACCAATGCAGACGTATCATCTGAGAGGAGGGGGATGTTGATGTCTATAAAGGTTGATCATACGGCGGCAACCTGGAACATTGTAAGGGTGATTGTAGAGGTGATTGTAAAGGAACGAGAAGGAAGATAACTACAACCAGTGACATTGTATAAGAGAACTACAACTGACGCACTGTACGGGAAGGAAGTGGTGCTGATACACGGTACTGGAATGACACGGCTGCAATGGACTGGACTTCAAACGTTCGTGGAGCGTAGTCTTGTTATGTTCGTGGAAAGTGGCTGATTGTGGAGAGTGCTTGCGCATTAAGTATTGTAGCACTTGTGGCGGCCTAGCATTATATGTTGGTGAAAGCGATCTCAGACTTTCCATAATTTATGTTGAGGATCGACAGACGTGTGTATATATCTTTACAACAAGTCTTAAAATATGTGAACACAGTAGTACAAGGTACAGTATCTGTGTGATGTGATAACTGCCGATTATGAGAATCGGTAAGTCGAATTGATAAAGAGACAGTGAAGGGCATTTATCTTCATACATGTACATTGTTCATCGGACTATCTACATATGGTAGCTTAGTTCTCGCTTTCGTTTTCCCACGATTTTCATTATTGTTGTTGTTGTAAATATGGAGTCTTCCAGCAATATTTTATGTGTGTATTATATGTATAATGTTGTATGTTGATGAGGTGCTCATGCACGGAATTTGTTAAGAATATAGTTAGCTATTTTAGAATCAGTGTTATTGATGAACCTAGGTGCAGTTCCTACCTATTTAGTCGTTTTCAGGAGGTTAGGTAAGGCCTGCAGCAGATGTACCAGTACGCAGAATTATGTACACGCCCTGGGGATATACAGTTTATCATGCTCTTATCTAAATTTGAGGGATCCATTCTGGTGAACTCTGGCGCCCATACTACGGACATTTCGGTTAATTATGCTTATTAATTTTATTAATTTTTTGAGTTATTTTATTTATATATTTTTATTTATTTATTTATTATTATTATTATCATCATCAGAAAAGTTACACAGGGGTTAGACAAGGCTGTAATCTTTCACTTTTGCTGTTCGTAGTTTACATGGATCATCTGCTGAAAGATATAAAATGGCAGGGAGGGATTCAATTAGGTGGAAATGTAGTAAGCAGTCTGGCCTATGCTGACGATTTGGTCCTAATGGCAGATTGTGCCGAAAGCCTACAGTCTAATATCTGGGAACTGGAAAATAGGTGCAATGAGTATGGTATGAAAATTAGCCTCTCGAAGACTAAATTGATGTCAGTAGGTAAGAAATTCAACAGAATTGAATGTCAGGTGGGTGATACAAAGCTAGAACAGGTCGATAATTTCAAGTATTTAGGTTGTGTGTTCTCCCAGGATGGTAATATAGTAAGTGAGAATGAATCAAGGTGTCGTAAAGCTAATGCAGTGAGCTCGCAGCTGCGATCAACAGTATTCAGTAAGAAGGAAGTGAGCTCCCAGATGAAACTATCTTTACATCGGTCTGTTTTCAGACCAACTTTGCTTTACGGGAGCGAAAGCTGGGTGGACTCAGGATATCTTATTCATAAGTTAGAAGTAACAGACATGAAAGTAGCAAGAATGATTGCTGGTACAAACAGGTGGGAACAATGTCAGGAGGGTACTCGGAATTAGGAGATAAAGGCTAATTTAGGAATGAACTCGATGGATGAAGCTGTACGCATGAACCGGCTTCGGTGGTGGGGTCATGTGAGGCGAATGGAGGAGGATAGGTTACCTAGGAGAATAATGGACTCTGCTATGGAGGGTAAGAGAAGTAGAGGTAGACCAAGACGACGATGGTTAGACTCGGTTTCTAATGATTTAAAGATAAGAGGTATAGAACTAAACGAGGCCACAACACTATTTGCAAATCGAGGATTGTGGCGACGTTTAGTAAATTCACAGAGGCTTGCAGACTGAACGCTGAAAGGCATAACAGTCTATAATGATAATGTATGTATGTATGTATGTACATGTGAATTCTTCGCTATTTTATTGAAATTTTTAACGATGGTCGCATGTTTACTCAGATATATATATATCAGACTGAGTCGTTATCGACTGCATTATTAAGTGAAAAGTCCTCAATTAGTGAAGAAAACTTATTGTTAGTGTGAGCGTGTATTCATGTGAGGCTGTAGGCTAAGAATATCGTTCTGCAGTGTTTTAATTTTGTAGTTTATTTGTGTAATGTTATATCCATAGTGTAAAATGAATTGAGTTAGTGCATTCAGCGTTTTATCAACCACGATGTGTATATATACATTGAATTGAATTAAGGTTCAGTGAGCGAAATCACCATGCTAAAGAGTTGCTGTGTGTCTGGCTGCAAAGCCAATTATAAACGAGCAGAGTACACTCCAGTAGGCCTATTTGTTTTTCCTTCTGATGAAGAAAGAGTTAGGTTATGGTAGAAGGCTATTCCTAGGGAGAAATTATTAGTCACCACAGAGTTGTGTGTATCAACCAATTTCCTGAAACTAAATCCTGAGGGAAATAAGTGTCTCGTCCAGATGGTGAGTAAAAATTTCTTATTATATCAAAAACATGGGTAACATTTGATATATGTTTATGTAATCAGACTTACGGCTTATTTGAATTCAGTGTTTCAAACAATTCAAGTCCAATTTATGCATTTTACCATTTGAAGTAGAAATGTATTGTGAAATAACACTGCTGAGATTTGTCCTATCAAATTTCATAACATAGGCAATGGAGCAGGGTTATTCCATGAAAATTGAATGTGAAAATGATTTTATAGGGATTATTTGCTGTTTAAAAATCTACAATTGTTTAAACAATAACTGAATTTCATGACAGTGACAGTAAATGTTTTGTTATTGTTGGAGGTTAGCTTGCTCGTAATCTTTCTTGTAGGTAGGTACTGAATTGGTGGTACAGAAATAATTTACATTTTGTCTATATTGTATTGGTAATTGGTTGCTTGTTTTCTATCAGTGGGTATGGTGTGAATGTTCCAGTTGACTAGAATATGGATAGAAATCGCAAGAATATGTCTCAGTGTTAGCCTGTACTCACGGAAACGAACGGATTGTACATCACAACTAACAAATATTTATGAATAGTTTTTGGTTTTATAAGTTGCTAACAGTTTCTTAAGTAATTTAAACGAGTGTGTTATTCAAGCTGAGCGGATGCGTATCGCCTCCAAGTCCCACCCAAAGCATCACGTCATAAGAGTTACTGTACGGCCGGTATATTATCACGAAGGCTGTGTCATTGTGCACCGACTGAAGTGCGATCGAAAGTTTTTGTTTTGTTTTAGTTCTGTAGACAGTCACTTCATTTAACTTCGTCCGGCTCGATGGCTAAATGGTTAGCGTCCTGGCCTTTGGTCATAGGGGTCCCGGGTTCGATTCCCGACAGTCGGGAATTTTAACCATTATTGGTTAATTCCGCTGGCACGGGGGCTGGGTGTTTGTTTCGTCTTGATCATCATTTCATCCTTACCATAACGCGCAGGTCGCGTACGGGAGTCAAATCAAAAGACCTGCACCTGGCGAGCCGAACATGTCCTCGGACACTCCTGGCACTAAAAGCCATGCGCCATTTAAGTTTACTTTGTCTTTATAGTGCTCTGACCTGGCCATCCACAAACAAGGAAATGAACAGTAATCTTATACAAAATCGTCGATCATTTTCATTAGACCAGTCCGCTATTCTGATGAAGTTAGAAAACACTACAATAAATTGGTACCGTATTGGCTGAGCAAATAAGCACAACAGATAGAATAATGGAGAAATGAAGTCTCCCCGTCCGAAATGGCAAGGCAGTTGCATACTACTGCGCACAGTGGTTCGTGCGCGCAGAATCCAAGCACCCGGTGCATGCGACTGTTTGAATCTTCACATCATATGCGCATGCCTCTTGTGTGCGCAAAAAGTTTCACAGGTCTAAATATATCTTCAGTGTCACACACCCTTACTCTACAATGCTAGCCAACCAGTCAAACTGTTATATTGGTAAAAAAAATAAATCTGGTCACGTCTTTAATTGTTCCTAACTACATTGTACGAATGCACACTGGAATGGGGTTTGCACTATTACGGCAACAACATGTCTTGCGCCCTCTGTCAACCAGATGTTAGGGAGGTGTCGGTGTCCTTTGAAAACTAAAAAGTGCTTCATTTCAATGTTTTTTTAATTACTACTAATGGCATTCGACCTCGGAAGGCCATGCGGCCAGTATTTCCAGTGAAGGAGCATACATCTATCAGCCAATACGGATCTGCATATAGGGCAGTCGCCCAGGTGGCAGATTCCCTATCTGTTGTTTTCCTAGCCTTTTCTTAAATGATTTCAAAGAAATTGGGAATTTATTGAACATCTCCCTTGGTATGTTATTCCAATCCCTAACTCCCCTTCCTATAATGAATATTTCCCCCAATTTATCCTCTTGAATTCCAACTTTATCTTCTTATTGTGACCTTTCCTTCTTTTAAAGACGCCACTCAAACTTATTCGTCTTCTAATGTCATTCCAAGCCATCTCTCCGTTAACAGCTCGGAACGTACCACTTAGTCGAGCAGCTCGTCTTCTTTTTCCCAATTCTTCCCAGCCCAAATTCTCCCAATTCTTCCCAGCCCAAACTTTGCAACATTTTTGTACGGTAACGCTACTCTTTGGTAGGAAATCACCCAGAACAAATCGAGCTGCTTTTTCCAGTTCTTGAATCAGGTAATCCTGGTGAGGGTCCCATACACTGGAACCATACTCTAGTTGCGGCCTTACCAGAGACTTGTATGTCCTCTCCTTTAAACCCTTACTACATCCCCTAAACACCCTCATAACCATGTGCAGAGATCCGTACCCTTTATTTACAATCATATTTATGTGATTACCCCAATGTAGATCTTTCCTTATATTAACACCTAGATACTTACAATGATCCCCAAAAGGAACTTCAACTCCATCAACGCAGTAATTACAACTGAGAGGACTTTTCCTATTTGTGAACCTCACAACCTGACTTTTAACCCCGCTTATCAAAATACCATTGCCTGCTGTCCATCTCACAACATTATCGCGGTCACGTTACAGTTGCTCACAATCTTGTAACTTATTTATTACACTATACAGAATAACATCATCCGCAGAAAGCCTTACCTCTGATTCCACTTGTTTACTCATGTCATATATATATATTGTACCCGTAAAAATGTGTTCATATCTTTAAGGCGCTTGATATTAAATGAACGAGCATGATTCTTAATCACGGGAGTGGCTTTATCATTGGAGCTGGTACAGAGAGAGGTATAGTTATCAATTTGAGAGATTATTTTGATAAATTGAGTTTATTGATCATCAAAAGCAAGTTCATATCACCTTCGTACAGCAGCGTGGAAGTGTCGTGGCCGGTTGGCACCTCCAAGTCCTGGGATGGTGCTGGACATCAACTGGGCAGGGACCACACCTGCTCGGATGAGGAGTTCTGGAATGTCTGGAGGTTCTGGAAATGTCTCGACGTTCTGGAAGTCTCGACGTTCTGGAATGTCCCGACGTTCTGGAGTGTCTCGAAGATTGGCACACGTTCCTGGGTTCGATTCGAGACGTAATTCACACTTGAATTTCCTGCACGGCACTCCACACATTCAGGGCGCTGTCTGAACAGATATGACCCTTTAATTATGGTTATTGCACTCTAGATATTAAATCGAAACGTTCTGGAATAATCACTCGAAGAACAAGTACTGGTAGAAATGCGAGTTCATAATGCAAGCCCACTGTACGTCAGAATGTTCTAGAGGATTACTGTCACTGCAGTCCTAAATGCATAGTTCTGAAGATTTAAAGCATATTGGCAATGAACAATAAGTAGCACTCGGAAACTGTCCTGTTGTATCAATAGGCGAAGTGAATAGCCATTAAAGAAAATAATATTTGAAAGAAAAAGTCTGACTTCATAAATTCTGGATCACTCAAAATACTGGAAAGTTCTAGGCTTTCTGGAAATGCGATATGCGTATTCTGAATTGTCACAGTCTTTAAGAATCAAAACATAAGTCCCTGTGCAGCACTTGGAAAGCATTGCATATTTCACAATTAAACGTAATGTTGAATGTCCCCTAAGTTCAATGTTCCAGAAATTGATTCAAAAATATAAGTTCGAATAAGTTCGAAACGTAAGTTCAATGCGATACACAACACACGTGAAAATTCAAAGTCCTTTCAATCGTCGTTGAATAAGTAAGTCCTTATGTGGCACTTCAAAAAAAAAAGTTCCAATGTGTAGAAATAACAAAGTTCCAATGTGCCAAAATGTTAAAGTCCCAACACGACACTCGAAGAAAATAAAGTTCCGATGACAATGTTCCAGTACGTCACCTTAAGAAAATAATAAAGTCTTATCGCGACAGTTGGCGAAAATAACTAAGTTCCAATGAGATGCTTCAGAAAAAAAAAACAAAGTTCTTATATGGCACTTTAAGAAAATATCAAAGTCCAATCACGACACACGAAAAAAAACAAAGTCCCAATGTGGCAATATGACTAAGTTCCAATACGATGCTCTCAAAGTAAAGTCCCATTCAGGCACTTCAAGAATATGACAAAGTCTTGATACAACACTTAGAGAAAATACCGTACTTGGATTTCGCAGACTGTCGACTAGAAGTTCGACACGCACAACACTTCTCTTGTCACCCGTGTCACAGAGACGGCGGAGTGACAGACACTGAATTCGTAGGTCGGGTGGTCTTCCTTTTATACACGTTCGCATGGAAGTGTCTAGAACTCGGGTACTATCTACCCTTATAACTTCTATAATACTCGGTGGATTTTCATGAAATCATACGAGATGATGTCCATTGTAACGGCTTTTAAGTTGGCAGTGTCAAAATAGCGATAACTTAGCTCAAAAATGTACTTTTGAGGACGAGCTGGATCATTACCATATATGGTAGCGGATAGCTGGCTTACGGCGGCCACGTCACTCGCTGGGTACGTCACTGCGTTCGGCGGGCTGCCTACCTTCCACCTCGCGAGAAGTTCAACAAACATACTTCGGACTTCTGTCGTAGCGGTGTTCCCGGTACAATATATATATATGTAAGAAAACATTAAGGTCCAATAATACTGCCTTGAGGAATTCCCCTCTTAATTATCACAGAGTCAGGTAAAGCTTCGCCTACTCTAATTCTCTAGGATCTATTTTCTAGAAATTTAGCAACCCATTCAGTCAATCTTTTGTCAAGTCCAATTGCACTCATTTTTGCCGGTAGTCTACCATGATCCACCCTATCGAATGCTTTAGACAGGTCAATCGCGATACAGTCCATTTGACCTCCTGAATCCAAGAAATCTGCTATATCTTGCTGGAATTCTACAAGTTGAGCTTGATTGGATAATCTTTCCTAAAACCGAACTGCCTTCCGTCGAACCAGTTATTAATTTCGCAAACATGTCTAATATAATCAGAAAGAATGCCTTCCCAAAGCTTACATGCAATGCATGTCAAACTTACTGGCCTGTAATTTTCAGCTTTATGTCTATGAACCTTTCCTTTATACACAGTGGCTACTATAGCTACTCTCAATTCATTTGGTATAGCTCCTACAACCAAACAAAAATCAAATAAGTACTTCAGATATGGTACTTTATCCAAACCCATTGTCTTTAGTATATCCCCAGAAATCTTATCAATTCCAGCCGCTTTTCTAATTTTCACCTTTTGTATCTTATTGTAAATGGCATTGTTATCATATGTAAATGTTAACACTTCTTTAGCATTGGTCTCCTCCTCTATCTGGACATTATCGTTTGTAACTTTTTGATGATAATAATAAATATAATCAAGAAAATATCATAAAATATATCATAAATGAAAATATTAAAAAACTACTTGAAATAAATTAATATTAATCAAAATAATGTATCGAAATGTCCTTAGTATGGGCGCCAGAGTTCACCAGAATGGATCCCTCGAATTTTGATAGAGCATGATAAACTTCATATCCCAGGGCGTGTACATAATTCTGCGTACTGGTACATCTGCTGCAGGCCTTACCTAACCTCCTGAAAACGACTAAATAGGCAGGAACTGCACATAGGTTCATCAATAACTCCACTGATTCTAAAATAGCTAACTATATTCTTAACAAAATCCGTGCGTGAGCACCTCATTAACATACAACATTACACATATAATACACACATAAAATATTGCTGGAAGACTCCATATTTACAACAACAATAATGAAAACCGTGGGAAAACGAAAGCGAGAACTAAGCTACCATTTGTAGATAGTCCGATGAACAATGTACATGTATGAAGATACACTGACTGACAGAGCAAATGCAACATCAAGAAGGAGTGGTTCGAAAGGGATGAAAGTTGGGGAAAAAACAGAGACGGCACGGACGAATAATTGATGTTTATTTCAAACCGATATGCAGGTTACACAATGCGCACGGCATCGACTCAGTAGGATGTAGGACCACCGCAAGCGGCGATGCACGCAGAAACACGTCGAGGTACAGAGTCAATAAGAGTGCGGATGGTGTCCTGAGGGATGGTTCTCCATTCTCTGTCAACCATTTGCCACAGTTGGTCGTCCGTACGAGGCTGGGACAGAGTTTGCAAACGGCGTCCAATGAGATCCCACACGTGTTCGATTGGTGAGAGATCCGGAGAGTACGCTGGCCACGGAAGCATCTGTACACCTCGTAGAGCCTGTTGGGAGATGCGAGCAGTGTGTGGGCGGGCATTATCCTGCTGAAACAGAGCATTGGGCAGCCCCTGAAGGTACGGGAGTGCCACCGGCCGCAGCACATGCTGCACGTAGCGGTGGGCATTTAACGTGCCTTGAATACGCACTAGAGGTGACGTGGAATCATACGCAATAGCGCCCCAAACCATGATGCCGCGTTGTCTAGCGGTAGGGCGCTCCACAGTTACTGCCGGATTTGACCTTTCTCCACGCCGACGCCACACTCGTCTGCGGTGACTATCACTGACAGAACAGAAGAGTGACTCATCGGAGAACACGACGTTCCGCCATTCCCTCATCCAAATCGCTCTAGCCCGGCACCATGCCAGGCGTGCACGTCTATGCTGTGGAGTCAATGGTAGTCTTCTGAGCGGACGCCGGGAGTGCAGGCCTCCTTCAACCAATCGACGGGAAATTGTTCTGGTCGATATTGGAACAGCCAGGGTGTCTTGCACATGCTGAAGAATGGCGGTTGACGTGGCGTGCGGGGCTGCCACCGCTTGGCGGTGGATGCGCCGATCCTCGCGTGCTGACATCACTCGGGCTGCGTCTGGACCCCTCGCACGTGCCACATGTCCCTGCGCCAACCATCTTCGCCGCAGGCGCTGCACCGTGGACACATCCCTATGGGTATCGGCTGTGATTTGACGAAGCGACCAACCTGCCCTTCTCAGCCCGATCACCATACCCCTCGTAAAGTCGTCTGTCTGCTGGAAATGCCTCCGTTGACGGCGGCCTGGCATTCTTAGCTATACACGTGTCCTGTGGCACACGACAACACGTTCTACAATGACTGTCGGCTGAGAAATCACGGTACGAAGTGGACCATTCGCCAACGCCGTGTCCCATTTATCGTTCGCTACGTGCGCAGCACAGCGGCGCATTTCACATCATTAGCATGAGCATACCTCAGTGACGTCAGTCTACCCTGCAATTGGCATAAAGTTCTGACCACTCGTTCTTGGTGTTGCATTTGCTCTGTCAGTCAGTGTAAATACCCTTCACTGTCTCTATATCATTTCGACTTACCGATTATCATAATCGGCAGTTATCACATCACACAGATAATGTACCTTGTAATACTGTGTTCACATATTTTAACACTTGTAAAGATATATACATTTTACTAACACACGCTTGTCGATCCTCAACATAATTTATGGAAAGTCTGAGATAGCTTTCACCAACATATAATGCTAGACCTCCACAAGTACTACAACACTTAATGCATACGCCCTCCACAATTTGTTGATCAGCCACTTTCGACGAACATAACAAGACTACGTTCCATGAACGTTTGAAGTCCAGTCCATTGCAGCCGTGTCACTCGAATACCGTATATCCAGCACTACTTCCTACTCGTACAGTGCGTCATTTGTCCTTGTCTGTACCGAGTGGTTCTCTTATAAAGTGTCACTGGTTGTAGATGTCTTCCTTCTCGTTCCTTTACAATGTCACCGGTTGCCGCCGTATGATCAACCTTTATAGACATCAACATCCCCTTCCTCTCAGATGATACGTCTGGATTGGTGCTTGCCAGCCAATCATGAGTGAACATCTGGTCAAGACCATGCCCTGAACTTCTCCTTGCTCCCAAGAGATAAACAAACTCTGGGGTTTCTTACATGAGTCAACGAACTTCCCTAATACAACAACAAGCTCATCTCATCAGGCTGGGATATACACATGACTCGTAGAATTTCCTGACACAAGTACATCACAACAAACACTGGGGTAGCCACATGACTCATCCAAATTACCAGAGTTATTAAAGCAATGTTTTCCCACTCGTGCAAAACAAATTACTCATACCTACATATGTGGATATCTTCCGGCTTACAAATATAAATTGCAAAATATACAAATGAAATGATGATAATGATAATAATAATAATAATAATAATAAAAATCGAATACTGACAATAATATATCTAACTTCTACATATAATTTGGGGGTGTGATATATGTACTATCACATAACGCCCCCTTGGTGAATCGATATCCCATATTATGATCCACCATAAAACAGAACTTTATACATAACCTTATGATGACATAACTGAACACTTAATTTACTGTAATAATGATATATACATTGCGTCTACTGCATTGTATTCGCACACACGAAATACAATTTGTCCAAATAATAATAATACTAATATGGCTATATACACACAACTCTGATTGTTTCATATACGATTGAACACAATCCGTTCTTGCTACTGTACACATAACTCATAATTGATAATATATACATCCAAGGTGCAGATCCTATCTCTTATATCTGCGAAGGCAATAGATATTAAATATCCCAAGGACCTTGTTGTCAGCGGTTAGGAGTCTATAAGCACACTTGCCTATTCTACTGTCCACAGTATACGGAACCTGATATAAATGAAAAAACTACTGTATACATAAAGTTAACATTGGCATCGATAGACGAGGAATTCGTACCGCAATAAAATCGAACTACGTCTAGAATCCACACTATCTCACACACAAACATTCATCCCATCCAGTCACACAAGAATCATACAAGTTTTCATTCAGAACATTCATAACAAAGAAATCCCTATTTTTGAAATACGCGGGTATCTCACAATGTTTACTCTTCAACAAAACCATAATTAATGCAAGCAAACAGATCACATACATTTTCACACATTCCACATCGTTATCACTCAGCACGTCATTCAAATCATTCACACAAGTCTCAGAATTAGATAAAACATTACGCACTCGCTTTAACATACTTTCTATCATCTCACGCACACTTCCATTCTCACTTTCCTTAAACATTCCCAACACACTCACATGATCTCTGACACAAAAATTTCTCACAAAATCTTCAAACCCTGAATCACCATACAATTTACGACCCTTCCGATGAATCCCCTTAAGCATAAAACTTGACGTACAATTCGCTTCAAACAATCCTTCGCGAACAACGGTCATAGTTAACACACACTCCTCAAACGTATGTACTTCAATTATCTCAAGCTCATTCATACCACACTTAGCACCCGTACCATCACTCACGCTCACTCTATTACTGAAATCATTACCATAATTCACTTGGAGATCACAATCATTACTACTTAATGACCCAACAACTAAATCATCTTCACCACCTTCCATATCAGCTCCTGCTCGCACCACTTCCATGCCAACTACACTGCTACTCTCGACCCTCTTACCAGAAGTTCCATTAATCTCAGTCACCATTTTTACACATACTGGACCTAACTTTACTCTCCTCACGTACACTTAAATCAACGAAAACATCCTCATGATGTATACTCCGTAAACACTCTTCACTTACTAAACAATCTTCATCGACTTCACAAAAAAATTCACTTTCAATTTCAGAAACTTCCACAAGATTATCGATCGCAACACTGCTATTACTATCACCACTAGCACAAAGTAAGACATCCGACACATCTTTCTTACTTTCATCACGCCCCCTATTCTGAAGATCCATCTGATAATCGATTTCACTCTACTTTATCAAATGCTTTAAATGATTCCCTTAACACTTAACCCCGCTCGTCAATCTTACTGGACAATCCATCATACATATTATCGATTTTTACTGGACAATTCAATATTACTATTATCGACTTTACTGGACAATTCAACTAACATCTTACCGATTTTACTGTTAACAACATATAATTCACCCTTCAACTCTTTAGTCTGACTATCAAGTAGCAATTTAAGCATACTGAGCATTGAAACCTCCCCTTGATCCCTTACATGCTGAGTCTGAGTTGGGTTACTCGGTTCCTCACCTATCGTTGCCGATTGATCTTTCCTACTATCAGCCATTTTGCTACTCTCACTTAAATTAGATAAACTCAACGTGGAATTATTTTGACATCTCTTATCCTGATTCATAGTACTAGCAACTATAACAACCTCTCTATTTCTCAGTCTTATAATACTCGACTCGCAACAACATTTCTTCATACTCCAAAATACACATGAAACATATAAAATACTTCACTGACATAGTTTGTAGAATTCCATCCACACCTGACAAGTGCACCTACGCTTATAAGCCTAACAGATGTACCAATCATTCAGCCACACGTTGGGAAGCCAATTGTAACTTTTTGATGATAATAAGAAATATAATCAATAAAATATCATAAAATATATCATAAATGAAAATATTCAATAAATAACATTACTCAACTTTAAATGAATTACTTTAATAAAAATAGTTAACCGAACTGTCCGTAGTATGGGCGCCAGAGTTCACCAGAATGGATCCCTCGAATTTTGATAGAGCATGATAAACTTTATATCCCAGGGCGTGTACATAATGCTGCGTACTGGTACATCTGCTGCAGGCCTTACCTAACCTCCTGAAAACGACTAAATAGGTAGGAACTGCACATAGGTTCAACAATAACTCCACTGATTCTAAAATAGCTAACTATATTCTTAACAAAATCCGTTCATGAGCACCTCATCAACATACAACATTATACATATAATACACAAATAAAATATTGCTGGAAGACTCTATATTTACTACAACAACAACAACAACGACAACAATGAAAACCGTGGGTAAACGAAAGCGAGAACCAAGCTACCATTTGTAGATAGTCCGATGAGCAGTGTACATGTATGAAGATAAATACCCTTCACTGTCTCTATATCAATTCGACTTACCGATTCTCATAATCGGCAGTCATCACATCACACAGATAATGTACCTTGTAATACTGTGTTCACATATTTTAACACTTGTAAAGATACATACATTTTACTAACACACGCTTGTCGATCCTCAACATAATTTATGGAAAGTCTGAGATAGCTTTCACCAACATATAATGCTAGACCTCCACAAGTACTACAACACTTAATGCATACGCCCTCCACAATTTGTTGATCAGCCACTTTCGACGAACATAACAAGACTACGTTCCATGAACGTTTGAAGTCCAGTCCATTCCAGCCGTGTCACTCGAATACCGTATATCCAGCACTACTTCCTACTCGTACAGTGCGTCAGTTGTCCTTCTTGTCCGTACCGAGTGGTTCTCTTATACAGTGTCACTGGTTGTAGTTGTCTTCCTTCTCGTTCCTTTACAATGTCACCGGTTGCCGCCGTATGATCAACCTTTATAGACATCAACATCCCCCTCCTCTCAGATGATACGTATGGATTGGTGCTTGCCAGCCAATCATGAGTGAACCTCTTGTCAAGACCATGCCCTGTACTTCTCCTTGCTCCCAAGAGATAAACAAACTCTGGGGTTTCTTACATGAGTCAACGAACTTCCCTAATACAACAACAAGCTCATCTCATCAGGCTGGGATATATACATGACTCGTGGAATTTCCCGACACAAGTACATCACAACAAACACTGGGGTAGCCACATGACTCATCCAAATTACCAGAGTTATTAAAGCAATGTTTCCCACTCGTGCAAAACAAATTACTCATACCTACATATGTGGATATCTTCCAGCTTACAAATATAAATGGCAAAATATACAAATGAAATACTGATAATAATAATAATAATAATAATAATAATAATAATAAAAATCGAATACTGACAATAATATCTCTAACTTCTACATATAATTCGGGTGTGTGATATATGTACTATCACACTTTGTAACCAACAATCTTTACATACTGCTGACTGAACACTTCTGCCTTTTGAAGATCCTCACATTCACACTCCCCTTCTTCATTATTCATTCCTGGAATATCCTTCTTGGAACCTGTTTCTGCATTAAAATACCTATACATACCATTCCATTTTTAACTAATATTTGTATGACAGCCAAAATGCTTGACATGTTATCCTTAGCTGACTTCTTTGCTAGATTCAATTTCCTATTCATTTCCTTCAATTTCTCCTTACTTCCACGGCCATTTCTAACTCCAATTATTTCCAATCTGCACCTCCTTCTTAGTCTCTTATTTCTCTGTTATAATATAGAGGATCTGTACCATTCCTTACCACCTTTAAAGGTACAAACCTATTTCCACATTTCTCAAAAATCGCTTTAATCCCATCCCAGAGTCTGTTTACATTTTTATTTACCATTTTCCACCGATCATATTTACTTTTTAGAAACTGCCTCATGCCTGCTTTATCAGCCATATGGTACTACCTAATAGTCCTACTTTTAAGACCTTCCTTTCTATCACATTTATTGTTAACTACGACAAAAACAGCTTCATGATCACTAATGCCATCTATTACTTCGGTTGCTCTATAGAGCTCATCTAGTTTTACCAGCACATCGAGGATATTTTTCCCTCCAGTTGGTTCCATCACTTTTTGAATCAGCTGTCCTTCCCTTATTAACTTATTTGCCATTTGTTGGTTGTGCTTTCTCTCGTTCGCATTTCCTTCCCAATTGACATTTTTTAAATTCAGATCTCCCGCTACAATCACTTTTTTTCCATGTCGTTTCCCACATAGCTGATTATCTTATCAAATAATTCTGAATCCGTCTCAGCGCTACCCTTTCCCGGTCTGTACACTCCAAAGACATCAAGTTGCTTATTATCTTTAGAAATGAGCCTTACACCTAGAATTTCATGTTTCTCATCTTTAACTTTTTCGTAGCTTACAAAGTCATCTTTCACCAGAATGAATACCCTCTCCCACCATTCCTATCTCAACGATACACTCTCCAGTTCCGTGAGAAAATTACTGCATACATTATATCATTTCTCAGCCATGATTCAACTCCTATTACAATATTTGGTAAATATATATCTATTAAATTACTTAATTCTATTCCTTTCTTTACAGTACTTCTACAGTTCAACTCTAACATTTTTATGACATCCCTACTTGACTTCCACATCTCTGTATCCTTATCACCGCTCCGTAGACCACCTCGTTTCCCTGAATGTACACTGAAGAAAATGGAAATTGCAACATCCAGAAGGAGTGGTGCTAGATTGCTGCAATTGAACATACACGACGAGTGTTCGGTTGTGTTTCGGTGATTAAACTTTCAGGTCCCTCTGATCGCAAGTTTGGACAACAATCAATACAGGATGTGCCCACCACCAGCTGCAATACATTGATGAATTCGTCGAGGCATGGAGTCAATAAGGCCCTGGATCGCTTCCTGAGGAATTATGGCCCATGCTTGCACAGCACGGGTCTGTTGTTCCAGAGTTGTGGGTGGCCGAGAATGGTTGGCCAGTTGTCGACCCATCATGTCCCACACCATTGGCGGCTTGGCGGCTCGTGCTGAATAATGTTGGTGGTTCTGCTCTGTGATGCCCAGTCCATTGCAGTAGGGGCCTAAGTGTAATAGACAAATAAAAATTCGTATTGCATACGGGAAGTGTCAGCTGAGCTCGTGTGAATCCGTCCACCAACTCTGCGGAAACGCTTTACTCCATGTCCTATCAGTGTGAAGTTCTCGAAAATATACCGAAATAATACAGGTGGACGTTCATCTCCATTTGTAAGACCCCGATTTCGAGGGACATTGACAATATAAATAACTGACTTGTACAAAAAACATTTAAAAAGTTACAAAAAAGCCCCTCTTCCGCTTATTGAAAAAAATGTGGACCTATCGACACAATCATATTTACAAAGGTTCCGAGACCTGCATACATCTTAGGGAGTCGGCTTTCTTAATGGAGGGGGAACATCACCCAATGGTACTAGCGTTTATGTTTTCATTTTCATGACTACCTAACTCGGAAGAATTCACTACCATTATGGAGAAGCATAGTCATGATTACTTGTAGGCCTAAGAACTCGCTCATTCGCTTCGTACGAGAGAGAATGTTTTCGGTCGTTGGATAAAATTATGCTGAAGTCCTGGTCATTTACACAAACGATAGAAGAATATACATACTCCCAATCTTAAGTTACGTTGTTTGAAGACTAAACATGAACATTAAATTGATTTTGTGTTACTTAATCACAACCATCCTCTTTTAACACGCATTTATCCTGTATTTAAGCCATTTGGGCTTTCTTTCTACTGAAGAGAAGCATTACAACTATACTTTAGTATGTGAGAATGTTGACATATAAGAATTTTAAACCATATCGATATCCACACAGTTTTAAAAGTTCTCTATTTACACTGATGAATACGATAGAGGGAGCTTTTCCCAAACAGCTGAGATTTCAACATGCTCGCTCGCTGCAACGATTCTCTCACGGACGGTGGCGCTGGTGCTACCTCTAGCGTATTATTTACGAACTCTGTGGTCACGGTAATAGGCCAGCCGTACTGCAAGGCGTGCAGTTCATACAGAACCTTATGGGCGACTCTTAGCCACCTACCGGAAGAGAGCTGTAGTTAAGTGTGCTCTCCTAATGTTCTGTCGTTCACAGATCTAAACAGGGTTGCCAGATCACCAGCAACTGTATGGGTATCGATCTTTGGCTCGATATATACACTCAATATGAAGGATAGGATCGCTATATATTATCGTATATCTTTAATTGTGGTGGTTCTGCAGCTCTGCAGATCGTATTATGGAGCCGCGCCTGTCCCACACATGCTCAATAGGACTGAGGTCCGGGGATGTGGCGGACCATTCTAAGGTTGTGATGTCGTGGAGAGCTTCTCTGGAGATGCGTGCAGTGTGAACACGGGCATTGTTCTGCTGAAACATCCCATTACCAATGTTCGCCATCATAGGGACAACCACTGGATTGAGTACCGTATCAACGTACTGTCGAGCAGTCAAAGTGCCTTCAGCAAGCACTAATTGTGATTTCACATTAAAGCCAGTAGCTCCCCAGACCATAATGCTTGGTGTTGGCCCTATGTTCCTCTCGACAATAAGATCTGGGCGGCCCCTCTCCCCGGTACGTCGGCGCACACGATTCCGGCGATCACTGCGGGCAAGACAGAAGCGCTGTTCATCACTAAAGACGACCCTAAGCCATTCGTCGACCCACGTCTATCTTTCTCGACACCAGGCCAGCCTTACAAGTCGCTATTTTGGGGTCAATGGAACACTTCCTGCAGGGACACGGGCAAGTAAGCCAGCTGCACGCAGGCGATTGCCAACTGTTTTTTGTGTAACGTGGCCACAGCTGCTCGAATTTGCGCTGTTGTTGCATGGGGTTCCATCCGGGCCATCCGAATGATGAGGCGATCCTCTTTCACAGTTGTCTGTCGCGCTGGGCCTGTGCCAGGTCTACGAGTGTGGGTACCTTCATTTGACCACTGCTGCCATACACGTTGTACCGTAGATGCCTGTAGGCCATCACGTGCAGCGACAGTCCTTAGCGATAATCTAGCCTCACACAGCCCAATTATCCGAGCCCTCTCAAACTGCGACAGTTGTTGATAGCGTGCTCTTCTCTGTCGTCGAGGCATGTTTGACTGGGAACACTTCACTGCACAGACTGCAAGTCAACTACGCTACACCAGAGTTCGTATACTGGAGTCGATTCCTCCGCGACCAATCACGTGGGGAGACCTGTAGCAACAATCCAATGGGCCTGAAACTTTGATCGTTTACATACCTACATGGCATCGTTCCATATTTTGAAAATCATTACACACGACCAATGCCTTCATGGTGTTGCAATTTCCATTTTCTTAAGTGTACCTCCCTATTACCCTTCTAAACACATTTCCTAACTTATACGTACCACTGCGGTTTAAGTGAAGGCCAGCTGAGCGCAGGGTCCCTATCTCCTACCCACCCATTGGGATCTAGAAATTTCACTCCAATTTCCCACATACCCACTCCATAGTTTCATTTAAATCCCCAATCACCCTCCAGTCAGTATCCCTCCTACACAGTATTCCACTGATAACAATCTCCGCTTCCTTAAACTTCACCCGTGCTGTATTTACCAGATCCCACAATCCCCAACTATGTTGGTACTTATATCAGCTTGCCTTACGTTGTTGGTACCAACTTGACACACTACCACCTTCTCCTTCCCCTCCTCCCTCTACTTTCCTCAACATCTGCGTCAACCTAATTCCTGGATAACACTATACCCTGGTTCCCTTTCCTCCACACACTTTCCCCACATGTCTAACGGTGGAATCCCCGATGACCAGAGCCTCAACCCTACCCACCTCATTTGATCCTCTCCCCTCCATGTCAGCCCTATCTTTCCTGATAGCTGCAGATGCTACTTCCTCCTCCCTTTTCTCCTTCCCATGACCCTGTTCCACCTGTATTTTCCTATCCTCTACTCTACATTTCTCTTTCCTACCTTTTCCCTTCCTCCTACTTCCTCCTACTTCCACATATCTCAGCAACAGTTCCCTGTTCCTCCTCTTCCCTCTGTTGTTCTACCTGGAGTGACTCGTACAGATTTCGCACAGACACCTGTCCTGAATTCTGATCCTGAATAGAGTCGTTAGCCTTCAATCTCCTTCCCCTTAGAACATTAGACCACCTGTCTTCTAAAACTCCCCCCTTTCGTTCCTCTCCCTCCCTTACACCTACTGTAACCTGTACATTGTTTGAGGGAGGCCTATCTTCCTTCCCGTCTTCTGTGAGAATCCTAATTGTCTTCCTCAATCTGTCCAACTCCTCCCTCATACCCCTCAATGCCTCGCCGCACGCACAGTTCCTACAATTGCACTCCTTAGCCATTATTTAGGGGGGAAATGAAAAGAAAAGGAAACATAAAATAACTTTTATAGATTTTGGTGGTTGGCAAAAAGTAAGAACTTACAACATAATACTGCAGTCTGATAAATATTGACAAATTAGTCGTAATTGTGGAGTTAGGTTTGTTAATAGGATGACAATTGAGGTTGGCGGTGGAGTATTTAATTTCATTAGAGAAGAGTACGGATGGTTCTGCTGTTGGTAGTACTTCTTACATGGCGGTAGAATGTGGTACAAGTCGGCTATTTCTGCAGGGTCTTCTGGGCAGTGAGGGGTGTCCAATATCCTGATCGAGTACTAAATAACAATGTACTCTATTTCATCAGCATTAACACAAATATTGCTCTTGCTTAGAACTTCCTCACAGTGCGCTCTAGTACAGTACATACATTTTTTAATACACATTGCATGTGTTATAGAAATAACACCAATAGTATTTCTATGTCCACCTCTGTGGTGTAGTGGTTAATGTGATTGGCTACCACCCCCGGAGGCCCAGGTTCGATTCCCGGCTCTGCCACGAAATTTGGAAAGGGGTACAAGAACTGGAACGTGGTCCACTCAGCTTCGGGAGGTTAACTGAGTAGAGGGGTGTTCGATTCCCACCTCAGCCATCCTCGAAGTGGTTTTTCGTTGTTTCCCCCCACTTCTTCTCCAGGCAAATGCTGGAATAGTACCTAACTTAAGGCCACGGCCGCTTCCTGCCCTCTTCTCTGTCTGTCCCTTCCGATCTTCCCATCCCTCCACAAGGCCCCTGTTCAGCATAGCAGGTGAGGCCGCCTGAGCGAGATACTGGTCCTCCTCCTCAATTTATTCCCCTGACCCCAAGTTTTTCGCTCTAGTTCGAGTTCGAGGAAAAAGTAATACTGTACAGTACTGTCATTTACTTCTTTCATTATCCCTGGTAGCACGGTTGTCAATCAAAATGCGAGCACGGTAAATAATGTCGAACAATTTTGTCATTTTTCGCTAGCGAAAACTACAGTGTCCTGTACGGCTGATAGGGATGAAGGAGGCCCCTAAGCTTTCTGTCTCGGTCTTTCATTCCTACAGTAAAGGATGTCCACACCAGACGGAATATCCCTGTCATGGTCTACAGATAGAATTGTCACCTTACAACCAGACGGTCCGAGTTCATGTCCTGGCCGAATGCTGTCTCGACCGTCTGAGATCCATTCGGAATGCGCATGTACTAAAAAGGGTTAGAAAGAACATTTACATATTTTTTCCGTTATATTGCAAAATTTCCTTCCGTTTCCCTGTCGAACAGGTTCCGCTAAATACAGGCAAACTTACATGAATATTAAAACACAATTCACGGGACCGGGACAGTATTTCGTTATGGACAGTTTTCCGGTTCATAATGGTTCCGCTAAAGGAAGGTTTTGCTGTATTATCAAATTTCTTTGATCCAAGTTGTTTGAATGCAAGTTCTTTGAGAGTGTATTACCGACCTTACTTAGGATGAAATCTAATGCTGAGGGCAGTGCGTACACCCACATCCCGAGACGGAGGAAACAACCAGTGAAAGTTATAATCGAACCATGGACCTCTTACACAGACCAGCCACTGAGCCGGTTAGCTATGAAATAGAAAATATTTTTATTCCTAGGATATATAGCTATTAGAACAGAATTACAGAATTTAACACTCTGTGGCAACCGTCCCTGTCGGCGTTGTAAAGAAGACTTTTTCCAGTGGTTTTTCACACTCTCAGCTTCTCGCCTAATTCATGCTTTGGCTTCAGATTGATATTAATTAGTCTTCTTCACCACTTCCTGTTATCTCAGTACAGCAGGAAGAGGGGGAAGTGGTTCTTCTCCCTTTTATTATACCTCTCAACCACTTCTTATCCATCATCGTGCTTCTTTCTGGAGCCCTTTGACGTAAGTAATTCTTAACCAGATCCATCCATCGTAACCTAGGTCTTCCTCGGCATCTGCTCTTTCAATACTAATCCTAATGTTTCTTTTGGCATTCTTCCTTCTATCATTCGTTTAATATATCCAGACCTTCCCTGTTCATATTTCTCCACTTTACCAGTAAGCTTTTCCAAGTTTAATAATAATAATAATAATAATAATAATAATAATAATAATAATAATAATAATAATAATAATAATAATCGAGCAAGCGAGTTGGCCGTGCGGTTAGGGGGCGCGCAGTTGTGAGCTTGCATTTGGGAGATAGTGGGTTCGAACCCCATTGTCAGCAGCCCTGAAAATGGTTTACCGTTGTTTCCCATTTCACACCAGGCAAATGCTGGGGCTGTACCTTAATTAAGGCCACGGCCGCTTCCTTCCAACTCCTAGGCCTTTCCTATCCCATCGTCGCCATAAGACCTATCTGTGTCGGTGCGACGTAAAGCCCCTAGCAAAAAAAAAAAAAACTTTACAGAACCGAGCTCGATAGCTGCAGTCGCTTAATTGCGGCCAGTGTCCAGTATTCGGGAGATAGTGGGTTCGAATCCCACTGTCGGCAGCCCTGAAGATGGTTTTCCGTGGTTTCCCATTTTCACACTAGGCAAATGCTGGGGCTGTACCTTAAGGCCACGGCCGCTTCGTTCCCATTCCTAGCCGTTTCCTGTCCCATCGTCGCCATAAGACCTATCTGTGTCGGTGCGAAGTAAAGCAACTTGACGACGTGGTGTCGTGCCAGATGCGACCGCATAATCTGTAATCCTGCCGGATGCGACCGGTGTTGACAGTGAAAATGAAAAACGTACAACCTATTTTCCAGTCAATGACCGGGGCAGGGATGGGATGAATGAAGCCCCCAACATGCGGCGAGGAGAGGAATTGTGCCGGCTGCCGAGGCCTGTCGCACTCCTCTGGGGCAATGATTAATGACGGACAGATGAAATGAAATGAAATGAAATGACAGTGGAGAGTGTTGCTAGAATGAAAGATGACAGGGTAAACCGGAGTACCCGGAGAAAAACCTTTCCGCCTCTGCTTTGCCCAGCACAAATCTCACATGGAGTGACCGGGATTTGAGCCACGGTATCCAGCGGTGAGAGGCCGGCGCGCTGCCGCTTGACCCACGGAGGCTGGCTACGGTGTTGACAACCCAGTTTTAATTTAATAAGCTATGTCATCATCCAACATAAGGTACGCAAAATCAGAACAAGAAAAGTTTAGAAAATATGCCAGAATGACATTGTTCTTTGTTCTGTTTAAATAGCGATCTAGTATAACCACAAACCGTGCACAAGCATTTAATTATGCACGCTGAATTAGTCCCCGGTAAGAAAAATGTAAAATGTGAGATGGCGTATGGCTTCTGGAGTCTTGGTTGTAGGGGGCTCCACATCGTTATCATAAATAAATCAGTCCTCATGGATAACAGATTTACGTACACACAGTCACCACATACAGTTTTAGTACACTTAGCATATAAGATACATTGGTTGCACCAAACAAGACACAGAGACGTGATGTCAAACACACTCGACGCCGCCGAATGACGCTCGTTCCAGAGTCTATACAGCCTGATGCAATGTTGCATCGTGCACGGGGATACGTTCTGTATGCGGGGCGAGTTCATTCTTCCGGATGTAGCCACATCACCCCACCCCCACGGAGAAGGAAAGTTTACAAATCGAATGAACGGGCAAAGCGAACTCTCCGTCCTGATCGTGTTGTGTACTTTCTGGGTGGCGATGACGCACCGGGTAAGTCAGGTGTAAAAGAATCGAACCCCGGACCCCTGTGACTAAAGGCCAGCACGCTCATCATTTAGCCATAGAGGCAGAGTCGTCGGTAAATACAGCCGATATAAATCTTGATGGAGAACAATCCCAACGACTGCGTGAAAGGTTTATAAATAATAATGAGTACATTTCTATGACGAAAGTTAAAAATGACACATGCATACATTATGACACACAAAGGTGATAACTAAAATCGACTCAAGAACTGGTTGTTGAGAACTAAATCAGTGTGATGTATAGTTTGGAATGCCATAAATAGACATATTCTATTTTTTTAATTTTGGAATTTGCTTTACGTCGCACCGACACAGATGTCTTGTGGCGACGCTGAGATAGGAAAGGCCTATGAGTGGGAGGGAAGCGGCCGAGGCCTTAATTAAGGTACAGTCCCAGCATTTGCCTGGTGTGAAAATGGGAAAACATGGGAAAAAATCCTCAGGGCTGTCGACAGTCCGGTTCGAACCCACTATATCCCGAACGCAAGCTCACAGCGACGCGGCCTTAACCGCACGGCCAACTCGCCCGGTAGAGATATTCCTTCCCAAGAGAAAACATAGATGGATCATAAATAATGAAAGATATATTTTACGGTCAAACCCCTAAAAATGCGGGGGTGGGGGGTGTACAATCAGGTAATTCTATACTGAATACTACAATAACACAAGTTCAGTTATATTTTAACGTTGCTTGTAAGTAATAATAATAATAATAATAATAATAATAATAATAATAATAATAGTTTTACGTCCCATTAACTAATATGACGGTTTCCGGAGACGCCGAGATGCTGGAATTTAGTCCCGCCTGAGTTCTTTCACGTGCCAGTAAATCCACCGACACGAGGCTGACGCGTATTTGAGCACCTTTAAATACCACCGGACTGAGCCACAATCGAACCTGCCAAGTTGGGGTCAGAAAGCCAGCGCTTCAACCGCTTGAGCCACTCAGCCCTGTGATTATATTTGTTTTACGGTTACCTTATCTATAAACACAGTTCTTGGCATCATCATGTTCAGCCTCTGGATTTTCGGGAAACAAATGACAGAGCAGCATCTTCCTAAGTTGCTTTTGAAGAATTTACTGCGGGAAACTGGTAGTTTTTTACAACACGAAATATGGTGTGTTTTTTGTTTTGTCTTACAACATGGCCATATATATATAACTGCGTTTCCATGTCTGGGAGAAGTTACCAAACAGGTTATTTTAGTGCGTTACGGCACTGCCTGTTACGGCTATTTAGGGAGACGACTGGGCGAATCTCCTGTCGGCCATCCTCGAAAATGGTTTTTCATGGTTTACCATTTTAATTTCCAATCAAATGCCGGGATGGTACCTTTCTCATGGCCACGACCACTTTCCTCCCATTCCTACCCCGTACAGTTACAATTACACCCACAGTCAACACCCTCACACAGTAGTACATGTACCGGGAAAAGGAGCTATACATCTGGCGAGCGGACACTCCCAGCACTGAAAGTCATGCGCTAGAAAATAAAATTTGAAAACGTTCAATGTAATTCACCGCTGGGTTCCGAGGTTCAAATCCTCATCACTCCATGTGAGATTTGTGCTGGACAAAGCGGAGGCGGGACAGGTTTTTCTCCGGGTACTCCGGTTTTCCCTGTCATCTTTAATTCCAGCAACACTCTCCAGTATCATTTCATTTCATCTGTCCGTCATTAATCATTGCCCCAGAGGAGTGCGACAGGCCTCGGCAGCCGGCACAATTCCTCTCCTCGCCGCAAGTTGGGGGCTTCATTCATTCATTCGATTTCTGACCCGGTCACTGACTGGAAAACAGGTTATAGGTTTTTTTTAAATGTAATAAAAGGAAATGGTAGCAATTATTCAGATACTTTGAAGTTTCGTGAAGTCATGTTACATAATCAAACCACATTCCAGTATATACAGCATGGAAGGTAACTGATGCACGAAATTAAGACTATAGATCTTGGAGAGAGGATCACAATACCGTAATTTGCAGGTCTGTATCTTGCACCGTTACACTAAGACTTGGGAGAAAGGAGACGAGCTGCTCGACTAAGCGGTATGTCCCGAACTGTCAGTGGAGAGATGACACAGAAGTGAGTGGTTCTTTTAAAAGTACGAAATATCACAATATGAAGATAAAGATGGAATTCAAGAGGACAAATTGAAGCAAATATTCGTTTATAAGAAAGGGAGTTAGGGACTGGAATAATTTCTTTCTTTCTTTCTTTCTTTCTTTCTTTCTTTCTTTCTTTCTTTCTTTCTTAATCCGTTTACTCTGCAGGATTGGTTTTTCCCTCGTAGTCAGCGAGGGATCCTACATCTACCGCCTCAAGGGCAGTGTCCTGTAGCGTGAGACTGGGTCGGGGGATACAGCTGGGAAGGAGGACCAGTACCTCATCCACACGGCCTCACCTGCTATGCTGAATAGGGGCCTTGTCAGGGGACGGGAAGATTGGAAGGGATAGAGAAGGAAGAGAGAAGAAAGGGGTTGTGGCCTTAAGTTAGGTACAATCCCGGCATTCGCCTGGAGGAGAAGTGGGGAAACCGCGGGAAACCATTTCGATGATGGCTGAGGTGAGAATCGAACCTCCCTGTACTCAGTTGGTCTCCAGAGGCTGAGTGGACCCTGTTCCAATTCTCGTACCACTTTTCACATTTTATGGCAGAGCCGGGAATCGAACCCGGTCCTCCGGCCGTGGCAGCTAATCACACTAACCACTGTATCATGAGGCAGACTTGGAATAATTCACAAAGGGAAATGTTCAATTAATTTCCAAATTCTGTGAAATTATTTAAGAAAAGACTAGGTAAACAACCGATAGGCAATTTGCCACATCGCCGATTCCCTAAATACGCAACAGCGGTAACTGGCAGATTGGTCGCATGCGGCACGATGCTTAATTCACTCGGTCGCTAGCGGCATAATATCAGCGTGGTGGCATGCGGCACGGTCGCTTCTGGCACGTAACCGACGACGTGTGGGTTAGACAATATGATGCAATACCGGAGGTATAAAACGCTACGCATGGAATTTACTGGGCAACCACTACGTTTAGTATGAGTCACGCACAGCACACTGTTGTCTGAAAGGTAGAGCCGCCAGTGCCGTGTCTGAGAACACGTCGGCTCGCTTAGTGACGTGACTGGTGTAATGTACACACACTCGCCACGCCTATTCTTAAACTCTTGTACAGTACCAAGTCTTTAGATGATGCTTCAAGAAGCGGAATAGGTGGGACCACCTGTTTAGCCAAAACTCTAGCAGTCCTAATTCTTCTAAATTGAGGGTTATGGCCTTTGAAAAAAATAGAGCAAAGGGGGATATGCGTTCCGTCCAAATTCTGATTAAAACCAACGTGGGGCACCTTTGATCACTTTAGGAATGTTATTTACCGTGCTCGCTGTGTGTTAGCTCTTGATCTTGCTGTAGGCAGGGTTGTGTTGCGTAGGTGGACTGCATTTCTTCAGAACGTCGTTTTTATCTAATCTTGCTTAACATCTGAAATATTACCCCAAACCGGTAACCAGGGTTGGCCAAGGGTGCGATTCTAGTGTATTCGAATACTTATTTGCTGTCATTTATATATCAGGTTAGGTAAGACTGCAGAAGGCTCTTTGGCGCACCTGGATGTGAAAGGGTTAGGATTTGAAAGTTAGCGGCCGTGATCTTAATTAGAGTCCAGCTGACGTGCGTAGTTTGAAAATGAGAAACCACGGAAAACCATCTTCAGGGCTACTGACGGAGGGATTTGAACCCACTACTTCTCGAATGCAAGTTCACGGCTACGCGACCCGAATACTGTATCCAACTTGCTTGGTATTATTATTATTATTATTATTTCCGGACCTCTTTTCGCAATTATCTGGAGTCGTCAGTAATGTGAATTAAATCTCGTTTCATGGCCGGTTCCCTGGTGCTAACGGTATGTGGAGGAATGTATTCATTATTGTGTGCTTCTGCGATAGTCGTGTGATGTGTAACCAGAGGAATTAATCAAACGCGAATGAAATCCTCGGTCCAGCTGGGAATCGAAAATGGGTCCCTCTAAACCGAAGACCACTATACTGACCATTCAACCAATGTGCCTGGTATAATAATAATAATAATAATAATAATAATAATAATAATAATAATGCTAGATGTCACTGCTTCACAGCAATCTCCATCCGACAGGAAAGTGTGAATAACAACCACTCTTAATTGCCGGAAAATGGTCTCACAGAGGAAACCTAATTTACATTAACGATTTCATCCCGAACGCATTGTTTACAAATTGACGAGACTTTTTCCAAACCAGAAACCTAGCGAGGTGAGTTATCTGTGGACTGATACGGCTAATCCGTTACACTGAGACGCTTCCTGGTAACTCATTTCCTGGCAGTGTACCTTGATTTGTTTGTAGTTAATATTGCAGTCTTCTTTTTGGAAATCTTTGGGTTATGTAGTCCATCCTACACGGTTGTAGGAATGATTGCATGGTATCTTCCTCTTTTTTTATTCTTTCTTCTGGGGTTGTTCATGTAGACTTACACGGTTTTATGACCTAATGCTCTTACATTCACCAACCCTAAGTTGAAGGATGTATTCGACTCCTAGGTGTCTATGGCCTGTATTAATACACAGATACCCAGTCCCCCAGTCCCGGCCGGGTCAGGGGTTTTCATTTGTAAATGATTAATATCCCTGCCCTGGGGACTGGGTGTTTTTGTCGTCCTTAACGTTCCTTTCCTCACATTCAACACTTTACTCTTCCGCCATTTACAAAATACACGCAGTTCCTCATATATGGTGCAAGTAGGGGCAAAAGATCTTCCCAGGTCGACGCCCCGAACAAATAGCATTTTTTCTTTTTAAAAACAAAAAGCCTAGTTTATAATTAAAGGAAATACACGTTTTATTTCGAGAGAACGACATCAATACACATTTCTCTACATTTAGATATAGTTGATTTTCAGTCGTCCATTGTAGTAAATTACTCAAGTCAGCTTGAAGAAGTTCGCAGTCGTTAATGGTGACCATTCAGCCAAGGAAGTCATGGAGCAGCATGAAATATTTCAATGAAATATCCACTAAATTATTGCCCAGGAGACTGCAGTTTGGATTCTAGCCAAATGTTACGTGGTAATTTAGAAATCAAAATCACGTTCCTAGTGTTCAGATTATTCGTAAAAGTATAGTTTCGCAGCTTGTTATCTAAAACTACAGTCACGCAATTTATCAAAACTTGCCCCACGGACCCCACGAACCTGCTACGCCTGCGTAGCAGGGGGAGAGGTGATACTCCCACGTGGCGCGTCCCAGGTGGCGGATAGGGGGGTCCTAACTGGCTTGCCGGCGGACTTGAGGGAAATAAAATACCTCTCGCGGACCAAACACACTACCCCCTGCGGGTGGGGGATGCACATGTAGAATACACCCGCGGTATCCCCTGCCTGTCGTAAGAGGCGACAAAAAGGGGCGACCTTGGCGCGGACATGGATTGCGGTTTGGTATAATGTGATGGACCTCCTGTGGATGGGAGAGGCTGAATACATCCATAGGTAATCCCTGCCTGTCGTAGAAGGCGACTTAAAGGGTCATGTGGCCATGGTCCCCTCTTTATTTTTTATTATTTTTCCGAGGGTCAGATGTAGACCATTCGAAATTTTGATGTGCGTGCTGCTCGGCGATGGAGCTCCTATGTGTGCGACTACGCTCGAAAGCCCGTGCCAGCAACCACACAGGACGCGGCGGGTGGGAGTGTCATGTACCCGGGCAGTAGTATCCGCCTGACATCGCAGGTCCCCGCACAGCCGAATGCCAGAAGGACATATTCTTATTAATTATTTTTATTTATTTTTTCTATATTTACTGCTCTGTACACGCTATGGGGTGCATGCTATTGCGGGTGACTGGAGGAAGGGAGTCTTAGTGCTCATTGCCTCAGTCATCCCGTATTAGGCATCGTCCAACATCGAACCCCGAGCAGTACCTGCTATGACCAGGTGGGTATTGCCTTGGCTGCTTGGTTCGGCTACAGAGACCCCTGATCGGAGTGGGTGGCATTCGGGGAGGAAGCTATCGGGCATGGCTTCCAAACGAAGTCGGCTCTCTCAAGGTGGTCGCCCACCTAAGTCTTTAACTTTTGCTTCCCTGAGAGGTTCAACTCCCTGGGAACATGCGCAGCGTGAAGGAATGGGATCCAGCTTCCCTAGGTTTCTGGTCGCTACCAGAACCGATGGGCACAATTTTAAGCTGGTGAAGTCGATCCTGTTTAGTAGACACATCGAAGGCGTCTATGGCGAACTGGAGGAACTTAAGAAAATGCGCAACGGTAGTTTGCTTCTAAAGACTCGTACAGCACTGCAAGCTGATCAGTTGCTTAAGTGCGAGCACTTTGGCGAAATCCCCGTCAAAGTGGAGGAGCATAAGTCCTTGAACCTGGTTCGCGGAGTCATTTTTCACCGCGACCTTATTTTGAACACTGACGACGAGTTGATGGAAGACATGAAGAACCGTGGCGTGCCACACGTCCGGCGCATTACGCGCAAGGTCAACGGTGAAGACGTTGCCACTGGTGCCTTCATTGTCTCTTTCAAGTTGTCAGTGTTACCAGAGAAAGTCAAGGTAACAACTTATCGTTGCGATGTGAGGCCGTACATCCCGCCTCCTATGCGATGCTATCAATGTCAGCGATTCGGTCATATGGTATCTCGCTGTTCGAATCAGGTTGTATGTGGTACATGTGGACGAGTAGCTCACGGCGCGGAGGAGTGCACAACTCCATACAAGTGGACTAACTGCTCCGGTTTTCATTCTCCTCGGGATCGGAATTGTCCGACATACCTGAGTGAGAAGAAGATCCAGGAGATCAAGACCCTGGATGGTCTTTCCTACCAGGAAGCGCGCCGTAAGTTTAATTCTACGAATACACCTGCCCGTACACTCGACTATAGCTTGATAGCTCAGAGTCTTCCAGGTTCGTCATTCACAACCTCGACACCTGTCCAGACCGTTGCGCCCAAGGCGACTGTTGCTGCTCCCAGCAACGTCGCAAGTAGTCAAAGCTCGAAGGGGGGGACCACCCCACCTTCGACCAACCAGAAGTCTGTGCCGGCTGGCAGTTCCCAGCCTGCACAGCAAGGGGGGAAGACTAAGTCTCTCCCCCCCCCCCCCCCCTAGGAGGTCGACGAAAGTCGTGCCCCGGCCGGCGGAGGCGGCATCGTCGACCAGGGCTGGGAAACCATCTCCCAGCCCGTCTAAACTAGAAAAGAAACAGGGGAAGAAGAGCGCCCATCCTGAGCGCTCTCGGACTTCCCCTGCGAAGGAGAAGTCATGCCCCCCATCTGGGGGATATGAGTCTGCGCCAGGAGGCACTCCTGCTCCCAAACCTGCGCGCTCTCCTCGTAGGGGACCCCCTCGCGCCCGAAAAGCGTCGAAGTTCTGGGCGGCACCCCTGCCATCTTTTGATGACGGGATGGATGTCGCGCTGCTCTCTACATCTACGGATGTAGAACTAGATAGTGTTTAGGCTTACGAGCATTTTATCGCTCATAACCTAACACTCCTTTTATAGTCCACACTATGGCACTGTTACAGTGGAATTGTAACGGTTATGACAGGCATCTTGCTGAGTTACGTCAGCTTATTAGTGAGTACGCAGCGAGTGTAGTCTGTATTCAGGAGACCAATTTCAGACCTGGTCATCATACGGTCTTGAGGGATTTCAAACTATACTCGACAGAACGATACTATGCTCACCGGGCTTCCGGAGGCGTTGGCATTTTTGTACGTTCTGATAGCTACAGCGAAGAGGTTCCATTAAGAACCCCTCTTGAGGCTGTAGCTGTTCGCATCTCGCTGCCTATCATAGCAACAGTGTGTAATGTTTATCTTCCACCAGGCCAGCATCTGAACATCAATGATGTCGCTGATCTTATAGATCATCTTCCACCACCCTTCCTCTTATTGGGAGATTTTAACGCCCATCACCCCATATGGGGCTCTGAGACGCCTTGCCCCCGAGGAAGAGAGCTGGAAACACTTCTAACAGATCTGGATTTATGTATTTTGAACACAGGGGAACCAACTCACTTTAGTGTACGTTACGACACATACTCTCGCATAGACGTTAGTCTATGCAGCCGAACGTTGGTTCCACTGTTTCGGTGGAATGCACACGATGATCTCTGTGACAGTGACCATTTTCCCATCACTCTTACTTTGTTGAAACATAAACCCGTCGAGGCTCCCCCTCGATGGATTCTTAAACATGCTGATTGGCCAAAGTACACATCACTAGCTGTCTTTAACGATGATGTCAGGCGGACCGTCGGCGAGGAAATAACTTACGTCACCCAAGTTATTCTTGCTGCTGCTGAGGAGTCCATTCCGTTTTTCTCGGGGACTCCTCGCCGAAAACTCGTTCCTTGGTGGAACGATGAAATAGCAGCAGCCATCAAAGAACACCGTCGCGCTCATAAACGTTACCGTCGACAGCCTACTGTGGCCAACTTGGTAACATTTAAGAAACTCCGCGCTAAGGCGCGAGTTCTTATTCGACAAAGTAAGAAGGCTTCATGGGAGAGATATGTATAGTCGGATTTTATTTTTTGTGGGAGTTATTTTTGGTTCTGTTCTTAGTGGCCCAGTTTGTTAATCGTTGGTCTTCAGTTAAATGCAACAGCTTCCCCTGTGAAACATATGACCTTATCGCGGTGGGGAGGCTTCTGCATCCCATTCAAGCAGATAGCAGATTCGTAAGTGCAGGCAACCTTATCGGATGGGTATACTGCATGTCAAGAGACAGACTAACGAATTGTTCAGGTGGGGGGGCGGGGGGGGGGGGGGTCGTAGCAGCCTTTCGGAAGTTGCAAGGGCCGCAGTCTGGATGATTGCCTGATATGGCCTTGTAATAATGTTTAACATGGCTTAGTAGTGTTGATAGTGCTACGCGGCTGCAAGCAACGGGAACTACAGCCGTAACTAACTCTCGAGAACATGCAGCTCTCTCTGTATGAATGAATGATGTACTGATGACGGCTTCCTTCCGGGTAAATCATTCCGGAGCTAAAGTAGTCCTCCATTCGGGTCTCCAGGAGGGAACTACACCAGAGTGGGCGATCATGGGGAAGATGAATACTGACATTCGGTGAGTCGGATTGTGGATTGTTAGAAGTTTGAATCGTTGCGGAAGGTTAGAGAATCTGAAAAGGGAAATGATATACCGGTACTAAAGTTAGATGTAGTTTTTATAAGTGAAGTACGTTGGCAGGGAGAACAGGATTTTTTGTCAGGTGACTGCAGAATTATCAACAGAAAATCAGACATAAGAAATGCAGGAGTTAGTTTGATAATGAATAAGAAAGTAGGACAGCGGGTAAGCTACTATGACCAGTATATTGAACGGATTATTGTTATCAAGAAAGACACCAAGCCAGTGCCCACCTCAGTGGTGCAGGTCTATATGCTCCTAGTTCAGCGTATGACGAAGAAATCGAAAAAATATATGAAGAGAGAAGATTTTATACGATATGCAAAAGGAGACGAGAATCTAATTGTAATGGGAAACTGGAATGCAGTGATAGGCCAGGGAAGAGAAGGTAATGGAGGAGAATTCGGATTGGGACAAAGGAATGCAAGAGGAAGTCGGCTGGTAGAAATCTGCATGGATCATTATTTAGTCTTTGCTACTAATTGGTTCAAACACCACGAGCGACGGCTGTATAGGTTGACAAGACCTGGAGACATTGGAAGGTGTCAAAATATAATTTATTTATTTATTTATTTATTTATTTATTTATTTATTTATTTATTTATTTATTTATTTATTTATTTATTTATTTATTTATTTATTTATTTATTTATTTATTTATTTATTTATTTATTTATTTGGTCTTTAGGGATGGTCTAGTGGAAAAAGTGCCAGCCCCATGTACATTAGATGCTTCACAGATCCACTAAGCTAATATTTACAATTACATTATTAACATATTTACACTCGTAAGTAATCCATTTACTCGATAACACACTCGCTTTCACTCCCGTTCATGTACATAGAGAGATTTACCACATTTTTTACATGTATTGTAAACTGCGTTAGAGGCAAGGCTTTTATTTTGGGTGGTAGCTCATTCGAGAGTCACTCATGACCATGAGGAGCGGCCGTAGTAACCGGATTGATAGGAGGTGGTCCGGAGAAATGGAAGGACAAGTACTTTTCGGTCACTTCAGCAGATATTAAAATTAATCCTGTCCAGCAAAAGACAAACTTACACCGCAACATTTGGAAATTATGTTAGTGATTTACTCTGCACAAAATTAAATCCATCTGGCAGGTCTGCGTTACATCCATTAGAAAAACCTGGCACACTTTCTCATATTGTATACTCCGGATTTCTATCAAGCACCATGCCTACATCGTTACATTTTAAAATAGGCTAGTGCAACCGTTTGTTAGGCTACTTCCCGAAATAAGTTTTTACTGAAGTACAAATTGTGTATTTAAATGTAGTGGATTGTTGAGTCTGGTAGCTGGTAAGTGGCCTTTTACTGCTCTGATTTTCATTTGCATAGGCCGTTTATTACGGTGAAAGTCTATAAACGGATTCAGAAAGTAAGATTGGTGCAATTTGTGAAAAGAAGAAAACGGAACGTATTTCCTTAATCTAGTAAATAAGAAAAAAATTAAAACATTTACATTTTTGTTGAACGGCTGGCAGAAAGTTACTTTCCCATATCTCGTAAAACACGGAAAATGTGCAATCCACTGCCTTATTAATACAGACTTACGAGTTTGCCTTTTTACACGTTTTGTAACACTACCACAATACAAAAAATACTAACTCTTCCTTTGAGTCCCTAGCTTTAACTGTTTCGATGGGAACTGTAAAGAAAAGGAAGTCGTCAATACCGATGATCAAATGGGTTCGTAGAAATTGACGAATTCCTTATTACACTTTCTGATTAAAAGCTTGCCTCACAACTCCCACACCCGCCCGCTCGGGAAAATAAATATAATAAATGGATCATATTACTGCTTGGTTTGCGTCTTTATTTTAGATGCGTGCTGTGAAAACTGAGTAAGTTAATATTACTGCTTATTTTATGAAATATATACGATTTAGAAAGTAAAAAGGGTTCTTATAGGTTTAGAAAGTCAAATAGATCGTAACGACTAAATAGGTGCGTATATGCACTATAAAATCTCATCTACTGTGACGGTAGGTACATAATACGGATAACTGTCGCAGATAGGCTTACGGAAAACATAGGTAAAAACCTAAAGATCCAATGTCTACATATACGTTTTGGTTGGTGATTAATAAATAACGGGAGAGATTCCTAGTTCAAGATTCCTGTTTCCGTATTTTTTGATAGTTTGTGTTTTTGTTTTTGCGAAGACAATATGAAATTTTCCTTTTGTACTCATTTTGAGTTCACTATTAACTGAGCTGATAGACACTAAAACCTGTATCTGACTGAGCTCTCAGTAAGCATTATAATATGGTACACGTATTGCCACAAAATAACAATCGCGTGTGTGTTGTCTGGTTGGAATGAAAGAAAGGAAGTAGTAGTCTACATACTGGTGTCGAAGGTGTAATGGTGAAATTTACCTGGGGTATTACCATGATCTAGTAGTTCGGCTCCTTGGCTGAATGGCAGTGGCCCTTGGTTCAGAGGACTCAGGGTTCTATTCCCGGCCGCGTGTCGGGGATTTCAGCCGTAAATTGTTAATTCTCTTGGTTCCGAGGCTAGGGTGTTTTTGTTGTTCCCATCTTCTCTGCAGCTCGCACGCCAAACACAATATATTTCACCAAAGTAACGCTCAGTTTCCTGTGCACGGCAGATACCGCCTGCCCTCCTCATAGGTTTTGCCGTTCAAGGCTAGCAATAGCCACACGGATTGCAATAATTATTATAAACTAGGACACTTACGGAGGGTTTGACAATGGTTAAAATGAAGATGCAGCCAAGTGATTCTGAAGTGTACAGTTGTATAATTGATTGAGACCAGTACTATATATCTAATTATTTGCTGTATAATGGCGATTTTTAATATCTCACTTTTTAATTTGGCTAAGTCTGAACATAGTATATGTAGTAAAAGTTTTGCAACAATGAACAATATAAAAAATACTTTACCGAGCTCGATAGCTGCAGTCGCTGAAGTGCGGCCAGTATCCAGTATTCGGGAGATAGTAGGTTCGAATCCCACTGTCGGCAGCCCTGAAAATGGTTTTCCGTGGTTTCCCATTTTCACACCAGGCAAATGCTGGGGCTGTACCTTAATTAAGGCCACGGCCACTTCCTTCCTACTCCTAGCCCTTCCTTGTCCCATCGTCGCCATATGACCTATCTGTGTCGGTGCGACGTAAAGCAACTAGCAAGAAACAATACTTAATGTTTGAAAGATGAGTAACTGTTTTAGCAACAAGATCTCTTTATGCCAAGGAATTTTGTGGATAAATTTACGTATTATTTTGTAGATGTGTAACTTATCAGTGAATTTGTACTAAGAGTCTGTAACGCTGGTAAAATCTTCTTGCGACTACTGCAGAAATGACCGCCGACTCGAGGGCTAAGGCGATCACTGACACCCAGCCGCCAGCTAGGATAATTCGTCCGACGTGGCTAAAATCCCCGGCCTTACGAGGAATTGAACCCAGAGCCCTATTGAACCAATCGATCTTCAGTTATTCATATTCAGGATTTTAAAGTTGTCTCTTCTTCCTGGCCTTTTCCCAACTACTCCACAACATGTGGATTAAGCCTAGTTTTACGACCGGGAGCCTTTCCTGACGCCAACCTACGCAGAGGGATGTTTCTGTGGTTGTTTGTAGTGCGATGTATTATATGTAAATGAAGACGTGTACTAAGACGAGCACAAACAGCCACCCCGTGAGCTAGAGGAATTAACCAGACGCTGACCATTCAGTGAGTGTGCCGGACATTCAGGTTTTTAAAGATGAACCCACGTTATGTGAAAAGAGTAAAAGCTTTATTGATTAATGTTAGGGTCACTGAAGTCCGGCCCCGCGGTGTAGGGGGGCAACGCGTCCGCCTGTCACCCGGCGGCCCCGGGTTCGATTCCCGGCAGGGTCAGGGGATTTTTAATTGTAATTATTAATATCCCTGGCCTGGGGACTGGGTTTTTGTCACGTCCTTAATCTTCCTTTCCTCACACACAATTTTCCACACTACCGCCATTCCAATTACACGCAGATTCATATAATATGGTGCCAGTAGGCGCAAAAGATTCGCATGGGTCGACGCCCCGAACAAATAACATTAAAAAAGGGTCACTGAAGACGATTTCTCGCATGAAATTCTATTCGTTAGAAATTTGCCCAGGGTTAATAATATGAGTTGTGTGTCTGCTGTGTGATATAATGCGGCTATTCATCGGTTTTTTGTTTTTTAAATAATAATAATAATAATAATAATAATAATAATAATAATAATAATAATAATAATAATAATAATAATGTTATTGATTTTTCGACCCACTGATTGTTTTTTTGGCGGGAGTCTTCCTTACTCTTCTCTTTAGTACTGCTCTTTGGTAACGCCTAACCGTAGGCTATCTGTCGACAGCTGATTGTGAAACAGTTGGGGATCCACCAAGCCTTCCAGATGAGGACTCAACGACACATTTATCCGTTGAGAAGTATGGCATTTTCGTTCATCAGTGAGTGATTATTTTAGGCGAAAACTGTAACAAGCATGTCCACATTGGCGAAGAATAGAGACTTGCCCCTCCCCCTCTACTCGGCACGCGTGGTTGCAGCAGCGCCGGACTGCAAGCATTGCAGTATAGTTCATGGTACTTGCTGTGACGGAAGCATAACGACAGCGCGTGTACTCAGTGCGACTGTTCAACAGGTTGGAGACTCTTCTAGAACATGGTAATCTGCCGTATTCCACCGAAAGGTTCAGGTATGTATTTTAATAACCACTTCAGTGATTTATAAGGAACTATATTTAATTAATATTGATCCCAAATTTGGTCAGTGACATGTGAAGATCCTTGTCTAACGGGCGAACGGTTATTCGTATGTAATAATTAGTCCTCGGATTATTTAAAAATGCATATTTTGAACGTTAGTGCATATTTTGAACTTTAGTGCATATACGGATATATTTTTCTCTATGTGTTATCGATTATCTAAGATTTCTGAACGAAATGAAAAATCTAATGAACTCTGTATGTTGCACATCCCTTGGCAAAACTTTCCCTAATCAAGGAAAGTGTTTTCAGTATCGCAATACACGCAGGTGAACGGATAATGACGCTTTTCACAACAGCTCTTTCCTTCTTTTTGATATTCCTTCCTTCTTGCAGTAGCCACCCAAGGTTTGCTTAAACTCGTGCGTTCATCTGTTAACTTGCTATTCGCCTGTTTCAGTATTTTATCAAATTAAAATATAAAAATGCCTAAAGATAAGAATACCGAGCTCGATAGCTGCAGTCGCTTAAGTGCGGCCAGTATCCAGTGTTCGGGAAATAGTAGGTTCGAACCCCACTGTCGGCAGCCCTGAAAATGGTTTTCCGTGGTTTACCATTTTCACACCAGGCAAATGCTGGGGCTATACCTTAAGGCCACGGCCGCTTCTTTCCCATTCCTAGCCCTTCCTTGTCCCATCGTCGCCATAAGACCTGTGTCGGTGCGACGTAAAGCAACTAGCAAAAAAGATAAGAGTTCTAGGCCTTTTTTAATCACACTGTGGATATCAGGCAATAGTGACTATACAAGTGACGGCGATGTAGTGTACTGTCAAGTGTGCGACAAGAGTGTAAAATGCGATAAAAGTGTTCAATTTCAACAGCATTCGAAAACAACTTCACATCTCGGATCAAAATAACAGAATAAGAATACGCAACACTGCTTTTAACCGACGTGGAAACACGGCGTGAAGTTAGTATATTTTCCGCTGATATTTGTAAAACTTCTGTATGAAGATTGAATAATCCACATCTACGCTCGTTTCTTGAAAAGTATTGTGCTAGTCAAAGGATACCAGATGAATCTACCCTTAGGAAGAAATGTTTACTTTCACGGCACGTTTCTCTCGTGGATTCGATACGATCTGACATAGGAGGGAACTGTGTCTGGATATCGGCAGATGAAACAACCGATTCATGTGGTCGATACATTGCGAACTTCAAAGTGGGTAAATTATGTCCAGAAGAACCCGGCAAACCTCATTTACTTTCCTGCACAGTGCTAAAAAAAATAACCACGCTACAGTTGCAAGAATCCCTGTGACTTCTGTGGCCTAGGGAATCGGAGAGTGATTATTGCAAATTGCGCCGTTTAGTCACAGAGACAGCTGCGAATATGATTCAAGCTGGTCGTCTCGTGAAGTGTTTTCACCAAATTGCACCAATCTCACATACTTGGCCCATTTCTACATCGTATTGCAGAAAAGATACGTACCCTCTTTCCAACTGTTAACGAAGTAATTTCAAGTGGGGAAAAAACTGTCCCTAAAAGCACCGGCTCGTATATAGTTGTACAAAACTCATCTGCCTCAGGTTTCTCTTCCGCCGGAACCTGTTCTCACAAGATGGGGAACTTGGATACTCGCAATATCGTTCTACCAGGAGAACTTTAATCAAGTGAAAAATGTAGTTAAAAGTATTGATGATAGCCATGCTGCGTGTGTTCGTGAAGCAAAGTGCGCAGTTCAATTTGAAACGGTATGTAAAGATATCAGTTTCGTCCATGTACATTATTCGTCACTTTCGAAGGCGATAAAGAGCCTAGAAACTCACTGTCTACCTCTACACGAATCCCTGCAGTTAATTCAAAACACCACGAGTTCTTTAAATAGTGTCCCTGGTGAAACTGGAGAAAAAGTTAAAAGGAAACTCAGTGCGGTGTTAGACTCAAACCCAGGACTGAAGAAGATTCAATCCATAAGCAACTACATAAGTGACCGGGCGAGTTGGCCCTGCGCGTAGAGGCGCGCGGCTGTGAGCTTGCATCCGGGAGATAGTAGGTTCGAATCCCACTATCGGCAGCCCTGAAAATCGTTTTCCGTGGTTTCCCATTTTCACACCAGGCAAATGCTGGGGCTGTACCTTAATTAAGGCCACGGCCGCTTCCTTCCAACTCCTAAGCCTTTCCTATCCCATCGTCGCCATAAGACCTATCTGTGTCGGTGCGACGTAAAGCCCCTAGCAAAAAACAAAAACAAAAAAAACAAAAACAAAAAAAAACTACATAAGTGGAATTAGGCAGTCTTTGCCAGAAGAATGTTGCGAGCAGTCAATGCCAGCGTACAAGTATTGCCCAGTTACGTCCGTCGACGTAGAGCTATCATTTTCAGCGTATAAATTAATTCTCTCCGACAACAGAAAGTCATTGATCCAATGAAAAAACTGTAGATAACCTATTGCCATGTATCATTAATTATTATCCTTATCTTCACATAATCCTGAAGTGTTTCAATCAACGCATCACAAACTTCTGGGACGATTTTTGATATTGCGCACTTCGATATTTTAAATAAATACTGCAAACCTGTGTACGAATCACCAGTTGCTAAGAAACGCAGTGTAAGAGCCAACCTTTCTCTCACTGTTACTGCTTCTCTGAATGTTGTCTTGGTTTTCAACTTTTTGACTGATCAGTGAAACGAGTTGTTCAAAATCTTGGGTACTCATGCGGACGAAGTTCTTAATTGTATCATCAATGAGTTCCTGTACCATTTCTCTCATAAGGCTGTTTCCATATTGGCTTCTTCCAAGGAATAATTGTTTGCTTCACCATCGTCGAGGGCGACGATTTTTCTTCTTACCTTTCTTGATCAAAACTGACATTGATATGATGGAAAACGCGGCTGCAACGGCTGGAGGGACAAAACAAGTTTCCATGTTGGCTGCGAAACAAGAACAGTAGCGTTCAGGTTTGTCGAAGGCGGCTCGCCCCACTCGCGCTATTTTTCGCTCTGAATTGCGCTCTGTTTTGGGTAGTGAGAAATTTCACTCGAAGCGAGTAAGTTTCACCCGAGGGAATTTCGCTAGTGTGAACTCAGCTTAATGAGTGAATCTCTGGGCCATGAGTCTCTCCGGAAAGTTGAAAACTCGTTTAATCTTTTTGCCTTCCTGGCGGGGAATAAAACCCACCCCCTTCTTTGTTAACCGAGCCGCCTTCACTTGACACTCTTCTCTCTTGTCGTAATTGTTATTTAGTTGCGCTGGACTGAGTAGCTCAGACGGTAAAGCACTGGCCTTCTGACCTCAAGTTGGCGGGTTCGATCCTAGCTCAGTCCGATTATATTTGAAAGTGCTGAAATACGTCAGCCTCATGCTGGTAGATTTACTGCCACATAAAAGCTCTTTCGGCACAAAATTCCAGCACCTTGGCGCCTCCGGAAACTGTTCAAGTATTCGTGGGATGTTAAACTAATAACAACCGGGTGAGTTGGTCGTGCGGTTAGGGCCGCGCAGCTGTGAGCTTGCATCTGGGAGATAGTGGGTTCGAACCCCACTGTCGGTAGCTCTGAAAGTGGGTTTCCGTGGTTTCCCATTTTCATACCAGGCAAATGCTGAAGATGTACCTTAATTAAGGCCATGGCCGCTTCCTTCCAACTCCTAGGCCTTTCCTATCCCATCGTCGCCATAAGACCTATCTGTGTCGGTGCGACGTAAAGCCACTAGCAGAGAGAAACTAATAACATCAGTTTTATTTTGCTATTTGTTTTACGTCGTACCGACGATGTGACGATTGAATGGGACAGGGCTAGGACTGGGAAGGTAGCAGCCGTGGCCTCAATTAAGATACAGCCTGGTGTTAAAATGGGAAACCGACTGTGAGATTCGAACCTACTATCTCCCGAATGCAAGCTAACGGCTACACGCCTCGAATCGCGTAACCAACTCGCTCAGTATAAAGTTATTGTTTCTTGTAGTATTCATCTTTAAATTTGGTAGGCAACTAATTGTTATTAATATACATCTGTTTCGAATAAATGGTTTGAGGATTTTTCTTTGGATTTAAACATGTACGGCTGAAATATCGCCTCCTCATGGTATAAGAAACGGAGGCATTGGACATAAATAGTTTTCGTGGCTGAAATGGATAGTACAGATGTTCAAAGAAAAGAAAGAGGATATAGTATTGTATAAACTCTTCGCGGGCTTTGCTCAGAAACAGTTGAACCTATAGATACTGTAAAATGTTTGTTGTAAGAATCCAAAGAGTGTGTATCTACATTGGAGGAGAATTTGTTATGTATGTATGTTGGGTAGTCAGCCCGAAGGCTGGTTTGATCCTCTGTAGCTCCGTCAACAGCTGTCATAAACAGCCTGGGCGTCATTGAAGAGGCGTACTAGGGAAATGAGGAGTGAGGTAGTTTCCCGTTGCTTTCCTCACTAAGCCAGCCGTTGCTATTACATATCAGTATGCCAGCCCACTGAAATGCATGCACCAACCGACCCTATGAGCAACATTTTCACACCATTCATAGCAGGGACTGGCTGCATAAGGATTGGCATTACTAGCATCACTCGTACCTCAGTCACTTTCATATTGTCAAAGCCAAGGATGAGACTGAGACAGGTCAATGAAAGTAAAAAATTTGATATAGCCCATACCAGAAGACATAGTGCACTGTAAACACTACATCTCGCCAGCAAATATTTCCACAATAATGAAAACTAAGTCTGATAACTTATTCAATGCGAGGAACATACAATACCATGTGTTCATTCTTTTTTAAAAGTGATTGTACATTAATTTCTTCTGCCGTGAGATATTATGAGCATCGTTTAGCTTACCCGATAAACGTGGAGCATGGTTTACCTGATAGGTAGTCGTTTCCATTCTTTTATACCCGTAATATTAAAAGAAGAGTTTTGACAGATAGGGCTGCCGGGCTGAGTGGCTCAGATGGTTGAGGCGCTGGCCTTCTGACCTTCGACCCTTGATCAGTCCGATGGTATTTGAAGGTGATCAAATACGTCAGCCTCGTGTCGGTAGATTTACGGGCACGTAAAAGAAAACTGCAGTACTAAATTCCGGTACCTGGGCGTCTCCGAAAACCGTTAAAGTAATTAGTGTGACGTAAAGCAAGTAACTTCATTTTATTATTATTATTATTATTATTATTATTATTATTATTATATAAAGTATCATTACAGACCGTTATGCCTTTCAGCGTTCAGTCTGCAAGCCTATGTGAATTTACTAAACGTCGCTACAATCCTCTATTTGCAACTAGTGCTCTGACCTCATTTAGTTCTATACCTCTTATCTTTAAATCATTAGAAACTGAGTCTAACCATCGCCGTCTTGGTCTACCTCTACTTCTCTTACCCTCCATAACAGAGTCCATTATTCTCCTAGGTAACCTATCCTCCTCCATTCGCCTCCCATGACCCCACCATCGAAGCCGGTTTGTGCGTACAGCTTCATCCATCGAGATCGCTCCTAACTGAGCCTTTACCTCCTTATTCCGAGTACCCTCCTGCCATTGTCCCCACCTGTTTATACCAGCAATCATTCTCGCTACCGTTACTTCATCTCTGTTACTTGGAACTTGTTGTTTGAGTCATCAGTCCATAGACTGGTTTGATACAGCTCTCCATACCACCCTATCCTATGCTAACCCTTTTATTTTTACATAACTACATCTTATATCTGCTCTAATCTGCTTATCATATTCGTACCTTGGTCTACCCCTACCGTTCTTACCACTTACACTTCCCTCTAAAACCAACTGTACAAGACCTGGGTGTCTTAAGATGTGACCTATCATTCTATTTCTTCTCTGGTCAAATTTAGCCAAATCTATCTCCTCTCGCCAATTCGATTCAGTATCTCTTCATTTGTGATTCGATCTCTCTATCTCACCTTCAGCATTCTTCTGTAGCACCACATTTCAAAAGCGTATATTCTCTTCCTTTCTGAGCTAGTTATCGTCCATGTTTCACTTCCATACAGCGCCACGCTCCAGACGAAAGTCTTAAAAACCATCTTTCTAATTCCTATATCAATGTTCGAGGTGAACAAATTTCTTTTCTTAAGAAAGGCCTTCCTTGCTTGTGCTAATAATAATAATAATAATAATAATAATAATAATAATAATAATAATAATAATTATTATTATTATTTATTTATTTAATGTATGCAAGAGATAGTTACAAGTTAAATTTATTTTAAGTGTTAATATGTTAATAATAATAATACTAGTTCTGTAATATACGTGGTTTAGTTACAAGATTAATTTTTCTCAAGTAATAATGTTATTAGAAGAGTTATGTAGACTATATAAGTAACAGAGTCCTGTAAATATGTAAACAACATAATAAGTGAATAAATACTACTACTACTGCTACTACTAGTCTGCATTTTATGTCCTCCTTACTTCTACCGTCATAAGTTATTTTGCTCTCCAAGTAACAATAGTCATCTACTTCCTTTAAGACTTCATTTCCTAATCTAATATTTCCTGCATCACCTGACTTTGTTCGACCGCACTCCATTACTTTTGTTTTGAGCTTATTTATTTTTATCCTGTATACCTTCACCAAGACTTCGTCCATACCATTCAGCAATTTCTCCTGATCTTTTGCAGAGTCCGATAAAATAACAATATCATCGGCAAATGTCAGGGTTTTGATTTCCGCTCATTGAACTTTAATATACCGGGCGAGTTGGCCGTGCGCGTAGAGGCGCGCGGCTGTGAGCTTGCATCCGGGAGATAGTAGGTTCGAATCCCACTATCGACAGCCCTGAAAATGGTTTTCCGTGGTTTCCCATTTTCACACCAGGCAAATGCTGGGGCTGTACCTTAATTAAGGCCACGGCCGCTTCCTTCCAACTCCTAGGCCTTCCCTATCCCATCGTCGCCATAAGACCTATCTGTGTCGGTGCGACGTAAAGCCCATAGCAAAAACAAAAATGAATTTTAGTACACTTTCCAAATTCCCCTTTGATTTCCTTTATTGCCTGTTCTATGTAAACATTGAAAAGGAGAGGGGACAAACTGGAGCCTTGCCTCACTCCCTTCTGAATTGCTGCCTCTTTTTCAAAGCCCTCGATCCTTATCACTGCAGACTGATTCTTGTATAGATTTTAGATAATTCTCCTTTCTCGGTATCTGATCCCGATCACCTTCAGAATCTCAAACAGCTTGGTCCAATCAACATTATCGAATTCCTTTCTAGATCTACGAACGCCATGAATGTGGGCTTGTCTTTCTTAATTCGGTCCTCTAAGATCAGACGTAAAGTCAGGATTGCTTCACGTGTTCCCACATTTCTTCTGAAGCCAAATTGATCTCCTCCCAACTCAGTTTTAACTTGTCTTTCCATTCTTCTGTAAATTGTGCAGGTTAAAATTTTGCAGGCGTAAGATACTAAACTAATGGTGCGGTTGTTTTCACACTTGTCAGCACCGGCTTTCTTGGGAATAGGTATAACAATATTCTGCCGAAAATCAGATGGCACTTCTCCTATATCATACGTATTGCACACTAAACGGAACAACCTCTCCATGCTGTTTCCTCCTAAGGCAGTCGGTAATTTTGAGGGTATGTCATCAATTCCCGGTGCCTTGTTCCTACTTAGGTCTCTCAAAGCTCTCTCGAATTCTGACATCAAAATTGGGTCTCCCATGTCATCAGCATCAACAGCCTCTTCTTGTTCCAGAACACTATCATCTACTACTTCTTTACCTTGATACAACTGTTGGATATGTTCCTGCCATCTTTCTGACTTGTCTTTATTCCCTAGAAGTGGTTTTCCATCTGAGTTTTTAATATCCGTACACCTACTTTTCCTTTCTGCAAAGGTTTCCTTGATTTTCCTGTATGCCCTAGGGCCATACAACCTTAAACATCCTTGCACTTCTCTTTCAGCCATTCCACCTTAGCTGTCCTGCACTTTCTATCTACTTCATTCTTTATTCGCCTGTATTCTTTTTTGCCCTCCTCATGTTTTGCATACTTGTACTTTCATCGTTCGTCAATCTCTTCAGTTATCCATTGTTTCTTAGGTGATCTTTCCTTTCTTCCTAACTTTTCTCCAGCAGCCTTACTGATCTCATTCTTCATGACTGTCCATTCTTCCTCTACTGTGTTTCCTTCAGCCTTTTAATTTAGTTCCTGTGTTACATGTTCCTTGAAACAATCCCTCATACTATTTTCTTTCAACTTGTCTAGATCCCATCTCCTTGCCTTCCTTCCTTTCTTCAATTTTTCCAACTTCAGATGGCATTTCATGACCAACAAGTTGTGGTCAGGTTCCACATCTGCTCCTGGGAAAGTCTTGCAATCCAACACCTGGTTTCTAAATCTGCCTAATCGTAATGAAGTCTATTTGATACCTTCCAGTGCCTCCACGTCTCGTCCATGTATAGAACTGTCGTTTGTGGTGTTTGGACCAAGTGTTAGCCAGGACTAAATTGTGATCGGTGTAGAATTCAACCAGCCGGCTTCCTCTTTCATTCCTTTGTCCCAATTCGAATTCTCCTACTGTATTACCTTCTCTTCCTTGGCCTACCACTGCATTCCAGTCTCCCATCACAATTAGATTCTCATCACCTTTGCCATACTGTATTGAATCTTCTATCTCTTCATATATTCTTTCAATTTCATCTTCTGCTGAACTAGTAGGCATATAGACCTGCACTATTTTGGTGGGCATTGGCTTGGTGTCTATCTTGACCCCAATAATCCTTTCACTATGCTGGTCATGGTAGCTTACTCGCTGCCCTATTTTCTTATTCATTATTAAACCTACTCCTGCATTTCTCCTGTTTGATTTTGTGTTGATAATTCTGTAGTCGCCTGACCAAAAATCCTGCTCTTCCTGCCAATGTACTTCACTTATACCAACTACATCGAACTTTAGTCTATCCGTCTCCCTTTTCAGATTCTCCAACCTACCGCAGTGATTCAAACTTCTAACATTCCACGCTCCGACTGGCAGAATGTCGGTATCCATCTTCCTTATGGTTGCCCCCTCTCGTGTTGTACCCACCTGGAGATCCGAATGGGGGACTATTTTACCTCCGGAATGATTTACCCGAGAGGAAGCCATCCTCAGTACATCATTCATACAGAGAGAGCTGCATGTCCTCGGGAGTTAGTTATGGCTGTAGTTTACCGTTGCTCTGAGCCGTGTAGCAGTATCAGCCCAGCTAAGCCACGTTAAGTGTTATTACAAGACCATATCAGTAAATCATCTAGACTGCCGCCCTTGCAACTTTCAAAAGGCTGCTACCCCCCTTTCGATGAACCATTCGTTAGTCTGGTCTCTCGACAGATACCCATCCGATATGATTGCACCTACGGCTCGGCAATCTGCTTTATTGGGACGCGCAAGCCTCCCCACCGCGGCAAGGTCACATGGTTCACAGGGGAGGACTTCTAACTTATGAATAAGATATCCTGAGTCCACCCAGCTTTCGCTCCCGTAAAGCAAAGTTGGTCTGCAAACAGACCTATGTAAATATCGTTTCGTTCGAGAGCCGACTTCCTTCTTGCAGAATACCGTTGATCGCAACTAGGAGCTCACTGCATTAGCTTTACTACACCTTAATTCTATCTCACTATATTACCATCCTGGGATTATTGTTATTTTTATTATTATAGATAGGACTGGAGGGAGGAGCATTACATTTGCCATTACAGGGTGTTGCCCTAATCCTGCATTCCTTTCTCCTTCCCTTTGCTTGAGACTTACTTGTTCGTTCTTTCTTTCTGACCGCTGTTTACTGTTGCATGTAACTCAGGAGTGAGAGGTTTGGCAACTCCAACACGAGCCGGCCAGCAGGCGGCATCCGCTTTTGGTCCGTCCACGTTTCCATGGAAACCATGCCCCCTATTCCCTTCTTTCCACCCAGGCAGGCAGTAAACGGACCTCCCTCTAAGAACTGTCATAACGCATCTTTCAATATTCGGACTATAGAGAAGCACAAGAATCTGGGGTTCACTCAGCTTGCACCAGAAGTACTTGCTTAATTTCTGCAGACGAAAACGGTAGGGCGTAGACCTAACTGCTCTGCCTTATTTAGTGTCGAGGTTACGGGTAGCCTTCATCTTCCTCTCCTCTTAGGGTTTTCATGGCCTGTGCTTTAGAAATATGTTTTATAGTAGTGTTATTTTTCGTGGTGTGCGTTACTGTAGTCACGTTGTAGTTCGTGATCTATGGACAACGGCTGAGTGGCCTAGTAAGTGGTCCTGAGTGTCAGGATACCATATGCTATGCGATAGGAGTGGGCACCTCGGACTTAGTCATGGCCCTCCTTGTGCTTAGCCGCCTGGGACTATACTATCAACCGGCGGTCCCTAGCCCGTTAGAGGTGAGATCCTCACTGGGACTACGTGTAAGTAGGGTAGCATCCTGCCTCACAGAACTTACCGTACCGGGCGAGTTGGCCGTGCGCGTAGAGGCGTGCGGCTGTGAGCTTGCATCCGGGAGATAGTAGGTTCGAATCCCACTATCGGCAACCCTGAAAATGGTTTTCCGTGGTTTCCCATTTTCACTCCAGGCAAATGCTGGGGCTGTACCTTAATTAAGGCCACGGCCGCTTCCATCCAACTCCTAGGCCTTTCCTATCCCATCGTCGCCATAAGACCTATCTGTGTCGGTGCGACGTAAAGCCCCTAGCAAAAAAAAAGAACTTGCCGTGCTCAGAACGCTTTAAGCAAGCCTCTGACCTATGGGAGTAACGGAGTCCCACTTCCATTTGACAGGCGAGGGACTCCTTGGAAACAGCTTGGCGAACGGTATGGAATTCGATCGGGTCGTTATCACTTTAGACAAGAAACTCTTAATTAATTCCAGGTGTTACGATTTCTGACACATTTGACTGTATTTATTCATTCTTATTTATTCCGGCGCAATTCAATAGTTGCCTGTGATATATTCATTTCTAAATGACAGTACGCAACTCTACTCAAGGCAGTGGAAGCCCGCCTTTCGCCGAAACGCTTACACCCTACGTGAGGCCACTGTACCTGGCTAATAGTGGTAATAGAAAATATGTTGCGTGCAATAGTATTCATGATGAGCAATCCTAACCCACACTCTGCCCTTTCCTTTTTAATACATGTTAAGAACACTTTATAATGTCCTATCTCCTCTAATATCATAACACATCCAGACGCATCCTCTTTGTTGACTCCTGCAGTTCTACTTTCTTTCTTCCGTAAGCCCCATTAATATTGATAGCTCTCCATCGAATTCCCTTTCGTTCGCAGAGTTGTTTCCTAGGAGTCCCTCGCCTGTCAAATGGAAGTGGGACTCAGTTACTCCCATAGGTCAGAGGGTTGCTTAAAGCGTTCTGAGCACGGTAAGTTCTGTGAGGCAGGATGCTACCCTACTTTCACGTAGTCCCAGTGAGGATCTTTCCTCTAACGGGCTAGGGACCGCCGGTTGATAGTATAGTCCCAGGCGGCTAAGCACAAGGAGAGCCATGCATGACTCGGAGTATATCTGAGATGCCCACTCCTATTCCACAGAAACTGGTACCACAGTTCTCAGGACCACTTAATAGGCCACTCAGCCGTCTTGCCTGTGCTTCACGTAATATGATTTGACTACAGTTACCCGCACCAGGAACCATGAAGTAATAATAATCCAGTATTATTTTCGTCTTGTTGCAGCCGTTGTGGTATATATTATTGGAACAGTGAATGTGGTGGTGAATTCGTTCAGCTGGGTTTTTTTCGTATTACATTTGAATAAGTTCAATTTAAAAGAATTTCTTATAATTTCCTGTGAGATAAATTTTATTGTTCTCCCTTGCTACTAACGTGAAGATAGTTACAGCGGTATGGTGTAATTTGTAGGCCGTCGTGCAATCAATCGCAAAGCCTGAGAGGATAGGAAAGGACAGTTGAGATGGACTGCAGGCTTGCTGAACTTCGTGCTTGTGCGCTTCCGTTTCGGTACTAACGACGTCGTTTTGAGATTCTTTAAAAGCTGGACATCATACTATAAAGTGCCCATTTCTACGCAGTTTCTTTCAACAACCGAACGAGTTATCTGCCTGGTGCAAGTACACCGTATATTGAGGATATACTTTGTTTGAACTCTACTGTCGACAACTGTGAAGATCATTTTCTGTGCTTTCTCATTTTTCTACCAGGCAAATGCGGAGACTGCCTTAATGAAAGCCATAGTTCCCTGCCCTAGATCTTTTTTCCTCCGTCTCGTATTGCAATTCCAAGCCTGTACTTCTTGTGCTTTATATCTGTGGTTTGTTTTTTCATTCCTTTTAATTGTCGTAAACTTTTACTTTCTTATGATTACAATTTTTCAAACATTGTTTTAATATGTCTGTGCAATTTCTTCTTTCTCTATCCATATCTGCTAACAGTACGACTTCATTTTATTTCATTTTACTTACTTTCGGGCCGATGACCTTCGATGTTAGACCCCTTAAAACAACAAGCAACATTGCTTAGTTTCGTATGAGTTAAGTTCGCTGAACGATATATGTGCGGATTTCCGAAGTTCGAGTCCCGTTGCTGACTTTGACTCCCCGGAGTTGTGTGGATGTCTCCGTACTCACTCCAGAAATATACCGGAATAATACCGTATTTTCCTCCCCAATGCACCTACATCAGTCGTAAACCAAGATAATTACATTATTGCTGACTCCCACAGTACGTTATGTTAGCTTTGTTAAAAACGTACATAGGTGACTGTCGCCCTCATTTTGCCACGACCCTGTGGTCCGAATCTGAAAATAAGTTTTTTTTTTCACACACCAGTTGTAAGACAGCAGTGAGTGGAGGTTGACACTGTGTGAATAATGGCTGCGTGTTTCGTTGTCTCCCATTAAACAGAATAAGAGGTGATAACATGCTGTTTTGTGTTACAACAGGGGATGGGGTTTATTATTATTATTATTATTAACGTTATTTGTTTTTACGTCCCACTAACTACTCTTTTACGGTTTTCGGAGACGCCGAGGTGCCGGAATTTAGTCCCGCAGGAGTTCTTTTACGTGCCAGTAAATCTACCGACACGAGGCTGGCGTATTTGAGCACCTTCAAATACCATCGGACTGAGCCAGGATCGAACCTGCCAAGTTGGGGTCAGAAGGCCAGCGCCTTAACCGTGTGAGCCACTCAGCCCGGCATTATTATTATTATTATTATTATTATTATTATTATTATTATTATTATTATTATTAAAGTACAGCATATCGTCGTTGCGCCTGCGAGGATATGCTTACATACTATAAATCAAATACTAGCTTTTGTCCTTTATCTCATTATTCTATGTTTGCATTTGTATATTTCGAAGAGTAAAAAATTTAAAATCGAACCTAACTATGTAGCCACCCTGCTAGGCTTTGTCTCTACTCGCTGAACTGCTGCTGTTGCGTCATCTGCTCTAAACTTCCAGGCTCGTACTCTGTGCTTTCTGGTGGCAATTGAACGTGCCGTAACTCATACTTTGCAAAACCGTGCTCGTCGCGCCAGAGCACTCTGAGCCGGCTCAGATTAGTCCCCACCACTTGGCTAGTCACTCTCTCTCTCTCTCTCTCGCAGAATTCGGAAGGCGATTCGAAGAAGTGGAGGAAATGAAAAGAAAATTCACATTTCTGTGATATGATAGTAATGTGTGCTGCTAGTGGTCTTCAGAAAATTTAGGTTTTCAATAATTTTACTATAATTCGATTATTAACTAATTCATATAGGCCTAATAATTTCAGACAGTGTGTACGGATACATTTCTTATAAGAGTATTCAGTAAAACAAGAGGAAAACATAAAAATACGTATAGTATTAAAACGGTGTCGTACATTACAGCAGTTATTTTTATTAACATACTACTTTTTTTTATTACAATTTGCTTTACGACGCACCGACACAGGTCTTCTTCTTCCCAGTTTCCATACTTGCTTGCAAAACTCCAACTGTTATTCCGCGTGTATAATGAACACATGTTATTCTGGAAGATGAATAAACCAAATGATGCCAAACTTACGAGATTAAAGTAACAAGGAATATGTTGCATTTCGCATAGTGGGAAAATAACTGTTATCACACGAGTGAAAAGATTTATATTATAGCCGCAGATAATTTTTGCCTAGGAAGTAAGTATTGTAATGCATTCACTATTCCAGGAGGAGGATTGCGTACTAAACAAGAGACACTTGTGGGGAAAAGAATTTTGTGTATTATTAATTGCTGTAATATGTGGCGCTGAGTTGTGAATTTCGCACATCGAAAAAAATAGATGATTAATATCACCTATCGCTTTGTTATAGGGAGATAAGGGTGAGTTATTCAAGTTATAGCTAAATTTATAGTCTGGTGTTAGGGCATGGTTGAATCTGGTTTTTTTTTTTGCTGCTAGTGGCTTTAAGTCGCATCGACACAGATAGGTCTTATGGCGATGATAGGATGGGAAACGGCCAGGAGTTGGAAGGAAGCGGCCGTGGCCTTAATTATTAATTAAGCATTTGCCTGGTGTGAAAATGGGAAACCACGGAAAACCATCTTCAGGGCTGCCGACAGTGGGATTCGAACCCACTATCTCCCGGATGCAAGCACACAGCTGCGCGCTCCTAACCGCACGGGGTTGAAGCGTAGACGAATGATTGTGGTTATGTGTCTTCGAGTGTATTTACCTTCATAATACCAGGGACGTGTACATATTGTAGGTTGTCTGTTGTTATAGTATCTAACCTTTTGACTGAGTTGATTTTCCCCATTGCTCAGCCCAGCATCGCCGAAAAGAGTATTGAATGACAGTATGATAATCTGTATACGGAAGTGCTATATTGTATATAAATCTTTTCAAAGCGTCGCCTCCTTTGCTAGGTGGTCTCTATAGACATTTCCTTTGATGTTTGAGTGTCCGGGAACCCAAATTAATGTTATATTTTGGCCTCTGATCTCCAGGTCATGGAACAGTTTTTGGATGTTAGATATGTACCAGTTACTATGAATTTTCTGAGATTGTGTGTATTGAAGAACACTTGAGTCACAAAATATAATGGCCTTTGATGTATTGTTTTATATAAGTAGCGTCTGTCTTACAGCAAAAGCTTCGGCTGTAAATATAGTTGCGGATTTTGGTAGAGTAAGTTTACGTGAGATGTTTCTAAGTGGTATATAATAGGTGGCGCTTGTTTCGATATCGGATTTGAGCAGTCTGTATAGATTTCCAGCTCTAGCTCTTGAGAGGATAAGCAGACTTAAATTATTATAGGAGGTATTATTAGGTTTTGTTGAATGCTGGGGTTGATAAGGCCAAATGTGTTTGTAATTGTATGTGGCGTATAATGTCTAAGTGATGTACTTTGTATAGCCTACTATTGTTGCGAAATGGGGAAGAAGTTTAATAGGCAATTAATAAGGATGGTAGTTTTACGTGGAGATGGTGTTGTTTCAGAAAGTAACTTCAGTTTTGTTAGCTAAGGATGCTGAACCAAGGAAATTTGTTTAGTAGAAATTTGAAGAAAGGACATTTCTTCTATGTGTAAAAGGCAATTTCCCCTAACGGTGCATTTGTAGTAGTTTTTAATGCTCCTATACAAAGACGTAATGCTTTATATTGAACGACATTAAGCTTTTGTAATGAAGTTAAGAAAGCAATATTAAAATAAAAACACCCATAATCTAGCTAGGTCTTTATGATATTTCTGTATAACATGATTACTGTAAGAGGATCCGCATCCCATTTTCTCCTTACAGTTGCTTTACTTATATTAATTTTTTAGTTTGATTTTTTCGTATTTCATAATGATTTTTCCAGGATAGTTTGTAATCTATACTCCGTACGGCTCTACTTCTAAATTGACGTTTTGGCAGATTTTGGCTCTGTCTGGTGGTTATGCGCTGAAACATAGACATCCAACCAATCCCAAGCTGTCATTCATATCGATTTATATCGGCAGAGCATGATCTCGAAACCTAGTTGCCCACTCTAATATTTCCGTTCACCACGTGGTTAACCTATCGCGCTCAGCGTGTATGCAATTCGGTACGGTTCGCGATCTTTTGCATTTTCCTTCAGTAATTAGTGGGTTTTGCATATTGTTGGAGGTTTCCAGTGACTCTGAGATCAGTGGAGTGTTCCCTTTGTAGGCCATAACCTCCTTCCTGTGTCGGCCATTAGTGGAGAGTGGTGTGTTATTTCCTCATTCTCTTTTATTCTTAATAATTTATTCTCTTTTAGTGTCAGATGTTGTTTGTAAGTGTAGTTTTTGTGAATTTGTTTTCAATCCAGATTCATTATTTTTTCTGAGTACGGTATTACGTTTTACAAGGGTGTTTTACCGCGGTCGTATTGCATCAGCTGTTCTCACGGCAGTAGCGCGCTGGCAACAGGGGAAAGGCGATGCTCATTTGTTTTGCGAAACTTCAATTTAGAAGTAAGGCCGTGCGGAGTATAGATAAATTGCCAGGTATATTTGAACTGTGCGTATCGGAATGGAAAGGTAGTCCAATTGTATCGGAACCTTATCTCATTTCCGTCTATTGGTAAAATCACAGCTGCGATCTTGCACTGGGATATCTCTAATCCATGATTAATAAACCAGCTATGAGCATTCTTCAGCGCAATTGCGTGGGTTTGCCTACATTCATTTGAAGTGTTCTAGTGTATATTATTGTAACATCAGCATATACGAGGATACGTGCGCCCTGAAGAGTAATGCCCTCGAGATCTTTTAAATATAGGGCAAATAACTTTCCACTGATTACATCACCCTGTAGGAGACGTTTAGAAGAGTATCTTACTACATTAGGTTGCCATTGCAATTTCAAATTAATGCGTCTTGTATGCCATTTCCATATTTCTTATGGCACAGGAGGATTTTCAAGTCATCGTTCAACAAAATAATCCAATAATTCTACAACTTACTCGCCCACGTTTTCAGGCTTCAAGGAGACAAGTGCTCCACACTTCCGAATGGTTAGCCTCACTTCGTAACATACTTTGTTCATCGTCAGTCCGATTTCCTGTACCGTTCTTCAAAAACGTTGGAGAAAAAAAAAGTCCTTGAGAAATAACACTGTTGCAGTGCACATATACTGGCAGACTTGAAATCAACTGTCACTGTTTTAAGCTTCCATTAGGTATTTTCTCCGTCACCATTTCGAACATTTTAATATAAGCTCACCGGACAATAAAAAATAGCCTCCCTACTGCGCACGCACAGATGGCGCAGTGAACGAATCCCGTGCTCAACCGCTCGCGCACTGCCTCTACGTTGAGCATAAGGCAGTAGCGATCAGTGCGACATTGATGTTTCAAGCGGACAGTGTACGTCCACATGGCTAGATATAATCATGTAACAAAAAAAAGGCCATTCGTGTTTGGCCGTACGTATGGCCATACGGGACGTGAAGTTGCTGTATTTGTTGGTGTTTCGCAGCGGACTGTACAACGTGTCTACTAGCAATGGTGTACAGTACTACATATGACCACGAAACACGTCAGAATTGTGGTCGGAAAGAGATCCTGACTGAAAAGGTCGGAGACGCGTTTCACGGCTTGTAAATCAAAATCACGTCCAAACCCGACAGGAATTGCTGCAGTCAGTGAATGAAGGTCCATCCCAACCTGATAGCGAGAGAACATTGCGGCAGAAACTGCATACAATGAACATTTGGAGTCGGTGACCTCGTAAGAGGCCTTTGCTCACACAGGTGCATAAAGCTGCGAGTCTTCAATGGGCTAGAAATCATTGAACTTGGACAGTAGCTGACTGGCGTTTGTTTTTAACATTCTGGGTGATTAGGTGTTGCCTTTCAGTCAATATCTGCATGATAAGTATGCTATTGATACCCCGATTTTCAAGGTGGCAACAGGAAAGTTCATCGTGGTGGACGCATATGTGATTGGTTTTATGAACACTCCCCTACCCCATGACATCTCGATTGGCCTGCAAAATCACCTGACTTGAACCCCAATGAAAATCTGTGGGACATGTTGGAACAGCGGACAGAACGCCGACATCAGCATCCCCACAGTTTGGTGGAATTTTGCGATCAAATCCTCAGCGAGATGTGGAGTTCCTGCACAACCTTGTGCACTCGCTTCCTAACCGAAGCCAGGCGGAGTTACGCGGTATTAAATAATGCTTATAATGATTTCTCCAGGGATGACTAATATTTTGCCCGGTGAGCCAGTTTCTGTCCTTTTGTTCAGTAGAAGCGCGAATATCACTTGAACGATGTTCGTTTCTCCTCGCGTGCTACCCAAATCCGTAAGGATGGTGTATAGCTGCGTAAATTGTCTACTGCTACTACTGAAAGTGCCGTCTATAAAGAAAATCTTAGTCTGTTTCATCATGTCTTTCTCTTGTTCACTACAGAATTGCATAATCCGCTCTCTAGCAACAGGACAATTAGTCAGAAGAAAAGACCTTCCACCCGGCATTTGAAGACAATGTTAATCGAAACGTAAGTCTTCTCAACATTCTGGTTCCCTGAGGATTCCTTGTTTTTTCCTTTGCTGTGAACATAACGTCCCTTCATTGTCCTCATATTGAGGCATTCCTATGACAAGCTCGTGCCCTCTGTTTTGGAGAGGCGCAATCTCTTCCTTGAATATCTAAAAAATGGTAGTTTTCAAGAGTCACCTTTCACCCAGACCAAAATTTAAATTAAAATTAATTCAGATTGGATACCGCTGATAAAAATTATACCTCCTAACATGTGTGGAAAAGGTCACTTCATAGAACATCTGTCATTTTCCACAGCTGCTCCGGTAGTAACATTCAACTCTTGAAATCTTGGGGTTGTAATGGGTCTTTCTATGTCACTTCGCCAGCTGTACGGCAGGGTTCAGAGGAAGGCATAAGTGCTTCCAGTGATTCGCAAAAATATGCGTACTGGAATTAATTAAACTGAAAGGGCTCTACTGTAAATTAAATTGACATATAAACATCCGACATTGAAACGTAAACGTAACAAGTCACTTGTGAAATGGTGCTTTGAAGTGTCAGGAAAACAAATACATTAATCCGTTACACACTCTTAAGTGGGTTAATGTACTTGATCCTTGGTAAATCTGGCTTTCACAGTTAAACTCCAAATTTACATTGAATTAAGGTTGTCCACCGAATATACTGTAAATACCAACGCAGGGTATCATAGAGCCATCGAATGGATCAGGCCAACCTCCAGTTACTGTGGACCGGTTATAAAACTGTTTAATGCAATGCATGGTGCTTTCAAAGTTAAGTTAAAACGGCAAATGAAATAAGTGAAAATCGTACCACCTACTGCTAACTTTAAGGTAATGTTAGAACAACGCTCAAATCTGCGTTCCCGATGAACATGCTCGGACGAAGCCAATAAATGCTCGAAATGATTTTAACTAACATGTTCAGAAGGAGCCAACATAAGGTTGAAGAAGAGTGTAACCAACACTTGAAAAGAAAATTAATTAGCTTTCAGATTATGTAGAAATATTACCAATGAAGTCACTTAAAGCAAACGAACGATGTTATCGAAGAACAAATAAAATATGTGGTTCCTCTGTCTTTCTTCTTCTGAAACTACTGATCTATGTATATATTGCTATTTGCTTTACGTCGCTTCGACATAGATAGGTCTTATTGCGACGATGGGACAGGAAAGGCCTAGGAGTGGGAAGGAAGCGGCCGTGGTCTTAATTAAGGTACAGCCCCAGCATTTGCCTGGTGTGAAAATGGGAAACCACGGAAAACCATCTTCAGGGCTGCCGTCAGTGGGGTTCGAACCCACTATCTCCCGGATGCGAGCTCACAGCTGCGTGCCCCTAACCGCACGGCCAACTTGCCCGGTGGTCTGTATAAATAAATTTGTTTCGTTAATTTACTAAAATCAAAATCAAATAGAAATGAAATATACTCGCGTGTGGAGAAAATAAAATATTTAGCAATATCTGACGAATCGAAACCGCATTCGCATAATCTAATGCAATAAATAACCGTCAGTAGCAGTACACAACCTATCTTGAATCCTATCTTAAATCCGTATAACATCTCCGCAAAAATATAAAACATAATGTGAAAAGACAAACAGGTAATCCCGATACCCGTGGGTTAGTGGTCGGGACTAGTCTCCGTTAGCTGACACCTGCATTTACGTCTGCGAGTACAACGCTACTAAGGAAGACATTGCACAGCTAGCAAGGTAAGTCGAGCCGAACATGACCAATACTAAATCCTACTAACTCACTTTCCCTGACCTAATCCACCTCTCATGGCACTAACACTATCCGCGAAAGTCGAACCTCAAAATAAAACATAATACTGCCCTAGTTCTAGCAACTCAACTAGTCCATAGAATTTAATCGTGTTAATTCCCAAACGTACTGGCCATCTTCTCCAGTGGTTCACTCAACTCACTCAAGCCTACACAATGTTTCATACATCAAAATGTTAGCACCAATGTGAAGTTAAAACGAACGAAATATTGCTGAACGCAACCAATGCCATTATCACTGCGATGAATACACTATTCAATTACTTGAGGTCGACTAACAAACTGCTTCTAAAGCCCTTTACTAAAATGTTGAATGGACGGAGCATTATATAAACATAACTAGCAAGTTACCCGTGCTTCGCTACGGTTTTACACTGAAAGTTATAACGTGTTTTAAGTTGTACAATTTGGAGAGTCCACTGTCAGCTGAGCCTGTAAAATACGCCCTCAGTTCGTACGTCAAATCGTTTTGGGGGAATGATTATATTCTGATCTAACCCTCATTTGAACCTCATACGGAAGAATTTGAATATTTAACATCTGAATATCTGAATATTTAACATCTATTTAACATCTAGGATGTAAAAGCGACCAACCTGTGAAATTGGCATTGCACTTCGTTTAGCTTACCTTATCTTGGGTGATGACACGACTTATCAAATGACAATTTGCTTGTCAACGCCGGTCGCATCCGGCACGGTTACAGATTATGCGATCGCTAGTGGCACGGGTCGCATGGTTGTGTCCCATTTGCGATCACACCCAATTACAGTGGAAAACAAGAATGTGAAAAAGACCAGTTCGTGTCCCATTTGCGACCACTGTAAAATTATCAGCAGCCTATCGGGGTTTTCCAACGTCCACGCAGCACGGGGACTGCTAATTAGGAGGTAACCCGCACGACCTCTCTCTTAAAGTTTTTTTACGTCAAACCGACGCAGATAGGTCTTATGGCGACAATAGGATAGGAGAGGGCTAGGAGTGGGAAGGAAGCGGCCGTGGCCTTAAGGTACAACCCCAGCATTTTCTTGTTGTGGAAAGAGCGAACCACGGAAAACCATCTTCAGGGCTACCGATAATGGTATTCGAACCCACTATTTCCCGAATGTAATCTCATCTTTTCGCGCCATCATTATAGAATTATAATTTTTTCAACTTATTTTAATCTAAACATTTTCTTAACATTAAGTTCTGGAATTTTGTACATCGAATCCGAGCGTATAGAAATAACTATAATTTTATTTATATAGGTGAAAGTAGGCTGAGTGGCTGAGCGTTTTAACGGCCTACGGCTATGGAGCTAAGTTCTGCATTCGGGAAACGCGTGGGTTTGAACCCCACCGTCGGCTGTTCTCCGAATGGTTTTCTGTGGTTTAATATTTTCACTTCCAGGTAAATGCCGGTACAGTTCCTGTTCGCAGGCCAGAGCTGTGTCCTCCCACCCCTTACCCAATTTAATTCACCATAACACACTTCATCTTCATTAGCTCCTCAACTGAGGTTGGTGCCAGGAAGGGCATCCGGCCGTAGAAACCTCCCGTAGAAATTAATCTCATCTCATCTCATCCCATCCCCACCCAGCATCAAGAAACGAGACTAAGTGGTAGACATACATAGAGATACATGAAAGTAGGCTAATTATATTTTGAGCAGCTGTTTACTTAACGTGTCAGTATGAATAATCGAACAGTTTGAGCATTATTTAAGCAGTAATTTAATAATAATAATGATAATAATGTTATTTGCTTTACGTCCCACTAACTACGTTTACGGTTTTCAGAGACGCCGAGGTACCGGAATTTAGTCCAGCGGGAGTTCTTTTTACGTGCCAGTAAATCTACCGACACGAGGCTGACGTATTTGAGCACCTTCAAATACCACCGGACTGAGCCAGGATCGAACCTGCCAAGTTGGGGTCAGAAAGCCAGCGCCTCAACCGCCTGAGCCACTCAGCCCGGCAAGCAGTAATTTAATAGTGTCCCCTATTGTATAAGAAAGTGTAAATTAACTGTCAAGTTTGAGACGAGCTATAATTGCTTCAAAAAGGATAGCACGATCGAAGAAGCAAATTGTTACAGCAAAATACTTTGTTTTGAAATTGGAAATTGTAAAATTGAACGGTTTTAATACGCCGATTTTTTGTCCTTCTTAAAACTCATTTAACCGCCTTTACATCCGCAGCCATCTGGTAACTCTAAATAAAAGGTTCACTTGAGTCCTGTTTATTCTCTGTTAGTCCCGATATTAACGCATCAGTCCCAAACGGTACATATAAGTAATTTAATGAGTTTCAATATACAATTCGTAAGAATCCTAGTACTGTATGTAGTTTCGCCAGTTACTTGAGGGATGTCTCCCTGTACCTGTTCTTCAGTAGGGAATTCCCTCACAGCAACCTGACTGTTTGTATGTCACTGATAAGAGTGTTCGCAAATGGGACAATGCTTCACTCGTTAAACTGGTCTTATATTCTACCTGAGTGATCGCAAATGGGACGACACCGGTCGCATCTGGCACGCCACCCATTTGAATGTCCTCAATAACTCGTAACAATTTCCTCCTGCGATAATACTGTAAAGACGTGTGACGAGTGAGAGTTCCGGGCAGGAAAGTCCAGGATAACAACGGAAGAGAGTTCAGTGCAAAACCATGGTCTGTAACTTTGTAAGCTGCTCTCTCAGTAACGCGGCGTCACAGAAGTGTGATACGTTTTGTTTTATTCGTCTAACAAAGACGAAGAAATGAGCCGTCAGTGAGTAATGCACAATTTACGGTTCAATGTATATCAATTTATAACTGGGACACCTTATTCCTAAGAATTATAAAGGTCGACGTGAGGCCTTCCGGCTTACGTCAATGTTTACCCAAGCAACAGATAAGAAAGCGCTTGGTTAATTGGATTAAAAGACCTTTTCCGTCTGTACTATTTTTAGTTGTCACATCGGATGCCAGGAATACATTCTCTCAATAATAGACTTATACTTTATAATGTGGAAACATGGTCCCAAATTCTTCAAACCAACATTCATAAAAGGCACTATCATGCAAGTTAACATTATACAGTATATGCGCCAAAGTCAGAAGAAAAGCAAAACTGAACGTCCAAATATTCGTTATTAAATCCAAAATCTTCAAAATATGCATTATGCATGAATTTTCTCCTAAAAAGACCAGAACATGCGAATATGCAGGGAAAAATAAGTTATTTGGAACTGTTCAGTCATAAAACGAATATATACACAGTTTGAGAAGTGTAACCAGCTTATTTAAAAACATGCATTTGCATGGAAATCCGGTCTCTACTTATAAACTAACATACACGGACTGACGGTGACACTGGCCATTTTAAGCATTAAACATTAAAGGAGACAAACTTGTACATGCTAATTACACATAATTTAAAAAAAAATCATCTTACAGACCTTGTATGTTGCGTCGAGTTATCCCTAACCACATTTCATACCCTGCGGTCTCATAGCTTACTCGCATCATAATGATTACCACTATTGCCAAAATACAGCTTCCTGCCATGGTTTGCTTCTGGATTTTCTTATTGGCTTATTTAAATTACATAATAGCACAAGTTTACATGTATACACTAAGATCCATCGACACCACAACCAAGAATAATTTTCCACACGAAGAATTCCCGTCCACACTCGGAATCACTTTACAAAAGACTGCCCTACATATGGGTTTCCTCGACTACCCGGCCTGGGATAACACAGCTTCTTCGCTGGCAACTAATGGAACGGACAGGTACCTAAGTGCCAGGTAAAACCTGGGTCAAATCTTCTCTCCAGTCAGACCAAAATTAACATTCACTGCTTCCTACGAGTTTGTGAGCTGAACTAAAACAGCACTAGCTCCTTACACAACGTACTCAGTTACTTCAAAATTATTCTAAGTAGTGCCATACCGTTTTGATATTACAAAATGTACACAGTTCGTATGAGTTCCTTCGGTTCTCACGTAAAGTTTCGATCCTCTGAAAAGTGCTGATATCGAAAGTTCACCTCCGAGAATCCACCTAAGCCTTTCACATCTCGTACGGAACATATACTGTACCGGGTGAGCAAAATAAAACTGGTGTGGAAAATATTTGTGAGTCTGACCTGGCAGGAGAACTCCCCATCACAGGAAATGTTGGAAACCGTGATTTCGATGCACCCATCGGTTGCTGTCACATGTTTGCGCGTGCGCATTTCCCACTTCTTTTTTTACAAGTTGTTTTCTATCGCACCGTCACAGATAGGACTTATGGCGACGATGGGACAGGAAAGGGCTAGGAGTGGGAAGGAAGCGGCCGTGACCTTAATTAAGGTACAGCCCCCAGCATTTGCCTGGTGTGAAAATGGGAAATCACGGATAATCATCTTCAAGGCTGCCGACAGTGGGGTTCGAATCCAGGGGGGAGGTGATACTCTCACGTGGCGCGTTCCAGGTGGCGGATAGGGGGGTCCTAACCGGCTTGCCGGCGGACTTGAGGAAATAAAATACCTCTCGCGGACCAAACACACACCCCTGTGGGTGGGACAGGCAGACGAAGAATTCACCCACGGTATCCCCTGCCTGTCGTAAGAGGCGACTAAAAGGGGCGACCAAGGGATGATCCAATTAGAACCACGAGACTACTTGTAATTAGTACCATCACGCAGTGAACACCATGGGTTGCATTTACTTGCGCGTAGTACCACTATGTTAGGTACGCAATAGGTTTGTGATTAGTAGCGACAGTGTGTGAATCAGGAGGTGGGTCGTACAGTACCTGTGATTCGTACCCCTATATGAGCGACACCATGGTTCTGCCTTACCTATGCTCAGTTCCCACTATATGAGGAATTCCACGGAATAGTACGAGTCTCTGTGGTTAGTCCACTTATGTGAGGAACGCCATAGGTTTGCGTTGCCTGTAAATGGCGCCGCAATGTGCGAAACACCATGGGTCTGTGTTAGATGTGCGCATTACACTACCTGTGAATAGTACCGTAATGTGTGGAATACCGCGAGTCTCCGCTACTTTAGATTAGTACCGCAACATTACACATAGCATGGTTCTACTTTCCTAGCGATAAATACCATTATGAGGGGCTGATAACCTGGATTTTGGACCCGGTTCGACTAAAAGCATAATCGATTCAGCATCGTGCTATAGAAGCAGTCCCTTGGTCAGTACTATTATTGTTTTGTGCCAGCTTCTGTGCATGTAAGGCACTGTGGGTCGGGTCCACTGATCGTTTTAAATTCATATCCATCCATCCATCCATCCATCGTCCTCGCGCTTTGAATTCTGGTCAGTGGAGGGTTTTGGATTTTTAAGTTGTCATTTCATTTCGTACCATTAGGGGCCGATGACCTCGATGTTAGGCCCCTTTAAACAACAAACATCAATCATCGAACCCACTATCTCCCGAATACTGGATACTGGCCGCACTTAAGCTTGTGATAGTACATATATCACACCCCCGAATTATATGTAGAAGTTAGAGATATTATTGTCAGTATTCGATTTATTATTATTATTATTATTATCAGTATTATTATTATTATTATCAGTATTTCATTTGTATGTTTTGTCATTTATATTGGTAAGCTGGAAGATATCCACATATGTAGGTATGAGTAATTTGTTTTGCACGAGTGGGAAAACATTGCTGTAATAACTCTGGTAATTTGAATGAGTCATCTGGCTACCCCAGTGTCTGTTGTGATGTACTTGTGTCAGGAAATTCCATTAAGTCATGTATATATCCCAGCCTGATGAGATGAGCTTGTTGTTGTACCAGGAAAGTTTGGTGATTCATGAAAACTCCCCAGAGTTTGTTATTGTCTTGGGAGGAAGAAGTAGTTCAGGGCTTGGTCTTAATTTGAGATCACTCATGATTGGCTGGCAAGCACCAATCCAGACGTCTCATCTGAGAGGAGGGGGATGTTGATGTCTATAAAGGTTGATGATACGGCGGCAACCAGATGATTGTAAGAAACATTGTAAGGGTGATTGTAGAGGTGATTGTAAAGGAACGAGAAGGAAGATAACTACAACTACAACTGACGCACTGTACGGGAAGGAAGTGGTGCTGATACACGGTACTGGATTGACATGGCTGCAATGGACTGGACTTCAAACGTTCGTGGAGCGTAGTCGTGTTATGTTTGTGGAGAGTGCTTGCGCATTAAGTATTGTAGCACTTGTGACGGCCTAGCATTATATGTTGGTGAAAGCTATCTCAGACTTTCCATAAATCTATATGTTGAGGATCGACAGACGTGTGTATATATCTTTACAAGTGTTAAAATATGTGAACACAGTAGTACAAGGTACAGTATCTGTGTGAAGTGATAACTGCCGATTATGAGAATCGGTAAGTCGAATTGATATAGAGACAGTGAAGGGTATTTATCTTCATACATGTACATTGTTCATCGGACTATCTGCAAATGGTAGCTTAGTTCTCACTTTCGTTTTCCCACGGTTTTCATTATTGTTGTTGTTGTAAATATGGAGTCTTCCAGCAATATTTTATGTGTGTATTATATGTATAATGTTGTATGTTGATGAGGTGCTCATGCACGGAATTTGTTCAGAATATAGTTAGCTATTTTAGAATCAGTGTTATTGATGAACCTAGGTGCAGTTCCTACCTAATTAGTCGTTTTCAGGAGGTTAGGTAAGGCCTGCAGCAGATGTACCAGTACGCAGCATTATGTACACGCCCTGGGATATAAAGTTTATCATGCTCTTATCTAAATTCGAGGGATCCATTCTGGTGAACTCTGGCGCCCATACTACGGACATTTCGGTTAATTATGCTTATTAATTTTATTAATTTTTTGAGTATTTTTATTCATGATTTTATTTATTTATTATATTTATTTATCAGTAGTCTTCAAATTGTTACAAGCTACTTCAGCTATCGAGCTCGGTTTTCCCACTTCTCCCGAGTGCGTCGCTGTATCATTACGTGTGAGTGAGTTACAGGAACAGACTTGTTTGATGACCAGTTGAATGCAACACAAAATGGTACTCAAGATCAAATAAGCGCGTCCTGATTGTCGAGTGTTATGCGAAATATGATTCCTGGAAAATCTGTGCGAACTGTTTGCGCAAGATTTTATGGCTGGAAGTGTTTTGACAAAACCTCCAGCAAAGTCTGCAATGCAAAACTTAGTGGCAAAATGGTGTGAAACGCACTCTGTATGGAATGAAAACCGTGATTATCCGAAATGAGCTCGAACGCCAGAAAACGTTCGAGTGAAGGAGAGCCTGGAACGAAGTGGGGCGGAATCTCAACGCCGTTTAGCTGTGCAAGTGTGAATTAAGAGATCATCGTGTCGAAACATTATCAAAAAGGACCTGCATCTGTATCCTTACAAATTTACTGTTGTGCAAGCGTTACTCGCGTGTTGAGTTCTGCCGGTGGGTTCTGAATTAAGTGGAGTCAGGACTTCATGTTCGTTAACAAGGGTCAATCCCGCGTCAGTCCTACATTATTGTAAATATTTTCCGGGCCAGTTTTATTTTGCCCACCCGGTATAAGTTTCCGAATACTTTTTTTACATGATTCACCACAGCTTTGCGGCGAATACGGCGACGGTCTTCCCCCTCCTTAATTGCCGTGTGCGGCTGGACCCCGGTCTTGTTGAGACGGCGTCTTCCCATGACCATTGTTGCCAACACCGATGAACTGTGGATACATCCCTGCCAAGTCTTTTTGCAGTATCGCGGAAAGAACAGCCACCTTCTCGTAGCCTTATTACACGGTCCCGCTCAAGCTCATTAAGCTGCTGATACTGTCTCCTTCGTCTCTTCAAAGGCATGTGAGACTCATACCTACCTCGCAACCGGACAACGGTCTCGAAGTGTACAGCACGTATTTACATCAGACTTGCTTTACAAGGTCATAGTGGCGCTACTAGCGCGCAAATTTGCATAGGCGTCGTTTTCCTCGCTGCTTGTTGTTTATAGGGGCCTAACATCTAGGTCATCGGCCCCCGCGTCGTTTTTTGTTTTTTTAATTTGCTTTACGTCGCACCGACACGGATAGGTCTTACGGCGACGATGGGATAGGAAAGGCCTAGGAATGGGAAGGAAGCGGCTGTGGCCTTAATTAAGGTACAACCCCAGCATTTGCCTGGTGTGAAAATGGAAAACAACGGAAAACCATTTTCAGGGCTGCCGACAGTGGGGTTCGAACCCACTATCTCCCGATTACTGGATACTGGTCGCACTTAAGCGACTGCAGCTATCGAGCTCGGTCCGCGTCGTTTTTCAGATGTGTAAACACGCCTCCCGAATTTCGTTAATCTAGCACAACTCCTTCTTGGTGTTGTGATTTATTTTCCTGCCATTGTATTTGGATGAATGTGGTTACCGAAATGTGAGTTTATATTCAACCACCCACTTACACAAGATTGTATAAAAGGATATGAAGTATGTAAGTGGAGTAACATTATTTAAAATTTCGGAACTCGTAATATTACGAGAGTATTTTACTTTTAGTAACAAAGGTTAGAAAAAACTCCCACTATATCAATTAACAAACTTCGTCAAATGAATGAAAGCTGGAAAAGAACCACGGAACTCTTGGGCGTATCCAGGGGAAGATATCGGGATATAAACCCCAAGAAATGTTAGTTTACAGTTTCGTTGTAGATTGGCGAATATGTTTATAAGCGTGGCGCAACTAACACTCATCTGTTGTGTCGGTAATCAGACCCTACAATAAGTTATTGGCTCGGCGCAAGTACTACTGATTTTTTTTTAAACTTCACAAAAACCCGTTTGTTAATGTTTCCCTATTCCATGACAAGTCTTGAATAATTATTATTCTTCTTCCCTCTCCATACAGTAGGAGCGGTGGGCAGCTGAGGTTTTGTATGCGAGTACTCATGTCATATACAACTATTTGTGATTGGTGTTGGTTTAAACTGTGAGGTGCATTTTCAGAAGGTTCCCGCGCTGGCCTTCTCCCCTAGGAAGCTCGGGCTCGATTCCTGGCCGGTCTGTGGGATTTTAACTGCGAATAGTTTATTCCAATGGCTCTATGACTGGGTGTCTATTTTGTCTCAATTCTTATGTACAACTCACGCGGAACATACAGCACGTTCCGTTCCATCGCTTCAGTCGTCCGCATTACATCCATCACACGTCAGACGTCGCTCACTATCAACGGAGGGTCTTCCTAAGTAGGTCTGCACCCAGACTACAATAGGCACATTATTATTATTATTATTATTATTATTATTATTATTATTATTATTATTATTATTATTATTATTATCATCGAAATTGTGACCAGCTTGTGCTAGATTCCAGAGGAATATCTTTGCATCGAAAATCAACTTACAGCAAGTTTTTTTTTTTCTATGGGCTTTACGTCGCACCGACGCAGATAGGTCTTATGGCGACGATACAGCAAGGTTAAAAGTGTGCTATATTTATAATGCAATCACAATGGGTAGACCCTACTGAAATATAAAATCTTCCTTTACTGCTAAATGTTACAAGTTAGTACCGGTACTAACAGTATATGTGAAGATTCTCGACTATCTTCGTGTGCCTGTGATTCACATCCTGAACGAGATCAGGTTAAAGCATTGTCTTGTCGCCTTCCTGCTATCTCTCACCTTACACTTGTCGCGCATTACTCCTCGTCAGTTAGCCCGTACTTCTATTTAACGTCTCATCTCGTTTTATTTATTTATTTATTTATTTATTTATTTATTTATTTATTTATTTATTTATATCTGTGTGCGTTTTGCGCTCTAAGGAGCACGTAGAACCATTATTTAGCACTGGACTTCTTGTTCTCCATATCTTCCCAAAAGTTCCTCATCCTTTGTCTTATCTCTTGTGTCCAAGAATTTTTGAGTTTGTTCTTGGCTGTTGGGTTCTTGGATGTGAACTTACGGGAATTGATTTTCTGTCTGAATGTGGCCCGTGTAGTTGCCAGTGGGTCAATATTAATTTCGACATGGACGCTCTAAGTGTCTACTAACCAGCGCAATTTGGTTTGTCGGCTTCCGTTAATGTTGAAAAGGATTTTTTTTTGTCAGTCGAGAGTCGTGCATTCATGCTGTGTGTCCGTAAAATTTCATGCACCTCTTCCGTGCGACTGAGGAGAACCGCTCGGTCATAGAATACAGTTCTGAGGTTTTACGCATTCAGATACCGTCTTGAATCTTCGGTCCAAATATCTTCCTGAGTATCTGCCGTTCTATTTTCTCTATGTACGTGATGTTGATGGTTAAGGTTGACTTCTCATTTGCATAGAGTGCTTCTGGGAGAACAACTGTGTGGTAGTGTCGGAGTTTGGCGTTAGTGGAACAAGCGATTTCTTATTGTACATATTCCAGGTGATTGTGTAGGCTTTACGTACTTCTTCTGTACGTGTTATATTAGCTCTCTTTTCACTTCCAGTGTTCCCGATAATTTCACCTAAGTACACAGTTAAAAGAAAAAAAAAGTAGGGGAGCATGTGTTTGAACGTATGCCATGCTGCACAAAACACAGGTATATTACCGACTAAACCTTTATTCTTTACCGTTGAAGTATACAAAAGAACATCGATGGATTCGCGTTCATTTTCAGAACACAAACGGAAATGTCCTAATAGGGGCGAAAATAAAGTAATAACAGTCCTCCAGGGTGGATTTTTTATCACAGTTCGAGAGCTTCAGTGTGGTGTATGTCCTCCACGAGCATTTATCACAGCTTGGCACCTACGTGGCATGCTCCGTATAAGTCGACGGAGGTACGTTGCGGCATCGGGTCCCATTCTTCACTGAGAGCCTTTTCGAGGTCATGGAGAGTCTGTGGTGGAACAGGACGCCCACGAACACTTCTATCAAACCTATCCCACACATGCTCGATGGGATTAACGTTGGGACTCACTGCTGGCCACTCCATCTCTTGAATGTCCAGTTCTCGCTAGACAGCTCTGGTGATGCGCGCTACATGAGCCCTGGCATTGTCGTGCATGAGTTAGTGGCGGGTTCGGAGCAAGTACTATGACGTCATTACTCGGTTAAACCGAGTACAGAACAGAGTACAACTTTATAGCAGTAAATGTAAAATTTATATTGACCTAAGCTACGGTTTACATTTATAAAGAAGATTATAAATTATTATCAGTGGTATTATGCTCCGTACTTTCTATTATTGGTTATCTGCAGAATTTTGATAATATAACATAAATTTAAAACATAGCATAACAAACAGTGTACTTACAATTCTGTGCTTAATATGAGGCCTATCAAGAAGACATAAATAAAGAAATAAACATACAAATGAATAAATAAATATTAATGCATATGGATAAACGTACCGTATTCCATAATGTGATAATTGACGAAACGAAATCTAGTTCTTTGAAATGTGCTTAAACTCATATAATGTCGAACATTTCATTGAGAACTATGTGGTAAGGAGTTAGATGACAAATCTGTTAAGATAGCATCAGTAAAGGAAATAAGTATACAAATGAACTCAATTCTTCATCTTGTGACAAGCATTAAAATCAGACACAACACGTTGCACACAGACAGTATGGGAAGTACCGTTAGTGTTCTGTATTGCATGGAACAGGTGTTATATACGAGGAATTTCTATTCAGAAATATCAGAGTTTCAGCTCGTTTTGCAGAATGGGACGACCTTCGGTCTGAAAGAATTTGTCCAGCACATGAAAACACCTATGCGGGCGCAGATGTAAAGAGCAAGTTCACTTAAAGGTTAATGAATATTGAGTTTTCACGACCGCATTGTAATCGAAATCGACTTTCAATCTATTAGGTCGTCTTACGTACATTCAGTACCTGTTGAAGAGATGTTAAATACATAACAAAAATGGCCAACCGGACACCAGTGGGATCCGAACCCACAACCTCCCGATTTCGCGTTGGTAGCTCTACCAATTGAGCTATGGTGGCCTAGCTCATCTTTGTTCTGTTGTAAAGGATCTAAGCTGCAGCAACTGCCAGAGAACTGGTACAAGATACAGTTGCACATCGTGAAAGTAATTCCATTCCTGCGTACTGAAGAGACAGTGCAGGAAAAAATAAGTTGTACCATGTCCTTACGATGCGACCGTTTTATGTGATTCCATAAATTTGCTATTCCTCCACCTGTACAATAGATCTGATTGCAAATTTCACAAGTAGCGGTTTTTCTATCTGGACTGCTAGTTAAATACTGCCATGATTGAGAGGACTCTCGTGGCATTATTGCTTCTTTCTTATTACAATAATCGATAGAAAATATAGCGCAAAGACATTAAACAAATATATATGTGTAAGGGAACATACAAATAGAACGGACGTCTCATTCTGGGGTCTGAACAACAGCATAGTGGTGTTGCGAGTGTAGCCTGGCTGGAAAGTTTACTGAAGCATCTGGAGCTGCGCGATGTTGCTGCGTTAAACAGGGCACTCGAACAAGACGTATGGGTCGTAAGGGCACTTCTCTTGTTCCTTACTGTCTGGTCAGACACCGTGACTCCAGTGACCCTCCTGAGGTCCTGTTGCAGTTCTCTGGCAGTTGCTAAACGTCGCCGCAACGCACAGATGGTCAGATATCGGTCATCCTATGGGGTTGTCATGCGTCCACGACCTTGTCCAACCGTCCTTGTGAACTGACCTGCCTCATTGTAGCGATTCCACAAGCGTTGAATGAGATCCACAGCAACACGATGGAAAGTCCATCCTTCCTGGATCAAAGTGACGGCCCTTGCGATTTGAACCTCGTTAAGATGCCTCATGGGATATGCTGGTTTATGTACAACGTGCTCAAATGACCGCAGTAGTCTGTGTACCTCACAACGACAGACAGACGCACCGCTATTCACTTTGTTTTGAGCGGCCACCTGACAGTTTAATGTATGGCTACGCCTACGGATGGATTATAACTTTGATATACCCTGAGTAGGTAAGGTCTCAAGGTATGCTGTACGACCATTGGAACTCCATCTAGGTTACCAAGTTAACGTTCACATACCAGACGTTACAATACATGTTCCCCTAATTTTTTGAGCTGTGTACTTGAAGTGCTTAACTTGTATGATGTTGCCATATTTGGTTGCAAGTGATGTCGGGCTTTGGTCCTTGGAGTCCATGTACTGTTTTTTCTCGTAAGAGATTTGTAGCCCGGTTTTGATGGCGATTTCATGAAGTTTCTCGGTAGCGTGTCTGGCTTCCTCAAGAGTCCGGGTAATTTTTGCTAGGTCGTCAGCAAAGGCAAAGTACTGTATGTTGATTCTCTTATCTTTGGTCCCCATACTTGTTCCAGGTACTTCCTTCTGCCAGGTTTTGATGATCTTATCCAGTACCAGATTAAACAAGTGGGGACAACCCATAACCCTGTCTTATTCCTGTTCTGATTTGAATTAAATATTTTTTTTTATTTTGGGTATTTAATGTTTGGGTTTGTTATACGCCTACAATTTCGAATTACTAGACTGCGTACCAGAAGTCTGGAGTAGATTCCAAACCTCTCTGCAATGTTCATGTAGAGTGAGGGCATATGACACTTGATGATTTTTGGTCAGACGGTGACGTTGAACTTGAGCTGACCACTTCATAATATTCGACAGGAGTAGGCTGTGTGCCGACCGTAAGCTTCTCCATATTTCATTATCTCACACCAGACGCGCAGGTTGCCTAGGTCAAATATTAAGATGTGCATCAGGTGAGTCGAACATGTCTTCGGACGCTGCCGGCACTAAAAGCTATACGATAAATAAATACCATTTTGGTTATACACTTAATGTACTTTTTAAGTACTGAGCGTACTTCTCACCTGAGGTAGGTTGAGGAGGTTCTGCACTGCTTTACTTTCTACCTGGAGGCCCTGATTCTATTCCCAGCCCGTCCAAGGATTTTAATCTTGAACTGAGGTTTGGAATGGTGCTCACGCAACCAAACGAGGCAGACTCACGAGTTGTACGATACGACAGGTAAAGGACAGGTCAAACAAGCCAAGTAGTATGGTAGAGGATGTCTGCCATACTGATCACGTGACACCCCAATACCTTTGGACTGGCTGGACAGCAGTCGTCTGTGAAGGCGACACCACAGATCAGGTGTTCTCAAACCTTTCCGCATCGCGAGACCGTGATCCATACAAGCAAGAATTACCGAGCGAGTAGGCCGTGTACCTGTGAGCTTGCACTCGAGATATAGTAGATTCGAAACCCAATTGTCGGAAGCCCTGGATATGGTTTTCCGTTGTTTCCTATTTTTCACACCAAGCAAGTGTTGGGACTGTACCTTAATTAAGGCCACGGCCGCTTCCTTCCCATTCCACCGTCGCCGTAAGACCTATCTGTGTCGGTGTGACGTAAAGCAAATTAAAAACAAAAGAAAGAAAAGAAACAAGATTGTAAGACGTGGGGAAAACAGTATGTGACATTCCTGTTCATGCACATTTTCCAGAAATTTTCGGAGTTGAACAAATTTTATTATGACCTGAAATCATATCAACGGAACTACCTGGAAGATTGGTTTAATTCACTTAATTGTAAGAAAGTGTCAACCAGGTATTATAATCGTTGTGACCAAATTGTATCGGACATTTTTGATAATAAATGGAAGCCACTGTAAGGACGATAAAAAAATCATTACTACTTCCGATCGTAAGTGGGAAAGACGAACTAAGACTCTACCATACCGCAGTACAAGATCAGGCTCCTCTCTTGCCATACCTGTAAACCGCACTGCTGATTACAGCCGCTCCTTCATAATCTCTGCGTCCAGATCATGGAATTTGCTACCTGCGAACGTCAGAGACAATCCCTCTCATCGTAAGTTTAAAGTGGCTTGTCGCGAGCATTTGCTGAGTAGATTCCGCTGACTTGCTGGATAATTGTTGAATGAGTGAATTAGACGAATGAATGGATTACTGTTGTTACGTCATTTAAGTGTACTTTATTTTGCGTATTTCAAAAATCAAGGATTATCTTCTTCTTCTTCTTCTTATTATTATTATTATTAATATGTGGTATTTTTTTATTTCAAATGATAAATTATGTAGATGTATACTGTTCTAGTTGTTAAGCGTAAGAGAGGGTCTTGAGCTCTAACTTCGCGACCAAATAAAGGCATCTGTCTATCTATCTGTCTCTTGCTTCTGTATCTAAATGTACACTTGCCTGCTTCTTCGCAGAGAGCACCGAATAGTCTTGTGTTAAAGAGCGTAGGTTTGATTTTGTTTGGGATAGCAGTGTTAACTGCCTGCTGTCATTTCTTGATGGATGCAGTACTTTTGCATCCATCTCTAGGCACAGGCCAGAGTAAAGTGTAGCTTCCACCGAAGTCCCAGTCAACATCCATGGCTGTGACAATATGGAAGTTGCTGTGGTATGGGTAGTGCTGAGTAATGACATTCAGAGCATGACTGCTGCATCGGAGTGTTATGAAAGGTGCTGCTCATAGGGTCAGTCGTGCTGCAATAGTACTTTCTGACCCAGTGAGGAAAACAATGGCAAACTACCTCACTCCTCATCTTGCCTAATACGCCTCATTTTGGTGCTGCCATTGGTTTTTGGGTTTTCCTTATAGCCGCATAACCTTTGATGGTGCTCTTTGAGGATCCAACCAGCCTCTGGGCTGATGACCTAACAGTCAGACAGAAGTGTTAAATAACTTGAAGGGTTACTTATTTTTGTACACTGGACGTTAATGTGTTTTTTCTTCTCTTTCATAGGTGAGCGTGTGACAAATATGAGAGGAGATTGTCTACTGTCTGTGAGTTGGTATAATTATGATTTGTTTTACTTCTGATTGGGAAATGGTGATATGTTAATTTGTTATAATGATTTGACGACAATCTTCACGGTATAACGTTGTACATCATCAGGCCGAGAATTCTGGCTAGTACAGGTATCTTATGAATGGAATCTAAAGCCGTGTGATTTGTTCTGGTGCATGATTAGCGCAGTACCTTAGCAGCTGACTTCCCACTCCGACGCCCAGTTTCGAATTCTGGTGAATCCTGGGCTTACTGACATTGAATCCACTGCATAATATCTGAAATCACGCACGTTTAAGTATATGTGCTGTCTTACCTCCTCAAACTTTTTCTCCGAAAGGGTTTTCTTTGACTTTTAAATAGTCTTGAGTGATAGGAAGTTTCTGAATATTCAGCCAATTTACCTTTCGGCACAAATCCAAAGCCGTCGAAGTCTCCGTTTGTTTTCTGAATATCGTATTTTGAAATGTGTATGTTACCGTACCCGATTCTGCCAATACGTTTGTTTCAGTCGTTCGATTTTATTGTCGTTTGTAAGTGTGAATGTGTGCTTGGTTCATACGGAATGATCTGGATTCAATTCCCCATGAGGAAATCGAAAATTTCGAAACGAGTTTTCCACTTCTGGAGAGGTACATGGCCCTGAGATTCACTCAGCCAACACAAAACACGAATACCGTACCAGGTTAATTCCTGGGTGAAAAGGCGACCGGGCACAAACCTAATCTCTCTCTCCCGCGTAGAGCTGAGGTTACGAATAGTGGCAACTTTCATCTCCCACGCCTTCAAGCGCCTTCATGACTTGTACGGAGATGGGTTTGCTTTCAAGTTACTGAAACTGTCACTCAGCCACTATTTCGTTTTAAAGTATCTTTACGTTAATCTTAGTTTCGGATAGAAACGGGACCATACCGACGTTGAACATTTTTATTTCTTTTGAGAAAATTACATTATTAAGCATCTACTGAAGTAGTGACTTGAAGGCGGCAGTTGAGGGAGGTTAAATAATTTTCCTACGCACTTTCACCTCCTCCTTGAATTGAAATCATTCACATTTCACTTACAACAGAACTTTATTAGGATTAGAGACCTCACAGTTAAAATATTTTGGATCTTGGCCGTGTCAATTCCTTTGTCAGATGACAACGTGCGTTAACGTACGAAATTGGTTTGTTTTTCGAAGCAGTACAAGTGGCATAAATGTAGAGGTCGCAACGGTATTGAGCCCTTAATGATATCTTGGTGGTGAAACGTTTCATTTGGCGATAAAGTTACGTGGCTGTTATACAAGAAAAAGGCCCTCAGTGTTGTCGCGCAAATTAGATGTACCGTAGGGGAGAACAAAGTACACAGTCACAAAATATTGAACTGCCAAGTGCTGTAATAGTGGAAGTTACAGGTCCTTAACGTAAAAATTGAAATGTAGTTAATATCAAGGAGGGGCATGAAATGTTGAGACCTGTGGTTACTTGGAAATGATTCTTCATAATATAACACAATGTGCGTCTGGATGTTATGACACGTGTTACTCATGCGGCTAGTTGTGCTACGGTAGCACTTCGTGGTCCAATAAGGAAAGCAGTGCAAAACTACCTCACTCATCAGCCTTGTACGCCGCATTATCGTACCGTCATCGTTTTTTGCGGTTTCGCTATAACCGCATAACCTTTGGCGGTGGTTTTTGAGGATACAACCAGCCTCCAGGATGAAGACTTGACAGACAGCTGCATGATAGAGAGGAGAAAATTGTCTCCGTGCCATACATTAATTTTAGAAGATACGTTCAGATTTTGTATAATAAATTTAACAGTATTATTGTGCTATCTAAAGAGGAAAGCATCAACTGGTTGTACAATGCCGGTTTCCGTTCATCGCGAAATTGCATCCAGATCGCAGTATTTTTTTTGTCAAATTGGATTGGTTCGTATTCGTTAAGTGTACTAAGCAAATTGACTACGCGGTACGCATCGTGTAGCAGTTAGATGGTGAGTACGAACCACACCGTTGACATACCTGAAGATGATATTGCGTGGTTTAATCAGGACTCTACATTTGTTAAGGCCACGGCCGCTACCTTTCCAGTTCTAGCCCTTTCCTATCCTATCCCATCCTATGTGAATTAGTGAGATGTTAAGCACCTAGCAAAGATAGTTCTGGAGGTAGATGAATATGCTCATTAAAAGGCAAATCTAATGTGTTTCTTGATCAGAGTATCACCTGCATCTGTGACCAGTAGCTTGCTAACTTTATGAGCTATTTTCTGACAAGGACGTTGTTCCTTTTCAGCGTTTTCCCTTGTAGGGGTAACGTACCTGCCTCGTAGCCGGAGGCATCTGGTTCGATCCTCGGCCAATTCAGATATTTTAATTCTGGACTGAGGGCTGGAACGGGTTTCGCTCAGCCTCGTGAGACCATCTGAGGAGCTTTCTGATGCGGGATACAGAGGACGTTTAAATATGCCAAGCAGTGGATATGGTCACGCTGACTACGTAGTACTTAGGTAGCTGCAGATCATCTTACTCGACAGCAGTCGTCTTGACAGGCCAGGAACACAATGGACTTTTGCGCCTAGGATTTTAAAATGTGTTTTGAGCATGTTTCTCACATGCTGGAAGCAACGAACGTTCACGTATTACTTGGATCAAGTCTGCTTTGTATTAATTGATCCAAGTATTAATGCGCACCATATACTATCTCATTATCCCGCTTCATTGCCAAGTGTCATTTATGTAATTATGTGACTTGACAGTATAAAATTTCATATGAGATGTCATATCTGTTGCTAATCCGACAGGACACTGCTAAGATAGATATAAATATTCGTTCTTTTACGTTGACTGCTTTGTTTAGGTCGTGTGTGGCTCACCTAATTCCCTTTGGAAAGGATTTTAAGATTCATATCATTCAAAAGCAGAATTGTTGCTTTCCTCGATATCAATCCCTGCTGGCATTGATCCTTCACGTTCATCATTATCCATTGCACGTGTACTTATCGCCTCCAAAAATCCTCTTAAAAAAATTTAAAAATAATATTAGCTTCTCCTGTAGCCAAGCAAACCTAACGAATCCATCGGTTTCACAGTTACTTTGTGTCATAATATGAAAAGATCCAATGCCGCAAATGACATATGAAAATGCACTTTCTTTTCTCTAATACACATGAGCTACACGAACTGAAAACACTGAGCAATACTACGCAAGGAAGTACGTATAATACAACCCATACACTCACCTCCTCCTCCTCCTCCTCCTCATCGTCCTGTTCGCACCATCGCATTATTGCTAAAACATTGCTAGTGGCAATTGTTCACGATTTATAACACAACTAAGCCGTCTCGTCCTACTATCTGCGAAAACTACAAGGATCTTCATTAAAAATGGCCGGAAGCAATCATAACCCTCGTCCTGCACAACCTACGCCCTAAAACTGCTAAACATTGGCGAGGCGTCTTAATTTATGTCCTGAAACACGAAACATTAGTTTAATTCAAATCAGAACCCTTGTTTGTAAGCGTACGTTATATTCATGGACACGTTGCAGGCTACTAACCGTATGTGTCTGTTATTATAAATTGTGGCAACTTATGGAAACAAAATCATTTCAGAGTGCCGGGCTGAGTGGCTCAGATGATAGAGCGCTGGCTTTCTGAGCCCATTGTAGCGGGTTCGATCCTGACTCAGTCCGATTGTATTTGAAGGTGTTCAGTTACGCCAACCTTGTGTCGGTAGATTTGCCGGCTAGTAAACGAAATCCTTTGGAAGGAAGTAACCATGGCCTTAATTAAGGGCCAGCCTCCAACATTTGCCTGAAGTGAAAAATGGGAAACCACGAAAAACCATCTTCAGGGCTGCTGACAATGGGGTTCGGACCCACTATCTCCCAGATGCGAAGTGACATCTACGTAACCACACCGCGTAGCCTGCTCGCACGGTAGGTGGAGTGAGATGTCGTCTAGGGACATTATAAAACAGCCATTTACGGGTTATTAAGGCCAATACTAGTGCCATTATCCTGTTGGAATCTGAAAAGCGTCTGTGCACTGCTGCCTAAATTACGGCCCAAGTCATCGATATATTTGTACTAATTAAGTATTGAACTCCTCGTACTCAAGCGAATACTGAGCACTTTTGCAGTCTCCCGATAACTTTTACCTTGTTTATACAGTAATACCGTAGTGTGGAAGTTCCTGCTTCTGTCCCCCATACTAACTCTCCTCGCAATCAAATGTGTCCTGTATGGAGCGATTTGGTCTATCACAAATACAGTCTCTTACCACTGTACGAATACTTTCTTGAGAGGTACGATCTGTAGTTGTTTATCATGCCGGACATTGTACATAATTATTACTATCGTGTATGTTCACCATGTGTATAATTGGTCTGTCGTTATTGCTGTACGTTTATAGATCTGACTGCAATTTTATTGTTCTTCCGTAATGAGGCTTCGTAACATTCCATGGGTGCACGATTCCTTTCTGTGGCCACTGTGTATCATCATCAGTCACTTTCAAGAAAGCGTCAGTACTATGGCCCTTCTTGAAAACAGATTTACCGGATAGTTACAAAGCGGTATTTAGCTAACGTTTTCGCATTCGTGCATCGTTTTCCCAGGGCTTTACTAAGGGTACAGAGAGGGTGTAGAATCACCACAGGATGTTACCTTTGAACACGTTTTCGTTCTGATAGGTTACACATGAATAATAGTAGGAAGGCATACAGAATTTCGATAGAACTAGAAATTATGGAAACGGAATATTATCTGAACTTAAGCTTCAGTGCAAATCAATCTTCTTGCTATTTGTGGGAGAGAGAGAAATTATCTCTGTAAAGAGAAAGAGGAAATAAATTGTAAGCATGTCCCAGCTACAGCATAATAGAGGCTGCGAGCCTTGAACATGAAAGCACAAGTTGAATGGCGACCTTGATGCACCGTGACCCAGTCCTGTTACATCCTTCAACTCTTACGACCGAACGATTCAGACTTATAAGATTGTGAGAGTAGTAACATAACTCCTGATGATGAAACGTGTGTCGTAAGATCCTATTGTGTATGCGCAGCATTTTTATTTAAAATTTCATGGTTGGGCTGAGTAGCTTTGCAAGTTCGATTAGTGCTGGTAACGGAGTGGGTTTTTTTGTTTTAAAGTTGCTTTTACGTCGCACCAAAACAGATAGGTCTTATGGCAACGATGGGATATAGGATAGGCGTAGGAGTGGGAATGAAGCGGCCGTGGCATTAATTACAGTACAGCCCCAGCCTCTGTCTGGTGTGAAAATGGGAAACAACTGAATACCATCCTTAGGCTTGTCGAGAGTGGGACCCGAACCCACTATCTCCCGAATGCAAACTCACAGCTGCGCGCTCCTAACCTCACGGCTAACTCGCCCGGTAGGTACGAATACACAGACCTACTTGTAAATTCACCAGTGCTGCATTTGTGAAAAACCAGTATTGTAGTATTCTAGAACAAAACCTTACTGTAGGTATTTTTCGGCGGGAAAACTTTGTGCTACAATTTTCTTGGTCAAATGCGTAAATATATATACTGTACATCGAACTTCATAGTAGTCAGGCTCGTGAACATTCACCATCGTCAATCAACAGTAAGTAATGCCTGTCTTTGATACATTAAAAGTCGGTCAGAACCCACTAAAATAATTGGCTTACTGAGAGATTATTTTACTTAATTTAATCACAATGATGTTTACAATAGTATACTAATTGATAATACGATTGTGAAGTTCATTGTGAATTACTGTCACATAGGACAAATAAGAGCACTTACAAGTCAGTTGTATTCTTCGTGGAAAAATATACTGTATAGAATAATCCAAGTCAATTTAAGTCACTGCATTCAACGGAGATCCCCGATTAATAGAGCACAAATCATCGGCTTTAGAACCGTTACTTCCGTTTTATCACTCCCTCCGCTGCACCTCCCATTCACCTACGAACAGTCCCACGTTCCGTCAATAGTACCGCAGATAACCGGAGGGAGTGCAGTAATCGCGTTCTCTAATTCACTCCGCGGAGAACCGTCCGTTCTTACCAGCACTAGGTTCGATCCTGGCTCACTCTGATGGTATTTGAAGGTGCTCAAGTATGTCAGCTCCGAGTCGGTAGATTTACTGGCACGTAAAAGGACTCCTGTGGGACAACTGTCTGGCATCACCGCGTCTCACAAAAGTCTACAAAAATACAAATAGTAGGACGTGAAACCAATAACAGTATCATTAAAATGTCATAATTCTTTGTATTATATTCTCAGTGTCCTCTTATTTCGGTCGCCTGCAGAAAATTGCTTGAGATTAACTGGAATGTTTCGTCACATACGCCATATCCAAGCGGTTTTGAGCCGTAGCCACTACATTCTCTCCACGGCCGCTGCGATTCGAAACCCGGTCACTGAATGCGAGATCTTTCAAATGAAAAGTCTCACTCGTTTAGTTCGTAATCCTCACACACATTGGAGGACTGTTGGCTTGGATCACGATATCACCAGCCGTGTTTAACTGTAAGCTTGTTATTTTGTATTCCTTTGCGTCTTTTGCATTGAATGCGTGTCTAACCTTGTGATTACATACAAAGATATAAATATTTAGGCCTTCAGCCTCACAAATCAAATTAAGGATATATGACCTTGGCCTCTCGGCGGAGGAGGGAAGAAGAAGAAGAAAAATCGAACTAGGAAGATGTGATACAAAAGAAGGATGAATATTTAGCTCAGTATAATATTGAATTCTGATTTTAATTGAACGCAGCAATTTGTAGAAACAGGCTTAGAACTGAAGGTTTATCGCCGTTATTTCGTTCTCAACATTATGATACCTATTTATTGCGGAATATATCATAACTGGAAATGTTTCTTATTCGAATTGGTGGATAATCATAGAATATGTTATGATAGGATCGTTAATTTGTATGTTAGGGCCTACCGTTAGTTTTCATGTCTGCTTGGAAGAGCATTATTATCAATATGGTTACATTTTGAGCACCTTAATTTCATTATTACACAGCTGCACTATTAAACTATAAAATCATCAGAGAACAGCACATTTCATCAATCAATACCGATCTGCATTTAGGGCAGTCACCCAGGTGGCAAATTCCCTATCTGTTGTTTTCCTAGCCTTTTCTTAAATGATTTCAAGGAAACTGGAAATTCATTGAAAATCTCCTTTGGTAGGTTATTCCAATCCCTAACTCCCCTTCCTATGAATGAATATTTGCCCCAATTTGTCCTCTTGAATTCCAACTTTATCTTCATATTGTGATCTTTCCTACTTTTAAAGACGCCACTCAAACTTATTCCTCTACTAATGTCATTCAACGCCATCCCTCCACTAACAGCTCGGAACATACCACTTAGTCGAGCAGCTAGTCTTCTTTCTCCCAATGCTTCCCAGTCCATACTTTGCAACATTTTTCTAACGCTACTCTTTTGTCGGAAATCACCCAGAACAAATCGAACTGCTTTTCTTTGGATTTTTTCCAGTTCTTGAAACCGAGCTCGATAGCTGCAGTCGCTTAAATGCGGCCAGTATCCAGTAATCGGGAGATAGTGGGTTCGAGCCCCACTGTCGGCAGCTTTCCGTGGTTTCCCATTTTCACACCAGGCAAATGCCGGGGCTGTACCTTAATTAAGGCCACGGCCGCTTCCTTCCACTTCCTAGGCCTTTCCTCTCCCATCGTCGCCATAAGACATATCTGTGTCGGTGCGACGTAAAACAAAATAGCAAAAAAAAAAAAAACCAGTTCTTGAATCAGGTAATCGTGGTGAGGGTCCCATACACTGGAACCATACTCTAGTTGGAGTCTTACCGGAGACTTATATGCCCTCTCCTTTACATCCTTACTGCAACCCCTAAACACCCTCATAACCATGTGCAGAGATATGTACCCTTTATTTACAATCACATTTATGTGATTACCCCAATGAAGATCATTCCTTATATTAACACCTAGATACTTAATGATCCCCAAAAGGAAACTTTCACCCCATCAACGCAGTAATTAAAACTGAGAGGACTTTTCCTATTTGTGAAACTCACAACCTGACTTTTAACCCCGTTTATCATCATACCATTGCCTACTGTCCATCTCACAACATTATCGAGGTCACGTTGCAGTTGCTCACAATCTTGTAACTTATTTATTACTCTGTACAGAATGACATCATTCGCAAAAAGCCTTACCTCTGATTCCACTTGTTTACTCATCATTTATATATATAAGAAAACATTAAGGTCCAATAATACTGCCTTGAGGAAATCCCCTCTTGGTTATTACAGGGTCAGATAAAGCTTCGCCTACTCTAATTCTCTAAGATCTATTTTCTAGAAATATAGCAACCCATTCAGTCACTCTTTTGTCTAGTCCAATTGCGCTCATTTTTGCCAGTAGTCTCCCATGATCCATCCTATCAAATGCTTTAGACAGGTCAATCGCGATACTGTCCATTTGACCTCCTTAATCCAAGATATCTGCTATATCTTGCTGGAATCCTACAAGTTGAGCTTCAAAACCGAACTGCCTTCTATCGAACCAGTTATTAATTTCGCAAACATGTCTAATATAATCAAAAAGAATGCCCTCCCTAAGCTTACATGCAATACATGTCAAACTTACTGGCCTGTAATTTTCAGCTTTATGTCCATCACCTTTTCCTTTATACACAGGGGCTACTGTAGCAACTCTCCATTCATTTGGTATAGCTCCTTCAACCAAACAATAATCAAATACGCACTTCAGTTATGGTACTATATCCCAAACCATTGTCTTTAGTATATCCCCAGAAATCTTATCAATTCCAGCCGTTTTTCTAATTTTCAAGTTTTTTTATCTTATTGTAAATGTCATTGTTATCATATGTAAATTATAATATTTCTTTAGCATTAGTCTCCTCCTCTATCTGGACATTATCCTCGTAACCAACAATATTTACATACTGCTGACTGAACACTTCTGCCTTTTGAAGATCCTCACATTCACACTCCCCTTGTTCATTAATAATTATTCCTGGAATGTCCTTCTTTGAACCTGTTTCTGCCTTAAAATACCTATACATACCCTTCCATTTTTCACTAAAATTTGCATGACTGCCAATTATGCTTGCCATCATGTTATCCTTAGCTGCCTTCTTTGCTAGATTCAATTTCCTAGTAAGTTCAATTTCTCCTTACTTCCACAGCCATTTCTAACTCTATTTCTTTCCAATCTGCACCTCCTTCTTAATCTCTTTATTTCTCTATTATAATAATGTGGGTCCTTGCCATTCCTTACCACCTTTAAAGGTACAAACATGTTTTCACATTCCTCAATAATAGCTTTAAACCCATCCCAGAGTCTGTTTACATTTTTATTTACCGTTATCCACCGGTCATATTTACTTTTTAGAAACTGCCTCATGCCTGCTTTATCAGCCATATGGTACTGCCTAATAGTCCTACTTTTAAGACCTTCCTTTCTATCACATTTACTTTTAACTACGACAAAAACTGCTTCATGATACTAATACCATCTATTACTTCGGTTTCTGTATAGAGCTCATCTGGTTTTACCAGCACCACATCCAAGATATTTTTCCCTCTAGTTGGTTCCATTACTTTCTCAATCAGCTGTCCTTCCCATATTAACTTATTTGGCATTTGTTGGTCATGCTTCCTGTCGTTCGCATTTCCTTCCCAATTGACATCTGGTAAATTCAGATCTCCCGCTACAATCACATTCCTTTCCATGTCGTTTCCCACATAGCTGATTATCTTATCAAATAATTCTGAAAGCGTGTCAGCACTACCCTTTCCCGGTCTGTACACTCCAAAGATATCAAGTTGCGTATTTTCTTTAGAAATGAGCCATACACATAAAATTTCATGTTTTTCATCTTTAACTTTTTCGTAGCTTACAAATTCTTCTTTCACCAGAATGAATACTCCCCCTCCCACCATTCCTATTCTATCTCTATGATACACACTCTAGTTCCGTGAGAAAATTTCTGCATCCATTATATAATTTCTCAGCCATGATTCAACTCCTATTACAATATCTGGTAAGTATGTAGCTATTAAATAACTTAATTATATTCCTTTTTTTTACAATAATTCCACAGTTCAATACTAACATTTTTATGTCATACCTACTTGATTTCCAGTTCCCTGTTCCGTTATCACCGCTCCCGAGGCCACCCCGTTTCACTGAATGTACCTCCCTATAACCCTTCCAAACAAATTACCTATCTTATATGTACCACTGCGGTATAAGTGAAGGCCATCTGAGCGCAGATCCCTATCTCCTACCCACCCATTAGGATCTAGAAATTTCACTCCGTTTCCCACAGACCCACTCCATAGTCTCATTTAAATCCCCAATCACCCTCCAGTCAGCATCCCTCTTACACAGTATTCCACTGATAACCTCCGCTTCCTTAAACTCCACCCGTGCTGCATTTACCAGATCCCACACATCTCCAACTATGTTGGTACTTACAACTGCTTGTCTTACATTGTTGGTACCAACGTGACACACTACCACCTTCTCCTTCCCCTCCTCCCTCTACTTTCCTCAACATCTGCCTCAACCTAATTCCTGGATAACACTCTACCCTGGTTCCCTTTCCTTCACACACTTTCCCCACATGTGTAACGATGGAATACCCCATGACCAGAGCCTCAGCCCTACCCACCTCATTTGATCCCCTCCCCTCCTGGTCAGCCCTATCTTTCCTGATAGTTGCAGAAGCTACTTCCTCCTCCCTTTTCTCCTTTCCATGACCCTGTTCCACTTGTCTTTTCCTATCCTCTACTCTATATTTCTCTCTCCTACCTTTTCCCTTCCTCCTACTTCCACACATCTCAGCAACAGTTCCCTGTTCCTCATCTTCCCTCTGTTGTTCTACCTGGAGTGACTCATACCGATTTCGCACAGACACCTGTCCTGAATTCTGATCCCGAATAGAGCCCTTAGGCTGCAATCTCCTTCCCCTTAGAACATTAGACCACCTGTCTTCTACAACTCCCCCCTTTCCTTCCTGTCCCTCTTGTACACCTACTGTAACCTGTACATTGTTTGAGTGAGGCCTATCTTCCTTCCTGTCTTCTGTGAAAATCCCAATTATCTCCCTCAAACTCTCCAATTCCTCCCTCATACCCCTCAATGCCTCGCCGCACTCACAGTTCCTACAATTGCACTCCTTAGTCATTATTTAGGAGAAAAAATTAAAAGAAAAGGAAAAATAAAATAACTTATGTGCAAAAAAAATGTACGGAGGGTTATATTGTCTGGGTTAGTACTCAAAAATAACACGACAATAAGGTAATTAATATACGACTACACTACAGTACTACTTAGTCTTACTCTAGTTTTATCCTACAACACCCTAAGAGGATAAAAACTGCTGTTAATTACCGAATACCGTAAGCAATACACAAGAATTACACAATTCTAAACTGCAATTAGCCGGGCTGAGTGTCTCAGACGCTTAAGGCGCTGGCCCTCTGACCCCAATGTGGCAGGTTCGATCCTGGCTCAGTCCGGTGGTATTTGAAGGTGCTCAAATACGTCAGCCTCGTGTCGGTAGATTTACTGGTACGTAAAAGAACTCCCGCGGGACTAAATTCCGGCACCTCGGCGTCTCCGAAGACCAAAAAAGTAGTTAGTGGTACGTAAAACAAATAACATAACATATATATAAACTGCAATTAAGCACGCTAAATTCTAATAAGATATTACTCGTATACTACTTACTGTATAGTCCACTACAATAATTTTAAACCACGTTCAGACGTGTCCTAATTACAATACCGGTAGCCTACCGTATGTCACTACTAAACACAAACAGAAATAAAAATTGCAAGTTTGAAATTTGTAAGAACTACTGTACTCAAAGATTACCAACAAAGCTAAATGCTTAGACAGATTATTATTAGTACTATGCTGTAATAGATACACACGAATATAGCAGGCAAGGTACGGTACTATCTAAATATACTGTATCTGCACTACAATTCTCAGCTGAAATGTGGTTATATGAATTTTTACCGCTGGTGGATTACTATTTTCCCTACTGCGTGGGACGAAGAATAAGTGTCCTTAAATGCTGAAAAATAAGATTCTGCGTATATTTGTGACACTTGCAAATAAGTGTTACTCTTGTTAATATAACATTCGTAGTAACTTTTCGTGACGTTTTTTTGGAACAAAAGGAGATTATTATTAATTATCTTTCTGTTAATTTTAAAAATGTTATTGGGCTTGTACCATCTGAGCCATTCAACCCGGCTATATAATAAATATTAATTGAATCTGTTTATTAGTTTGTCACATTCAAAATAACACTTGTGATTAGAAATAATATTCGTCTAATATTGACAGTAGCAATCTTCTTCTTTTTCTTCTTCATCGTGGCCTTTTCCTAATGTATTGGGGACCGAACGAGTGGCCGTGCGGTTAGGGTCGCGCAGGTGTCAGCTTGCATTCGGGAGATAGTGGGTTCGAACCCCCACTGTCGGCAGCTCTGAAGATGGTTTTCCGTGGTTTCCCATTTTCACACCAGGCAAATGCTGGGGCTGTACCGTAATGAAGGCCACGGCCGCTACCTTCCCAATCCTCCACCCTTCTGTCGCCGAAAACCTTCGATGCGTTAGTGCGACGTTAAACAAATAGCAAATATACAGTACCTGGCCACTTTATTAGACTCAACATAAAAAATCTTCATTTTTCTAACAAAATGTTATATTAACAGACATTTAATGGAATATTACACATCACTAATGGATAGCATTACAGTATGTTTAATTTACGATGTCATACACAGTTTTAAGACTGCAATTCCAATATTTAGTCAGTCCACCCTTAGCTTTTATGACTGCTTGCACCCTGTGAGGCATACTTGCAATGCAAGATGAAGCTACTGCTGACAACTTTTCATTATGTTTCCAATGAAATATGATCTTTTCAAGTAGTTGAAGCTTGGTAGTGATACAATCTTTACCATTTTCAGACATTGCCACACATTCTCAATCGGGTTCAAATCGGGTGAATTACGGGGCCAGTCCAAAAGAGGAATTTCTTTCTCTTTCAGAAAAGCTTTAATAGATTTTGCTGTGCGGCATGGAGCCCCATCTTGCATGAAAATCTTGTTTTCACCTTCACTAAACCAGTCCTTCAATTGCGAGATCAGTCTATTTTCAAGTATTTGTTTTTACTGATCCTGACGCATTATACCCTCCACAATCTGAAGACGTCCCATTCCCTTTCCACTTATCACTGACCAAATCATGATATTGGTAGGATGTTTTACTGTTTGCTGGGCGCAAATCTTCTCATACTTTTCACTAGACAATATTCTTACAAACCGGGATTTCTCGCTGACAACTCAAAAGTTGATTCATCACTGAAGCAAACCAAGAAATTAAGATGATGTGTATGAAATTTAAAGTTGTAAATACTCGTTGGAATTTTCCTAGCTAAAACATTATTTGTTAAGGAATTTATATAAGGAACTTACCCTTTTCCAGTCTTCTGCTGTGAAATGTTGGCGTTTTCTTGCCCACTGTAGTCTCCGTTTCATCATTCGTTCAGTGTTTGGCTTTCTTAGCTGGTCGACGACATCGGTACCCCAAGCTGCAAGTACGTTGACGCACTCTTCTCTCGGAAACCTTGATACCACTGTTGTTCAGTTCTTGGGTTATAGTAGCATAAGATGCCCTTCTGTTTCCTTTCACAATTTTGACGAGCAAACCTGCTCTTGGAGTCAGAATTTTCTTCCTACCACATTTCCCTCTTCTGTTCTTCGGGCAATCTCTCCCAGTTTTATTTGTATTGTTTATACGACGCACAGAAGTCTGCGATATTCCTGAATGGGCAGTAATTTCTCGTTGTGTCAGATTTCCATTCTGCAAAAGTTCCTTCACAAACTCAATTTTGCGAGGAAAAAGGTCTTGAGACTTCCCCATAACTCTGTTATCAAGAATTTGTTTGATTTCCCAAGTAACAAATTTAAAACGGCTGCTACCTCATAAAGTTCCTGTTATCAACACAGATTTAGCGTAAATATCTAAAATACAGCAAGACAAACTGTTAAAGTTAATTATCAGTAAACCAAACACATATCTGACACAAAAATCGCGGGAATTATTACCTCATATGTTTATAGCAAGGTAGGTACTAAGTTAATAAAGTAAAAAAGGCAGGAATTTGTAATGATAATAAGTTCCAAAACTCACATTATTATCAAGAATACCATGTCCTACAATGCAAGTATCAACAATGGGTTTGCTGTCACATAAATCCAAGAAGTAGGGTGTCAAGTGTAAAGAATTGCTAAAAAGGTCCTTGAGTCTAATAATGTGGCCAGGTACTGTATATATATGGGGTTGGGCTCATGTTGTGGATATGGCCATTTCTACGACCTGGTGACCTCGACGTCTGCCCTGTTTCGAGGGATGTATTCACTATTGTGTGTTTCTGTGATGGTTGGTAATGTGGTGTGTTCTATGTAGGTAAAGAGAAGTGTATTAAGACGAACACAAACGTCCAGTCCTCGAGCCAGAAGAATTAACCATTCATAAGTTAAAATCCGCGACTGGCCCGGGAATCGAACCTGGGACTCCCTGAACTGAAGGCCAGCACGCTAAATATTCAGCATAGGGGCCAGAAAATATTATTATTATTATTATTATTATTATTATTAAAATACCCGAAAAAGTCATTTGAATAACTAGTCTTAAAAATTACTCCTTCCATTGACTAATTTCTGCGTACGCCATTAATGTATAGGCCTAGCTGTTGCAGCCCCATCCAATGGCAAAACTTATCGTAAGCGCTGAACTGCGCCAAACATAGAACTTCTCTGCGACTATTGCGCGACATTGCCATATTCAGTGTTCTGGCCTTGTGTAGGACATTTCCATGCTTGAGCGCATTAAAATTTCTTTTGTACGGAGACTAATGTCTGTATGAGCCGTGGAACTATTGTTTTTCAGACGTCTCTTATGTTCAGTATTCAGGTTTGGTCTGTGAATGTTACGGGCGTTTCTTTTCTTAGCACGGGTTTTACCGTGCTCTTTCAAGGGAACTGCTTTGGTTGGACCAAACCGATTGTAATGAAGCTTAGTAGGATAGTCAATTAAGACATCATAAACGTAATGGTAAAATTCATTCTGCCGTAAAATAATAATTACTTTCCTAAAAATAGTAACATTTAATGGAGTTTTCGTTGTGTATTCGAAACGTCGCTTACAATGCAACTTGGTGGAATGATCAATTAAGACATCAGAATATCGCTTCACACTGCTGTTTTCATACAGGCTGTCCACAGCATGACAAAATGAGTGATTCTGAACAGGAATCGGATAGTTTCCTCGTTTGTGCTAATAAAATATGTTAATAGCACGCACGTCAATACAGTGCGTTTGGGAGATGGGTACTCTACAAATAATATTGCTGCTTGTTATGATAGGGCTCTGAATACATATGACATCTAAAATAATGTCCGGTTAAAAAAAGGAAACTAAGTTGAAAATTCGATGTTTGTAGCTCAGGTAGTACAAGCCGAACGACATACATACATACATACATACATACATACATACATACATACATACATACATACATACATACATACATACATACATTGCAGTAGGGCCTATGACCTTAGATGTTAGGCCCCTTTAAACAACAAGCATCATTATACATTGCAATAGTTTTAGTTCTCTTCTTGGACGTATAACATTTTCGCACAACTTACGCATCCATGCTTCCTGAAGATTCAGTGAAATTGTGTGTACAGCTGCAGTGAAGTTATGTACTTAGAGTAGTTTTTTGCACATTTCGCATGCACAGGCAATAATTTTACAGGAAGCTGGAAAAAACCTTTTTACTTCCAACCCAAAATAAGACACGTCAAAGTTCTAAACGGTAAGATCTAGGTATTGAGGTTATGTTCCTGAATCAGTCATGATTGAAATCATTTCCCACTACATGAAGGCGCCATTCTAATTGTAAAATTTCACTCAATACGTTTAGAATCAATTCACTGAACGAACAAAATACGTCTTGATACAACCATGTTTTCACATAATACGATTTGAAACGTCCATTTAATTCCAGAGTATTTTTATTGACTTTTTTTTTGTCAGATACAGCGTATCATGTATAGTAAATAGTCAATATTAACACATTATGGATGTTTACAGTCGTGCAAGTAATCCTTCTTCCTCGTACAAACAGTCACAGTCGTCGTCATGAGTCGGCCTACCACTATCTGATGTTAAACCGATGTTTAGTGTTGAAACATAAAACTATTTCCAGTTGTCTCCTAATCTTGTTTTTAGCAGGTTCTAGACATCCGGTTTTTTAATATCTGGTAATGCTCTCGGTTTATCAATTACGGGAGGTTCATGTACCTGTACCTGGTCCCGCCTTATGCCTCGTTTCAGGAGTTATGAATCGCTTTGAGGGGTCATCTAACCTGTACGTCGGCTCTATCTTTACTATAACGTGGGAATGACCACATTCTCGTTTTTCTTCCGAATCAATCTTTTCATTTCTTTAATCCCGTCCAATTTCTTAAACTGCTTGTCGAGCATCTTATAGTCCGTTACAACCCATTCTTTGCCTAGATGTTTTACAAACCCCATAGACTGGTAGATCTCTCGGTATTCCTCCGGTGTAACGATGTCAGAGCACTTACGAAGATAATTTTCTACAACACCAAAACCCTGTCTGGGGGTAAAAAAAAAAAAAAAGAAATTTCTTCTCATAGGAGATATTAGCGGGTGCTTTGTTTTGAAGCCAATAAACTAGAGCATGAAAATATATCGTGAGCATACTGCGTTTTGAACCGTTCACATTCGTGCACATAATACGATTTGATCCGAATCACCGAGCTTGATAGCTACAGTCGCTTAAGTGCGACCAGTATCCAGTAATCGGGAGATAGTGGGTTCGAGCCCCACTGTCGGCAGCCCTGAAGATGGTTGTCCGTGGTTTCCCGTTTTCATACCAGGCAAATGCCGGGGCTGTACCTTAAGGCCAGGGCCGCTTCCTTCCAATTCCTAGGCCTTTCCCATCCCATCGTCGCCGTAAGACATATCTGTTGGTGCGACGTAAAGCAAAAAAAAAGATCCGAATCATGTTCTTCAGCACTAAATATCTATGGGAAAGAATATGTAATGACCTCATCAAACTCAACAGCGTTAAGGAGCACATAATTGGCGGGAAAATGCATCAGGACGTATTCTGGCCTCGAGGAAATGGGGCATGTGACGAAAGAAAATGTGAAGAAAGTCGGATGAAAACGTACGCGGGGGGCCTTATAAATTAATAAACTGCCTGAACAGTTAGTCCTATTAAACATTGGAACAGAGCAGGTGTATTTATAATTCGATTGGCCAAAGAAAATTTCATATGAATTTTCTTAGCAACTCTAATAATTTCCAAGAAAAGAATGTTTCTATTTTGGCGCATACTTCCGAGGGTTGGAGGTTATGACCTTACTTTGATCGAATAAAATAAGTCACCAAATGGTGGAAGCTGTGCCATTTAATTCGAGAACTGCTCTACACATTCGTGTGTGATTCACGGTGCCCACTCACCCTCTCGCCTTTCCTTCACGTTTTACAGTAACCAAGTACAAACCATTTGAGTAGAGTACACTAGCGCCGCATATGAGTCTATCTTGGTTTGAATACTTTTCATTGGCAAGGAACTTGAATAGTTTAAACAAAAACAGAAACGCACTCAGTCAGCTATCACGGCGTTGATGTTCACTGCAAGATATAATGCAATTAACAGAAATCGTTTTAACTGTCGGGTCAGTCGCAGCCTTCCTGATTCTTAACATTCTCCAAGTTCTGAGAAATTTTAGCGATGTGACTTGGAAACATACTGTTCTTTAGGGATCCGTTTTACACGATATCTATACGGAGGCCAATTATCCCATACATATTCCAATAATAAAACATTAATATTAATCATTTATAACTTTTTCTTTGAATCTATCTATTTATTTATTAATAGACCGCGTTATTGCGTCAGTATTGCTGTCATGTTAGTTTTCTGTCAATTGGTGGATCCTTTAAGACTTTGGGAAAAGCACAGAGACAGTCTTTCTGAGGATTTAAAAAGGCAGGTGGAGAGTGAGTTTCTGCCATTATAGTGAAAACTGCTCAACTCCATTTTGACGGGCAGCGGGCAAGGGGGCCTGCCATCATAATGAAAATTCCCCAACCCGGTCTTCACATGAGAAGCGACATATGGCGACTTCCCCTTCGTGTTTCTGGGCTAACGCTAGGAGCTATGCAATTTTACGTCATCTAGCCGAGCTGAGTGGCTCAGACGGTTGAGGCGCTGGCCTTCTGAGTCCAACTTGGCAGGTTCTATCCTGGCTCAGTCCGATGGTACTTGAAGATGTTCAAATACGTTAGCCTCGTGTCGGTAGAGTTACTGGCACGAAAAATAACTCCGGCGGGACAAAATTCCGGCACCTCTGCGTCTCCGAACGTTTTCTCCGAAAACTGTCAAGAGTAGTTATTATATTGTTACGAATTATTATTATTATTATTATTATTATTATTATTATTATTATTATTATTATTATTATTATTATTATTATTATTATTATTATTATTATTACATCTAGGATTCTGTATTCAGTGTAGAATTCCATAGTGAAGCACGGGTACATCAGCTGGTAACTTATTTTATAAAATACTAGCTAATGTACCCGTGCTTCGCTACGAAAATCTACATTGCATAAAGCATTCTAGGTTATGTAGTGTACACGTTGTGAACAGGATTGTATTAAATTGTGTAGCTCTCAACATTACCCTAGAAACGCCACGGGGGAGTCACCAGACGTCTTTTCTCATGTGGAGACTGGGATGAATATAGATTTTATAAAAGTGAAGAGGAAGAAGCTATTCTTAAGAAACGGCTCTTTTCATGGATGAATTTTGAGTTATTTAGTGAACTGTGATGCGATAATTTGGAATAGGCCTAAATTGTAATTCTAGACCAGTTCATACTACTATTAAGAGAGCCTCTGCCTTAAAAGTGCACACTGCTCATTCCGAACAGCGCGTCAGAGTAGATATCGAAGAGCTGGAATACTATGATGATCCAGTGTGTTACGTACCAGCGGTATCAGAAAATGTATGAACCAGAGGAATGGCATGCTGAAGAAGAAAGTTATCTAAAAACCCAGCAATTTCCCGCCGATATTCAGTCAGGCTGTTATACTCGGTACGCAGTCGGTACGCAGCAGTAATCCCATCTATCGGAGTTGAGTGTCAGCATAAGAGACAAAGAACATCACAACAAACAATGGTCAATGTTATGTGCGTTCGATATTGTAGGCCTTCACATTTAATTTTCTTCCGACTCTGAAATACCACTCTTATCATAGTAAAACTGAATAAAACATAAATGATCGGAAATTGTATTCTCTACAAACTTTTGTTATGTAGTACTTTTCGATAGGTGCAATAGCCTAGGTATTTAAACATTAGATTTTAGGCGCCTTCCCCTAAACTATCATTTCATCCAGGTTGAATACAATTATTTATAGCTTAAACTGTAGTTTCTTATTCCCCGACTTTATATACTGATTTTTATTATATTCTGTTTACCCATTTTCTCATGGATCGGCGTTGATATGGAATTAGCAACAAAAATACAAATTCATGAATATCTGTGTTATCATAGCCGGTATGCTAAAAATGTAAAATACGTAAATGTTAGGAAATTTTATACTATATAACTTTACTTATTTAGTATTTATCGATACGACCACTGATAATATAAATATTTGAGAATTAAATTTTAGGCTTTCCCCTAAACTACCATTTCACTCAGCGTGAATAAAACGATTTTTAGCCTAGATTGTAGTGGCTCATGCCCCTACTTTACTTACCGATTTTCATTAAATTCTGTTCAGCCGTTTTCTCGTGATGCGTGTACGTACGTACGTACGTACGGACAGACAGACAGACAGACAGACAGACAGACAGAGCATTTCCTTGTTACTGTGGACATGACCGATACAGAGATTGCATTATTTTTGAATTCTGAGCAATGTACAGACAAAACTCTTATTTTGTATATATAGACTAAGTACCGGGCGAGTTGGCCGTGCGGTTAGGGCGCGCAGCTGTGAGCTTGCACCCGGGAGATAGTGTGTTCGAACTTCTTTGTCGGCAGCCCTGAAGTTGGTTTTCCGTGGTGGCTTCCCATTTTCACACCAGGAAAATTCTGGGGCTGTACCTTAATTAAGGCCACGGCCGCTTCCTTCCCACTCCTAGGCGTTTCCTATCCCATCGTCGCCATAAGACCTATCTGTGTGGGTGCGACGTAAAGCAAATTGTAAAAAAAAAGCTGAGTACTACTTTCGTATTACGAGTTGATCTGATATTGAATGCATATAGAAAATTAATAAAACAGGGAAACGTCGGAATATAAGGGTTATTAATACAGCTAGACCTTCGTTAACTACGTGAATTAACTCACGGACAATGTTATGATAGATTGCGAAATTTCATTCGCAACTATCACGAAAGCCAACATCCATGCTGAAAATTTTATTCCCCATTCATCCAAGTTCCATTCCAACTCGTTAAAAATACTTGCATGCATACATCATATTAACATACTAATAATTACACGATGTTGGTGACTACTTTGTCCATTCGGCTCCTTGGCTGGATGGTCAGCGTAATTGCCTTCAATTCAGAGAGCTCCGTGTTCGATTTCCGGCTGACATGGAATTTTAAGAGTCTGGTTAATTCCTGTAGCTCGTGTTAATACACATCTTCATGTACATATACTGTAACACATCACACTACAAACCACCACAGAAACACACAATAATGAATACATCCCTCCATATAAGGTTTCCGTCAGTAAAGGTATCCGCCGTAAAACTGAGCAAAATCCATGATAGTGACGACCCCACATAATTTGAAAGAAGACGAAGAAGTAGATGGAGGGGGCTGCTTTGAACCCGGGCCATGATAGAAGAGTAACTATTAGAGATCGTTGTTTATAGCAATTTAAAATCCCAAATTAACATTTGAGATTTTGAGGTTGGTACTTTTTAAATACTTTGTTTCATTTTTTGTATCGATACTTTCTGTAATAATACGTAAACACGTAGAACTTGTAAGTCTGTAATAATTACAATAGTTTAATCATGTAATTCAGATTGTTGGTTTTACGCTGTTTTTCTTGTTATTACGAACGCGGAAATGTTCAAAAGAAACAAAATCCTGAACTAGAAATAAATAAATTCATTAATTCATAAATAAAGCCCGTTTGGAAATCTCGACATATTCTAATCTTTGCCATACACTGTGCGTATGCATATTTTCTCGTGATATGATTGAAGTCGACCTAAAAATGAGTTTAAAAATAGCAGTTTGATCGGCTGTATGGGTGGTGACATTTTGAACTTAAGTCGCTAATAAGTTACCTCCAATGTGGTGCAGACATTTTTAACGAAGGAGTAAGGATGTTCACAAATGTTGTCTTTCATTTCGCAATATATTACTTTTAATGTCAGATTTAATTTGCTAAAAATCAAAAGAATTAAGATCCCTAGCCAAAAGTGCAGAAATGTTAAGTTCACTGTAGTTTATCGGTTGAGGATCGGTCATGAAAGCCGAAGGTAACCGATTCGGGCACTCGTCGGTGTTCAATTAGCCATTTACTGAATATATTATGCAATCGTCGCGATCTAAACGCTGGAAACTTAATTTCAAGTATAACACGATCGTGAAAATTACATTTTCAGTGGATGACGCGTTTCGTTTAGAAGTTTAATTACGCACGTTGTCTCTAATTCAAAACAGCTGAACACTTACACGCAGAGGTCATAAAATATGAAGGCAAAATATTGTTTTTAACATGTTTCGCATGTATCACACATACGTATCAGGATAGGCAAGCGTTTTCTCAGGTGTTGAGATGATGGTGGTAGTCGTTTTATATATTACATTTCGCTTTACGGCGCAGTGTATTCTATAACCTACTGAACTAGGAAGTCTGCGTTGAATGGTGGTTGGCGATAATAGTAGCGTGAGCCTCTTGATGCTGCCCCCCTCTAATAATAGAATCCATAGTCTTTCTGCTTTCTCGGTCTCTATCCCTTTAAATGGTATCATGTGCAGCTGTGCATTCACGCAAAGGCCTATACACTGGTATACCAAAAGTTACGGGATAGTTGCATTTAAATGTAATAGTCGATAGCGCCTTGATGCCAGGATCTGTATCAGGTGTAATCTGGCATTTCCAGAGCGAGTGTAAACACTGACTACGCTGCTCGCCCTTCTAATGGGGCATGATAGTGAGGGCCAGATGGATAGAACATTCTCTTGCCGAAGATATGCGAATATTTAAAATTCCTCGATCCACGGTGTCTTTTGTGTATCTGGAGTACGTCATGGAAGGCTTTACCACCGACAGCGAACAGCGCAGTGGCAGACCATGAATGCTTAATGATCGCGATTAGCAGCGTCTGGCTGGAATTGTCCGTGATAACAGATAAGCCTCGTTGGCTCAAATCACATGCACATTCAATGTAGAATGTACCAGACGCATATCCAGCAGGTCACAGCGTTCTTTAATGTCAGTGGGATATGGGAGCAACTCTTCCAGAGTGCCCTTGTTAACACCATGACACCGGGCACAGCCTCTCAACTGGGCGTGTGTCCTTACTAATTCGACCCTGGAGGACTGGCGACATGCAGTTTGGTCCGATGAGTCACTGCTCCAGTTGCTTAGAGTTGGGGGTTCGGATATGGCGCAGGTCCCATGAAGCCATGAATCCCAGTTCTTAACAAGGCACTTCACAGACTACGAAAATATTGCAAAGCTTAGGCTGGCTCCAAACAACGGCCGATGCAAACAGGGAATTGTACGTAGATGAAAGAAACAGAGCGAAACAAATAGTTGTTGAATCCAAAAAGAAGTCATGGGAAGATTTTGGTAATAACCTGGAAAGTCTAGGTCAAGCGGCAGGGATACCTTTCTGGACAGTAATAAAGAATCTTAGGAAGGGAGGGAAAAAGGAAATGAACAGTGTTTTGAGGAATTCGTGTAAACTCATGATAGATCCCAGGGAATCACTGGACAGGTGGAGGGAATACTTTGAAAATCTTCTCAACGTAGAAGGAAATCTTCCTGGTGGTGTCGCGAACAACCAAGCTTATTGGGGGGGGGGGGAGGGGGAAGAAAATGTTGGTGAAATTACGCTTCAGGAAGTGGAAGGGATGGTAATAAAGCAGCGGTACTAGATGAAATTAGACCTGAAATAGTGAAGTATAGTATGAAGGCAGGGATGAAATGGCTTCATAGAGTAGTAAGATTAGCATGGAGTGTTTTTTTTTGCTTTACGTCGCACCGACTCAGATAGGTCTTATGGCGACGATGGGACAGGGAAGGGCTAGGAGTGGGAAGGAAGCGGCCGTGGCCTTAATTAAGGTACAGCCCCAGCATTTGCCTGGTGTGAAAATGGGAAACCACGGAAAACCATTTTCAGGGCTGCCGACAGTGGGGTTCGAACCTACTATCTCCCGAATACTGGATACTGGCCGCACTTAAGCGACTGCAGCTATCGAGCTCGGTAGCATGGAGTGTTGGTAAGGTACATTCAGATTGGACAAAAGCAGTAATTGCACCTAATAAAAGCAAGGGAACAGGAAGGATTGCAACAATTATCGAGGTATCTCATTGATTAGTATACCAGACAAAGTATTCATTGGCATCTTGGAAGGGAAAGTGCGATCAGTGGTTGAGAGGAACGTCGCCGTACCGTCCATTCCTCGCAGCGGTGGGCTTTATGACAGCAGAGTGGTAGAAGTTCATGCCTACTCGCTTGTGCCTCTGCTTCCTGGTGGTCTGCCTGGCAGACCTCGTCGTCTCAGCCCCGATGAAGCTGACGTTGCTGGTTCCTCGTTCTGTATAGCGCTGTCTTTCCTGAAACAGGGAGACTTCCCTTTGCCTGGGATTCTGATCATCTATAGCGGGCTGAGGATATCTGCATAGTCCTCGATGTCGGCAGAATCCTCGGGGCGGATGAGTACGGCATCTGGTAGGAAAGCCTCCGTGTTCCGGACGGGGTCTCGGTTGTCCTCGTAGTGGATGTGATAGTACAACAAATATCTGGTTATGCTGTCTTTCGGGCTTCCCGCCCGGTGGTCGTCGTCGTGCCTCGTCGTTGTAGTATTCATTCATTTACACATTCATTCACTTTCTCTTCGGATAGCAGCTTCTTTTCTTCCGCGATCATCACGTTGGGATCTGATGAAACCTGTAAGAGAAGTATGTAGCACTAACAATCGCTAGGCAATGCTCTTGTTGTATACTTAAAAAGTACACAATTGTTGATAAATGCTCTTCTTGATTGTACTTAGGTGTACAGATACCCTGTGCTGTGCTGAGACGTACGGAGACATGCCTTGGCGAGGCACGTGCGTCCGTCCGCAATCACAGTCATCTTGTTCCTCGGACATATGTGGGGCATCTTTCCATCTTTTAAGCCCGCTACACACGTTCAATTCGACTTGTCAGTTCGGTGTGAACAAGCCGAACGGACAAGCCGAATTGGCCGTGTGTATGCAAAAGTTTGTTCAAACGATGTGAGCTCAAGCCAGAAATTTGAACTGATGGCATGATCGAAATTCATCATTTTTGCTTGACACATCGGCTTGACGGCAAGCCGAATTGATCGTGTGTGTGAGAGCGTCAGTTCAGTTCCTCAAATCAGCTGTTCTGCGCATGCGCACCAGTGATTGGCAAGTGTCCCGCGTATGTTTTGCCGTGTGCACAGTCAGTACATTGATAGCCCTTTTTCAAGTGACACCAAAAGTATTTTTTTATTTACATTTATTTACCTCTAAAGATTATCATAAAGTGTAACGTGAGGCAGCTTATAACAAGCTCGTACATAAAGTTAAAGAGATCGATCCTCTTGCCAACAAAATACTAATGACAAAGAAGATGAACAGTTTGAAAACTGCTTTTCGTATGATGTTTCGATCAATTGTTATTCCTGACGGATCAAGAGGTGCCAATGATGTCCAAATCTTCGTTATCAGTGTCCTTTATCAACGGAGAAATACGGGACAGCAGATCTAGATATGTTTCTTCAGTCATCCGCAAATAATTAGGCCAATTCTTGGGGTGAAACCGAAGCTCTTTTAAAAGGTTAACATGGGAGTACTGGGCTCGTTTCAAAAGCCAGTCTTCAACCCACACATTCAGCTTGAATTGATGCCTTTTTTTTCATACTTACACAAGCCACTCCACCATACATCAGTAATAACTCATCGTCCGAAAACATTAAGTTGCAATTTCCGAAACACAAGCTCGACCAAATTTTGGAGTTAACCACATCGAATTGATACACCAAACTGAACGTGTGTATGTGATTGCTGCATCAGTTAGATTTGTCAATTCTAACTGATAAGCCGAACTGACGAGCCGAATTGAACGTGTGTAGCGGGCTTATTATTATATCGGCAGATTGGGGAAATGGGATGGTGCATGGCGATAAAGAGTGTGCCACTCTCTGTCTGTGGTGGGGCATGTAGAGAGCTCCACTTTCTTAAAATGTCTGTATTGAAATGTATTGAAATGTTGAAGGGGATATATAGAGCGCCACTGTCGGTCATAGTTGGGGTTTAGTCGGTGCTCCCAGTGAACAGAGGTCATTATTTGACTGATAGAGTGCAGCATATGCCTTACAATGGCGGTATGTTCTTGGACGAGAGAGCGTATTTTGAATCTTGACCGCTGTCACATGTGCAAGAGACTCCGTGGATAGCAGATAGCGCAGATCGAGCCTAAGATGGCGGTTTCATTACATCCGTGTGATGGAAGTATTGACCGCATGTTTTGTATTTGTCAGATATATTCGTGCACAGAGCACGTGCTAGAGAGTGAATGACGTAGTTTGACTAGTTGAGACTTGTCATTGCATGTGTTTCTCTACAGCTGTCATCGCACTAAGGTGGCACTCAGAGCATGTGGCACGCTCTGAACTCTGTCCATAAAGAAAAGTATATAATTAGTCACCTTAGTCAATACAGTAAAATGTACTTTAAAGGAATCATTAAGTAAAATCACATACCCCATTGGGCCTTCTTCAGCCTTGAAAATAAAATATAAAATTTAATAGAACTCTCTAAAACATAACGCTAAACGTCCTGTGAAAAGTATGGTTAAAAGTCAGAACCAGTAAAGGAAACACCATATAGAAGAACATATATAAGCACTCATTCTTGAAGTCCTTATGTAGAAATTATTTTTTGGATGCTATCTTGCTAATATATATATAAAACCTTGTTCAGAATTTTCTTACGACAAGATTTCAAGAATGAGTGCTTATATATGTTCTTCTTTATGGTTTTTTGTTGTGTATTTTAACTATACAAGATGAATATTTGAAGATTAACCTGTCATAAGACTTTTCAGCGTTGTGTTTTAGTGTTCTATAAACTTTATATTGCCGAGCTGAGTGGCTCAGACGGTTGAGGCGCTGGCCTTCTGACCACAACTTGGCAGATTCGATCCTGGCTCAGTCCAGTGTTATTTGAAGGTGCTCAAATACGCCAGCCCCGTGTCGATAGATTTACTGGCACGTAAAAGAACTCCTGCGGGATTAAATTCCGGCACCTCGGTGTCTCCGAAAACAGTAAAAGTAGTTAGCGGGTCGTACAGTCAATATTATTAAACTTTATATTTTATTTTCAAGGCTGATAATTATAACACTTGCTTTACTTCCCACTAACTAATTTAGCGGTTTTTTGGAGTTTCAAAGCTGAAGAAGGCCCAATGGGGCCGAAAGATATATATATATATTTTTTTTTTTCCAATTTGCTTTACGTCGCACCGACACAGATAGATCTTATGGCGACGATGGGACAGAAAAGGCCTAGGAGTGGGGAGGATGCTGTCGTGGCATTAATTAAGGTACAGCTCCAGCATTTGCCTGGTGTGAAAATGAGAAACACGGAAACCATCTTCAAGGCTGGCGACAGTGGGGTTCGAACCCACTATCTCCCGGATTCAAGTTCACAGCTGCGTGCCCCTAACCGCACGGCCAACTCGCCCGGTGATATACCTTTTATTTGACTTCACGTAAAGGTTCCTTTAAGAGACATTTTATTGTACTGACGAAGGTGGACTAATTATATCGCTCTCGTGGTCCGAACATGAAGGGGACTGTGACTGCTGATGGGGGAAAACCGGTGAATTCTCACTGGGCCAGAGGTTCACATTTTTTGGTGGATGGAGATTATCTCCTCTCTCGCCCAAAACCGTTCTCTAACATGACCGGTGGGCTCCTCCATGGAATCAGTGTGTTAGGTTGTGACGTCGGAGGTCATTGACGCCGATGCCTTCTGCACCAAACAAAACTGCTTATTCAGAAAAATTGAAATGTCCGTTTTGATCCAGAAGTCCTGTTACTCCACTACTGAAGGCAACTACTGAAAATGAAAATGTAGGAACTTCTAACACTACAAATGACAGATTGGTGTCGTGTGGTCTCCTGAGAAGTCTGAAGTTCTTCCTTGTTGACGCCCGCGGAGGACCTGCGCATCTGAGAGTGGTGGATAACCGATGTTGGCATAGCGTACTGCTGTCGAATAATGCCAAGTGGTTTGCTCAAGTCTTAACGTTCTCTATCCAACGGAGGAATGTCCATCAACAACGCCATGTGCCCTCACTCCTATGAACGCTGGGGAGAGGTTTGGAATTAAACTCAGGCTTCTGGCACTCAGTCTAGTGATTAGAAATTGTACCGAAGGGAGTCAAACCTCCTAACCTCAGTGTCAGACCATAAAGACTTGATGCCTTATAATGATCATGGTCATCAGGCGGGCTGCTATAGAAATGATAAATGATTGAGGTTAGATTGTGCTAACAAATAGTATAAGGCCTAAGAGACTCTCATTAATACGATAAATCTAGGCCTTGTAATGATTATTCTTTTTTTACTTCCAGAATTATTATTTCAGCAAAACACTATACTGTCCTCTTATCTTCCTGTCTTATCACTACGGAAATTTCATTCCAGCGCGTATTTACTGTACATATTTCCTGTTGGTATGTTAATTTACTCTCTTGTCCCAGATTGCTCTTCTTTCATGCATCAAGCTGATTAATTTGTCTGCGTCAACATTTTTTGGCCTATCTGCAGAAGACGATATCTAGGCAAGATAACACAAGACGGTTAGATTTTAAAGCGTCTGAAAACTGACTAGGCGCTGGAAATATATGACTGGATCATTCTAATTTGTTGACACGGCCAGCTGCCTCTGGACACCCCTGATTTATTTACTGACAACCAGCCTCTTACGTGTCCGAACTCAAATGTATGTGCAAGGAAGCGTCACCTGATTGTTAACTAATGCTATTTAAGGCGTCCGTATGCTTTCTGTCATACTTACGAGGAAGTATTTGTGTTCGAACGCTTAGAATTGCTTGAAAATTGGTAAGGATGCTCAAGCATGGTCACTAAAAACGGTTCTTTTCCGTTTACAATTACGCATTTAATGGAACTAGTAACTTCACATAGTTGCGGTTAGTAAAATTATGCTGGGACATTTGGTGGTAGTAGTAATGGCGTGTGGCCTCCGAAGAGGCCTATTGCAGGTCTTCCCAGTTAACGCCGTATAGTCGACGTGCGCGTCTTTGAGGATGGGGCCCTGCCTATGATGATTTCTAATGATGAAGAAGGCACACACGCCCAGCCCCCGAGCCATCTGAATTAATTGAGGTTAAAATCCCCGATCGGGCCGAGAATCGAACCCGGGACCCATTGGACCAAAGACTAGCATGCTAACCATTTATCCATGGAGCCGGACATGGCATTTGGTCGCAGCGTTGAAAATGACCTGAAAGCACCCTATAGTCATTATCAGTAAAAGTGTAATACATACAAGGCGATAACTTATACTCACGTGCCGATATGGACGAGACGTGTCTGTGTAAATCATCGGTCATTTTCAAAGCGAAGATGGTTTTTTTCAATGTAGTGTTCGACACACAATGCAGCTTAACAGTGAGCACATATGACAAAGCCAAATCACTGCACATACCATTTTCAACGTTGCGACGAAACGTCATAACATAATATTACTAACCGCAACTACTTGAAGTTACTCGTTTGATCACATGCGTAATTTTACACGGAAACGAACTCTACAGCCGTTTTCAGCGACCATATTTGAACTTTCCTATAAATTTTCATGCAGTTCGGAGTGATCAATCACAGATACTTTTCTTGTTAGCTAGAATATCATACAGATCACATTTTATCAGTATAACCTGGAACATCATCCGTATTATTCGCCTGATGTACTCTGAGCAAATGTCTCTCTGTAATTATCAGTGGTAAAATAGAGATTCTGGTGGAGTTTCATGACGTCAGATAACTGTCGCGTTAAATCTCCGTAATGTGGGAGAGTGTGCGTGGTCCAGAGAACTGCCGAGCTAGGGCGGGAGACGAGTCACATGGCCTTCACGTGGTCGCTGCCTGTGTCATACGTGTTGTCTTCCACTCATTGAATTTCCCAGATGAGAACGACTGTTTTCTACACTCCTACGATCTTTGTTTACGTTTTTTTTTAAATTTTGTTACTAGTGTTTTTTTCTTTTTTACGGACGCGAACCACAGTTTACTCAATCTTAAGTATTCGGGACTTCGAAATCCCTACTTAGTGATCTCTAGTAGAACCATGTAGTTCAGTTGAAGAGGCAGTTTCCTCTTGTGCTCAAGACTGCGGGATCGAAGCTGGCGGAATTTGTTAGTATTTAGTATTCGCGAAACTCGTCAGTATATGTACTGACACGTCTGAGCATAATATCGCCATGCTGACGAGCTTGAATAGCAAACAGACAGTACTGCAGTACTGTCCAAGAAAAATAAAACCGTAGAAAGACAAAGCAAAGTAAGCTATAGCCAGTGCGAGCACGCCTCTTGAAGCGGTGCTGTTGACTGGTAAATGCCCTTGGCATTAATCAGATAAACAATCCTTTCTTTTCCGTCTTATAGCGCGCAAAGGTTCGTCCTAGTGTGTTAGTGGTGTTCATGTTGTCGGGAGTCCGGCTCCATGGCTAAATGGTTAGCGTGCTGGCCATTGGCCACAGGGGTCCTGGGTTCGATTCCCGGCTGGGTCGGGAATTTTAACCTTAATTGGTTAATTTCGCTGGCCCGGGGGCTGGGTGTATGTGTTGTCTTCATCATCATTTCATCCTCATCATGACGCGCAGGTCGCCTACGGGAGTCAAATCAAAAGACCTGCATCTGGCGAGCCGAACTTGTCCTCGGACACTCCCGGCACTAAAAGCCATACGCCATTTCATTTCATTTCATTTCATTTCATTTCATTTCATTTCATGTTGTCGGGAAAGTAACATTTGTCCGCGATTTTGTACCAGTGTCAAAGAACACTGTCGCCTTTGTTGAAAGTTATAGACCAGCGAAACCGGTGAAGTTTTAAGAGTTTTGAAGCTTCGAGATTCACTGAATAATATTATAGTAGGTGTTGCGAGACGTGGACGTTAGTTTAGTATTGGATTAGATGATTGAGAATTGAACCTGAAATTTATCTATTGGACTAACAGATGTAACCCTCCGCTAGACACAGTTGTTCTGAATAGTGCACTTGTTTATTTTACCGAACTCGGTACCTGCAGTCGCTTAAGTGCGGCCAGTATCCAGTATTCGGGAGGTAGTGGGTTCGAGCCCCACTGTCGCCAGTCCTGAAGATAGTTTTCCGTGGTTTCCTATTTTCACACCAGGCAAATTCTGGGGCTGTACCTTAATTAAGACCATGGCCGCTTCCTTCCCACTCTCAGGCCTTCCCTATCCCATCGTCGCTATAAGACCTATCTGTGTCGGTGCGACGTAAAGCAACTTGTAAAAAAATCAAACCCTGTGCAGTTGTCATTTTTGTGGCCATTCAAAATACAACGGCTCGTTTGTCGATTTATACTTTGCTACACCTACTAAAAGTTTTCTTTCCGCAAGTTCTGGACGATCATGTTTTGAGAGATCTGTTTGTGTAAATATCGTAATATGATTATTATTATTATTATTATTATTATTAAGAAGAAGATGAAGCTGGAATTCCAGACGACAAATTGGGGCAAATATTTATAGGACGAGGAGTAGGGGATTGGAATAATTTATCAAAGGGAATGTTCGATAAATTTCTTTAAAAACCTTTAAGAAAAGACGGGTTAAACAATTGATAGGTAATCTGCCAACTTGGGCGACAGCCCTAAATGCAGATCATTGATGATTGATTGATTGATTGATTGATTGATTGATTGATTGATTGATTGATTGATTGATTGATTGATTGATTGATTAGTTGATTGTGTAACGAACAATTTATTCACCGTTCTAAAGATACCCGTTTTCAGGGATCGTCGCCATAAAACCTGTGTGTGTCGGTGCGATGTAAAATTAGTATATATATTTTTAAGTTCTGAATGATCGTGAGTTTTAGTCTTTTCTTTTTTTAATATTTTGTTTATATTGCCAGTATGATATATAAGTGGCAGTAGCCTATTTGAAAAGCAAAAGACTTTGGATGCAGATTTTCATGAAGCTGGGTAATATGTTGTGTACCATAGCAGTTTTCCCTTACATATTGAAGGAACTTCTGGCCGGAGGTTAAGCAAGGATTGCACTCTACCGTTCTCCGAAATGATCTGTATATAACAAAGGTAAATATTGGACTTGCTATGAGAGGGAATTCAGCTGGAACACGCTCTGAGAATGACGAGTGCTTGTTGTGGAAATGCTGTCTGTATGTACAGTCGCTCAATAAAAAAAATGAACACGTGGTATTGTAAACGTTCCTTGCAGATACACCTTTTTCAGAAACAATTGCACGTATAGATTTGTTTGTTGTAGGTATCCACAGGGTTTGTATTTATATAGGAGGTGATTTATATTTTGATGATAATAATTAAAATTAAGTCCAATAAAATATTAAATGCGAAGAACATACTACATCACGTGGTCATTTTAGCAACTTTATTATTATTATTATTATTATTATTATTATTATTATTATTATTATTATTATTATTATTATTATTATTATCGGGTTTGCGTGGAACAGAGAGGTGAAAGAAGGTGCGGGCATGAATGGGTCGTTATAAGACAATCAGAAGATTAATTTAAAACTATAAAATTATAGCTGTATTTTCTTTCTCTGCTACTTTTTTTTGTTTCTTTTCAGATAATAGATTTTAACAATTCAGGTACAGAAGTCTGTAAGATTGGGTAACAGTTTTAGAAAATCGAATAACAATTAATTAACCACTTTGAGCTTGAAGCTCCCTAATTATACATTTTCCAAGAACGCTGTGGCTCCTTTCAAAAAACAGTCAAGGAGACTGATCTCCCAATTTCCTTTTACACCATCGTAAGAGCCTCCTTGCTCTACAAGTTTGTCTAGGAGACTACTCTTCAAACAACAACTTTCCAGCCTTCCAAAGGTACCATTCAATATTTACATTGACATCTCTACCTTACTTTACATTTAACTTCCAGGCCTTTCAAAGGCACAACCAACATTTTACAAATTCGCACAATATTCACTGCCTAGTAGGCTCAACTGTCTAACATCTTAACATAAAAGGAACGAAATCGGATTTCACAGGGGTATTGAATACCCATTCTACCGGGCCTTTGTGAAAAACGATAGGTTAAAGTAACTGTCCAAAAAAATCAAAATGGTGTGGAGGCGGACACTTGCTCTCCTTGAAATATGCAATCAAAGTTTAAAACCCTATTTGGGCTCATGGTCCGAAGTTACAGAGGCTAATCCTATACTACTGAGGTGACTAGATGGAGAAAATATTTAAGTTACAAAGATTATAAACGGTTACAAAATCATAGTCACCTCAAAATCATGTTAATAGGGAACACGGGAGGGAATCTCGCTCTCTATTCAATCATTCAGTTCAATCATTAAGTTAATTCATTCCTTAATTTTCTCAGCCTACAGCTACGGAACTCCAGCGATTGAGGAAGGAACATTCCGTCTATCGGAACCTAAACAAATTCACATGCAGTTTAAGAATTAAATAAATACCTTAAGGAATAATAATAATAATAATAATAATAATAATAATACAGCAAGATACTAATAATCACTTCTCTAATCACCACTATTAACACATTCTTCCTCATAATAACAGATTCATGGCCGAAGGTTAGCTATCTAGTCGTAGTCTGCCCTGCGTGTTTTTTCAAGATCTTTTGAGCTTTCCTTTGTATATATTTCTAATTACAGTTACTGGTAGTAACTTACTAAGATTACTCGGCGTGTTCCGTCCTTTGATTATCATTCTAATGATTCCATAGCCATTTTCATCCTTACATAACACATGTAGTTCATTACCATTCATACATTCCATTCTAACCGTTAGAGTTCCTTTACAATACTTTGGCAAGAGAAAGTTTTCCCTTTTCTCACTACAGGGAAGATCAAACTTCGTGTTTCTCTTCTATTTACATTCATGATATTTATATTCATACCCTGACCTATCCGAATGAATTCTGAGAGGGTCGCCTTGCTCCTACATTCGGACACCAACCACTGTCTTTGAATATCCCTAAGTGGTATAATACTTGGTTTAATCATCGATACATCAATCCTCTCGAGGTGCTTCTCCCAATAATTTCCGAATCCCAGTCTTGACGTTTTTTCTTTTTTAAATGCTATTTGTTCGGGGCGTCGACCTATAGAGGTCTTTTGCCCCTACTTGCACCATATATGATATGATCCTGCGTGTAATTGGAATTGCGGAAGTGTGGAGTGTTTAATGTGAAGAAAGGAACGTTAAGGACGACACAAACACCCAGTTCCCAGGCCAGGGATATTAATCATTTACAATTAAAAACCCCTGACCCGGCCGTTGCCTCCTACACCGCGGGGCCGACAATCTTAACTTTAGTTAACCAGTACTCTTCCTGAATATTGTTTCTCTGATGTGTATGCAATCTCTAGAACTGGCCACCCTCTCTTCTTTTCAATCTTAACCGGTGTTTCAAAATTCTCTTAGGAATATCAGCTTCGATACTTTCTTCATATAATAATCTTACTCCATAATTTGCTGTACGATTTGGTAACCTCATTATAATTTTACAGAACTTACAACCCGATTCAGCAACTCACAATCTTTCTCTACTCCCCGTAGTTCAGTTCCGTATAACATTAGACTTTTCACTACAACTTGTAGAACATTTTTTAAAAATCTTATAATCTATATTTGTGAATTTATTTTCAAGAATTTTAACTACTGATAATGTTTGAATTGTTTCCGTTTTGCTTGTTTTATCTGGTGGATCCATTTCCCATTATTTCCTATATACTGTAAATTCCCAAGTATTATCTGTTGGTGACCTCTACTTTACAGCCATCTATCATCCATTGTTCATTTTTGTTCGCCCTTTTTATAAATCAAACCTTTCGTTTTGGAAATGTTAATTATTAATGTCCATTTCTTTCTTTAGACAATTCTGCCACAGCATTGATAATCGTTTGCATGCCTCCGGCCGTTAACGTCGTCAGCAGGACATCGTCTCTGAAAATTAGACCTGGTATTTCATGATATGCTAAAACGAGACACGCCCACTTATCTCCTCCTTGCCCAATTAATATATAATTGATGAATAACAAAAATAAAATTGATAGCTTGCTCCCTTGTTTCAAACCCAATTTAGATTGTATTTGGCTTGATACTACCCCCTCACCTACCCTAATACTACATTGTACCCCTCCATAAATGGCCTCAATAGCTTGTATCATCTTTTAGACACCCGTAACAGGCGTAATTTCCCGACCAATGCGCCCCTGCTGACCGTATCAAAGGCCTTTTAAAAATCTACAGCCGGTATATATAATTTTCTTTCTTTCCGTGCGATATACTTATCTATTATTGTTTTTATAATCATAATGTTATCTATTTGTTCTACCTTTCCTGAAACGATTTCTCAAGAGGATGAAAAATTCTTCCTCCCATTTCATCAGTCTCTTAGTCAAAATTCCTGTATATTATTTACTTAGGAAGTCCAGTAATGTTATGCCACTGTAATCATCCTTCACGACGCCTTTTTTAAATTGGACGTGCTATATCCATCTGCCATGTCTTAGGAAATTCTGAAGGCTCAAAAATCTTATTGAATAATTTTACTAATATTTCGAGCATTTGTTGACTGCTTCTTTCAAAAAATAATTTGTTATTCCACTTAGTCCCCCAGCTTTCCTGCACTTGTCTTTCCTACCACCTCTAAAACCTCAAATTCTAATTTCTCCATCTAAGCAGGGGATACGTATCTCCAGCCCCCTCAAGATATCCACAAACGTTCCATTGTTTATCCAAGTATCCTATCCTGTTAACAATTTGTGAAAATACTCAACCCAAACTTCATTGGCAATTTTAATGTTAACATATCCTCGATCTCCAATACTTATCTTATTAATTCTATTCCATAACTTATAACTGTGATTATTTTTACAAGCCGTATTTATTAATGTCGTCTGCTCCTGTTGCCAGGCCCTCTATTGTTGTACTAATAGCACTTTTTATTCCTTTCTTAATTTACGGTACTGTTCACGTACCTCAGGATCACCGCATTTCCTGAAGGCTTTTAGGGATCTTTTCATTTCCAATGTATTAATTTTACACAATTCATTATACCATCCTTTTCCTTTGACTCCATTCTGATTTCTTTTCACTTAGGCTGTGGTCTTAAAGGGTTTCTTTACCAATTCCCCCGCTAGATCCACATTGTTAGTCAATAACGCTACTTCTATTCCACTCTTAATTATTTGAAATTCTTCTCCTCTTCAAAATGTCTCAATTTTTTTTAGGTATTGCCGCACACTTATATTTATTCATTATTCTTATGTTCTCTTTATTCTTACAATATTAACCTCCTCCTGCTCCTTCGCTCACACCAGTAACATAATAAATACCGGAAATCGTTGTTATTCGGCCCACTCTTTAATCTCTATTTTATATACCATTTCGAAAATATCTCCTATACCCACAACCAAATCAGTTGCACTACCGCCATGCGATATAATGTATGTCAGCTTTCCTATTTCATCCCTCCGTCACCTACCATTCAGAATATATAGATTTTCTGAGGCACATAATTCTAAGTGCTTATCCCCATATATATTCCGGTCTTTATCCTGACTGCTTATGTTTCCTCTCATTGCCTCCATCCTCTCTTTACTGTAAGCTGAGACTGACTCTCCGATTCGTGCATTCCAATCTCCCATCAAAATAATTCCTGCTTCTTCAAAGATACCTCTAATTAAGTTAATGTATTCTATTGAATCCTTTGTATATGGTAACCCTAACGGATGATTATACCGGGTGGCTCACCAGGTCTTGCGATTTAGTTTTATGCATCCCGTCGCATTCACTACAATTCTGAAATACATCGGTCCCTGTTCCTAAACCGTGGCACTATAACGAACCGTGTGGTTCTGGGATAAACACCGGCAGGAATCGTGAGCGTCACTATTAATTCATTGTGAGTACCCCGAATGAATCCGTAACACGAGCACAGGTGCAAAGAATATGTACCTTACAGCAGTAGGTGCACACAGAGACCAGGAACTGTTATTGCATAGGCTGGAAACTGCGCGCCGCATGTTAAGCCTCGCAATAGCTCATTTGGCAGGAGCGCGGTGGGAATTGTGACAATGGACTGTGCTTGAAGGTTCGAATTCCACCCAAGTTTTTTTACAGCCAGTTGACTGGATGTGGCGAGGTTTATACTTAATACTTTCCAGAGACTAACTTGTTTATTTGAACCCGAAAAGTGCCATTTTTATGGTGGCATATGGTATGGAGCTGGGTTGGAAGAAGGATACGAAATATGTGACCGGATTTCCGTTAACGCAGCACCTTCTCGAATTGACGACTTTTCATGGGCGATACAGATCTGCGCGCAATGTTTTAAGGATCGTCTGGCGCGTTGCAACATATTCAACGTAACGGGTCGGTATGCCTCAGTGATGAGCTGTCTTAAGGTGACCAGGACTGCTCGGCTCTTGTGCATAGGCCTACACAATTTGTTTTACATGGTCCCACAGAAAAAAAACAGGGGCGTAAAATCTGTCGATCTGACGGGCCAGGGGACAGGTCCTCCCCTTCCTATCCATTTATTAGGATACGTCTCATGGAGACTGTTGTGGACAACCACCACCGCGTGCGGTGGAGCTCAATGATGTTCGAACCACATATTGCAGCGGCCAAAGAGTGGCACATGTTCCAAGAAAGGTGGTAGGTCATCTTTGGAAAAATCGCAGATGGCGTTCTCCCGCAAGAGGTCCCTCAAAGAAATGGGGACCAATGTGGTGATCACGCACGATGCCGCACGATACATTCACGCCCCACTGTATCTGAGAAGCTGCCTGTCGTACCGAATGAGAATTATCCACACTCCAGTAATGCATATTATGTCGATTAACGGTTCCATTGTTGTTGAACCGCTCTTCTTCCGTAAATAAGATGGTCAGTAAAAAGGCAGGACCAGTGACCGCATGATGTAGGGTCTGTTGACAGACCCGTGCTTCGAAATCATGACACATGGAGCTACTGGTGTAAGTGCAGATGGTACGGATCAAACCGTTGCCTATGCAACATCAGCATAACAGACGCCCGGCTAATATTAGTTTACTGCGAAATGGCCCATGTGCTAGTGTGAGGGTTTTGCCGGACAGGGCCAAACATAACCTCTTCATTGTAAGCAGATGTCCCGGGATGATCTCGAACAGGCCATGTTCTTCCCAGGGACGCAGTAGCCCGCAGAGGTTATATGGACGCATCGTATCCATGAACTTTCATTATAATTGTTGTCCTAAATAGAAGATAATCATTGCTTTTACGCAAATCAAGAGTAAAATTAGCGGTAAATTAATAAATACCATTATTACTAGAGAAATAAATAAATAAATAAATAAATACATACATACATACATATATACTTCGCTACATTACGAGTATGAATTCTACGTCACAGCGCTTCAGTATGTCTTTTGTTCATGTAACACTTTTGTGTGTGAAGTCTTTGCTCACTTTACTTCTTTGAACTTCTTCGCTTCGCTTGATGTTAATTGGTGGGGGGAGTTGTTGACTTGCGCCCATAATTCATTAATTAATATAATTATCGACTCAGGGATCACGCTATTTTTCTTTCAACAAAAATCATTTGTTACAATGTACTTTTCACCTCCATTTTCCCGTTTGAACAGTCCGCGCTGGTCATGATGGACAAAGATATTGAGAATTCAGACATAGCACTCCCATTCGTCGGTGCTAGCCCAGGACCTCAGGAAGGAAAAAAAAAGACGACACGATGAAGCGGAATGCCACAGAAGACAGCGAAATAGTCGCCGTAATTTCGTCTGTATATTTCTCTAGTAATAATGGTATTAATTAATTTACAATTTTTTCTGTTTATTTACGTGAAAGCAATTACCGGACTCTCCTTCATTTAGGACAAAAATTACGATGAAATTCATTGGATACGACTCGTTCACGTAACCCAGGCGTTGCGCCTGGTATGCATTCTTTGTACTTTCTCCATATGCTAAGAACATATCCACATACTCGTCACTGGAATACATTACGAGGCAGTGAATAAGCTTTGTACCATGTTGTGACTTGCCTCGAAGGAGAGATCACGCAGCTACATACCTACCTGCCATCGCATGGTGTTATCGTTTCAATAGTGCACACTTTACCCTACCTGTGGTCGACGAAGCTTGGAACATGTACGACGTAGGTAATTGGTTGCCTGTGACCTAGCCATAGACCATCACCTCGTCCTCGTCCAATCCAGCTCGATACCCTATGCCACGATACATACGTCCCATCACAGGGCTAAATAAAGAAATCAGTCTATGGAAGCTATCAATTATGCAACCTTATCACATCCCAGAAAATTGGTGTCAAAGTAATTAAAAATAACCTTCGAGCACCGTCCACTATCACAACTTCTACCGCGCCTCTGTCGAGTGAACCATTGCGAGGCTTGACATACAGTGCGCACTTTCCAGTCTATACCATGCCTGCTCCTGGTCTGTGTATGCACCTCCCGTTATAAAGTACGTGTTCTTCATATCTGTGCTCATTTTACGGGTTCATTCGAGGTTCGGTATCCATAATGAATTAATAGTGATGCTCCCGATTCCTGATGTCTTCTAGCCCATAAGCACACTTCTCGTTATATTACCCCGGTTTAGGGAGAGGGACCGATGTATTTCAGAATTGTAGTAAACGCGGCGGTATGCATAAAACTAAATCGCAAGGGGCCGATGAACCACCCAGTGTAGGAACCCTATATATGTCTTCTACCATCTAGTTTGAGTTTTATCCAAACTACATCGTCTATATCGTTAGATAGATTCTTGTACTGTAGGCTGCATTCTGGGAGGTCCATGTGAACAGGCGTCTTTTGTTATGTTGAACATGGTTTTCATAATGGAAAAGCCGATGTCGATAGCGACTGTATTAGTCGGCTCCCCTAATCCGTAATGTACTACTGTGCCTCGCAAACGATTATTCATCTCAATATTGCCGACCTTGAAGTAAAATCTCGTAGGCTTCAGTGAGCTGTAACGTTCTCTAAGCTGTCGTTAAAATCAGTTTCTTGGTCGTCAACAGCAGTGGTTGGCAGGTATACCTAGATCAGCTTGTATACTTGGGTACAAAACATGACCCCGCCTCACATCACTACTCTTCAGCGGCAGCCCGGTGCCTAATGGCGGCTTACAGGATTTACTATGTCTAATGTAGCCGGAGTTGCCAAAACATTTACTACACTCGACACGAAAAAAGGGGGTAAAGACTTATGAGAGTGCGGAAGAAAGTGGTTTGGGAACCTGTTCATACCGAATGAGGATCAGTTAGAACTCGTTAACTCAGCAGGGTGCAGGGTGTGATTGACTGCTAGCTTCCAGCTCGCTTCCAGGAACTGAGGCCGTCATGTTCTGTCCCAAAATATACGGTATGTGTGTGAAGTCTTTGCTCACTTAACTTCTTTGAACTTCTTTGCTTTGCTTGGTGTTAATTGGTGGGGGGAGTTATGAACTTGTGCCCATAACTCATTAATTAATAAAATTATTGGTTCAGGGGATAATTATTGGTTTGTGGGCTCCCACAACAACGGTCAGTTGAGCCTTCTAAGGGCGTACCGGCCTCGTGGTGGACTTCAGAATGCTCGAAAGTTATTCCATAGCAGCTGATATCTCGACTGTCATGACCCCTTAGTAGGCCACTCAGGCGTTACACATGGTTTACTAACTGCATAGGACGTGACCATAGTTTCCCACACCACGAACTACCCTGTTTACCTATTTAAACTTTTAATTGTTCTACTATTGTAACATTATTTCTTCCTGTTGTTTTATTTATATTTTGTGTTATAGCAATTTTTATTTAGTTTAATATATTTTCTGTTTTTTCGTTAAGACATTTAGAATATCTGTCTTAAACCGCCTTTCCCGTTTATTTTCAAATGCATATTACAAAGCTGCCAACGGTCGTAGCCGTGTTGAAGCAGCGGATCCCGTGCGATCTCCGAAATTAAGCAACATTGGGCGCGATCAAGATTTGGGTGGGTTGCTACGGGCTGTTCGTGGTGGGTAAGGTAATGGAGGAACGGAAAGGAACTGGTTACCCTACCGTAAGTAAACTCCGGCTCAGGCACACCTCTGCGGAGTTCGGACCCGCCTTCGGGCAGAATGCACCCTTTCCTTACCTTTTATTACAAAGCTGGGACAAAGATAGGCAACTAACTTTTTCATTAATTTATAGGTAAATGTATATAGAATAGAGCAAAGTATAAAAATGAAGGTGGGATCTAGTGGGTTATATATTTTTTAAGTTGGTGTTCTACAAAAAGAAACTTTAACGTCAGACATTTATAAATAAATTATTAAAATGAGTGTGTAAAATAAAGTGTAATTATGTAAATAGACGTAGTTATTTTACTTACTTTTAGGAACTAATTCCTTTTCAAATCTCACAACTAAGCTTGCAACACTATAGTTAGGTCCACGAGATTTAGAGTCTGACATTTGAGCGGCGAAAAGAGTACTTTCGCAGTACGTTGCGTTGTATAGTTACCACCTTCTGCGGCATATCACCCTCATATAGGCTGAACGCTTAATAAAACATGTAGGTCTAATGTAATTCAGTAAACCTCTACCCGTTCCTAAGCTTTTGCTTATACTTGAAGCATTTTAGACAGAACACGTCCTTGCCGATACAAATGAAATTTCAAAATAACAACAAAATCATCAGTTTCTGACAATAGCCTCAATAAATGCACATGTTAAATACAGAATGAAACTGTACATTTAGCAACTGATTAACTTACAAGAAAAAACCAAACAACGGGAATGATATTCAGAAAACAAACGCGTAAATGAATAAAGCTGCACTCCGAATAATTTCACAAAAGCGACTAAGGGCAAGCCAACCCACGTTGCGATAGCTCGTTAAGTGTGGCATCGCTGATATCCTTGCCATAGCAACAGACCATTTTCGAGCAGCGTTAGTCAAATTTTCTCGCCGGTGGCGCTAAACGTCAGACTCCCAATCCCGTGGGCTTCCACAACAACGGTCAGTTGACCCTTCTAAGCGCGTACCGGCTCCGTGGTGGACTTCAGAATGCTCGAAAGTGATTGTCAGACGATGGCGGTCATTTAGCACTTATAAACGCTACTCGACGTGGAGAACTATATTGAATACAGGAAAATGGACGCCGAAGTGAAGGGTTTCTTAAAACGACGAAATAGAAATAGTTGGAAGAGCTATTGTGAGAAGATGGATAAAGATACCTCCTCACGAAGGTATGGTCCATGATAAACAGATTTAAAAACAAATGAACCTTCCAAAAACCACTACGATGCTGGATCGATGACTTCGCCGATTCCATAGCCCCACCTACATCATCATTTGATGCCCCGGAATTCCCACCTATAAGCTATTCACAAACACCACACCGTACTCTCCTTGCAGCCTTTAAAAGTACATCTAATACAGCCCCAGGAATTGACCAAATCCAATATGCCACGATAGAACCCCTGCAATGAAATGCTGAGATTATTCTATTGCAACTTTTTATGGAGTTCTGGACGCAAAATATTTTCCCTAATGACTGGACTACACAGATCATTGTACCGATCTTCAAACTAGAGATGGATCCAGGGGAAGCTGCTTCCTGTCGAACGTCGTTAATGCATTTCTGAGTACGGTAGAGGCGAGTCATTCTTGCTTGCTGCAGCGTATGTGGTAGAACCTGCCTACACTTTGCTGTAAAGATTTTCATGTGCCCTGCGTATGAAGTCCAGTCGTTCATCGAGTCGAGCGTGCGCAGTTACTTGGTTGAATAGGTGTCATAATGCTGACAATAAGTGCAGTGCGCTTTATTCGTTGTAGCCGTTTGCTGTATAAAAGTCGCATATTATTATTCCTTTCTGATGTATGCTTTCTTTCTAAATGTGAAAAGTGACTTTTGAGACTTAACAAAGTAGAACCTTAATAAGTTAAACCGTAACTACGAATGCCTTAAGAGTATACAAATAAAAATGAAAAGCTCGTAGCTAGGTTAGAACTCTGAATCCGTCGGAAAAGTCACATGCTGGCTGCGATTAGTACCATGTAGCCACTCCAGGCGACGAAGACTAGGTCTCGTATGTCTGTACTAGTGGAATAATCTACGCTATCGCTACGAAACTGATCTTGTATGTTAAAAGTTCTCAACTCGAATGTGCAGACAGGTTTATCTTGCTGCAAACACCACAGTTTGCTAAAGAATCATGTCTCTCTTAAGCCCAGTTAGTTGCGACCATTCCCTACGAGTGGAGTATGTACCCATTACTTGGTGAAATTAGTCCACAATGACTTTGTCCGTAGTCGGTTCTTACGTTTATTATTACTTCCTTTGAAGAATATCTGAGAATTCAGAAGTCAGGTCATCGTAAAGGATGCCCAGAAGAGTACGAAAGAAATTTAAAAAAGGACATGACTCGAAAAGGTTTCGAACCCACACTGTTCCAAGTAGCTTATCCAGGTATATCCAACAAGCGTAATTCCGCGCAGCTACTTGAACGTCTAGCTCTTACAACTCTGTATTTACGAGAAGAGCGAACCTTCTCGCTTCGTACAGTTACTGATGTGTTACAGCCTTATGGTCCAGTTTTATTACTTTATTAAACGCTGTAACGGTAGTAATTGGCGTAAGCTATCACACTTTTGCAGTACAGCACTTGCGTGCCATAGATTATAAAATACTGTGAAAAACTCGTTTCTATCCATTTCAATGTGATGAGACTCTACAAAATGGCGGTGAATTGACATGTATGTAATTGGTCCTAACATATCACGTTTTCTATGATACCGTGACCACCCTTTTCTCTCAGAAGAAAATGGCCTCTTGAACCAATTTGGTGCGCAATACTCTACCGACAGCTAAAGGAGTGGCTGTGGTTTGTACAGTACAGTAACATTTCGTAAAAATGACTGGAGTATTGGACTTCGCTCTATATAAAATGGTACAGTGTTTTTGAGATGGACCTCACTTACTGCCTCTTGTACGGTTTTTGCATTTTGCGGGGAAGTCTGTATCGGACTAACTGCACGTAAAATTGCTAGCTGGTTGCATATGTTTGGGAAAAAATAGGGGCAGCTGTACCACCGGTATATTCACTATTGTAAGATTATTAACAAATAATGTTTAATAGGTTTTATTTGATTTTCTCCTGCTGAACCATACACCACTTAGTTGTTCGTACTTAAAATTGGTTTCATTTTTCAGTAACTACGGAACTACACACGGTACCAGACAAGAATTCTCACTTATGGCGTATGGTTATTTTTAGTGCCGGAAGTGTTCGAGGACATGTTCGGCTCGCTAGATGCAGGTCTTTTGATGTGACTCCCGTAGGCGACCTGCGCGTCGTGATGAGGATGAAATGATGACAAAGATGACACATACACCCAGCCCCCGTGCCAGAGAAATTAACCAGTGATGGTTAAAATTCCCGACCCTGCCGGAAATCGAACCCGGGACCCCTGTGAGCAAAGGCCAGCACGCTAACCATTTATCAATGGAGCCGGACTTCTCACTTATAATAGTCTATTATAACACAGAAAAATATGCTAACAGTTTTTTAAATTGTTATTTGCTTTACGTCGCACCGACACAGTCTTATTGCGACGATGGGATAGGCAAGGCCTAGGAGTGGGAAGGAAGCGGCCGTGGCCTTAATTAAGGTACAGCCCCAGCATTTGCTTGGTGCGAAAATGGGAAACCACGGAAAACCATCTTCAGGGCTGTCGACAGTGGGATTCAAACTCACTATCTCCCGGATGCAAGCTAACAGCTGCGCGACTCTAACCGCACGCCCAACTCGCCCGGTGCTAACAAAATTAAATCAAACACTGTTCTAATAAAGTTTGAAAAAATATCAAACAGCACATCTGATAAACCTATTATGTTCCGCAAAATCTCTGCATGATACGATCTCAGATCCACTACACATCAAGAAAGTATCATTTTCCATTCTTATTTTGGCAACAGTTTTCATTGCTGTAATTGTTTTTTAATAATTTGATGCAGCTCTTTTGTGAGGAGCATATCGCGGTGTTGCGAAAGACGGCAAGGGCAAGCATTGTTTACAACTGTACTATGTTACACCGAAAAAAGTTATAATAACTGCTGCTAGATGCAACCAAATGGCAGTTTCTCTACGAACAAATTGTAAAACAATCTATTTAGGCTGATTTTACAAAATCGCCCTGACCATTTCCGTCCAGAGTGGCATAAGGCTACATATACTTATTTTTTTGCGAGGAGTCGGCGAGGCCCCTTAAAAGCCCGGGCCCGCCTGCACTGTAGGTCCTAACATTACGCCCCTGGATTAAATCAGTATCAGTAATAGTACAAAACACCATGTAACTGCAAAGGGCTACCGAGAGGAAGGAAGCGACTACATCACCACAAGCCGCTGACAGGGAGAGGCATGTGCCTCAGAATCTGGAGAACAACATAAGGGGTGGACAAAAATATAATCATGCACATGCTAAGTAATTGTCCCGACAACGATGGCTACTACAGCTAGTGTTAGTATATTTTATAATACATAACACACAATACTTCTCTGGTTATATGTTGACGTAGGTGTTATTTAATTCTTACCACTATGGCTTATGAAATACCGAGAAAATGGCCGTGCAGTTAAGGGTCGCGCAGCTGTGAGCTTGCATTCGGGAGATAAACCCCACTGTCGGCAGTCCGTGGTTTCCCCATTTTCACAGCAGGCAAATGCTGGGGCTGTTCCTTTATTAAGACCACGGTCACATCCTTCCCAGTTCTAGTCCCTTCCTATCCCATCGTCGTCATAAGACCTACCTGTGTCGGTGCGACGTAAAGCAAATCGTAAAAATAAAAAAAATATTTATGGAATTCTAATAATGTAACACACATTTAGAAACTATATTCTCCCTTCAGATGTCTTTGTATTCAGTTTCCCTTTGCTCGTGATGTATAACGATTATATTTTATTGTACATTTGTGTAATGAAGGTGAGTTGCAAAGATGGAATATGTCCGAGGACATATTCGGCACGCCAGGTGCAGGTCTTTCGATTTGACTCCCTTAGGCGACCTACGCGTCGTGATGAGGATGAAATGATGATGAAGACAACACATACACCCAGCCCCCGTGCCACAGAAATTAACCACTGGGCGAGTTGGCCATGCGGTCAGGGACGCGCGGCTGTGAGCTTGCGTCCGGGAGATAGTTGGTTCGAATCCCACTGTCATCAGCCGTGAAAATGGTTTTCCGTGGTTTCCATTTTCACACCAAGCAAATGCTGGGGCTGTACCTTAAGGCCACGGCCGCTTCCTTCCAACTCCTAGGCCTTTCCTATCGCATCGTCGCTATATGACCTGTGTCGGTGCGACGTAAAGTCACTAGCATAAAAAGAGAAATTAACCAATGATGGTTAAAATTCCTGACCCTGACGGGAATCGAACTTGGGACCCCTCTGGCCAAAGGCAAGCACGCTAATCATTTAGCCATGGAGCCGGACGAATCACGAAAGAAGAGATGCTGAATCGAATTGGTGAGAGGAGATTGTTGTGGCTAAATTTGACGAGAAGATGATACAGAATCATAGGACACATCGTAAGACACCCAGGACTAGTTCAGTTTTTTTTTTTTGAGGGAAGTGTAGGGGGTAAGAACGGTAGAGATAGATCAACGTATGAATACAACAAGCAGATTAGAGCAGATGTACGATGCAGCTGTTATGTAGAAATGGTGAATACAAATTCACTTTTTATTGTAATACAGTGAGGTACTATCGTTTCAAAGCATTTCTGAAAAATATCTCATTTTTAACAGAGTATGCCGAAAGCACATTCAATACACCTCCGAGCTTGTGACAATCGATAGTTAATTGAAGGTAGTTTTTGCAGGAGTTAGGTATTTCCGCGCATATGGCTTGAGCAGGTACGTTTTCTATGGATTTGCCTCGTCTAAAATGAGAACGTTTGGTAATTGCTTCAATCGTTCAGTAATGTACACGGGGAAATGCTATTCTACTAGGTTTCTCCACAGTAATTTGCACGTGCCTATCCCATTCAGAAAGAATACGCAAGCATTTTAAATGAAGTGGCGGTGGCTAAAACAAATCAAAGTAATCCATTAGCAGCAACAGCTGTAATTTATTATCAAAATTTATTTAAAATCGTATGGTAGATTTTACAGTAACAAGAAGGCAACACGTTTTGTTTCCTTTAAATAAATAAAAATAAATGAAATTATGAAATTAAACTCTGTAAGTGATAAATGCCAATAAAACTACCAATTTTAAGAGATGAATTATATATGTACACTAGTATGAAAATGAGGTAGTGTCCTTTGTTTGTGTGACTGTTACTATTTAACTCAAAACGGCGCGACCGATTATTTTGTAACTCTTCCCTTAACATATTACACGCCCCATCCCAAACGACCCCCACCCCTACACTCAGCCACACAAAACAAATTTGTTTCAGAATTATTATATATATTTTACTTTTTCAGAGGATGAAACTCGAATTAAATGAAAGAACGCGAGAGACAATTATAGAAAGGAATTTTAAAAGACGGTTAACATTTAAAAGAAGTTATTTTCACAGAGTATACTTGTACGCACGCGCTATGTAGGCATTGTCGCGTCCTACGTCTCCAGTACCCGTCCCGCTGCGTCCTGTGTGCCCTTCCACTGTTTGCGCCAACTGGTTTGCGCAAACAAGTATTTTCTGAGAAGCCATGATGTTGCGTCTAGACGCTCACTCAGCAGAGTCACCAGGCTAGTTTCGAACATTCTGGCACTCCTACTGTTTGCGACGAAAGCTTTCTCTGAAAATGAAAACGTAACATATGAATATGAAATTGCAGGCAGTTCCCTTTCAGACAGTATTTACACATCCTGTTACAGGTCTAGGATTTAAATATATTTGCTTATTATATTTTGAACAAATCACCAAATACATAGTGGTTTTCATTTAGAAAGTACACACGTCGTAACATTACTACAATTATACACATTTGTTTAAACCATGCATGCAAGCCTGAACATCATTTTCGTCTAAATATCATAGACAGTAACGTATCCACACGTGGACAGGAAATTGGTAGTATAAATCATATCCTCTTCCAATGCAGGACATATGCAACAACGTCGTTAATTAATAAACAAACCACCAGACTCAGGCTACCAACTTCCGCTAAAAGTTTCATGTTTAGTGTACCATCCGACAGTTAACATTGCAGTAGTATTAACAAACTTTTTCACTGAATGTAATATAAAAATCTAAAATCTTCAGTCAAAATAAGTTATGTAAATGAAAATCGTATTCCTCTTTTGAGATCCGTTCTAATTCCTTAGTAGTAAGTTGCCATGACGGGTCACATTGGCGTGAAGACTTGTGTGCCTGTGTTATGTAACAAATAAAACTATTGGAAACTAATATAAATAATTGACCTAGTATTTTTCCAATTGTATCCTTTTCTTTATATAATTCATATCTTATTTAAGTTGGTACATACAGTAATATAGTAACTAACCCGAAAAACCAGCGACTGAAAGTAGCGTTTTACAAGGAAGTCGAAAATCTAACCAAGAAGATTTGCTTATTTTCACCTATTCAGCCCAAATTGCGATGGCAGAAGCAAATTTCGCTACTGGCTTGAGGAATTATTCTCATGAACTCCTTGTGCGGTTATTGCACGGTTCATGTCGGCCTTCTATCTTCGGGAAATTAAGTAAAGACTGCATATATGGTGACGGAGAATTTCAGATCCATGTAATTTGGCCTGTAGCGAGACATCTTAATGTAGGAGAAAGATGATCAAAGGGTTTGTAATTACCGTTTTCTTTCGCGATCTTTGGTTTTATCCTCCAAAAAGCGTGCTATGTTTCCTCGTCCATGCTTAAACTTCAGGTATATCAAATATTCGAAGTTTGTGTTTGAATGTGTATATTATCCAATTTTAACAGTTTCTTGGCAAATCATTAAGTCTGAGCGAGTGTGGGCAGCCAAGTCTCGCAGAAATCTGCATATATATGGAACCCTTCAAGGATCCATGTTAAATTACAATTTTAAAAAATATTTTCGCACAGTAAACTTTTTCGTGCAGCTTTAGAGAGCGCTATGTTGTCAATGTCGCGTCCTATGTCTGGAGTACTCGCCCCGGCGCAACCTGTGTGCCCTTACACTGTTAGCGCAAACACGTCTTTTCAGAGAAGCCATTATGATTGTGTGTAGACGCTTACTCAGCAGCGTCAGCAGACTAAGGTCGTAATACCGAAAGAAGTATTCTGACATTTCTTAGAGGAAAGTCCGTTTACTGCTGCATAGTGCAAATAAGTGAGTAGGGGTTGCGGTTCCCATGGAAACGTGGGCGGATCCACTGCGGTTGCCATAGAGATAAGCCTTGAGGAATATCCTGGAAAATGAAAACAAGCAGGAATTTCTGCCGAACTGAAAAATACTTATAGTATTTTCATACACCTGAATACATTTCAAAGCTCGTTATTCTTTACGAATGTGCAATTTCCCACATGACAATTAAACCTCGTTTTAAATTGACCTTACCGCTTTAATTCGCAAAAGTAAAATCGCTAGTTTCTTAACCAGAATCACATACTTCGTTAAGACAACTCCAAATCATTTCAAAATATTTTTGTCGCGTTTGTCATTAATGTGAAGAAACCATGCCTTGTGACGTTATTAAGTGACAAACTATTGGAAATTAAACTTTCCACTATAAACTGCTGTATTATTTCAGCATTCTTCTTTCAATATTACAGGTATAGTTTCCATCATTCTGGCACTCCTTGAGTGGAGTGCATAATAATAATAATAATAATAATAATAATAATAATAATAATAATAATAATAATAATAATAATAATAATAATAATAATAATAATAATAATAATAATAATTTCGTCTGGCTATTTCTAACGCGGTGCAGCCCTGTAAGGCAGACTCGATCGAAGGTTAACACCAGTAGTGGTCACACCGTGCGGAGCTTTCTGCGCCAGTAGTGGACAATGAATATACATATGAATTACAGTGCATAATTTCCAGTGATCTCTTGGCACAGGCCAGAGTAAAGTGTAGCTTCCACCGAAGTCCCAGTCAACATCCATGGCTGTGACAATATGGAAGTTGCTGGGGTATGAGTAGTGCTGAGTAATGACATTCAGAGCATGACTAGTGCATCTGAGTGTTATGAAAGGTGCTGCTCATAGGGTCGATTGTGCTGCAATAGTACTTTCTGGCCCAGTGAAGAAAGCAGTGGCAAGCTACCTCACTCCTCATCTTGCCCAGTACGCCTGATTTTGGTGCTGCCATTGGTTTTTGGTGTTTCCGTATAACCGCATAACCTTTGGTGGTGCAATTTGAGGATCCAACCAGCCTTTGGACTGATGACCTAACAGACGGACAATTTCCAGTGATGGGTAAAGTACAAAATAAAAGTGTTTGGGCTCAGTTACAGTTACCTGAGAAAAAGTTACTCAGTTATAATTACTAATTATTTTTCAAAAAGTACTATGTACAATTACAATTATTTCACAGAACACGGGTCTTTAGGGAATCGCTGACATTTTTTTTCACAAGGGGAGGGAATGGTACCGAAGTTTGCAAGGAAAAATGCATTATTTCATGTTATGTAATTGATGCATTAAGTGCCTACCATCCAGGGGCGTAACGAATGGGATACGGGCCTGCCTGTCAAAATAAAATGTCGGGCCACTCAAATACAATGTAAGACCTATCAATAACTTAATATAAATTTAATTACAGCAGGTAGAAGTAATGTAATATATTGTAAAGTTATATGGACAAAGGATTATTCTGTTGTAAGATTATTTAAAAAAATAATGTTTAATAGGTTTTATTTACCTGCCTCCGTGGTTTAATGGCTAAGCTGCTGAACTGCAAACCGTGCAGTACTAAGATCTTCGTACTTACCTTTAATTTGTTCAGTAACTACAGAACTGTACTCTGTAACCGAAACCGAAGTCTCGGTTATAATGATTTATTTGATTAAAGCACAGAAAAATATACGAACAAAATGAAATCAGAAACTGTTCAAATAGTTTCAAAAATATCAAAGCGCAAAACTGCTAAGCCTATTTTAATTTAGCGCAAAGAGAGCTCGTTCGAAACTGAGTTGACTGAGTGTTACTGCACCTACTTCATACTGCCATTATACATTATTGTTGAATAAATGTGTGACAAACGTTAAACGTTTTGCAAGCTTCGTGCATAACACGATCTCAGGTGCGCAACATATCAAGAGAGTATCATTTCCTAACTAATATATATGTCTGGTTCTAGGACATTTCGTACCACTTGACCGTCTGATTACCTGCGAAGTATCAGCCGATGACTTTAAAATATTTAGGAGAGGACATTCCGTACCACCTGAAAGAGTGGGAAATATAGCGAAGTAAAAACAATATCCTAGTGACTGTAATTCATATGTATATTCATTGTCCACTACTGGTGCAGAAAGCTCCGCACGGTGTGACCACTACTGGTGTAAACCTTCCGTCGAGTACAACTGATCTGACTGACACACGTGTTAATTCTTATCTCGTATTCGTCATTCGCGGGAGGGAGGATATATACGAGCTACTTTTACATTTCAGTAGTATCTTATTTCCGCGTGACCTTCAAGCCCATTTTGGCCAGTTCATTAGAATCTTTTATTTTACTTACTTGATAATGAAATAATGAAGTAGTTTATAAATATTCAGAATGATGGTAATATTATCCATCCTTATGCTCGTCAGGTACATTGCGCCCGAACACGATCTGTATTTTATTGCATTGTTTTGTTTCAGGATTTATATTTCAAAAATTCGACTTTCTTGTGATAATAGGGCTTATTTACGTTAACATAAGTGATAAGTATAGTCACACTCGTTGGCTGAATGGTCAGCGTACTGGCGTTCGGTTCAGAGGGTCCCGGGTTCGATTCCCGGCCGGGTCGGAGATTCTAATCGCTTCTGATTAATTCTTATGATTCGGAGACTGGGTGTATATGTCCGTCCCAACATTCTCCTCCTCATATTAAGACAACATACCACACTACTAACCACCACAGAAACACGCAATAGTGATTACATCCCTCCATATAGGGTTGGCGTCAGGAAGGGCATCCAGCCGTAAAACAGGGCCAAATCCACATGTGCGACGCAGTTCGCACCCGCGACCCCATAGGTGTGGGGAAAAAGCGGCAGGAAAAGAAGAATAAGTTATAAGTATAGTTTAAAGAACTATTATTAAAATTGTATAGAAGTTTTCTTCAGCGAATGTTGTAAATTATTTTTGTTTCTGATTTCTAACGTGTGCCTGTTAGGCTTATTACGCCCGCTGGCGTGAAATGGAATTCCAATTTGACATCAAGTGGTACGGATTGTCCTGGCGTCAATATTTGGAGATTACGGGAAAACCGTTCGCAGGTAGATGACGACCTAAGTGGTACGAAATGTCTTCAAAAACCAAGTGTTACGAAAGGTCCGTGGTACGAAATGTCCGGACACCAACTTGTCCTGACTGACTGACTGACTGACTAAGTCATCATCACGGAGCCAAAACTACTGGACATAAAGAAATGAAATTTTGGGGATACATTCATATTACAATGTAGGTGCTCACTAAGGGAATGTTTTCGGATATTACGTCACTAAGGGGGTGAAAAGGGGGTGAATTTTTAAAATGAGTGTATCTATGTCTCGAAAACTGAACAGTTTAAAGACATGAACATTGGTAATTGGAATCTCCTCTAGAGTACCATAATGAAAATCATTGTTTATTCTGTGGAGAAATAATGGAAGAAGCTCATTTATTGAGAACATGTAAGGTAACAAATGCACTGAGAACTAAATATTTTACTGATGAATATCCAAGTGGCCGACCGCAAATGGAATGGTGAGAGAGCTGCACTGTCATCTTGTAGAGGTAACGGGGGTCCTCTTTTGGGCCCCATGGGTAGGGCCGGTCATGCCATCACAGGGAAGGTGGCCTTTCTCTCACCATGGGTGATGGCGCGGCCGGACAGTAGTAGTAGTAGTAGTAGTAGTAGTAGTAGTAGTAGTAGTAGTAGTAGTAGTAGTAGTAGGTAATTTATAGTATAATTAATATTAAATGGAGACGATCGATGTTTAAATATTAAGAGTTAGCACCACTAGTAGGTTCAATTAATATTAAATGTAGTAGTATAGAAATTGTATTATTAAATAAGCTAAGGAAGGGGAAGATACGTGTTGTCCTAGACTATATAATATTGTTAACGTCTAGGACAAAAATTATATTTAATATGGTAATAGTCAAATAACTGTGAGAAGGAAATGTAAGTCATGTATCAAACTTAATGAATTGCAATAAACGAATGCTCTCTCCCCAGTTTCTGGCGATCCGGAACTGGGAGACGGGAGTATTCTATTCTATTCTATTCTATTCTTTTCTATTCTATTCTAGAATCTCCTCTAAAAATAAAGAAACGCGTATTTTTTTTTTTCGGAAAATCCTGTTAAGGGGGGTTGAATACCTTTCATGTGGATACTTATATCTCAAAAACTGAAGATGTTATAGTCATAAAAATTGGTATTTGGAATCTCTTGTAAAAGTAAAGGAACACGCACAATTTGTTTTCTGAGAATCCACTTAAGGGGAAGTATTAATGGGCTAAATTTTTAAAACGGGCATATATACAGTAGGGTGTATATATAAAACTCAACACGTTACAGACGTGAAAATTGGTATCCTTTAATCGCTTTTAAAAATAAAAGTAACACGTATTTGTTTGTTTCCGAAAAAAAAACCCACTTCATTGTGTACTGAAAAAGGGCTTGAATTCTATTTATGTGGATACATATATCTCAAAAACTGAAGGTGTTACAGAGATAAAAATTGGTATTTGGAATCCCCTTAAAAATAACCTTGTATTTTTTTGTTTTCGGAAAATCCACTTAAAGGGGTGGGGTGAGTGAAGAGAACTTGGTTGAATCCTTTTTATGGGGATACTTATACATCAAATACTGAAGATGTTACAGACGTGGAAATTGGTATTTGGAATCTCCTTTAAAAATAGGGGAACATGTATTTTGGTTTGTTTTCGGAAAAGTCCCCTTAAGAGGATGAACAAAGGTGAAAAAGGAGTGGAGTACGTTTTTGAGGATACTTATATCTCAAAAACTGAAGATTTTACAGTCATGAAAAGTTTTATTTGGAATCTCCTTCAAAAATAAACATGTCATTTTTTGTTTTTGGAAAACCTACTTAAGAAGTTGGGGGGGGGGGCGGCGGCGTGAACAGGACTGACAAAGGGGGTTAATTTTTAAAATTAATGTATCTCAAAAACGTAACATGTTACAGACTTGAAAATTGTTATTTTTAATCTCTTTTAAATATAAAGTAACACATACTTTCTTGTTCTCGGAAAAATCACTTGGTACCGGGCGAGTTGGCCATGCGGTTAGGGGCGTGCAGCTGTGAGCTCGCATCCAGGAGATAGTGGGTTCGAACCCCACTGTCGGTAGCCCTAAAGATGGTTTTCCGTGGTTTCCGATTTTCACGGCTGCTTCCTTCCCATTCCTAGGCCTTTCCTCTCCCATCGTTGCTATAAGACCTATATGTGTCGGTGCGACGTAAAGCAAATAGCAAAAAAAAAAAATCATTTGGTTGAATGAATTATTTGTATTAGGATACTGGTAACTTAAAATCTGAAGATATTACAGACGTGAAAATTGGACTTTGGAATCTCCTTCAAAAATAAAGAAACACGTATTTTTTGTTTTCGTAAAATTCCATTAAGAGGGGTGAAGAAGGGTGAAAAGGGGGTTGAATAACTTTTATGAGGATACTTATATCTCAAAAACTGAAATAAAGAAACACGCATTTTTTGTTGAGGGGGAATCAATTTAAGGGGGGTGTAAAAGGATTTGAATTCTCTTTATGAGGATACAAATAGGAGGTGGACTTCAAACAATACACCGCTAAGGGGTTTTGACTGGGGGATGAGGAATAATGACAAAAGTATACATTCATATGAAACTGTTGAATTACGAAGTTAAAATGTCAAATGATATCCTAGGAGTTAAATAACAGAAGGTTTGAAACAAATTTAACCCCTTAGAGAGTTAAAAAGGGGTTAAGAACCGAAAACAAATATATTAATTCCTTCCTCCGAAACGGTTTAACGTACGAAGACAAAATTCCAAATAGCGGTATGTATTTTAAATCCCAGGTGTGAAATAGGAAATATTTTTAAACTTTCCACCGCTAATGTGTCAAATGAGGTGAGCTCCTTAAACTAAATTATTCATCCCTCCAAAACCGTTTGGCGTACAAAGTTGTAATTTTACGAGAAAGGTCTTCTTTTATGTCCTAGGTGTAAAATACCGTATATTTAAAAACATTTCTCCCCCTAAGATCTTTAAATGTGTGGTTTTTTTTTTTGCTAGTTGCTTTACGTCGCACCGACACAGATAGGTCTTATGGCGACGATGGGACAAGGAAGGGCTAGGAGTGGGGAGGAAGCGGCCGTGGCCTTAATTAAGGTACAGCCCCAGCATTTGCCTGGTGTGAAAATGGGAAACCACGGAAAACCATTTTCAGGGCTGCCGACAGTGGGGTTCGAACCTACTATCTCCCGAATACTGCATACCGGTCGCACTTAAGCGACTGCAGCTATCGAGCTCGGTCTCTTTAAATGGTAGTTGACTCTCAAAAACACAATATCAGTTCTCCCGAAACCATTTAAGGCCAGAACATAACTTGTTAATGAAAGGTGGTCTTCTATTTCCTAGTTGTTAATAAATATTTCAAAACATTCACCCCTTAAAGTATTAATTCCTCCATTACTCTTCGACGTACAAAATCAAAATTTCACAGGTTGGTCGCTTTTACGTCCTAGATGTTAAGTCAGATATGGTTTAAAACATTCAGATTCTTCCGTACGAGGTTCAAGTGAATGGTAGATTATAAGATAATCATTTCCCCAAAACCGTTTGACGTACAAACTGAGGACGTATTTTCCAGGCTCAGCTGAGAGTGGACTCTCCAAAATGTAAAACTTTGAATAATAACTTTTATTTTAAAGCCGTAGCGAAGCAAGGGTATCTTGCTACCGTCTTACTAATACACGGTGTATAACTTTTATACAAGGTTTATACACCGTTTATGTGAAATTGGTTACTAATAAACCGTGTATAAGCCTCCTGCGTATACGTCTGTTACAGTTATTCATTGAATTGCTTATACAGACCAGGACCCTTGTATAAGCGTTGTATAGCAGCAAGAAGCGAAAAAAGAAACGAGTGAGCAGTTTATTTTCGTGGTATTTATTGTCTACAGTAATATAATCGTGGTGAAATATTCGACTTATCGATTTAACATTGAACACAGATTGAAAGAATGGACGATAACGTTGATGATCTTCATGATATTTTAAACATAGAAGACATACACCATTCAGAAGTTATGTAGGCTAGACATCTTCATAAAGTAGAACACTTTAAAGAGACGGAATGACAATGAATAACTATAAAAGAAATGGTGGTTGGGGCGTATTTTTGTGTAATAATGTGTTACTACTTAATAGACTTTTGAAATTGCGAGTTTACTATACATTATCTGCCTCTACAGAGATCTTTCTCAAATTTGAGTATAAAAAAGGACATATTCCTCGACATAAAAAAATGGTATAACTTGAAAACTGTACGTGATACGATTTCTATACTTTGTAGTTGAATACGCAGAACTAAAGTGTATAAATGCCTAATAGAAACTTTTTTGATCAAACCTTTCTTTTAAGCTACAAAACAGTTTTTCCTTTCTCTTGAAAAGTAAGGAATTTGGAATGTGTACCCTTTTCAACTCGCCGATTCAATTACATTTGCTTACGTTTTCCGTACTATCCCAGTTAGGAGCTTTGGATATTTTCGTAAGTTTTTCCATTTCATTTTTGGCGTTCGTTACACAAGCAAGCTGAAAAAATGTTGATATTAATATAAGCCAATTTCCAGCTGTCTCACTTTGTGTTGCCACTGCCTTTTCGATATGCTGTGCTACTGCGCGACTTTCCGGAAAGTTTTGCTCGTATAGTAGGGCCCATGAGAGTTGAAGTCTGACAGGTGAGCGGCGAAAGCTGTAACTACGAAGTACGCTGCGTTGTCATAGTTACCTCCATTTGCAGCCTACCACCCTTTCAGACAGGCTGAGTGTTTAATAAAACATGTAGGCCTAGGCCTAATACAATTCATTTACCTTAACCGGTTCCTAAGCTCGTGTTAATAATTCCAGCATTTACGACAGAACACGACATTATCGATATATATAAAAGATTTCATAATCACTAACAAAATCATCAGTTTCTGACAATAACCTCAACAAATGCACATGTTAACCACAGAATAGAACCACACTACCCATATTGATAGTTTTTTATTATTTAACTCCGATTGTTAACGGTACCTGTACAATTCAAAAATAATCTACGGTATAATAAACACAATAGGAAGACGATACTTCATCGAGAAAAGAAATCAGTCAGAATATGAATGACAAAAGTGACTGAGAGCAAGCTAACCCACGTGGTGATAGCGTCCTAAAATGTTGCAACTCTGTTATCGTTGCCATAGCAACAGGCCATTTTCGAGCAGCGTTCGTCAACTTTTTCTCGTCGGTGGCGCTAAACGCCAGACTTCAACTCTCGTGGGCCCTACTATAGATAACCAGCAGAAGCGATCGTAAAGGCGGTGAACGTGCGAAATACGTCAGTGAACTGCAGGAAGAGATTCCTACGCCTTGGAACGCGTGTGTACGTGCTGTATGGTAATACAATGCGTATACCATGTTTATTAGTAAGAAAAATGTACAACGCTTATACAGGGTATATTGACTGTATAACTATACAAGTGTTAAGCAACTGTATAAGGACTTTTTATTAGTAAGACGGCTAGTCTATATATATATATATAAAAGAACATGTACTGACTGACTGAGTGACTGATTCATCATCGCCGAGCCAAAACTACTGGACATAAAGAAATGAAATTTTGAGGATACATTTATATTACAATGTAGGTGCTCGCTAAGGGAGGATTTTTTTAATATTCCGTCGCTAAGGGGGTTAAAAGGGGGGTTAATTTTTGGAGTGTATCTATATCTCAAAACTATAAAAGGTTACAGATGTAAAAATAAAGGGACACGTATTTTTTGTTTTCTGAAAATCCCTAGGAGGGGCGAAGAAGGGTGAAAAAGGGGTTGAACACCTCTAATGAGGATAAATATATCTCAGAAACTGAAGATATTACGGACCTGAAAATTTGTATTTGGGATCTCCTTTAAAAATAAAGAAACACGTATTTTTGTTTTTGGAAAATCCAATTAAAGGGGGGTGATTTTTTGAAATGAGTGTATGTATATCTCAAAACTTTAACAGTTTACAGATGTAAAAATTGGTATTTAGGATCTCCTTTAAAAATAAAGGAACACGTATTTTTTTATTTTTGGAAAATCCAAATAGTGAGGGGGGTGAAAGGGGGTGAATTTTTAAGATGAGTGTATCTATATCTCAAAACATTAAAAGTTTACAGATATAAAAGTTGATATTTGGAATCTCCTTTAAAATTAAAGAAACATGTATTTTTTCGTTCTCCGAAAATCCCAATAGGAGGGGTGAAAAGGGGTGTAAAATGGGTTGAATGCCTTTAATGAGGATACTTATATCTCAAATTGAAGTTCTTACAGACCTGAAAATTGGTATCTGGTATCTCCTTTAAAAATAAAGAAAAACTTTTTTTTTCTTTTTTGAATCCAATGAATTGGGTTAAACAGGAGTGACAAATTTCGGGGAATTTTTAGAAAGACCTTATCTGCAGTATATCTCAGAAACGTGAATTATTACAGACGTAAAAATTGGTATTTGGAATCTCCTGTAAAGGTAAAGAAACAGAGGTGATTTGTTTTCGGGAAATCCACTTAAGGGGAACTAAAAAGGGAGTGAACTTTTAAAATGAGAATTTCTACAGTATATCTCAAAAACTTAACATGTCACAGAAGTGAAAAATGGTATTTTTTATCTCTATTAAAAATAAAAAACGTGTACTTTTTGTTTTCGCTAAAAGCACTTTGTCAGTAGGGCGGGGGGTAGAAGTGACTGAAAATGGGGTTGAATTATTTTAATTAGGATACTGATATCCCAAAAATTGAAGATGTTACAGACGTGAAATTTGGTATTTGGAATCTGCTTTCAAATTAACGAATCACGTATTCTCGGAAAATCCAATTAAGGGGCGGGTGTGGTGAAAGAATTGAAAAATTTATTGAATTAATTGCATGCGGGTACTTGTATCTAATAAAAACTAAAGTTGTTACAGACGTGAAAATTGTTATGTGGATCTCCTTTAAAAACAAAGAAAAACGCATTTTAGGGGGGAAATCATCTTGGGGGCGGGAGTGTGAAAAGGAGTTTAATTCCTTTGAGGACACATATCTCAAAAACTGAAGATGCTGGAGTCGTGATAATTGGTATTTAGAAGATCCTTTACTATTAAAGAAACAAGTATTTTTGCCGGAAAGTTCATTGAGGGAGGGGGGGGGGAGATTGTGAAAAGAAGTTAAAAAAGTGAATTATTTTTATGGGGATACTTACATCTCAAAACTGAAGGTAACGGAAGTTAATATTGGTATTTAAAATCTCCTTTAAACATAAAGAAACGTCCCTTCTTTTTTGGCGGTGGGGATAAATCAAATTAACGGCGGCGGGGTGAAAAAAGGAGTTCAGATCAATTGATTTTACTGTTCATAATCCACTTATTAGGAGCCTCCGTGGCTCAGGCGGCAGCGCGCCGGCCTCTCACAGCTGGGTTCCGTGGTTCAAATCCCGCTCTCTCCGTGTGAGATTTGTGCTGGACAGAGCGGAGGCGGGACAGGTTTTTCCTCCGGGTGCTCCGGTTTCCCCTGTCATCATTCATTCCAGCAACACTCTCCAATATTATTTAATTTGTCATTCATTAATCATTGCCCCAGAGGAGTTCGACAGGCTTCGGCAGCCGGCACAATTCCTATCCTCGCCGCTAGACCGCTGACCCGGTCGAATGACTGGAAACAGGCTGTGGATTTTCAGTGTACTTATTCTGATCACAAACTGATCATTTTTAATCTTTCCTGGGTTCGTTTTCAAGAGCCATCTTTTCCTTTGGAGAACGTTCTTAGATTACAGTAGATTCTTCTGGCATAGGCCTATAAATAAAAATTTAAACACATTTGAAATAAACGATGGGAATGCTATTGACGGTGCAATTGTTCACCTCTATAATAAGGTCAATAATGCACGGTAGTATATCATTCATATCGCCAGAATTCCAGCGCACTTGCCTACGCGCGACAATGGTGCTAGTCACATAGTCAGCAATGACAATGGCAGCAGATGTAATTTACCGCCAAGTAGCGGTCTTGCATCTTGCTGTGGTATCCTGAACGTCAATAATAATAATAATAATAATAATAATAATAATAATAATAATTTGATCCATATTAAAAATGCTTATAGGAAAAGATGGCAAAGATTTAGGGGCCCAGCTGACCGGGTGGAATACCTGGACCTAGCCCGGGAAGTACGAAATCGATTGCTGGAAAGAAAGATTGAAAAATGAGGAACTTTGCCGTAATCTCTCAGAAAACGAGTTAGATCGCGAATTTCGGAGGATTATATATAAAACTTTAAGCATTCAATTATAAATTTCAGTATAATACCGTTGCGAAGCACGGGTACCTTGCTAGTATATACTGTACATATAACATGTACTGACTGACTGACTGACTGATTAATCATCGTCGAGCCAAAACCACTGGACATAAAGAAATGAAATTTTGCGGATACATTTATATTAGAATATAGGTGCTCGCTAAGGGAGTAAAAGGGGTTGGGTGTTGAAATTTTAAATCAGTATGTTTATATCTCTAAAACGTAAAACTTTACAGTCGTTAAAATTGGTATTTGGAAAAATAAACAAACACGTACTTTTGTTTTCGGAAAATCCCATTAAGAAGGGTGAATAAAGGTGAAAAGGGGGTTTGAATAACCTTTATGAAGATACTTACGTCTCAAAGACTGAAGATGTTACAGACATGGAAATTACTTTTTAGAATCTCCTTTTAAAATACACGTATTTTTTGTTTTCGGAAAATCCAATTAGTGGCGGTGAACAGGAGTGACAAAGGGGGGTGAATATTTAGAAAAAACTATATCTACATTATATCTCAGAAATGTAACATGTTACAGACGTAAACATTGGTATCTGGAATCTCCTGTAAAAGTAAAGAAACATAGTTAATAATGTTTTCGGAATATTCACGTAAGGGGAACTACAAAGGGGGTGAATTTTTAAAGTGAGCATATATACAGTACATTTCAAAAACTTAACATGAAAATTGGCATTTCTAAAAAATTTGAGCTCCGAATGTTACAGACGTGAAAATTGGTGTTTGGAATTTATTTTTAAAACAAAGAAACACGCGTTTTTTGAGGGGGGGGGGTGTGCAATCAACTTGGTGGGGTATAAAAGGAGTTGATTTAGATTTGGCTTCACGTCGCATCGGCACAGATAGGTCTTATGGCCACGATGGGATATGAAAGGCTTAGGAATGGGAAAGACGCGGCCATGGCCTTAATTGAGTTACAGCTCCAGCATTTGCCCTTTGGAAAATGGTAAACCACGGAAAACCATCTTCAGGGCTGTCGACAGTGGGGCTCGAATCCACTATCTTCCAGATGCAAGCTCACAGCTGCGCGCCCCTATCCGCACGGCCAACTCGCCCTGTAAAAGGAGTTGAATTATTTTTATGAGGATAATTATATCACAAACCTTAAGTTGTTACAGACGTGAAACTTGGTATTTGGAAAGACCTTTAAAATACAGGAACACGTTTTTTTTTCGGAAAAGGCACTTAACGAGAGTGCAAAGAAGTGAAAAATGTTAAATCATTTTTATGGGGATGCTTATATCTCGAAAACTGAAGATATTATAGACGTTAAAAATAAAGAAACGTGTATTTTTTATTTTCGGAAAATACACTTAGTTGGGGGTGGGGGAAGTTGACTGATAAAGGGGTTGAATTCCTTTTATGGGAGTACTTACTGTATATCTCAAAATCTGAAGATGTTACAGACGTAGAAATAGGAATTTGGAATCTCCTTAAAAGTAAACAAACATGTGTCTTTTGCGACTTCAGAGAAGACTCTTTTTCACTTGTGCAGTTCGATGTCGCATGGTCATCTTAGCCTCAAAAGGCAATACCACAAACGTTGTTTACAAAGGGTTTCTGGGGTAAATGAAACTCAATTTTTCCGTGAGTTTTTATACTTTAGGGATTTCCAGATAATGTCTTAGTACAGTACCGAGGAACGATTACTTTTATCAAATTACGAAATCCACGCGAGCGAAGCCGCGGGTAACTGCTAGTATATCATATTTTAGTATGAATGTTCATTATTTTTAAATAATTTTGTGCAGGAATTTTATGAGGAACGTGTCGCGGTGTTGCGAGAGACGTCATGGGCAAGTCTGTTTTACGTCTGTGATGTGATACACTTAACGCATTGAACTGCTGCTAGACGCAACCTAGTGGCAATTCCTCAACGTAAAAATTGTAAAAAAAAAATGCTATTTCGACTGATTATACAAAACCGCCCAGACCCTTTCCGTGTAGTTACATTAGTCTAGTTTTGTCTTCTTTTTTCTTTTTTTGCGAGGGTCCACGGGGCCATTTAAAGGCCCAGGCCCGCCTGCATTGTTTTCGCCCCTGCTACCATCACTAAGTGAGACTAGTCAGACTTTCAAAATTTTTGCTGCCAAGCAAAATTTGCATGCCACTTTTAAATGAAATAAATATTTAGCTATCTCAGTCGGAAGCCATATTTTTGGTCATGCAACTTTTATGTTTTCATTATTTTCAGGATAACTAATTCAAAATATTTATTCAAAATAGGGGAATGGAAATGCCTTACGAGTTTCACGTCACATGTTTATTCCGGCTTCATTCTCGACCACGTAACCTCTGTAGGTGAAGGTAGAATAACATCTACGGTATCCCCTGTCTGTCGTAAGAGGCGATTAAAAGGGAAACAAAGTACTCTCTTACCGTGAGAACGTGGGTTGGCGTGTTAGGTGAGTTTGGCATTGCTCCCACTTAATTTCCTCACAGAGGGGTGACGAATGTGATACGGGCCCGCCTGCCATGAACCAAATTCGGGCCCCTTCAAATAACATGTAAAACCTATGAATAACTGAATCTAAATGTAATCACGGCTGGTAGAAATAATGCAATATAGGCCTGTTGTCAAGTTATATGAACAAATCTACTATTCGTTATCGTAAGATTTATATTAAATGTTTAATAGGTTCTAATCGACTGCCTCCGTGGTTTAACGGCTAAGCTGCCAACCATGAACCACATAGTTGTTCGTAGTTAAGTATAATTGGTTTCATTTCTCAGTAACTACAGAACTATACTTCGTAACCTTTACCGAAGTATCGGTTATAATAATTCATTCTATTAAAACACAGAAAAATATAACTTAACGAAGAAAATTAAATAAAAAGCTTTTCAAATAAAGTATCAAACTGCACAACTGTTAAGCCTATTATTAACTTATCGCAAAGATAGCTCGTTCGAAACTGAGTCGACTGATTGTTACTACACCAACTTCTAATTGGTTGTCGAACTGTTGTCGAAGTTATCAGATGGTCCGACAGTGCCAAGTACCTGGGGGTCACCCTGGACCACGTAATGACCTACCGTCAGCATGTAAATACTATGTCAGCCTCCGCCCACGCAAGGGTATCAAAATTATTCCCCATGATCTACGCTGAAAACTGCCTCACACAAGAAAACAGGCTCCTCCTGTACACGACGACGAACAGGCCGCTACTTGAGTATGCCTGTCCTATATGGGGGCATTACCGCTGATTGCCACTCCGTAAGCTGCAGTCCGTTCAGAACCGGGCCCTGCGGCTTATAACGGGTTGTGATCGATACACAGGTATCACCCGTCTCCACGACCTGTGTCAGATAGTCACCTTTAGGGTGAGAATGATCAAACTAGGCAAAACAATTCACAAGAGGGCGTCACTGTGTGATAACCCCCTCGTTAATACATTAGGCTCCTACGAGATTCGCGGCCTAAAGTACAAGATGCCGCGAGTACCCAAAAATTAACTTCCCCGCGCACCTCCACAAGCGCCTAGCGCTACTATTCTACACGAACTCATCACACAGCGCTCATGCTCCCGGCCATACCCTGGCCAAAGATTGACTAAATTCTCACCCTAACCCACTCAGCAGCAACATTACAGCCATGGGATAACTTCTTATAGAAATAGCGCTCAAGACCGGTACCGGTCGACGGGCTAAATAGTTCTCGCAATGAGCCTTACGACTCAATGCTACGAACAGGGGTATGGCATGGGATGTGCATGATAGGACCTCAAGTGCACTATACAGCAAGAAAGTATCATTTTGTAATTAAAATATGATACTTTGGTATCAATTTTCATTTCTGTAATTATTTTTAAATAATTTGGTACGGTGTTGCGAGAGATGTTTATAGCTGTGCTGTCTTACTCTCAACACAATAAACTGCTGCTCGATGCAATGAAGTGAGAATTCCTCTACATACAAACTGTAAAAAAACAATGAACTATTTCGACTGATACTACAAATTCGCCCCTATAATTTCCGTGTAAAGTGACATTTTTTTCGCGAAGAGACTGTGGGGCCCCTTAAAGGCCCGGGCCCACCTGCATTGCGGCCCTAACGTTACGTCACTGGCGGTTGAACCCTTTCTTATTACTGCATATCAAATGGGCTAATTAAGGCACTGGTCTATCCCGACAATAAGTATAATCTGATTTTCCTCAAACTTTAACTTAAAAGTCGGAAAGGTTTCCGTTAAGTAAACAATATCACAATGACACATTTCGTTGTGATCACCCATTATCACAATGTTACATAAAACTTCTAAATTCTCAGATAGCAACCGGCAAGAACACATCGAAGACTGCACTGCAGGATTGTGAACAGAGCGAAAGAAGTGTGGATTCTCGAATAGGGAATGGCGGTCTCTTGGCAGATCGCCCACTGCGCGCAGACAGGGTTGGAGCTTTTAAAGAGGGAAAATATGCGTATATCCCCACCCCCTCTCGTCACTTTGGTCATTGCTGTTTCCTGAAACTGATAACTAGAGCTGGGATTTCTATGTAATTACATATTCCTTGCTATTTAGGTTCTGGGAATGCTATGTTAGGGTTATTATAACTGAATTTCATTTTTTAAAATTTGTAGATATTCTACATATTCTTAGTGATTTTACATAAAATAGCATATTTTAGCGTTTTCGTGCTCTCGTCTATATATATAAAATAACTTGTACTGACTGACTGACTGATTCATCATCGCCGAGCCAAAACTACTGGACATATAGAAATGAAATTTTGGGAACACATTCATATTAACATGTAGGTGCTCGCTAAGGGAGGATTTTTGGATATTCCGTCGCTAAGGGGGTGAAAAGAGGGGTGAATATTTAAAATGAGGATATCTATATCTCAAACTTAAAAGTTTACAGATGTAAACATTGGTGTTTGGAATCTCCTTTAAAAATGAAGAAACACGTATTTTTTGTTTTCGGAAAATCCCATTAAGGGGGTGAAAAATGGGGGAAAAGTGTTGAACACCTTTTATGAGGAGACTTGTATCTCAAAAACTGAAGATGTTACAGACATGAAAATTGAAATTTGGAATCTCCCTTGAAAATAAAGAAGCGTATTTTTGGGTTTTTGGATAATCCGATGAATAGGGGGTGATCAGGAGTGACAAACGGGGGGAATTTTTAAAAAGACTCTATCTGCAAATTATCACAGACATGTAACATATTACAGATTTGAAAACTGGTATATGGAATTTCCTGTAAAAGTAAAGAAACATAATTTTTTTTTCGGAAAATCCAATTAAGGGGAATTGGAAAAGAGGGTGAGTTTTAAAAATTAGCGTATCTACAGTGTACCTCAAAAACTTAACATGTTGCAGACATGAAAATTGGTATTTGGAATCTCCTTTAAAAATAAACACGCATTTTTGGGTGGGGGAAACCAATTTAACGGGCGGGGGTGGAGTGATAAAGGAGTTGAATTCTTTACATGATGATACTTATATCTCAAAAACTGAAAATGTTACACACATGAAAATTTGATTTGGAATTTTTCTTTCAAACTAAAGAAATCCGTAGTCTTTTGTCTTTGGAAAATCCACTTAAGGTGGGTGAATGAATTGAAAAATTAGTTGAGTTCTTTGTGTGAGGATACTTATATCTCAAGAAATTAAGAATGTCCGGCTCCATGGCTAAATGGTTAGCGTGCTGGCCTTTGGTCACCGGGGACCCGGGTTCGATTCCCGGCAGGGTCGGGAATTTTAACCATCATTGGTTAATTTCTCTGGCACGGGGGCTGGGTGTATGTGTTGTCTTCATCATCATTTCATCCTCATCACGACGCGCAGGTGGCCTACGGGAGTCAAATCAAAAGACCTGCACCTGGCGAGCCGAACACGTTCTTGGGTCTCCCGGCACTAAACACCATTTCATTTCAACTAAAAATGTTAAAGACGTGAACATTGTACTTGGAATCTCATTTTAAAATAAACACGCGCTTTTGGGGAGGGGGAATAAACTTACCGGGTGTGCAAGGGGGTGAAAAAGCATTTAAATTACTTTCATGAGTATAATTATATCTCAAAAACTGAAGATGTTACAGACGTGAAAATTAGTATTTGGAATCTTCTTTAAAAATAAAGAAACACGCATTTGTTTTTTTTTTTCTTCGGAAAATCGACGTAAGGGGTGTGGGGTTGAAAATAAGTAAATAAAATGTTGAAATACGTTTATGAGGATACTTTATCTTAAAAACTGAAGCTGCTACAGACGTGAAAGTTGGTATTTTGAATTTCCATTCAAAATAAAGAAACAAGTTTTTTTTTTTGTTTTCGGAAAGTCCATTTAAGGTGGGAGAGGGGTGAAAAGAAGTGAGGAAGAAGGAATTGAATAATTCTTAAGAGGCATTAAAACTGGTATTTGAATAACCTTTAAAAATAATGAAACACGTATTACTTTGCTGTCGGAAATCCCGTTAAGGGGCTGAAAAGAATTGGAAAAGGGGCTGAATTTTTAAAATGAGTACCGGTATATCTACATGATATGTCGTCCGGCTCCATGACTAAATGGTTAGCGTGCTGGCCTTTGGTCATAGGGGTCCCGGGTTCGATTCTCGGCAGGGGCGGGAATTTTAACCATGATTGGTTAATTTCGCTGGCACGGGGGCTGGGTGTGTGTGTTTTCTCCATCATTCCATCCTCATCACGACGCGCAGGTCGCCTACGGAAGCCAAATCAAGAGACCTGCACCTGGCGAGCCGAACTTAACATGCTAGAGACAAGAAACTTGGTATTTGGAAAGTCCTTTAAAAATACAGGAACCTGTACCTTTTTGTTTTCGGAGAGGGCACTTACCACGGGGTGAAAAGTAGTGAAAAATAGTTGAATTATTTTTTACGAGGATACTCATATCTTAAACTGAAAATGATAGACATGAAAATTGATATTATTTTGGAATCTCCTTTAAAAATAAGGAAACATGTATTTTTTGTTTTCGGAAAATACACTTAGATGGGGGTAGGGGAAGGACTGATCAAGGGGTTGAATTCTTTTTATGGGGATACTTATGTATTTCTCAAAAACTGAATATGTTACAGATGTGGGAATAGGTATTTGGAATTTCCTTTAAAAATATAAAAACATGTATTTATTTTTTGACTTGAGAGAAGACTGTTTCTCTCATGTACAATTCTATGTCGCATGGTGTCTTAGACCCAAAAGGTAATAGCACAAACATCGTTTACAAAGAATTTCTGACCGAGCTCGATAGCTGCAGTCGCTTAAGTGCGGCCAGTATCCAGTAATCGGGAGAACCCCACTGTCGGCAGCCCTGAAGATGGTTTTCCGTGGTTTCCCATTTTCGCACCAGGTAAATGCTGGGGCTGTACATTAAGGCCACGGCCGCTTCCTTCCCATTCCTAGGCCTTTCCTATCCCATCGTCGCCATAAGACCTATCTGTGTTGTTGCGACGTAAAACAAATAGAAAAAAGAGAAAATAATTTCTGGGATAAATGAAACTCAATTTTTGGGTGAGTTTTTATACTTTAGGAATTTTCGACAGTCTCTTCGTACAATGCCGAGGAACGATTACTCTAATCAAATTACGAAATCCACGCGAGCGAAGCCGCGGGTATTTGTTAGTATTATATAAATTGCTGTTTTGAAGTTTCACACTTAGTTTGGTGCTGTTGTCGGTGCCTCAAGAAGGGGGGGGGGGAGGTTAAGAGAATTATGTTTGACAGGTATTTGAAAGGATGACAAGTGCAGGTAGACACCTGTGAAATAGGTTTTTCCAAAGATTCCGTTAGCTGCAGGAAACACTGTTACTTTAGTACTATGCACTATGTGCCGGTCTTTATATGTTTCGTCTACATTAGAGGTAACTGCTTTTAAACTAGCCACTTGCATATTGTAGTTTCCAGAAATATTTCTCTAAACACATTTCTGTGACCTCTTTCTCACATAGGAATTTCCGGATCTACTCTTAAAGCTTTCTTCTTTTGAACTGTCTCAGCTGGGTTTTAGTTTCTTTTAAACAGTTGAAGAATATAGATATAGTCCATGAACATCAGTTATATGTAGTCAGTATGGCACCAGTCATGTATAGTCCTCTCCGTGTAAGGACGTACCCTAAGGGTGCAACCTTACCCTTTCTCCCCTGTAATATTAAGGTATCGATTTATAGTTACTTTTCTTGCTGTTGGGTATTTTGCAGGACTTTTTCAGTGTCGGTAACCATACAGTTTAGGGACCCTGCTTGCCGATACGACGTCTTACATTAACCGTTAATCTGGCACGTTGGCAACGTTCAATCACTGTTCTAGCATGAATTGCGTGTTGCCACCGCATCGCCGTTAAAGTCACTAGTGATACATTTGCGAGAATATTTAAAGCATATTTTCTTTTTCTGTGGGATTGTAAATCTATTTGGCTAATACCAAGTAAGTAGAATTGTGGCATGTTCGGATAATGCATTTATTAACATTGTTTGCGTGAAATGATTAAAGTGCTCAAGTACGTCAGTCTCATGTCTAGATCTACCGGTACACGAAATAACTCTTGCGGGACGAAATTTTGGCAGTAGAACTTATAACATTATTATTTTCAAATCCGCAGTGAACTTGAAACCTGACCTAATTTCCGTTCACGGAGCTTGGCACATTTGTATTCCTATATGTTTCCTGATAAGCTTGAAGATATAACCAGCCTGCAGGCTGAAAATATGCCCAATAATTTCTCTCCTTACTGGTTACCGGTGTTGAAGAGAGAAGGAAATGTTCGCGCAAAAGAAAGGGAAGTCATTGGATGTCTGGAACTTTCTAAAATCACACTGCAAAGACTTATTAAATAAATTGCATCGTTTAACACGCCCCTCTTGTCAAGAATATGGTTATAGTACGCCTAGTGTATATCAAAATAAAGACGGATAATTTGAGTGAGAAAGTGTGTTTATTTCCTTAATTCCTCATTGAGCGTGGAAATCGACGAGATATTCATAATTATCTTGATTTATTTGATCTTATCTTTTATCATTTACTAGGGTAGGGAAACATTGATTATCGGTGTTTCCTACATTGAGGTTAGTTTGTTATGGTTATGTCTGGTGATTTTAATATGTAACCAGGCAGGTTGGCAGCAGTGATCAGCCATTACAAAAAAGAGAAAAGAAGAGCAACTGATGAGAAAGTAGTGATTCGTCAAATATGCATGACGTGCTGTGCATAGAAAGAAACAACAGTTAGGTCATAAATGAAAGAACACTTCTAACACAGATGCAGCCTTCACCTTCAAAAACCCCATTTTAAAAAATAAAGACTTTACAGTGCGATGATTACAGCCAATATTCAATGCGCAGTGGTTTAGCTACTGACTTCACACCCGGAAGTCTGACGTTCGAATCCCGTTCCATCCGTCCATTTTCATCTCAAAAATCACGTGGCGTCAAAAAAGGTATCCGGCCTTTAAACTTTTAGCCAAAAGCAAAAGGAGTCTAGGTGGTTCCAGCAACCCCAGAAATAACATGGGTTTACTTTTATAATAAATGATAATAATATACACGAGCGGTGGTTTAGGGTAGTTGGTTTGATGCTCATCTTCTTTGATGGATTTTATGGGGCCCAGTTCCAGCACAGGTGGATGGCTTTCGAAAATGTTTAAATGCATGTGTTGTTACAGGTACTGGCTTGTTAATAAATCCACTTTCACAGCAAAATTCCGGCATTTGACGTCCGTTTAAGTTTGGTAGAATTTGAAGCGGCAGTAATATCATAAAAATAGTTATAATTGTTAAAATTACTTATACAGGAATGTAATGTGAATTGTTGCGGTGTGGAGTTTGGAAGAAACGCATCTCAATGCCCTAAGTAAAGCTCAGTGTAGAATGGGACGCCATGCATTGCTTGCTTTCATCGACGAAGAATGGACTATCAAGCATTTTATTTCAAATGGCGGGCCTGCCTTTTACCCGGATGGCCAGGATTCGATTTCTGATCCGGTCTGGGATTTTTACCTGGTTCTGGGGTAGTGGCCCGGTCTAGAAAGCCAAGAAAAACGGCCGAAATGATTCTTCGCACTGTCACCCGCCTTCGGTCTTCGGGAGGAGCAGTGGTCGCTTGGTAGGCCATGTTTCTTTGTGTTAGTTAGTTTGTTTTATTGCCGCATTGCTACGGAATAATTCTCAGTATTTGTTCCTCGGATGAAATTTGTTTTCTTCATAGGTGTGTGTAATGTTATTGGTTTTCATGTCAGCTTTCGGAGACCTCTTGAGTGCCGTATTTCTTCCCCGCAGGAGTTCTTTTACGTGCCGGTAAATCTTCTGACACGAGACTGGCTTTTTTGAGCACTTTCAAATTCCTCTGGACTAAACCGGGATCAAACCCGCCAACTTGGGCTCAGAAGGCCAGCACTACACCGTCTGACTCACTAAGTATCCACAGCGCTTTTCTTCCGATTTCTAACGAACTCGCACGGAGGAGAGAGCTCTAATCGTAAGAATTAATAACCATATGATTTTCCTTGAAATCATAAAATGTGGTTCACACGCAAATAAAATATTTGACATTAGATTAGAAGAATGTGAGTTCGCGAAATATTTGTATATATTCATTGCCGTAGCTAAAGCAGCAAGGGCCGGGCTGAGTGGCTCAGACGGTTAAGGCGCTGGCCTTCTAACCCCAACTTGGCAGGTTCGATCCTGGCTCAGTCCGGTGGTATTTGAAGGTGCTCAAATACGATAGCCTCATGTCGGTAGATTTCCTGGCACGTAAAAGAACTCCTGCGGAACTAAATTCCGGCACCTCGGCGTCTCCGAAGACCGTAAAAGTAGTTAGTGGGACGTAAAGCAGATAATATTATTATTATTATTATTAATATTATTATTATTATTATTATTATTATTATTATTATTATTATTATTATTATTATTACCGTGGTTTGGTGGATTAGCAGGGGTGAAAGAAGGTGCTGGGATGAACAGGTCTCAACCTACGAAATTAAAGTTAATTTAAAATTTCACCAAGGTTATATTTTCTTTTCGAGATCAAGAAATAACAAGTACAACAGGAACTTAGTTCAGAAGCAACAAGATAAGAATACACAATTACAGTTTATTAATGTATTTTGGGCTTCGAGTTCCAGAAACACAATCCCTGAGCAATGAGCCCAACTTTACTTATACATAAGGTTTAACAAAGGGGCAGAAAACCCCAATCATGCCCAGGAGCACTTGCTCTCTATTACTCAGAAAAGCCTGCTCGAGGCACACAGAAACCAAATTTCAAAAAGAGCAATCCGCTCTCAAAGTTCAAGCCCATCAAAGGCCACACCAAACTCCACCTTCAAGTTGACCTCCAAGCACATGAAAACAGGGGTAAAAATACCCAACTTACTGAGGCCTATTAAGTAAAGAAACAGGGCAATTACATGGCCTCCAAAATACCAACTTGAGAGGAGGCGTCCTTGCACTCCTAATACACTTTATTTAAAACCTATTTGGCACTAGGCCGCATATGCAAGGGCTAATCCCATACTAAAGAGGTGACACGATAGGAAAACTTATTACATTACGAAACGAAGAAAAATGGTTGAGAAAACGTAGTCACCTCAAAAACAATATGAAAGGGAGCTCGAGAGGGTTAGGCACTCTCTATCCCAATTTGTAGTTTAAAGAGATAGAATTTATACCAAGAGTCTATTACATTTTAGCGGAAAGTTACATGATAAAAGGTATTGAACCTGCCCCGAGAGTTAAACTGCTGAGCTAGCAAGAAAAGAAATTATTAAAAGGCCATTACCTTATTGATGAACCGCTGCCCGAAGAAAGAGGCGCTTCCCGCCCCCTGCTACATAATTTACACAATGATAGATGTTATTGAAGTGGCACAGGGACCCGAAAATCAGCAGTTTATATACCCTCGCGGAACATTCGAGACCTTTCATGAATGATAACACCCGCCCACAAGCATTTTATTGGACGGCCAAAACATTAAAAGTCAAAACTGAAGAAGACATCTAGGATTGGTGGAAAATTAATTACAAAAATTACTCATTGGTCGAATTCAAAACTGGCGGAAAGAGAAGGGTTATACAGCCAACCTAAACAATGACTGAAAGAAATTTAACAAAGAACAAATTTATGCATACTAAAATTCAAAAAAAAGTTCTTTCACTTCGCACTAGGGTGCACCGTTGTATTTCTTCAGTAGTGCCATCTAGAAGAGAATGTTCACACTTCTCACTACAGAGAAAACAAAAATAAATCGAAAAAGACACAGTTCAGAACTCTTCAAAATTTACAGATAGCGACATTTTCTGATAACCTTTAGAATTAACATGGTTGTTAGAGTTCAGGCTTCCTCCAGTAGAGGAGTTTCAACTAGCGCAAAGTTTGAATTAGCGGCGCGGAGGTGTACCGCCTGGTACAATTATTATTATTATTATTATTATTATTATTATTATTATTATTATTATTATTATTATTATTATTATTAAAGCAGCAAATGTGACAGACTGGATCGCTCGGTTACTGGAGGTTCGAATGACGGGACTAATAATCGTCTTGAGTGTAGATATTCTCGGTTACTCCTCGTCGAGGTAATTCTGTATTTTAATTTCGGGGCTCCCCCCCCCCCCCTTACACACAACAACTTTCTTCAGCTTATCCAGTTATTTGTGGGGTCGCTGGAGCTACCTACGCTCATTTTGGATAAGGCCGGGTGATATTGCTGTTTCCTGAATAGAGCTACTCGTACGGTCCGTCTCCGTTGTCGAGCGCGTTAACTTACACTGTGCTATAGGCTCCGTGCATATAGCAATGTGCTGCTGCGGGTGGAAATTACGTAAACTACTTGGGGGCACCTTCATCAACAGGTGACCATAAGAAGCTGGAATATGTGTGATGTTTACATACTTATATTCAATCATTTTACAGTGGCCCTCTATCGCTGAATCCCTTTCTATGTTTTTGTCTAAAGCCATTATTAGAATCCAAGACCACATTCCCTATGCGTTGATCCGGCCATGTTTGTGATGTAGATAGCCAGCGTGACTGATCACATTGGCGTGAAGAGTAGAACCTTGTGTCCCTGTACGTTCTCTATCCCAAGTTTTTTGTTTTGTTTTGTTTTTGACACAGTCACTGATCTAGAGATCAGTGGACACAGTATATGATACGTGCGTATGTTTTTTCAGCTAATGTCTTGCCTCCCCCCCCCCCCCTTTACAATTAATATATCATCCTTCATAGTTTTGGCTTTACTCGATAAAACGGCTAACGGCTGGGATAACGCGAAAGCGGAACCCAATAAATAAATAAATAAATAAATAAATAAATAAATAAATAAATAAATAAATAAATTAAATAATTAAGAAGGAGAATAAGTAGTAGAAGAATTATTTTACAATGATGTCTTCAGATTTTTTTTTTTAATGTCATAACCTTTGGGGCAGAACTATATGCTTGTTGTTGGCTGCATTGATAGATACTGTGATACAAAGGTTTTCTTCACGACCTCATGAAATGCATTTGAAAAGACAGTGGACCATAGCAGTGAATCGCAAGTAGTAATTCGGGATTTATACATGTTAATTATTACAAAATATCTCTTTGCAGCATGTATTTTAACCATTTTACAAGTAGGTTAACAATTATAGCAATGTTATATTTTCAAAGCAAGCTGCAGTAGGCCATTTTTTTAGAGCACACCCATCATAATGGATACACATTGTATTGCCATAGTCTTAATTATAACCGGTAGAATAATAATAATAATAATAATAATAATAATAATAATAATAATAATAATATACTGTACTGTACTACAGACCAAAGTGTGAAGTTTTATAGTATTTCGTCACAACGTAACAAAATGGATTTGGAAAGGCAGTAGACAAATATAATTACACAAATAGGCCTCCATTACGCAATATCAATAGCTCACAGAAATACCGTATTTTACATCCGTAAATCCATGTCCTACCGAGCTCGATAGCTGCATTCGCTTAAGTGCGGCCAGTGTCCAGTATTCGGGAGGTAGTAGGTTCGAACCCCACTGTCGGCAGCCCTGAAGATGGTTTTCCGTGGTTTCCCATTTTCACACCAGGCAAATGCTGGGGCTGTACCTTAATTAAGGCCACGGCCGCTTCCTTCCCACTCCCAGCTCTTCCCTGTCCCATCGTCGCCATAAGACCTATCTGTGTCGGTGCGACGTAAAACAATTAGCAAAAATATCCATGTCCTCGTCCCGAGGTGGTGCATTTCTTTCAACCACGCCCCTAAAGGAAATGAGTTTCATGCACCGTTTAAACCAGATACCATTTTCTGTCAGTGTCAGGATTCAAGCCCGGGCCCCCAGGGAAGGTAGCTGGTACAGTCAACCGTTATATTACATAGGTGGACTTGATCATGTTATAAATACAGACACACAATATAATCACTTATTGGCAACTTTAAGTGATTCTGAACTTTTTTCTCATGCATAATTTTTGATAGTGTACATGGGGTTTCAATATCAGGAATTTCATTGGGTCCAACATCAAGCCTGACCTTTTTATCAGAAAAAGTTCCTCTACTCTCTTCACCCTGCTGTAGTTCTTTCCCTACGTTTGAGATGCGAGGTCGAGACCATTCACACGGTCGATCAGTTCGCGAGGTGACATGTTCTGAGCAATATGCATAAACATCTGAAATATGGTTACATTTCGTGGAAACAATTGTTCGCCTTCATTAAATAATGATTGTTGTTAAAAACATGGTTATGTTTAAAATTAATAATTTAAATTTAAAATTAATCGCCTCCCTAGCAGCTTTAACCTGCGCTAACATGATGTCTATATTAGAAATATATCAAGGATATTTTCTGAAGACAGCATTTTTTAATGTGTATATAAACACTAATCTCGTTATCTTCACTGCTAATCCCGGTACGTAAATTACTACGTTGTCTCTATCGTGAAATGGTAGGATATCTAGGAAACCAATGTTCCTATCTGATCACATTTGCAGTTATTGCTCTGTTGCTATTTCCTGCGAACTGTTTTTCTTGTAAATTTATTACATGACCACTTTCTGCAAGTTTGTAATAATGTGGCCAATTGTTGTTGCAATAAAACACACTGAAATCCCACTGTTATTTAGTCGGCCATGGCAACACGCGGTGAGACGACAGCGGATATGTACGCATTAACTTACAATGTTCGCCGATCGCAGCGCACGGAACATATAGGTCTGCGAAGTTCAACCGTTTAGAGACTAGAGGTCTGCATTATCTCTGATTTTTACCGGCGAGTACCGCTCGCCTCTCTGGCTCTCGGGAGTATGCGGCCGAGCGTCCTGTGCAGCCGGTTGCGGGCTACCGATCATCAGCGACTGGCCGAGCGCGCCAAACGCTCGGTCGGTCGCCAGTAACCGGCGGGCTCAGTGCTAGCCAGCCAGCGAGCTGCGCTTCGCCGGACTCGAGATCATAGGCCACTACTTTACATTAATCCTCACCTATTTCTTTTACAAATGTCTTTCGTTTTTTACTATCAGTTCTATAACCTAAATATTACAGTTGTATATGTTACATTTGAAGTGTGTTAATATGTTGCAGACTATTGGATATTCGTCTTTGAGGTGATAATGTATCTAATAATTGTAACGTTATGAACTGTAATGTCTTCATATAGTATTTTGTTCCGTTCGCTAGATAAACGGGACACAGTAATAGTCGGTTATGTGTAGCCTATCTCCAGACTCGGCCATATATACACTGTACTAATATCAAATGCAGGAACAAGAAGAAATGCAGGATTGTTTTTAAACAAATACTCATCAATTTTCTTTTTACAAGCGTTAATTTACAAAGTGAAAGTGGTACTGTAAATAAAGTTATATGTGAATCATAACTATACAATTCGTTTTTCGTCATTGGTGCTGCCTGATGCACAGGATTCATTTGTGTTCCTGGAGCTACTACTACAGCTGGCGGTTTGCACTTCTTCCTGTGAAGTAAATGAAAGTAGAATCATACATTCATAGCGTTTGAGGAATGTTTCCTTTCTTGTGATTACGTGGTATGTTCAGAATACTTACGAAATTGTGATGGATCAATAAGAGATCATCCACTTTGTCTGATTCCAAGCACGATCTTTTGCTGGACAGCAGGTGACCGGCCTGGCTAAAATTTCTCTCGCTGTCAGCACTAGTGGCAGGAATGCAGAGAACTCTTCTGACTACTACCGACAGCCTTGGAAATAACTCCGCATGCGTTTTCCACCACTTCAAAATGTGGCATTCGGCACAGTTACATTCAGATTTGGAGAGCGAAAGGTACCTGTCGAGATCATTAGTAGTATTTGTGTGTCCATCTTCGTCATCCTCATCCGAACTCCAGTCCACCTTGGACTTTTTCACGGGAAGAACTTGGTCACTGTTTGCTTGAATGGGCTCTAAAAACGAACAAAACATCCGTAATGCATTCATGTCACCTTTAAATATGTATAAAAGTTAGGATACTGGTTACTAAAAGCTATATGTCCAGTGAATTCCTATATATATCGCAAAAATTACATCAAAACGCATTGTGGAATATTTAGGATGCGAAACCCTTCCCAAATATTGTACATTTTAGACGGCATAATTGCTTATCTAACGAAAGGTGGAAGATTATACAAACAAACATTCGTTTGGTTGTCATTAATGATTTCCCGGGCCGTACTTAAAGAGATGATACTGTATAGGCTTTTGGGCTTATGCCTTATTTTCTTGACACGGCATAAGCCCAAAAGCCTATACAGAAACATTCGTTTACTATTTTTTTTCAGTGATTCGACCTTACCATTTACAGGCACATTTGCGAGCACAATCGTCGAGCTTCAGCATACGCGACCTGCTTTTCTTCTGCTGTGACATTCTTCAAATGATGTCGTGATGGCCATAGAACCGTGGCTTTGTAACGGATAGCCTCCAATTTGCACTTCTCTCTGTTGAAATACGCTGCTCTCGTTTTTATTTTCGTCATGCACTGAAAATGATAAACAATATATACATAATTAAATTCCGATAATTCAGCAGGTTTTTAAACGATCGTAACGTATAAAAATATGTCTTACTTCGTTGTCACTCTCTTCTGGTTCACAATGATGTAACAGACGCGTGTACCAAGGCAGCACACGTTCCAGCCTTGTTACACTTTCCAAATCCAAATTCGCTTCTTTAAAGGGGGTTAGAAAAGCGATAACTTCTCGTATGCACTCTTCATGGAAAGTTTATATGAGTTTTGATTGCCCACGGGATTCTAATAGATCTCGAATATCGTCAATTAAACTTATGATGGAATTGAGCATTAACAGTATACTGTTCCACCGCGTTACAGCTTCTTGCTTCATACAGTGCTGCAGACGCCCCGAGTGACCCGATCTCTTCAAATAGCCTAGTATAGCTCTTGCTGATAGCAGACACGACAGGATTTCAGGAGTTTTATCTTCTAAAATCGTCTCTTAACATGTGCGACGAAGCGCAGTCATCAGGCAGTGATCAAAGCAAGGCAAACGGTCGTAAGATTCAAGTGCCTTCTTCATATTAGCTCCTTGGTCGGTGACAAAGCAACATTTTGTAAGATCGTTCTTGTTAATTGCTAACTCAAGTAACCGCTCTTCGAATTCGTGCCGAATGTTCTCTCCTGTCTTAGGTATGTCCGCAAACTCAGTTGTTAGCAAAACAAGCGTTTCTAGCTGCCACTCATCGTTAACATAATGCGATGTCAGAGTCAAAAAATTTCTCTTCTTGTAGTTATCAGACCACAGATCAGCGTCTAAAGCGCACATTTTGTTCTTTATGGCACATATTAGCTTGGGCACCATTGTCGCCCGTATTTTTTCGGCCTTTTCTTTAATATGCCGTGATACAGTGGTAGAGTGCGGAAGAACATCTTCTATTATTGACTTTGCCATAAGTGGCGTCAACATTGATGAGCTCTTGCGAATAATTCTTGAAGCCAATCTTACTACAAGTATTTAACGGTAGCAAATCTATTCCACTTATATCGACCAACTTATAAACACCAATTTTCTTTATGCTGCTTGGTACTGCACGTGTTCGGTGGAATTCTGATCCGCAGTTACTTTTGCAGCGCCAAATCATACCTGTTGTGCTTGGCTGGTAAGAAAGTACAGTATCACATATGGCACACTGCACGAACCCAGAAGAAGCCTGCGTGACAGGATCCACTACAAGTGCAAACGATTTTCAAGCTTCACCCTTCGCCACCTCTTCCGACATGTCTTTCTTCTTCAGGACTAACGAGCCGCTCCTGATTCTCTTCAGAATACTTCTCTTCGTTTCTTGAATGCAGCGTTTACGACTTATACTTGGTTGATCCATAACGCTGTCTGCACTGCTCAAAGCAGAGTCACCAACTGGTTTTACACATGATGTCTAATGCATTCCGCACTGTTGAGCGCGCGGCGGTTTTACTGTCACCGACCGGGATTATGATTACGCTCGAGCGCCCGGCAGTGCTCGACAGTTCCACTGATCACCGAGAGGTGAAGGACGACCGGCCACATGGTGTATTAGACGGCCACAGCCTTATCGCAGCGTGGGCTTTTCCCAGCCGTCGAGCAGCGGCACGAAGTGGGCAATGCTCGAGCGGTTGTTTTCTTCCAAATGCAGAGCTCTATTAGAGACCCGAGACTCGGAATTCCAGCACGCCTGGTAGTGTAGTTTTCACCTTCAGGCAGGAAAATCGTGAGACAAATCTTCGAGGTGTCTCTCTGAATGCTAAGCCCGAATAATTAGAGTACTGATACAGCCACAGAATTCTTAATACCATACAGTACGTTTTCAGATACTTTTTACACTCATAACTTTAGAGTGCGCGGGACTGATAACCTTAGTCACCTCAATCCCATAATATAATTATTCCTCCTTTTTATTGTCTGGGACATTCCGTGATGGGAGGATATAATACGATTTAGTGGTTTGTGCTGTTTGAGCCCCGTGGTTCTGCTGCTGCTGCTGCTGCTGCTGCTGCTGCTGCTGCTGCTGAAATAAGTTGTGTTTTATGTTTTGGTTATTGTAAAAACGCCAGCCAGTCTTATTGGGACTCCACGTAGTCTTTGGAATTGATTGAAAAGTCCTACATTTATGTGGAAATTCGTGGAGGTTTGCTAATTTAGTTCGAAAAGCTGCAACTTGCAGCGCCTTTTACAATGTTCTGCCTTCGGCCTGCGTTTATATAGTTGAGTAGTTGATTGTAAGTAGGTTCTATGTAGAAATATCACATTCATGCCAGTTTGTCTTCCCTAACATTTGGGTGGTAATGAACGTATTTCATGCCTTGGCATCACGTAATCGCGGCAATAGGGCGGTAATCGCTGCAAGTACAAGATAAAGCTGGAAGTGAGCACGTGAGTACCTTGTGATCGCAAGGTTGCACACAGACTTCACCATCCACGTATGGTCAGTGATTGATTAGACGTTCAGCTAGGTGGCTGTTCTTCCATGCTTTTTATAAATAAGTAATTGTGGTTTTTTATAACACTTTCACGCCATTTCTTCTCAGCAAATGGGTAAAATTCATTGTGCGCTTTCAGTAGGCAGCATTCCGTACGTGGTTAACGAATTTACACAGAATTACGGTGTTTGAGAAACGTTCGAGGATATCCAATATGGAAACAAAAACTGTAAATATATTGTGCCAAGGTCGTGGACTCCGGTGGTACTAAAGTGGTGCTAAGTGTTCGAAACTTTTTTGAAGTCTGGTGGTGAACGAGCCAATCATTAGGAAAGAGAATGTACATTGCCCTGAACTGTTGTGAATGAATAAAAGGTACCAAGCAAAAGTGAGGAGTCATGACAGAGCTTCGTTAATATCCGACCACTCTTCTACTTGTTTTTGTTATGGACGTCACCGACTCCGTCTATACCAGCACTTGGTAGAGTAGAGATATTTAAGCTTGTAGTGAGTCACCTGACCGAGGGCGGAAAGAATAGGTAAGGAACTACAGTCTGTGGCAAATGGAAAGCTGTTTCCGTTGCGTTCGTTTTCACGAAGTAAACATGTTTGCCTTTCGCAAGTGATTTCCGCGGAACGCAACGTATTGAGCGGGTGGGATATAACACAACAGATCAGTCGCTTGGTTGGACATTTCTGAGTAGCCTCTCGAGGCCAAATCACTTCCCACTTGACAGAGGGTGGTTAGTTACCGGATCACTGAATGACTCTTCTATCCTTACTCGTTTCCTTGAGGGAAGAACGTTCAGTTTTGACTTCCAAAGCCATATTTTTTTGCTAGGGGCTTTACGTCGCACCGACACAGATAGGTCTTATGGCGACGATGGGATAGGAAAGGCCTAGGAGTTGGAAGGAAGCGGCCGTGGCCTTAATTAATGTACAGCCCCAGCATTTGCCTGGTGTGAAAATGGGAAACCACGGAAAACCATCTTCAGGGCTGCCGATAGTGGGATTCGAACCTACTATCTCCCGGATGCAAGCTCACAGCCACGCGCCTCCAAAGCCATAGAATGGATACGCCTCTTCATGAGATTTCCTTACAGACCAAAGATCTCTTATACAAACGTTAACATCTTTTTAACGTTGTCAATTTGGAGGGTGGTAGTTTAAAAAAATAATGCAAGAATGACTTTCAGTTTTTACATTTTGATAAGTGTTCCTCATATTTTGTTTATGGTTGCTTCTCTCGCAGCTTTCTCTTGAAGTTAAATTAGTATGAAATTATCTCCAATAATTAACTTTTCATTGGAAATTGGTCTTTCGTCTTTGCACCATGCCTGTCCTCGGAGAAACATGGAATATCTCCTCGTACTTCAGCTTTACAAATTATTATTTCAATTGTTGGTAGAAATGGTCCAGTTTCTGAGTTCCATTTCTTATTTTAAGAAATATTAACTGATATCTGAGTCATTAGTCATAATATACATACACTAGAATCCCGTTAATCCGAAAGTCCGGTTAATCCGAACTGAAGTATTCAATTTTTTTAAAATCTCCTTATTGAAATGAAAGAACACAAAATAGAATGATTTCCTTGCATTTTAGCAGTCATATTTTACTAGAATAACTTAATGTAAACATAATTACATATCATAAACCATCAGTCACCGCTTATCTTTACAAAGTCTGTTAGTTTCTTTTGTCGTAGTGATTGGAACCTACTCGAAGACGCAGTGTTAAACCAGCGACTCATAAACACCACATCAGTGGGCGTAGCAGCGGAGTGTTGCTCGACGTAGCGTACGGCAAGTTCTAAGGCGGCCGCGGCATCTGAATGTGTCACTAGTTGTTCATTGCGGTCTTCTTCGTCGTCACTCTGTTCCTCATCAACTCCAGATTCTTTCTCCACCATAGCTACAATTCCTTGGTTTGTTTGTAATTGATGACAGTCAGCTTCCATCCACTTGCTAATGTCATTTTCACTGTCGTTTCATCGTCTACGAGTTCTTAAATACCCTACTGTAATTTTGTATTTTGTTAATGTAACTGCTAAAGAATGGAAATTTCAAATTACAGTACGTACTGTACCGTATTGTAGAAACTATTTTCCGCAGACGGCTGAGGCGCTGGCCTTCTGACCCCAACTTGGCAGGTTCGATCCTGGCTCAGTCCGGTGGTATCTGAAGGTGCTCAAATACGTCAGCCTCGTGTAAGTAGATTTACTAGCACATAAAATAACTTCTTCGGGAGAAAATCCCGGCACCTAGGCGTCTCCGGAAACCGTAAAAGTAGTTAGCGGGACGTAAAAGCAATAACATTATTTATTAGATAATATTTTCCGGTTAATCCGAAAATTTCGTAATCCTAACAGGCTCCGGTCCCAATTAGTTCGAATTAACGAGACTCTACTGTATTTTGTTCTTGCTACGGTATTCATACATTGTTCTCAAACTGTAATTATTTTGCAGTAATTTAAGGATTTTTTCTCGTTATTAGTTGGCCATGCGGTTAGGGGCGCGCAGCTGTGAGCTTGCATTCGGGAGATAGTGAGTTCGAACCCCACTGTCGGCAGTCCTGAAGTGTGTTTTCCGTAGGTCCCCATCGTCATACCAGGCAAATGCTGGCTGGGGCTGTGCCTTAATTAAGGCAACAGCCGCTTCCTTCCCATTCCTATCTCTTTCCTATCCCGTCGTCGCAATAAGACCTATCTGTGTTCGTGCGACTTAAACCAACTTGTAAAAAAAGAATGTTCCTCGTTATGTGTACGCCAGTGTTCGGCGTGATAAATTAAGACACGATTATGATGCACACGTAATACTTTTCCTTTGTAAACAACAATATTAATATAGTGCGTGCATAATAAGCTGGCATGCAGTCACATTGAATTCATAAATTAGTTCATTATATAATTCGTCCCCACTAAGACTTTTCTGTTAGTCCAGTATACGTGAATACGTCGTTGTTTACAAGCACCAGCAGAGTTCAGTAGATCACTGATAAGGTGAGTTGACCACCGGTGCTAAAGACAGAATTGTTTTATTTTACCCACTGTAATTAATGGCTTGTTCATTGATTGTTCCAGACCAAAAGCCACTGCTCTTGTAGTACATCGGTTACGAGAAGATCGAGAAAGTACACCTGATGAACTCGGTGCACTCCTCTGCACTAAATTCCGTTTTCGTCAGTTGGTTTAATACTTACTCAGCCGGTAATTTGAGCATGGACATGTTTGAAATTAGCGTGGGCAGAAAGCTGACACCGTAACCAGGCAACCACTGCACGTCATATGGATGGAAGAACGACGCCGTTTTGGTGGACGGAAAGACGTGTTTTTGGAAGGTGTTGATGTTGGACGTTTTAGACTTATAAACTTATCGATTCTTCTATGTTTCTCTGTGTAGCGGAGAAAGTTAATTATTAAAAGGTAATTCAGTTTTACTCATATTTATCAATCCGGGCACGAATGGCTTCAAAGAGTCACATCATTAATAAGGCCAATGCTTTACCTGACCGTTTATTTACGGCTTTGAACGCATCCCTCGACCATATTCACTACGAATGATGAATAGTAGCCTGATAAATTGGACTCTGCACATTACTAAATCAACGGTGCCATCATAGAAGGCACTTAATGAATTTTCCACCTCCCGGTACGTACGCGTGGGTTAACGGCGAGAGAGCTGGCGCTGACCGGCTGGTCGCCTGTCGGATTCCCCTTCAACAGGTGATAGTAGTCCGCTGACGGTTACATCTATAGTCCAAATACTTACTGAACGTCCTGCGCGGAAATCGGCTGCGCATGTGGCGAGGGGCAATCGAGGGGTGCTGCCTCGTTTGCCACTCCTGTCGCTGCCCAGTATTCTTGTACACGCGTGCACAGAAATGGTGTCCCGATATAAACAATCAACTCTGCCCCACTCTAGTAGTAGAAAGGAGGGGAGGGAGTGAAGGGGTAGTGTTGAAGGCTACTTCAGTACCAAATAGGAGGGAAGGGAGTGAAGGGGTAGTGCCGATGGCACTGTGACCCACCTCCTCGCTTAACGCGTTGCTGCAGGTAGACAGTCCACTACAAGACTTTGTTGTGATTGGAATTGGCAAATTGGCGAATGTATTGAAGTACAGTAGTAGGAAACCCACTATGGCAATTACAGTATCGAGAGGTAAAGGTGGTTTTTAACCGAAAAGTATTAAATACTAGTTGGGAGTGTTTTGTATCTGAGTCATATCGGGTCATAATTTGAAAACATCATTTACTGGTTCGTAACTTGGTTCTGGACTTAACTGAAGTTATATCATAACCCAATTCGGATATAGAATTACGATCAATTTTATAAACAGAATATTAATGTTCTCTAATAGGATGTTGGTGCATAAATAATTATAACTGTGTAATTATTTCTTTACAAAAATAGCTGAAAATATATTTTAGTTCTTGAACAGTAAGAAAATAAATTTGAAATGGATTTTATTTTATCCTAAAATATACAGCAAAAATGATATTATTGCAACATCTCAACATAATTATTATACACTTTAACAAATGTTTACAGGCATGGCTTATCAAAAATTTGAACCTATCACATCTTCCTAGAAAATAAAATAAAAGTACGGTAAGATAATGAACATAATGCATAGTTACATAATTTCGACAACAGAAAAATGGAAATGAACACAAAACTAGTTGTGAAATGGGTATTAAATATTGAACAGTTGTGTCAAATACTGACTTTACCGTTAGTGTAAGTAACGAGTTCCCCTCCCTTCCACAGCATGAATAACAATCAGTCCATGCCCCTTTCCTGTTTATCACTTGCTCTAGCAGCTTGGGGATGGAATCTATTAGATGTTGGAAAATGTCTTGTTCATTCCTTATATTCGCCCAAACTCGATGGCAGTGCATTAACAGTGCCGCTCTTCTGACCTGGAACCCATGTGTTTACCATTCTGGCCCAAACATGTTCTATTATGTTTAAGTCAGCCGACTTGGGAAGCCAGGTAAGCACGTGAACGTCAGGATACTGTTAGAAGAAAGCTTAAGTTTTATGGGCAGTGTTAACAGAGCTGTTATCTTGCACAAACCTGATAACGGGAATTTCTTCCACGGGGTAAATAGCTCGAACACTAGGAAGAACAGCATCTTCTAAAATGTGCACATATTCCCAAGCAGTCAAATGTGGAGTGACCTCTATCAGCTCTCCTGAACCAGCACGACGTATCTACCCCAATAAGCCACGTGTGACGCGACCCGATTGATTAGTTACCTGGACAAAAAAGGCTCTTTATAACGCTTTCCAACTGGACGCCAGCACCTCGGCTATTTACCTGGATCGGAGCAAAATACTTTTTCATCCAACCAGATTGTAAATTCCCATTCCTGTCGTGGAGTAACACGTTCTTGTATTGCACAGTCTACGCGAATTTCCCCGTGGATAGGAAGAAGTCGCCCCTTTTTTTGCAGCTCGGCGATTGTGAACACCTGCAGCAAGGAGTCGGCGACTCACAGTAGTCCAGCTTACTGGCAGTTCCAGTGCGGCAGTCGCGTTACCTATTGTCGCAAACGGAGAATTGTCCTTAGTTTCAACGATTCCAGCTTCCTGTTCCGAAGTAGTTCTTCTAGGAGCCTTCATATGTGTCCTGTGATCGACCATTCCTTCTTCACCTCGTTTTTGCCATATTTCTATCCAACTCCAAACTATCTTACGACTGCATGGCATTACTTCGGGCGGGGGGGGGGGACATGTGAGCCTCCCACGCCAGTAATACGGCCTCGATTCATTTGCTAAGCTGACGTTAATGTGTGTTGCGGTGAGTGATTGACAGGCTTCTTGCTCGCTCCTAGGTTAAGTTCTTAGTTCTTCGCACAGTTTCAGTGCGTGTTTTTAGTTATGTAGTTCGGTTTGGCAGTGATGTAAGCTTGTATTTTATTGTGATATAGACCTCAGTTTGTACATTGTACAGCGTTAGACGTGTTAGTTGTTCGACTCTATTGCGAAACGTAGTGGGCATGACTTCTAAGTCCTCTTGTAACGGTTCAAATCCCGTTACAAGATGATATCTGTATTTTTATTATTGTATGATTTTATCTGTATTATTATTATTATTATTATTATTATTATTATTATTATTATGTCAATATTATTATTATTTTATCTGTGATATTGTACTATTATTGTAATTATCCGTTTTATTCAATTTTGCAATTGCCTGTTGCTTGCAAGATTGCACTTAGATGTATACATATATACGTATGTGTAGTATAACACTCAATACCTGTACAGTGAGAATTGTTGTATATATCAGAGATTGGAAGTGACGTTGTTATATTGCAATAGTGTTGGCGATTCTGCCAAGTCATCGCCACTCCATGGCTATGTCATCGTATTGATTTAGAATATGCGCGCATCGACTCATCGCCGCGGGGCTATTTCACCACTGGATGTAATATCTGTCGCGTAGGTGGGAGTATGTCATTGTTATTTCTGGAGATTACGTAGTTGTGTCAACCAAAGTCTATATAAGGTGGGTGCACATTGTAGCGTCAGTCATTACTTATACGGATGCAGTACAGTGAAGTAGTCTACTAGATCAAGAGGCCTTAGTTGGCCAGTCAACCAGTGTGAACGAGAGATGGAGAAGACTCAGTGAGCCATTATTGGTCATTGAGAGAGTGAGACCAAATGGTTGGTCCGTCACTTAGTGGAAGACGCGGACGCAAGGCTTACCAAGGAGTCAGAGAGGGCAACCCTGGACCTGCCAAGAGGTCATACCATATTGACTTACAAAGAAGTCAGATGATATGGAGAAGAAGCAGTCGCAAGGATGTATCACCACGTTAGGCGTGACACATCTACAGTAAACACCAGAGCAATGGATTACGTCGTAATTACACTCAAAGTGTTGAAGGTACAGTCAAGTGAATCAGTGAGGGAAATATTTCGTATAAATTGTTAAATGTCCGGTCAAGAAGAATTCAAATTCATGCCTAGTTTCTTTCAGTGGCAATGTCATAATTTCATATTCTCATTGTTTTATCGCAACAAGACTCACTATTTTTTGATATATTATTTAAAGAATATATATTGTTCTATCAAACGAATTCATAGTTTCATTTCATTGAAAGTAAAATATCTTAACCTCAAAATTAATGGGGAAACCGAACGCCAATCTCCTTTTCCCAGAACTTATATGGTATGTTGTAAACAGTAAGCTTATTACCCCACACCCTAGAGATGGTCAAGAGTCTCATTCTATTATTGCTGTACTGAGTGACAGCTGGCGCCCTTCAAATAACGTATGTGTAAGTAAGCAGGTAACAAGTAAGTGTGAGTACAAGGTTCGACGAGTGTGTATTTTATTTAATGAATGTTAATTTTCATAATTTCCATTTTAAATGCAGATATTCATAATTTCAAGTTAAATGCAGTTTTATATGTTTGTAAAGTTAATCAGTCAGCGACTCAGGAACTACTCTCACTCTTCAAAACCTGGTAGACCGCTGTGAGTGCAGAACAATATAGAATAATTTCCTTGTATAACGGTAAAACGTATTGTCAGTTTGTGTTTGTTTTTAGTAGAAGTACGCCTTATGTGGTATTACCACAATGTTACAGACTCTTATATATGGTGTTTGAGGTACGTTATGAGAATATGGTGGCCAAAGACCATCTCAAACAAACACCTTTGGGAGGCCACAAGTCAAAGTCCCATACAGGAACAGATAATGAGAAGAAAATGGAGATGGATTGGGCACACCCTGAGAAGACCAAGAAAGTATCACAAGGCAGACCAAGGATTACCTGGAAGAAACCCATAGACAAGGAAATTGCTGGAGTTAAGACATGGAGGGAGGTGAAAGCAATGGCGGCAGATAGAACAAGCTGGGAGAAATTTCGTCCAGACCGTATGTTCCACCTGGACAGGAAGGCAGCAGGCGCGCAAATTACCCACTCCCGGCACGGGGAGGTAGTGACGAAAAATAACGATACGGGACTCATCCGAGGCCCCGTAATCGGAATGAGTACACTTTAAATCCTTGAACGAGTATCCATAAGAGGGCAAGTCTGGTACCAGCAGCCGCGGTAATTCCAGCTCCAATAGGGTATATTAAAGTTGTTGCGGTTAAAAAGCTCGTAGTTGGATTTGTGTCCCACGCTGTCGGTTCATCGCTCGTCGGTGTCTAACTGGCATGGTTCGTGGGACGTCCTGCCGGTGCTGGCGAGTCGAAAGCGCGCGGCCGCCGTGGTTATCCGCGTGCGGTTCCTGCGCGCCGTAGGCGGACCCCGATGAAATCCTACCGCGGTGCTCTTCATTGAGTGTCGAGGTGGGCCGGCACGTTTACTTTGAACAAATTAGAGTGCTTAAAGCAGGCCGGCTGCGCCTGAATACTGTGTGCATGGAATAATGGAATAGGACCTCGGTTCTATTTTGTTGGTTTTCGGAACCCGAGGTAATGATTAATAGGGACAGGCGGGGGCATTCGTATTGCGACGTTAGAGGTGAAATTCTTGGATTGTCGCAAGACGGACCGAAGCGAGAGGAAATAAGTCAAGTTCACGCCTTATGTTTAGTTTTAGTTAGTTTAGTTATAACGAAACTGTAATGTGTACGGTAGCTTTCATAATCGAGAATCTCCTGCTTCTGGACCTTAAGATAATTATTAGGTGTAACAGGACCGTAGCCAATGTCAGCTGAATCGTTGCTTACGAGGTGTGTACGCAGTGGCTGAGTACAACGTGTTAACAAGCGAGTTAAGGGATAGTGAAACGGAGGGGGGGGGGGAGAGAGAGGGGGGGGCGCTAAGCAGATCTCCCACTCTACCTACAAGACCACGCCCCGCCTGTAGTCACTCAGAAGGGCGTTTACTACGTATTTGGACTATAGTAACCTCACAAGCCTCACTTTTAGTAGAAATCGTAACTGTGTGCGAGGTTAATGTAGTGGTTCGTCAGTCATCATAAGAACAACGTATATTTACTTGTAAAAGTTAATTTAAATATGAATCTTTCAGAGAATTATCTACGTTACTTAGCTGTAAGCTTGCATTCGGGAGGTGGTGGGTTCGAACCAGAGTCTGTGGTACTAGATTCAAAACGACTTTTTTCGACTTTTGACCAACTTTTAGCTCGCTTCGATCACTGCGCCGCAGCACGCTTTGGAGATGATGTACACTCAACCACACAAAAATTGGCCGTCGAAGGTGACTTTCCTTCAAAATCCTCTTGTGTGAAATCGAATGAACATATTGTGCAGGTGGCAGGATCCCACGTATCATCTCTTCGGCCACCGGCTATCCACAGTTTACGAATATCCTTCCGTTTCGAGATAGTATAAAATTAAGTATTTCGTTGGCGGCCAATTTTTGTGCGGTTGAGTGTACTTGCAGGCCGGCGAGCGTAACAGTCCAGCTGACTCGAATATAAGTTGTTATGCAGGACTTTGGTTCGAACCCCAATGTCGGCAAACCTGAAGATTGTTTTCAGTAGTTTCCCCATTTTCACACCAAGCAATTGCCTGGGTTGTACTGTACCTTTAATTAAGGCCACGCTGCTTCCTTCCCAATCCTAGAGCTTTTCTATCCCACCGTCGCTGAAAACCTGCGTGTGTTATTGCGACGTCAGACCGCCAATAAGTAAATAAATAAAAGTCAATATGTTTGTGAGATTAATGTTGTAGCGCATGACTTGTCATTAGAAGTACATGTGTTGAAAAGTAGATTTAAATGCGAATCTGCTCGTCTTTTGCAAATTTTGCTAACTCTAGATCATTTTCAAGACCGGGCATTCGTAAATTGGTGGATAAATTTCATACTTGGAGTTCAGTGTTAAAAAAGCAGCAGTTCAGAAAGTTTTTAATACAGTTTAAATTACAAGAAATTCTTAAGAATCTGGAGCGTTTACCTCAAATATCTAGGACAAAATTAGTTCAAACAGACAGGTGTGTCTCCCTCCATTGCGAGAAATACTACACATATATTACAGCTCAAACCCTTCCGGTATGTTAGACTGCCTGCTTTGAAAGAAAGATCTTCTTGTACGAATTATGGTAGTCGGTTCTAGAATTTGTGAAAGGCGATTTAATTGGCCCAAAGCTTCCTTCCTTCCTTCCTTCCTTCCTTCCTTCCTTCCTTCCTTTCTTTGTTTCTTTCTTTCTTTCTTTTTTCGGTTGAGACGTAGTTGCCTTTAACCCTCCGTTAGTGACGTGAATTTTACTCTCAACTTTAGTGACTTTGGTCCAGTAGGACCAGCCTTAAATAATTCCATACTTTTCATTATTTTGGAGTATATTTTTAAGGAAGGGTATAATACATAAGTATTTTATCATTTTAATCTTTATTTAAAATACAGTACACTTTCGTAATCTGTAAGCAATAAGAAGAAGAAATTATAACTGAGTTATGACAAGTGAAATTAGCGAAATATCCAATGATAAACTCTGTTGAAAAGAAAACAATCATGATTGAGATCTAAAGTTTGTAAATTTGCATCAGTACACAATTAACCTTCAAGACAGTCATAGCATAACAACGTTTGCATGTTCAAGGCACAAATACTTCTTACAGCAGTACTTTGTCTTCCAGTTCTGCTTAGACGTGCAGACCCTGCACCTTCCCACTTCTTTTGATGGTTCTAATCTAGGTTGGATATATTCCTTGACGTAAATTTCCTTTAGCCTCACTCTGGTTATTCTGGGAATATTGGAAATAGCTCTTCGAATGGCAGGGTTCTTCATTAGGTCAATAGCCAACCCAGTCAGGAATTTGCGCCGGACAATTTTGGCAGATGGGTAGTTATGACTAAATATCACTTGAGTATTTATGCCTGAAATATTAACTAATCCAAAGAAAATCACCAGGGGCCAGCGAGCAGTATCCCAATTAACACTCAGTTGATCGACCACGTCAACACCGATCCTAGTCTTGTTAAATGACACGATAATTTCGGCTTTTCCTGTTCCGTCATCGATGCTGTTATCGTCGTGCGTGGAACTGATGAGTAGAACATTTTTCTCCTTCGCAGGAATATGACAAACTAGCGTGCAATCCTTGCGAAACCCAAACATTGTTGATGGAGCAGGCCTTGATTGCCGCTGTAGAAACTCAGGGGGAATCTGACGTTTGTTCTTCCGAATGGTGTGCAACAAAGTTAGATTATATTGACCACGGAGTAAAGTTACTAAACTCAACGCTAGTGAACGAATTATCTGTAGTGACATTTTTACCAGTATGATATATTGTTTTACACAGCCTCTCAACAACTGCTAAGGGAGAGTTGTTGGTTTGGAAAGGACTATCAGGCTGCTTGCCTACGTAAACTTCTAAATCTGATGTATAAAACGGCTTGGATGGTATAAATTGACGGAAACTAAAGCGTCCGCGAAATCCCAGCAACATTTCATCGACGGTCACGCATTGAGACATACTGTGATGGGCTTTGCAATTTACTACGAAGCTGTCAAGGATATCTCGAATGTGAGCAATTTTATCACTGGGTCTTCTTTCCTGGCGTGTATTTCTGTCATCATATCTTAGGTGCTGTAGGAGAAATCTGAATCTCTGCAGTGACATGACTAGGCGAAATATTTCTAGTGAACTACCATCAGTAGCAAAGTGTTCATCTGCATTCAGCCGATTAGATTTTTCCACACCCCTGAACGTTAGAATTCCAATCAGAGCTTCAATATCATTACTATCAGTTGGTCTGTATTAATTTTTCCTTTTATATCGCCACAGAGATTTTTGCGCTATGTGTTGATTAGAATACTGCACAATCACTTCTATCAGAGGACCATCAAAAAATGTCCTCCAGATTTCAATCGGTTCTTTGATGCCCTTCACGGACGCCCTAAACCCTGGTCATATCCTTTCCTACATAGAATTGAGAATCACTACTTACATAAAACTTTATTTCATCATTGGTATCTGATTCTTGTTCACTGTTAGAATCTTCTTCTCGTACTTCAACAGAGTCGATTTCTTCAATGTCGCTTTCATTGTCACAGACATCAGCACCTGAGAAGTCAGCGTCATCCTCTTGTCTCGCAGGGTCGGCTAAAACAGCTTCAAGAAGCTCCCTAACACGGGGCTCTATGCTTTCGAAATTCATATCCTTGAATACACAAGAAGAAAAAACATAACCGTATTGTCTTGACCAGTAAAGAAACATTAGTGTTAGCATAACAATCTAACAGTGAACACTACAATCGGCACTGCTTACGCTGCTAGGCTTAATGAGTTAATGAGTACATGTAAATTCACAAAAATCTAGATCATACCTTTCATTTGCATGCAACCTTAAAGGAGCAGATGAACAGTGAGACAGTCAGTGATAAGAAAATTGATATTTGGTGTGCAATTAGTGCTAGGAGAGTAAGGGCCCATGTTTTACCCATTAATCCATGCAAACAGCTCGAGCTCTGGCGAGATAGTAGTCCTACGCTTTTGATCGGAAAGGAGGAGAGCTAAGGAAGTAGATGATGGGATGACTCATGCCTGTCCGTACAAAGTTGCTCGAATGAAGGTGAGTGAGCAAGAAAATATTTCGTCGTTGCCGGGACGAAACCTCCTTTGTGATAATATTTTTGGAGATATACTGACCCGCAGAACATACATTATGAAGAGCGAGAATGCTTTGACAATATTCACACAATATTGCACCTTAGATGACAGAACCTTACCGGCCAAAGTTCTAAGCTAAAATATTTCACATAGGAGGTTTCGTCCCGGCAGCGACGATTTTCACTATATGCTACATGTTTCGATGACCACTACCAAAGTTTCCAGTGTCTGCTTTAAGGTAATGCTCATAATTTACCTTTGTGTAATTTTTATATTTAGGCTATATCTTAACGTAACTTATTTCACTGATTTTGTTGAGTCAGTTCGCCGGCTGTCCGTAAACGGTCTCTTACGCTACACTTACATGGTATACGGGATCCCACCTGGTCATAATTTGAAGCCGACAACCGGGAAAGTATGTCCAGACTGAATCGAGCAAGGCAATGAGCTCATGACACTAGTCATGGTGAAAAAAAAGTGAAATGGCTTTTAATGCCGGGAGTGTCCGAGGACATGTTCGGCTAGCCAGATGTAGGTCTTTTCATTTGACACCCTTAGGCGACCTGCCCGCCGTGATAATGAAATGATGATGGTGACGACACATACACCCAGCCCCCGTGTCATCGAAATTAACCAATTATGGTTAAAATTCCCGACCCCGGAGGGAATCGAACCCGGGACTCCTGTGACCAAAGGCCAGCACGCTAAACATTTGGCCATGGAGCCGAACACTAGTCACGGTTATTCAATGCCAGACCAAACCCAACAAGTCGTAATTTTCTTTTCAACATCAGCCCTGAGGGTTCACTTTCTTGGCAAAGCAATTACTTGAATTTATAAAATCATAAATTATTCATTAATGTCCAGTTTTCTAAATCTTACCTTGATATTTTTGTGGACATTTTAAAATAAAATTGGTTTTCATTACCTGAAACATTCAAGGTTTTCTTATCTTGTCCCAGAAGGCTGGTTTCATATCATGGTTGTGATCATTTTTCTCCCCTTGATCCCTCGACGGTTTTTCATATATATCTTACAACTTGCTTTATGTCGCACCGACGATGGGACAGGAAAGTGCGAGGAGTGGGAAGGAATCGACCATGGCCTTAATCACTATGCAGCACCAGCATTTCTTGATGTGAAAATGTGAAACCACGGAAAAACATCTTCAGGGCTGGCGAAAGTGGGGTTCGAACCAGGACCATATCGTAAGGGTTGGCCCCTTTCTTTAATGCGAACGCTGTCGCCTTGTGGTTGCCAGTCAGAGGCTGTGATGTCACTAGCCAGACAAGTTACGGTCCCGGCAGCTGGTAGCTAGCTGTGACTTAATCTGTTCTGCTCTCTTTTGTTCATCACCAGTTTTGCGCGAACACCGTTCCTTTATGTACTGCAGTTTTTTAATCTCGTGCTTGTAGATATTTATAAAGTATTACCTGTGAAACTCCGGAGCAGAAGCTCATACTACATAGCCGAAAAATGACAGTATCAAAGGTTTAAATAGGAAAGGCCGAAAACAAAATACGCTGCCATGGTGGACCCTCTCAAGCAATCCCGTAACGTGACTTACCATAAAACCTAATAGGGCAGAAGGCCTGGTGACACATAGGATAAGTCATACTACGTTGGTGATTAAGACAAGAAGGAAAAAGTTAAAGACCGAAACGCGAGATAGAAAAATTTAGAAATTATAAAAACTTACTCGCCAAAATCAAAGTGAACAAGGGAAACGAGGTTCCACACTCGTACGTACTTATCAAATTACAAGGGGATTACTAGGGTGATTACACTCCGTCTATAGGCAGCCTAGAAACCTACATACAGTATATTAACTAACCCCATGGCACTACAGCCCTGAAGGGCCTTGGCCTATCTAGCGGCCGCTGCTCAGCTCGAAGGCCTGCAGATTACGAGGTGTCGTGTGGTCAGCACGACGATAGATATATTAAGCTAACAGAATATTAGAAAGCCCTGCATTAAAACCGAGGTAAATGCGGCATACCCTAACTCTCACACGCAAATAAGTTCACAAGTTAGATCAAAATATAACAGCCTACATTACATAATGCCCCAGCTCGCCAGTCGTCTCCTGGGAGGAGAACCTCACTTATCGCCGCACAACTCAAGATCCAGATATATACATATGGTGCCAGATTACCGGTATTTATATGGGAGAGCTGGGCGTTGGTTGGTTGGTTGGTTGGTTGGTTGGTTGGTTGGTTGGTTGGTTGGTTGGTTGGTTGGTTGGTTCGAATAGACTGACAGTAGTGGCAACTTAAAAAACAGAGGACTTTACTAATGCTCATATATTCCAAGCCCCTGGGTGGCACTCAAAATCCAAGGTAGATCTATTAACAAAGTAAAAAATTAAGTACATTTCCTGAAGTTCTGCCTGTCTCCGAGAGACTACACTGCCTTCATGTGTTACAAGTGTCGCTTACCACAGGGGAGAGGGCGTACTGATGATGATGATTATTATTATTTTACAGCTTTTACTGGTAAGGAGATAACGTGAAAACTATTGATTTTCTAGTATCATGCAGATATTCTCTGAAAAATCATTCGAAACTCAGTGAAGTCACTAAAATACAATCGCAAATGTAGACTATGATCCCAGTTACGTACTGCGAAGAGATATATTGACCTAGTAAATGATCGAACTTAAAATATTTTGTACTAACTTTATGGTAGTGTTACTTCCGGAGACCTCGACGGACACACTATTTGGGGCCATTAGTTTTTCATTTTGATGCTATTAGTCTGTCTCTTTCATTTCCTTACCAGTGTGTCGTCTTTCATAATGTAGCTGTTATCACATGGTACTCCTACCGTGCGATAGCAGCAGCTCTAAGATAATTATTATTCAGGAATCATTTTTGTAACTTTCGATTTTTTCGATTACAAACTACATTATTTCGTTGATGCAATAAAACGATTTCATACTTTTTATGACTAGGGGCCAGATTCATATGTAACTATATATTTCATTCCTTTACTTGTAGAGCACTGAAAATGAATAATGTCGACGAATTGTGGTTCTAATATGGTTATACTTCCGTTTCATTTTGCATATTCCTAGTAATATTACATATAATGTGAAGAATACAATATTTTTGTACATTTTAAACAATATTAACTGTATTCAGTACGCTCATTAATTTCGTTTTCATGGCATGAGGGCAACAGAAAAATAGCTACAACAATAAATTGTGTATGAATACTCTGTGATTTACAGTGAAGCCCGTCTGGTGGCCATGATCGTTAAAGTGTCAAGTCTATATGGTCTAACTCCGTGGTTAGCCGGTTCGAGTCCCGTTGGTCGAAAAAGAGTTTCACCACCATAATTTTGGCCGGCAGGGTAGGAGAGGTGGTGGTATACAATTTCTAATACCTAGATTGCGTGCCAGAAGCCTGGATTTAATTCCAAACCTTTCCGCTATTTTCATATGGAATGAGGGCATATGACGCTGTTCATGGTGATCCGTCTGTCGGATGGAGACGTTAAGCCTTGAGCAGGCACCTTTGTGCTATTAGACAGGAGTAGGCTGTGTGCCCGCACCGGGTTTCACCCTCTCTCTTCCTACAATCACATATCACGTCATTCATCTCACTAATTCCTCTGAGTTTGATATCAGGAAGGTCATCCGGCAATAAAACTCGGTGCGACGATTATTCTCCCGTCATATCCGACCCCGTAGAGAAACGGGACAAGGGTTGAATATACCCTCTGCGATTTACAGTGCATTTAATTATTTCTGTTTTTTGAAATATTTTGGTAATCGTTTAATTTGATTATTCAGTAAGTAACTATACTTACTGTCAACATTAGAGAACGTAGACTATGTAAATTATCTAAAGCACCAACAATAACTTTGTCGCAAAATATGGAGTATTTAAAACAATTTTATTGCCTCATATCTTAACCGTAAGGCATAATAAAAGGAATACACGAGCATTTTGTAAATTTAATGCATTAATACTACTGCATATCGTATGAATATTACATACTTATTACGCATTTAATTACATATTTAACTGATGTTGACTACATTTGTATGCACACTTTGATATTACATAAAACCCAGGCCCTAGTTATGACACGATCATTTAGCGGCAGGAATACGAAGAAATCTCATAGCCTTGACATTCCTGTTTTATGGGGAATAATGACTGATTACGTACATGATCATGAATAGCGCAAAGTTAACATATCGGGCACATACATACGGTAAAGCCTAATCGGTAGTCACGATTTTCGACGAACATATAGGCGTAACTGTAGTATATCGTGTTCATTATTTTGACAGGAAGTCTATTTGAAGGCGTCCATAGAAGTAAGCCTTCAGCGTAAGCAGCACCATAGTTGGCTGGTGCAATTATTAGCTGTCAGCGCGCAAGAATTAGAGCGGGAGAGGGAGCTTCCAGGGTTGCAAACGTCAATGGTTTCCCACTGAATCTATTGGTTTTCTGTAGCCCTCGATGGGAAAAAAGAACCGGGTGAGTAGTAGGTAGGAACTTTGGTTGTTTTGGCGATGATTTAAAGACATATTTCATATTTATAATTGTTGTGATTTTTTGCAGCTTGGTTTAATGCATAATGTAATACATGACGAGAGATCACGTGATATTTGAAATTAAGCAGGTATCTATGAATTTCAAGAGCGGGTCATTACGCACAGCAATGTGAAGCGTTCGTGGGAGAGCCCCTCGCTGGGGTAACTTTATGATTTGTCTCATTGCGTCATCGTAGTGTGAACTACTTCGATGACCAGGTGCTCTGCTCTACATGCATTTCGAGAAAATGGGAAAAATAAACGTCTCTTATACTTAAAAAATCCGATCCGAGTGGAAAAATTATGCGGAAATCAAATGTTTTAAATGTTCCCGGTGATAGTACAGTGGCTCGCTGTCCTTGCTGTGCAACTAATTTGAAATCAGTATATGCTGATCTCGTAGACCATAATAACCCCCACCCCCGAAAAAAACCCACGCGCGTGCCGCTGAACCGTTTCACCCTCAGGTGCAAGGGAAAATTGTTTCACCGGGCGAATTGGCCGTGCGTTTAGGAGCGCGCAGCTGTGAGCTCGCATCCGGGAGATAGTGGGTTCGAACCCCACTGTCGGCAGCCCTGAAGATGGTTTTCCGTGGTTTCCAATTTTCACACCAGGAAAATGCTGGGGATGTACCTTAATTAAGACCACGGCCGCTTCCTTCCCATTCCTAGGCCTTCACTGTCCCATCGTCGCCATAAGACCTATCTGTGTCGGTGCGACGTAAAGCAACTAGCAGAAAAAAAAAAAATTGTTTCCTAGTAAAAGTGTTAATATAAATCAAGCAATAGCTGAAGGTGGATATGCTTTATTTACAGTGTGTCATTTTGCGATCTCGAGTGGTTCATCTTAGTGATTTGTGTAGCAGGTATTTCCAGAGTGGTTCGTTAAAGTTACAGCTACATGGTAGGCCTATAGGCCTATACACAGTGCGTTAATATCAGCCTCTTGCATCCTTACTTTCGGGAGGAAATGAAGAAAAATATTGCAGGATGTCCTTACATTTTGCTAGTTGACGAATCAACGGAAGTAGGGGTGAACAAACGGTTAGGTTTCTTCTTCTTTTTCTACCGCTTTTCTCACTCATCTGTGGGGTTGCGGTTGCGAACTGTGTAGCGCATGTTGATCGGTCCTGTTTTACGGCCGGATGCCCTTCCTGACGCAAACTCTGAATGGAGGATTGTAATCACTTTTGCGTGTTTCTGTGGTGGTTGGTAGTATAGTGTGTTGTCTGAATATGAAGATGAAAGTGTGGGAACAAACACAAACACTGTAACCGTCCAGGCTTCTCCAGCCCTACTAATTTAATATAATATCATTTTACGCGATATCATTTGATATCAAGTTTATCCGCCATCGGCAATTATTCGTAATAACATATTTATTCAACGTCAATCATTTGTAATCAAGGCCTTTTGGAATCATATTGTATATATGATAACATCGTTTTATTATTTAAATTATTATATTATGTTGGATAGGAATTCATTATGTTGTAAATACGGTCAATATGTTGAGACATAGTTGTTTTCATTTCATCTCATATTTGTGTATACGGAGGGTTATTCTTGAAGCTGGGGATTTTGCGTGACTCATGGGTTTGGCGAAGGCAGTAAACAGCGACCCGCGCGCGAGGCTTGCATACCTGCAGAGTACATCATCGCCACGCCTACTGGACTCGACAAGAAAGAAGAGAAGGGGAGATGATAATGCGATCTACGAATCGGATGTTTCGTTATATAGAGATCTGAGATGAAGCTATTACCTAGAGTGGGGGAGCCCGGTGATATTATCAAGTGCGGAGCGAGATACTTACGGATACTCCATCACTACTACTTCTACTGTGAACATCTACTTTGAACGACGTTATTTGATTTTTGAAACAGTGTGTGGTCGCTCCGCGACATAGTTATTTTTGTACAATGTGTTGTCGCTTCGATACAGTACTCAGCTGTGGTAATGTTATCGGATCTGCGTGAGACGAAACAAGCTTACGGCTTGTGTTATTTTCAGTAAATATTCTGGACGAAGAACTATGTTTAGTTCAAGTCTACGGAATTTGGTACAAGTCTGTACCGTATAAATAGTATAGCTCAGTTGGATTGAGATTTCTACTAATATGGAAAAATTCATATCTCTGAATTTTCTCCTCATACGATCAACGCTGATCAGTTTTTACAAGTATAGGGCCAATGTCTAATTTAAAGACTAGGCAAATAGGGAGTGCTAGTCCAGATAGCTTGTACCATATCAGAGAAGGAAGGAAGGATGTCCATGGAGCAAATTCTACATCGAGAAGAAGAGAACGAGTAACCACGGAAACCAGATGACTTCAACGGAAGTTGCAATTGGTGAGCTTCAATTAGATAAAGCGAGCAGTAGCAAATTCAGTAAAGTAAATTATAAATTCCTCCACGCTTTAAGGAACTTTTCCGATTCATCTCTTTTTTTTTTAATAAATTCATTTGTATTTTATATTGCGTTAATTTTCTTTCTTAAGCGATACTTAATGGTTAATTATTTAAAATCCTACCCCTGTGATTTAAGTATAAGTCTCTATGTTAGTAAATATAAATTTTGGTTAAAACTGTAATCCTTGCGCCCAAACATCACATAGAGGAATGGGAAACAATGGAATGTTAATTGTTTCTATTTGCGTGGCAATTTGCGGGCAAGCCACAAATAGTTTATTTGATATTCATGTGTCCCAAGGTAATAACTTTCATCTCCCCAAGTGTCTTGATGAGGGGTCGAACAGTTACAACACCCTGTCGCCGACCCAGAAAAATTAATCAGACACGGTTAAAATCCTCTACCCGATCGGGAATCGAACCCGGGACCCTCTGAATCGAAGTCTTCAACGCTGACCGTTCAGCCAAAAAGTCGGACAGTTAGGGTCGTGCATAACCTATTTTTCTGAGACTCAAGAGGGGATGGTATCGGTATTCTTGGTTTTGAGTTATTCAGGTGATTGAATCAGTTTCGAAGGTAATAAAATTACTGATAGCTGATTATGGACTGAACCTACATAAATGTAGAGGCCAGGGAACAGGTAACGCTTCCGTCAATGTAGGGGTAATCAGTGGGATGTAGGCCTACCAGAAACTTAAAGCAGATGTAGGTCATATCTTCATTATAGACTACTATGCCTTTCAGCGTTCAGTCGGCAAGAATTTACTAACCACCGCCACAATTGTCTATTTGTAACTGGTTCTGTGGTCTCGTTTCATGCTATACGTCTTGCGTTTAAATCGTTTGAAACTTTAGTCGTCTGGGTCTCCCTCTAACTGGATCCATTGTCATTTTTCATCATTCTAGTTAGTGGATACATTTTGAAGTTTTCAGTATCGTTTCATTTCGTTGCTCCTCGTACCATTAGGGCCCCTTTAAACGACAAACATAATCATCATCATCATCATCATCATCATCATCAATTTAGTCTTGGAAAGGCTAATTTTCATACCATACTCATTGCACCTATTATCAAGTTCCAAGATATTAGACTTCATGTTTTCGACACAATCTGTTAAGACCAAGTTGTGAGCAGAGGCCAAACTGCTTACTACGTTGTAGGTCATCTTTTCTGGTTAAATGTGTATGCCATTCTTTACAACTAGTTGTCTGCTGCAGCTGCTGAAACTTTACCAAGAACCTTAGAATGTATAAGTGAATCATGCAGATGGTATTACAAGTCATGTACACGTCAGAAATTATATACTGTTTAAATATTTCATACTTATCACTCAGGATTTGGCCAAGAGAATAGTCCTCCCTGGCTGTAGGGCGGATTTTTTAACGGGAAAACATAACAAAATTTCATCATCGTAAGCCATATTTGGGGTACGAGGCAGAAAAGAAACTGGTGGAACTAAAAAAAGTCAGTAGTAGTGTCACTGGGAATAGTAGCTGGGTTAAGAGAAAGATGTGTGAATTTTTAGTCACTTTTTTGTCATAGCTGCAACGGTGCGTGCCAGATGCGACCGTGCCGCATGCGACCCGTGCTACTAGCGACCGCATAATCTGTAATCGTGCCGGATGCGACCGGCGTTGACAAGCAAATTGTTATTTGATAAGTTGTGTCATCACCCAAGATAAGGTAAGCTAAACGAAGTGCAATGCCATTTCAATAAGTCCTATAAGCAGCTACTGCCCCTACTTTACATAACACTTCTGGGGGAAACTCGTTTTACAACACGAAACATGGTGATGCGTTTACGTCTTTTCCCACCGGGCGAGTTGGCCATGCGGTTAGAGGCGCGCGGACCTGAGCTTCCATCCGGGAGATAGTGGGTTCGAATCCCACTGTCGGCAGCCCTGAAAATGGCTTTCCGTTGTTTCCCATTTTCACACCAGGCAAATGCTGGGGCTGTACTTTAATTAAGACCAGGGCCGCCTCCTTCCCATTCCTAGCCCTTTTCTATCCCATCGTCGCCTTAAGACCTGTCTGTCGGTGCGACGTAATGCCACTAGCAATAAAAAAGATCCTAATTCTCTGAAATTATTTACGACTTAAGCCTACTTACTTATCGTGTCCTATTAGTACCGGGAGTGTCCAAGGACGTGTTCGGCTTGCTTGGTGCAGGTATTTCTACCCGATTCCCTTGGGCGGCCTGCGCGTCTGGATGTAGGATTATGATAATGAAGTAGGGAGAGATGAAACCCGGTTTCGGCACGTAGCCTACTCCTCTTGAATAATACCAATGGGTCTGCTCAATGCCTTACGTCGCCATCCGACGGCCGAATCACCATCAACAGCATCATATCCCCTCACTCCATTTAAACACTGCGAAAAGTTTTGGATTTGAATCCCGGCTTTTGGCATGCAATCTAGTGATTAGAAACTGTCTACCACCAACTTTCCTACCCTGCCGGCCAACATTCTGATGGACATTTTTTCATCCAGGCTAAGTGCCTCAGACGGTTGAGATGCTGGTCTTCCGACTCCAACTTGGCAGGTTCGATCCTGGCTCAATCCGGTGGTATTTGAACTTTCTCAAATACGTCAGCTTTGTGTCGGTGGATTTACTGACACGTAAAATAAGACCTGCGGGACTAAATTCCGGCACCTCGGAGTCTCCTTAAACCATAAAAGTAGTTACTAGGACGTAAAGCCAGCAATATTATTATATTTTTCTCTCGACCAACGGCACTCGAACCTGCTAACAACGGTGTCAGACCTTTATTTTAGAAAAGACCAAGTTAGCTACTTATAAGCAATCTGCCACTTGGTGACAGCCCTTAATGCAGATCAATTGTAAGTAATTGATGGGTCGCATGCGGCACGATGCTTTTCCGCTCGGTCGCTATTGGCACGATATTGGCCGGGTCGCATCTGGCACGGTCGCATCTGGCACGTAACCGCTGCAACAACCCCTGGCATCAAATGTTGAAGTTTTGAATATGATTTCTCTCCTAGCACAAGAAAACTATCTAAAAGTGCTTAAATTGACAGTAGTCCCCCTTTCGCAACTAATGCACTTTTCTCTTGAATTCATGTCGAAAATTGAAATTCAGTGGACTTTAATTGATTGGAAGAACGTTAACATTACTGCAGCATTGTAGATCGAACTGTCCGCAGTTTAAAGATCCGAGTGCGAATATCTTTTTAATGAACTTCGTAATCTTGCCATGTGTCTGCTTGTGCTGCTTTGGCCAAATGCTGATGTAGATAGGGCATTCAGTCAGATAAATTTAGTGAAGACGAGCTTAGAAATAGAATGGGGAAACAGACAGTTAATGCTATTCTGATTATCCGTGCTACCTTAAGATTTGGGAAATGCTGGCGTGATTCATAACTTCCTGACATTGTGGTGAGAGATGTCGCTGATATGACTGGAGCTACATATACTTCGGGGGTTGACTCGGTTAATGGTAATGATAGCGATGACGACGAGGATGAAGAAATGTCATTATTTTATTAAAGGCAATTCTGGAGTATGTGTATGTTGCTACCCTATTAAATTTCTCTTGTTGTGAAAATGACTGAACATTCCAGGTGCTATTGAAAATCAACAGCCTGTTTCTAGTCATTCGACCGGGTCAGGAATGGAATGAATCTAGCGGCGAGGATAGGAATTGTGCCAGCTGCCGAAGCCTGCCGCACTCCTCTGGGGTAATGATTCATGATTGACAGATGAGATGAAATGGTATTGGAGAGTGTTGCTGGAATGAATTATGACAGGGAAAACCGGAGCACTCGAAGAAAAACCTGTAACGCATCCGCTTTGTCCAGCACAAATCTCACACGGAGTGACCGGGATTTGAACCACGGAACTCTCAGGTGCTATTAGCAGTGTATAATATTTCTGGTTTTACGTCCCACTAGCCACGTTAACGGTTTTCGTAGACGCCGAGGTACCGGCATATTTTCCCTCAGGATTTCTTTTACGTGCCGGTAAATATACCAGCACGGGGCTGGCGCATGTGACCACATTCAGATACCACCAGTTTGAGCCGGGATACAACCCGTCAACTAGAGTTCAGAAGGCCAGCGCTGTACCGTTGAGCTGTTCTATTAAACAGAACGGAAATAGCTAGAATTCGATATTTATCAGATGTTACGCAATGTTCGTAAATGTAATAACAACATGCTGTCAAGAAAGTTTGGGAAATATTCACAGCCGGTTTATTTGTTGCCGTTTCCTATCGTTACAAGAGATATCGTCACTATCTGCCCGGTGTATTCACAGAGTGTGAAAATGCTATCTGATACAGAATGTTTTATCTGTATTAGTCCGAATTACTAATCATTATTTGAAGCTATTGAATACAACGCCCAGAGGATTGAAGTATTGTACTACCCAAAAATTTGTCGGAAGAAAGTGTGAAAACGAAATATTTAGGCTGGCCATTTGACGTTCAAGCCCTATTATTGCACAAACTACCAGTTCTTCTGCAGACACACACGGCACCAGTGTTGCCAACCCATAAATATTTTCTCCACTAAATTTTAGTTGAAAATCCGCCAAATTCCGCTAAATTTCGAACTGAAGCAAAATAACACATACCAGCTCTTTTAATAAAAGAGATTAACTGAACACTCACCAGTTTCATAACAGGAGGCCATCATCATTTCCTCCCCGCAGTATATGCTCTGAAGCAGATGTGCTGGGTTGAGGGCCTGTGGTTTCATAAGAAGCTACATGGTAGTATTCTTTTTCAAAATATATGCTGGCAGTTCACAGTTTTTGATAAGTGCAGAAAGAAATAATGTCAAACAATTTCGCGTTCATATTGCACAGCTAATAGATGCAACGTCCGTGTTTGGGATCTTTGGGAAGCTCAACCAACTACTATTTTAAAGTTAAGTTATGTAACCACTCTTTACGAAATATCTGACTCCTTTTTAACCTTTCCTTTCGACAGATTATAGTACCAAAATTAACCTAATATCAAATGAAATACTATATCAAACACGACACTACCCGGCTCATCAAGAATACAGTAACGATGCAACAAATTCTGACTGAAGGTGTGGACCAGTGCTGGTCTAGAAAACGAGTGGTTGTACGCAGCATAAGTTCAATTCAACGGGATTAAGTAGACTATTATACCGTAGTAAGTTCTATATATTATTGTTTCTCCTGGTGATGAAAGATGATATAGTTACCGCTGAAAATCTTTAAAAGAAGTTTGAAAATCCGTTAAAAAATCCGCTGTCCGCTAAATGTAAAATTTATCCGCTGTTCCATTTGAATATCCGCCAAATTTAGCGGAAAATCCGCTGAATTGGCAACACTGCACGGCATCAGTGTCCACTTAGCGTGCGACAGAACTTATCAGGTTAATTTCTGAACAAGCATAGGACTAACCACTATCATCATCATCATCATCATCATCATTATCACAATGTCGTGGTGATGGATACAGGGAGTTTTCTTTTCTTTTTGCCTGTCAGTCGTCAAGTGATATCCATGGTCTGTACATAGATGGCTTTGCTTTCAATTACTCTTTTCACGAAATCAGCACTAACCAGCTAACCAACTGCATAACCGGCCTCGTGTAAATATAAACCTTGTCCAAGAAGTCAGTTGCTGCTGCTTAGAAATACATCCTTATTTTCAAAATTAAAAATACAGAAGCACAGAAAATTGTACGTGTAATCGAAACATTACCGGGCGAGTTGGCCGTGCGCGTAGAGGCGCGCGGCTGTGAGCTTGCATCCGAGAGATAGTAGGTTCGAATCCCACTATCGGCAGCCCTGAAAATGATTTTTCGTGGCTTCCCATTTTCACACCAGGCAAATGCTGGGGTTGTACCTTAAGGCCACGGCCGCTTCCTTCCAACTCCTAAGCCTTTCCTATCCCATCGTCGCCATAAGACCTATCTGTGTCGGTGCGACGTAAAGCCCCTAGAAAAAAAAATAATCGAAACATTTATCTGATAGTGTTTCTTTGAACTGTTGTTGGAAGCCTGCGTAAACACCGCCGTGAAGAACTTTTCAAGAATGATCCATTGTAGTTTTCAGTGCTCATACCGGGCGAGGTGACCGCGCGGTTAGGGGCGCGCAACTGTGAACTTGCAACCGGGTGATAGTGAGCTCGAACCCCACTGTCGGCAGCCCTGAGAATGACTTTCCGTGGTATCCCCATTTTCACACCAGGCAAATGCTGGGGCTGTACCTTAATTAAGGCCACGGCCGCTTCTTTCCTACTCCTAAGCCTTTCCTATCACATCGTCGCCGTAAGACCTATCTGTGTCGGTGCGACGTAAAGCAAATGGTAAGAAAAGTAGTGCTCTTACGCAACTTTGTTTGCTGATGTGAGCGAGACACGCCTGAATCCACGAACAGCCTTGGACTTACGTGTTCAGAATAATACTGTTTTCAGACTGCCCAAAATGTCTTGATTCTCCTTTCTTTGGGTATGTTGGGGAACTTTTTGTTGTTGTTGTTGTTGTTAATTCATAGATTGTTTGTTGGCTTATTTCTGCCACAGAGGAAGTTGGTCACTGTTTTAACATAATGACATGTTACCATATTAGACCACCTTGCATGGTTTAACTGGTTTGTTGAACCGTGTAGAAGCTTGTGGATATTTTGTTTTGTAGCTGTCGTCTTATCATTCCGTTTAATTTAACATTGTTATAGTTAAAGTTGGAAACACGGCACTCGAGGTAGTGAAACATGAGGTCTGCCTGCAATCCTTCCAGTGCACAAAATTCGCTTGAATGTTCTGGATTAATGGTTACTCAGGTGAGGTTCCCCTAATCCCGTCGAGTACCTATTCAGAACACAAATACAATTGTAGACATTGAATGTCTGTAACCAGTGCTTCCTTATATTCAATTTCATACAGTTTTCGAATGACGACCATTGGAGAACCATGGAGAGTCGATAACTTGTTATATATCCGTGTGTATCAGTTGTCGTTGGCAAATTTGATATAATCAATACTTGTTAAGACGAACATCTATAAACAGTACCTACTTCATTCCAATTTACGATGAAATTGGATGAGTCAATTCAATCGCTGTTAAAGAGAGATTCTCATATTTCATTAATCGAATGCCTGCAGTTCACAGGGCTGAGAATTTTTACCTTTCAATACTGTGGATATCAATTGAACTGTGCTTCTGTTGTTAAAATATGCTACAGATGTTGAAAATGATCATTAATTACTGTAGAATGATAGTATTGTGCCCTAGTTACGGGTGATAGCATTGAGGAGTGGTGGTGGTAGTTGTTTTAAGAGGAAGTACAACTGGGCAACCGTCCTCTATTAACATTCATCGGAGGGGAAAAATGAAAGGAATTCGACACATCGAAAAATGAAGAAAGACAAAAGCCACAAAGGGCGTGAAAATGAAGAACTCCCTTGGCCTCAGTCACCTAATACCGCCGGGGTCGGGTAGGACAGATGAAAGTGAGGAGCATTGTACAAATAGCCAGGACTCAGCTAAGCGCCCCGCCAACGCACGCTCCCGAGTTAAGAGCCTATCGGCCCCTTCTAGTCGCCTTGTGCGACAGGCATGGGAGATCGTGGGCGTTGCGTAATTATACTTGTATCTTGTCCGGCTCCATGGCTAAATGGTTAGCGTGCTGGCCTTTGGTCACAGGGGACCCGGGTTCGATTCCCGGTAGGGTCGGGAATTTTAACTATCATTGGCTAATTTCCCCGGCACGGGGGTTGGGCGTATGTGTCGTCTTCATCATCATTTCATCCTCATCACGACGCGCAGGTCGCCTACGGGTGTCAAATCAAAAGACCTGCACCTGGCGAGCCGAACATGTTCTCGGACACTTCCGGCGCTAAACGCCTACACAATTTCATTTTGACTTGTATCATGTGTATTTGGGAATAAGTTAACTGAACCGGACAAATATTATTATGCAAGGATTGCCAACCTTCGATCATATACCACATACCATTACACTCATCGACAAAGTCCATTGAATGTCTGTATCTCCAAGATCGTGATTCACAGAGATTTAAAAGAACTCAGACCCCATCGGTTGTTAAAAACAACATTTGCTGTAACTATATGGTTCAGTTCCCGATACTGCCAGAAATGTAAGATTGGCAGGAGGGCTGGTATGTGGTTAGAAAAGGTACATGCAGCTCATCTCCGTCGGGGGTGTACCTTGGGACGAAGACATTTATTCATTGACAATAAACCAGTTCAATAAAATCAAGAACTTCGGTGAGCGAACCCTACAATGGATCTTGAACAATTCCCCCGTGTATATCGGCCAATCGTCGTAATGCAGAAGGAAGAGGATGCTGTGAAAAAGCCAACGTTGTAACAGAATTTGCAAAGATATTTCGTCCGCTTCTGCAGAAAGCGAATTTGATGTCGTGGATCGCATGACACCCGAACAGATGCGGATCGCCCGAAACTGTATGGTGTCAGGTTCCTTTGTGAAGTATGGAGGAGCGTTCCCACACAAGAAACTTCCATAATCGATGAAATTAAATGTCGTATGGCTTTTAGTGCCGGGATATCCCAGGACGGGTTCGGCTCGCCAGGTGCTGGTCTTTCTTTTTGACTCGCGTAGGCGACCTGCGCGTCGTGATGAGGATGAAATGATGATGAAGACAACACATACACCCAGCCCCCGTGCCGTAGGAATTAACCAATTAAGGTTAAAATCCCCGACCCGGGCGGGAATCGAACCCGGGACCCTCTGAACCGAAGGCCTGTACGCTGACCGTTCAGCCAACGAGTCGGACTCCATGATCGATGATACGGCGTATCATAGAACGGTGCAGAATCAATAGTTTAAAGGGTCCGCTCCCTACCAGCTACGGGTCACAAAACGGAGAATATTAATGGCTTGCTGAATTTTTGGAAGTGTGTGTATAATATGGCAACTCCAAGTTAGAAGACCATCAGTGTACACTCTTTTAAAAAAGTTGCTTTCCGTCGCACCGACACAGACAGGTCTTACGGCGACGAAAGGATAGGTAAGGGTTAGGAGTGGGAAGGAAGCAGCCGTGGCCTTAAGGTACAGCTCCAGCATTTGGTTGGTGTGTAAATGGGAAACCACGGAAACTGTCTTCAGGGCTGTCGACAGTGGGGTTCGAACCCACTATCTCCCCAATACTGGATACTGGCCGCACTTAAGCGACTACAGATATCGAGCTCGGTACAGACCCTTAAAGCGTAATGATGGCTTTATTGGGAATGTGAATGGCCCTAAATGAATATCAGTAGGCTGAGGTAGAGTACACTTCCGAATAAAAACCACCACAATGGATTTCATTTAAGATCATTCAAGTCCGCTAGTATGCAACCATTTTGCCAGGTCACAATCCACATGCTGTAAGCGAAGAGATGTGACGTCGAAATTGGAGGATGTAGTGTAGATACATTCGTCGTTAGCGTATTGTAAAACGTGCACTGCGGGGCTAAACAGGTGCTCAAGGTCAGTGGTATAAAGTGTATGCAGAATCGGGATGTGCACAGCACACTGTGGAGGAGGACCATGCAAACGACTGTGCCCATCTCGTAGATACTTGTCGTTCATGTAATAATGTCTTAAGACCATATATACGTAAAAGCTGGAGGGATGTGTAATGCTATGCTGTAACTGCATGTGGACAATTACAGGTCCTGAAACATCTTACTCGCCCTGTACATTTTAGGGCGAGCTATGACCTCTGTCTACTGAAGTCTGTGTATCCCATAATAACTCTATCTCCAAGATCGCGATGCACATAGATTTAAAAGAAGTCAGACCTCATTATCTCAAAGATCGTGATTCACAGAGATTAAAAAGTACTTAGACCTCATCGGTAGTTACAACAACATTTGTAAACTTGTCGAGTGATTATATAGCCTACGCCAGGGCTGGGTTACGAAGTCATTAGGAACAAATGTGTATTCGAAAATCACTGTGGATATTATTGAATACGACAAATTGCCTAACATATCACCGGCAAACTAAAGAAATTACAGTTGTCAATTTATCGAGAGAGCTGAAACATGTGATTGCTCATGTAAGATCAATTTTTATATTCCTGTGGCTTGTTTTATGTGTTAGTCATACAGAACGAGCTGCAGATGCGATATTTTGCCAGAGGGCATATCTGATATTAACAGTAAAATTTAGGCCTTAATTGCAGAATCTGCAGAGTCATCGGTTACTTACTTTCGGTAGTTTGTCAGAGGGAGGGGTTGGGGGGTGATATGGAAGGCTAATGGATATCACTGTTGAATTATTTATTCATAATGCGCGTACTGAACTGTATTTTGACTATAATGATAAATCACTGTTGCAAGATGATCATAATCTATATATATAAAGTAGCTTGTCCTGACTGACTGACTGACTGACTGACTGACTGACTGATTCATCATCGCCGAGCCAAAACTACTGGACATAAAGAAATTAAATTTTGGGGATATATTCATATTAAGATGTAGGTGCTCGCTAAGAGAGGATTTTCGGATATTCCGTCGCTAAGGGGGTGAAAAGGGGGGTGAAATTTTAAAATGAGTGTGTTCATATCTCAAAACTTTAAAAGTTTAGAGATGTGAAAATTGGTATTTAGAATCTTCTTTAAAAATAAGGAAACACGTATTTTTTTGTTTTCAGACAATCCCAATAGCAGGGGTGAAAAAGGGTGAAAAAGGGGTTGAATGCCTAATCAGGATACCGGTGCTTATATCTCAGAAACTGAAGATATTACAGGCCTGAAAATTGGTACTTTTGATCTCTTTTAAAAATAAAGAAACACGTATTTTTCTGTTTTTGGAAAATCCAATTAATGGGAGGGTGAAAAGGGGGTGAATTTAAAAATGAGTGAATCTATATCTCCAAACTTTTAAAGTTTGCAGATGTAAAAATTGGTATTTAGAATCTTCATTAAAAATAAAGAAACACGCATTTTTTTTGTTTTCGGAAAATCGCAATAGGAATCGTGAAACGGGTGAAATAGGGGTTGAATGCCTTTAATGAGGCTACTTATATCTCAGAACCTGAAGATATTACAGACATGAAAATTGGTGTTTGGGATCTCTTTTAAAAATAAAGAAACACGTATTTTTTGTTTTTGGAAAATCCAATTAACGGGGGGGTGAAAAGGGGGAGATTTTTTAAAATGAGTGTATCTATATCTCAAAACTTTTAAAGTGTATTGATATAAAAATTGGTATTTAGAATCTCCTTTAAATATAAAGAAACACGTATTCTTTTGTTTTCGGAAAATCCCAATAGGAAGGGTGTAAAAGGGTGAATAATGGGTTGAATGACTTTAATGAGGCTACTTATATTTCAGAAGCTGAAGATATTACAGACCTGAAAATTGGTATTTGGGATCTACTTTAAAAGTAAAGAAACACGTATTTTTTCGTTTTTGGAAAATTCAAATATTGGGGGGTGAAAAGGGGGGTGACTTTTTAAAACTGAGAGTGTCTACATCTTAAAACTTTAAAATTTACAGATGTAAAATTTGGTAGTTAGAATCTCCTCTAAAAATAAAGGAACACGTATTCTTTTGTTTCCTGTAAATCGCAATAGGAGGGGTGTAAAAGGGTGAAAAATGGGTTGAATGCCTTTAATGAGGATACTTATATTTCAGAACCTTAAGATAATACAGAACTGAAAATTTGTATATGTGACCTCCTTTAAAAGTAAAGAAACACGTATTTTTTAGTTTTTGGAAAATCCAATTAATGGCGGTTAAACAGGAGTGAAAAATTGGGGTGAATTTTTTGAAAGGCTATATCTACAGAATATCTTGGAAGCGTAAAATGTTACAGACGTAAAAAGTGGGTGTTTGGAATCTCCTGTAAATGTAAAGAAACATAGGTGATTTGTTTTTGGAAACTCCTCTTAAGGGGAACTCAAAAGAGGTGAAATTTTAAAATGAGAATTTTTACAGTATATCTAAAAAAACTTAACATGTTACAGAAGTGAAAGTGGTATTTTTTTATCTCTATTATACATAACAAATCGTGTATTTTTACTTTTCGGAAATACCACTTGGGTGGTGGGGGTGGGTAAAAGTGACTGAAAATGGTGTTGAATTCTTTTAATTAGGCTACTGATATCTCAAGAATGAAGATGTTACAGACGTGAAATTTGATATTTGCAATCTGCTTTAAAAGTAAAGAAACACGTATTCTCGGAAAATCCAATGAAGTGGTAGAGGGGGGGGGTGAAAGAATTGAAAATTTAATTGACTTAATTGTATGAGAACGCATACATCTAATAAAAACTAAAGTTGTTACTGACGTGAAAATTCGTATTTAGATCTCCTTTAAAAACAAAGAAAAACGCGTTTTGGTGGGGAAACCATCTTGGAGGGTGGGAGTGTAAAGGAATTGAATTTCTTTCATGGGGACACATAAATCAAAAACTGAAGAAGTAAGAGTCGTGATAATTGGTATTTAGAAGATCTTTTACTATTAAAGAAACAAGTATTTTTTGCGGGAAAATTTACTTAGGGGGCGGGGGGAAGAGTAGTGTGAAATGAAGTCAAAAACGTAAATTATTTTTATGGGGATACTTATATCTCAAAACTGAAGGCAATAGACGTGAACAGTGGTGTTTGGAATCTCCTTTAAACATAAAGAAACAAGCCTTCTTTTAATTTCTTGGGGGGGGGCGGCGGGGGCGGGGGGCGGGGGGGGGGCAGTAAATAAACGTAACGGCGGTGGGGTGTAGAAGGAGGTGAGACCAATTGATTTTACTGTTCTTAATGTACTTATAAGTATCCTCCGTTGCTCAGGCGGCAGCGCGCCGGCCTCTCACAGCTGGGTTCCGTGGTTCAAATCCCGGTCACTCCATGTGACATTCGTGCTGGAAAAAACGGAGGCGGGACAGGTTTTTCTCCGGATACTCCGGTTTTCCCTGTCATCAGCCATTCCAGCAACACATAATAGTAATAATAATAATAATAATAATAATAATAATAATAATGTTCCGGACCGTCGTCAAATGTGCGGACCGCGCTGGAAAAGGCTCCTGGACGGGTAATGACTAAGAATGCAGTCCGGCTGCGGGTTCAGTGCCGCCAAAGCACCCAATATGACACCACGCCGGATCTCCTGAAGGAATTTATACATATTAAAATGATTATAGGAAAAGATGGCAAAGATTTACGGACCCAACTGACCGGGAGGAATACCTGAGACTAGACCGGGAAGTACGAAATCGATTGCTGGAAAGGAAGATTGAAAAATGGGAGGAAACGTGCCGTAATCTAATAGAAAACGAGTCAGATCGGGAATTTTGGTGGATTCTCGCAGAAAACGAGTCAGATCGCGAATTTCGGCGGATTATATATCTAAAACAATAAGCATTCAATTATAAATTTCAGTATAATACCGTAGCGAAGCACGGGTATCTTGCTAGTCTTTATATAAGGGAACTAGGACATCTTGGTCAACAGCACCGTGCACTTGATGTGTTTGAACGTTTCTGATAAGCGATGGTGTGTTCGGTGCAAGATATTGAAAAAAAAATGGAGTTGAGGATACGAATATGATTGTACGTTAGAACTACTGTAGTTCTGGTTTAGTTGAAAATTTGTAGTACAACACGTAAATGATAGATCACGTGATCTGCAAAACGTTATTGTTTCAATATAATAATCTTACAAGTTGTATGTCCCACCAACTACTTTTGCAGACTTCGGAGACACCCGTGTGCTGGAATGTATTCCCGCAAACGTTTTTTAACGTCTTGATCGTATTGGAACACTTCTGAGGCGGGACCGAACCCAATAACGTGAGCTCAGAAGGCCAGCATTCTACCGTTCGATCCACTCAGACTGGCAGTTATTGTTTCACATGAGGCTTCCGATCATCCCATTCATCAGCCACATTGTTCTTGCTATGCACTTGAATGATGTCCACTTACCAGTTGTCATCTCGGTACTTCGTGATGCCATTTCTTGAGCAAGGATTGGGGAAAGTATCCTGAGACTTACGATGAATTGCCCCAGCTCAGTGGATGTGAAATGACACAAGGAGGAATCACACTCAAAAGTTTTCGCGAAGAATTACATGTAAGTAGGGACGAGACGACAAAGTTTGCCTCCTGATCCTCATACGGTGTGTATTTTGGTTCGCACGGCTGTGCAACTAGGTGTAAATACATAATAGATCGTGTTTGGAATCAGATTTTTTAAACTAAAGCTATAGAATGATCTTTTTACTTGTTGCGAGAGCTAGAGGTAGGTCGCTCGCTGCTGGACCTAGGCTACAGCCCGGCGCCTAAAGCCATGCCAAAGCGCCACGCAACATTGCTCGACGCGGCAAGACAGGCCGGGCGTGGATCGATCCTGTGTGTGGAGCGAGAGAGACGGAGAGAACGCGACCTTGTGGCAGGCGAACGCTTTTAGCTCTCTTGGCGTGCACAGTGGGTTCGCCAAACGCCGTCCACCACACTAGGCCTATACTCTCATACATGGCGGTATTATGAACTACTGTACTTGCTATTTGCTTTACGTCGCACTGACACAGATAGGTCTTATGGCGACGATGGGATAGGAAAGGCCTAGGAGTTGGAAGGAAGCGGCCGTGGCCTTAATTATGGTACAGCCCCGGCATTTGCCTGGTGTGAAAATGAGAAACCACGGAAAACCATCTTCAAGGCTGCCGACAGTGAGACTCGAACCCACTATCTCCCGATTACTGGATACTGGCCGCACTTAAGCGACTGCAGCTATCGAGCTCGGTGTATTGTGAACTAGAGAAAATGATACTCTCATTCGGACGCAGTATGTTGAACAGCACCCTTCAGTAACTGCTTCTGAATAATAATATTGTTTTTACGTCCCACTAACTACTTTTGACAGTTTTCGGAGACGCCGAGGTGCCAGAATTTTGTCCCACGGTAATTCTTTTACGTGCCAGTAAATCTGCTGACACGAGGCTGAAGTATTTGGCACCTTCAAATACCATCGGATTGAGCCAGGGTCGAACTTGCCAGGTTGGGGTCAGAAGGCCAGCGCCTCAACCGTCTGAGCCTCTCAGCCCAGTTAACTGCTTCTTAATTATTTAATTGCTTTGAGAGTACATTAGACATGCTCTATCTATAAAATGAAATTGGGGTCTTTAGTTCGTCTTACACGGTAACCGTCCAAAATGTGGAATCGAGTTGCCGAATAAGACTCTGTCTGTTACGTAATCATTACGGAGGCTGGTTTGATCCTGAAATAACACCACCAAATGATTAACCCATGAGGTTATTGGGAAACCGCAAAAAACCGTTGGCGATTCAAAGATGAATTATACTAAGCAAGATGAGGATTGAGATGGTTTGCCGTTGCTTTCCTCACTGGACCAGAAAGTACTATTTCAGCATGACTGACCCTATGAGTAGCACCTTTCGTAACGTCCGGACGCACTAATGCTCCAAATGTAATTACTCAGCACCAGTCATATCTCAGCAGCTTCCATAATGTCACAGCCATACATGAGGCGGAGACTTCGGTGGTCGTTACAGTTTGCTCTCGTCTGTGCTAAGGGACTGATGCAAACATTCTGCATTCATCGAGCACCGGGCGCTCACATCTGGTAGAGGATATAAAATTGTGCCTCTGCACGAAACAGTAGCTACAAAGTGCAGGACGGAGCCACGCCAGCTGCATAAAATTAGAAAATCGTAAACACTGTACATGTGTAGCTGAGGATAAATGATCGTTTGCAGGTATAGGTTAAATATTGTATTGCTATTGAACTTAGGGCATATTCATGAACACAATGAACATTATGGCTGATTTTGGGACCGCACATAGATGTATTTGATCCAAAACCGCTGACAAAATTCGGTAGTTATAATCAAGCGAATACTCTGAAACGGCGACTACATGATAAGTTTGAGATCCTGCGTGAATATGAGAACTGGTTTTTGTTTTACCCAACTCAGCGCGGCGTGAACAGTCGTCATCTAAGGCCTTCGCTGAATGCATGTACAAATTTCTAAGTAGAAGTAAAATTAAGCAACATTTTCTGTGTTACTTTCTAGTATTTTTCCAAGCGAATTGTTGTGATTTTTGAAATGGGTAACGTTGAGCCAGGTATGTCCTATTATTAGACCTACTTTCAAATGTTTATAATTGTAGTAATTTAGTTATAACTGTATGATTTTGAAACTGACAAAAAATACATATTGTGTCACCTAAAAACACAATTTCGAGTTAATTAATGTTCCGGACATTCCGGGTTATGCTTTTCTTTTAATATGTTAGTTTCAGTCATCTAGGCTACTTACCGAATATTTGAATTTTAGGTGCCAAAAAGGGCCAATTTATTTTATATTATGTGTTTTAGTGCAGCCTATGTTTGTTAAGAAAAACGATAAGTTTGCAGTTGGTCGTATCATTTCTCATTTTCTTACTGTTTAGGAACTTCTAATGTGAAGATTGTTACTCGAGAATTTGTATTTAATCCTGAGCAGGATTTGTGAAAAAAGTCGATATATTTCGAAATGACCCTAGTTTTCCTACAGAGCAAAAAACTGAATTTGTTAAAAGATTTTCGTGAATTAAATCTGAAATTATGTCTAAGTGGTAAGCTGCTAAAAGTGCATAATGTTTTCTTGAATAAGAACTACAAATGGCTACAAGGAACGATAGAAATATCTTGTAAGGAAGTCACTAATGTAACTGTTGTTCACCCGCAAAGGCGTTTTGAAGGCCAGACAGATAGCAAGCAGTAAACCCGGAAAACAGAACATACAAGGACGAGTAATGAGGCCTAAAAGCTGTTAAATGCAGTATGAATCACTCATGGGCTACAATATTGGTACAACTCAAAAAAATAACAAATCGGAGTAACTTGGCAGGTTCGATCCTGGCTCAGTCCGGTGGTATTTTAAGGTGCTCAAATACGTCAGCCTCGTGTCGGTAGATTGACTGGCACGTAAAAGAACTCCTGCGGGACAAAATTCCGGCACCTCGGCGTCTCCGAAAACCGTAAAAGTAGTTAGTGGGACGTAAAGCAAATATTAGTATTATTATTATTATTATTATTATTATTATTATTATTATTATTATTATTATTTAGAAATCGGAGTTATTGTGGACCCTTGTACAGTCCGTAAATTTGTTTCATGATTATTATAAGCCGCAAACTCCCAAGATAGTCCAACATGATCTGTTAGAAAAATGTCAATAATAGTGACACATCTCGTGGCTTCGGCAAGGAGAATGAAGGAGCAATGTTTAAGGAACGGTTTTATTAACTGAACTTCTATCGAGCCATTTAGTATGGCTTACTCTTTATTTCATAGATTAATCGTATGATTTCTGCATTTCGCTGCTAATGTACTAATTTATCTTAGAACTTGATTTTTTAAGTTGTGCCACTTTTGCAGCCCATGAGGGAAATGCTGCTGCGGGAGCAAGAGAACTTGGAACACACGTAGTGAACGACATCATGACTACTCCATCACGCGGTGACAAGTACAAAAATCATATTGGAAACGTGATCCATTGCCGTCAGTTAGTAAGCAACTAACCACAACAGGTGTTGTGTTGATGTTTGTTGAAGCGTCTTTAAGTAGAAGACAATATGAGATTATTCGAGAAACTTCTAAAGGTACAGTATTGCTACAGTATTTTGCAAAAAGCGAAAAAGAGATTGCTATCCTGTAAAAGAATCCTACAGGTTTACTGAAACTTGTACAGAGGTTGATTTACAGGCATTATTGAACTATACCGTAGAGAGACTTATGTTCTACTTAAACGATGTTGTTGTGAAGTATTAACAACTGAAGAATTAGCTTCCCTTGTACTGAAATGCAAGTGGGGCTGTGGTGGATTGCAACAAGCTCAGTATAAACAAAAGTTTTAAAATAGCAGTGTTTCGGCTCCAATATCATTCTGTCTTCTCTATTTCCTTTGCGACTATCTTGCTTTAAAATGGAACATAACGTGATTTGGCAAAATCCTACTCCTTGATAGCCTCGGTTTTGTCGTCCTATCAAGATAAAGTTTATATATGAGACGTCAGATATAACTTAAGAAGAAATGAACCACTACACCAACAAAAGTAAGTCCTTAAATGCAACATTAATTCTAAAAGAAACAGTTGTAAAGCACACGATGCTTTCGGCAGTATTTGATAAAGTGTGTAATGCAATTAACAGATACTATTTCAATCATGAGATGTTACATTTGTAAAGCTACATCAAAGCAGTTCAGTGATTTGTCAAGATATAATGAAGTAGCCTAAATACTGAAAATTCAACATTTGTTTGGTAGATATTACTTGCCCGAATAAGATTTTCTGAAACTTTACTCCATCTTTCTTATAAGATTCCTGTTCAGAAGACCTGAAGAAGATAAAAGAATAATAAATGAAAGGGAAACTAGAATCATACAGCAGAAATTTAGAACAGAACATGGACTCATTTTTGATGTACCGAAATTCCAGTATGGCAACAATACAAGCCGACGGTTTTTCGCCAATTCTGAAACGTCCGTAATGGTCACAGGTATCGACAAAAGCCTCGTAGAAGGACTTGGCACTGTCTTAGAGATGATTTCCAGTGGACACATTATCATCATTCCTCACGTTATGTACCCCCTGTGGGTGGAGGACGCAGATATGAGGAATACATTCACAGTATCCCCTGCCTGTCGTAAGAGGCGACTAAAAGGGGCGACCAATGGATGATCGAATTAGAGTCGTGAGACTACTTGTCATTAGTATCACTACGCGGGGAACACCATGGGTCGCTTTTACTTGCGCGTAGTACCACTACAGTATGTTAGGTACAAAATATGTTTGTGATTAGTAGCAACAGAGTGCGCTGCCGGCTTTTACAGTACCTGTGATTAGTACCACTATATCAGCGACACCATGGTTCTGGCTTGCCTATGATTAGTACCCACTATATGAGGAATACCACGGGATAGTACAGGTCCCTGTGGTTAGTACAGTGCTGTGATGAACACCATAGGTTTGCGTTGCCTGTAAATGACGCCGCAATGTGTGATACACCATAGGTCTGTGTTACATGTGCTAATTTAATTACCTGTGAGTAGTACCATAATGTCTGGAATACCGCGAGTCTACGCTACTTTTGATTAGTACCGCAACGTGACAAATACTATGGTTCTACTTTACTAGCGATAAGTACCATTATGAGAGGCCGATGACTTGGATTGTGGACCCCTTTAGACTACAAGCATCATTGGTTCAGGATTGTGCTATAGAAGCAGTGCCTTGGTCAGTAATATTATTGTTTTTCGTCAGTTTATGTGAATGGAAGGCATTGCGGGGCGGATCCACTGATTGTTTTAAATTCATATCCATCCATTCATTCTTCATCCTCACGTTTTGAATTCTGGTCAGTGGAGGATTTTGAACTTTTAATTTGTCATTACATTTCGTACCATTAGGGGCCGATGACCTAGATGTTAGGCCCCTTTAAACAACAAGCATCATCATCATCATCATCATCATCATCAACCTCACGTTATAGACACACGGTACTATTATATTCCGTCCACAGAGTCTACGAAGTAGGTCCGCGCATGTCAGTCACACGGAGGACGTGAGGGAACGTAATAAGCGGAGCCAAGCAGCTGAATAACGACTCTGCAGATGTGCCTGCAGATTACGAGGTATCGTGTGGTCAGCAGGACGAATCCTCTCGACCATTATTCTTGGCTTTCTAGACCGGGGCCGCCATCTCACCGTCAGATAGCTTCTCAAATATAATCATGTAGGCTGAGTGGACCTCGAACCATTGTTCTGATCCAGGTAAACGTCCCTGACCTGGCCGGGAATCGGAACTCGTGTCCTCCGAGTAAGAGGCAGGCAAGCTACTCTTACACCGTGGGGTCGGCACTCTTGTCTAATAACGTGTATTACTGTGTGTTTTTGCGTGTTACTGTAATTGTCTGGAGTTAGGTGCTCCTGAACTTCAGTTAAGGTACTGTACTGTCCAGATTTACTTGGAATGGATGTGGGAAATGTATACTTCAAGTGACCACGGAACATTACCACTCTTCAGTGTTTTCGTGGCACGCTTCTTAGCGTATATGCCTCAGCTCACGAGTCATTTGTGCAAGTATGGAAGAGCATACTTGACGTAAGCCGCAGTGAATGTTTGAGAGCACGACGTGCTATTACGTGAGTTACGCACTTCCTGTCGTTTCGGCTTGTTTGTTTTGCCGATTTCGTTTAGCCACATATTGTTTATTCTGAAAATGATCCTGATGGTCAAATTGGACAAGATTGTCCCTCTAACCATCCAGGTTGAAAACCCAGCGATGCTCTATTCAAGACCGAAGGAATGTTCTGAATTAATATTGCATGGTACGTACTCTGAAATTACATTAACTGATGATCAAGATTCTATAGGTTTTAAATTAAACAACAATCCCCATATAATAAGTTATTTAAGTGGCACTGGTATATAAATTTGCGACCTGAACTAGCATCAGCTTGGCAGTCTTTAGTGACCGGATTGTTTAAGATGTAAGAAATAAAGGTATAGCACAATATGTTTACGTGTAGATGGTTAAACTCTAAGATCACAAGCCTAATTAAAAATCGCAAATGAAGTTCGCATCTATGAAAATGAATATGTTGGTAAAGTAAACTACATCTGTGGAAGAAGAAACAAGTTTTCTGATTCCGAATAATGAGTCCAACAGAATTGATCATCATTGTTACATCACCTTCTTCCATGTTGCGAATTTACGAAGAGAAATACCTGCAAGTTTCACCCAAGCTAAGCCATAAGAATTTCGACTACGTTACGACAAAATTCGGGTTCAGTATCGGAATAAAACAAAAGAAATGACTTGCATGAGCTTAGCTGCTGTGTGACGTGCTTTCATTGTCTCTTCAAATCAGAAATGATATTTCGTGATTTGCACTTTAAACTCCAGAAAACTGCTGAAGTTATAGCCGCATTCTTGCAATTCCTAGTTTCGGTTAATTACAACATTCATAACAGTGGACTGCTTGGTAACCTGGGTTACCATACAATATTCTCGGGTAGTTAGTACATGTGATTGTTAGCGACGTCTCAAGTAAAACAATGCACAGCGGAAACCAGGAGGATTTTGAAGGAAATAAAGAATGAAGAAGAAGAAGAGCATAGCGCTGGCAGGAACAAAATTAGATTCCATTTGAGACTTCGTTATTGCCACTCATGTAGTTCCGGGCCCTGTTCCGAATCGTTGAAATCTATACTCCTGTAATTGCACATTCGAAAATGACATTAGCCCATGTCTCATTTGAAAACGAGTGACTGGGTTTGACAGTGTGTATGATAGGTATAATAGGTACATGCATACGGAGCATTTCTATTTCAGTGTGTGCTTCAAACTCGTTCACTCTCTTCCATGTCGCTTTCACTGGTGGTGTTAATAATCGAAGTCGCGAGCGTGCGTAAATATCGGCGTCTGACTGAAATATACTTCACATGACATGCTGTAATTCGCATACATCTCATTTCAACAGAGAACTCATGCAGGACAGAATTCCAATAATGTTATGTATATAACGCCTCTTCAGTTATTGTAGATGTTTTCGGCATTTTGCATCCAAGTTCTACTGCATAACATGCTGGAAGTCAACGACAGAGTGTTGTCGCACTCAAACACACCTAAATGTCACCAACCTCACCTGGGTTCAAACCCGTTATCTTGGAAACAGTAGGAAATAACAGACTGTGTCTCTGAGGGTGGAACATATAGCTATTATTATTATTATTATTATTATTATTATTATTATTATTATTATTATTATTATCATCATCGTTTCGCCCCAGTGTACCAGTGGGCTTGTCAGTTTTATTGCCACAAGTTTCCAAGACGCTGGCGGCTAGATCGCCGTTGACACAACTGCAAGCTTCCTATGAAGGGCAATGCAGTGACACTGCACTAGGGGAAGTACAGTATATAGGCTAGTTCCACTTGTATAAATGCCTGCCTAAGGCTTTTACTGTTGAAAAGTTCTCCATCTAAGATCGGTCTACGCCACTGACTAAACTTCATGAATCGGTGTAAACTAAATATAGAGTAACCATATCCATTTCCTGTATACTCTGTTACTCGATCACTTTCCACCACTTCCCCATTTTCACACCAGGTAAATGCTGGGGCTGTACCTTAATTAAGGCCACGGCCACTTCCTTCGCATTCGTAGGCCTTTCCCGTCCCATCGTCGCCATAAGACCTATCTGTGTCGGTGCGACGTAAAGCAAATAACAAAAAAAGAACTTTCTACCACTGCCACGTTACCGGACGAGTTGGCCGTGCGGTTAGGGTCGCACAGCTGTGAGCTTGCATCCGGGATATAGTGGGTTCGAGCCCCACTGTCGGCAGACCTGAAGATGGTTTTCCGTGGTTTCCCATTTTCACACCAGGCAAATGCTGGGGCTGTACCTTAATTAAGGCCACGGCTGTTTCTTTTCTACTCCTAAGCCTTTCCTATCCCATCGTCGCCATAAGACCTATCTGTATCGGTGCGTCGTAAAGGAAATTGTAAGTAAAAGTATTTCCACCACTTCAAACACACTGTCCCTTTCGGTGTTGCGTATGAACCCGCCCATTATAAAACACTGCCTGAAGCCCTAGAGTTCGGCAGCTTTCTCCTAGGTCATGTTAAGTTACGTATTTAACCTATATCGGAATATTTTATTGTTTAAAGTGATAATTATAATGATTTGATTTCCTAGAGTAATTTATGAAGGGTATTAAGTTGCCTAATTTTGTGTTCATTTGTTGCAGGTAAGATGACCAGCGCCCCATAGAGGCTCACTATAGTGCAATCGTAAGTACTCTTAATACAGTATATACTCGCTACTGAATAAACAAATTGAGTCTTTATAAAGACGCGGATTGCCCGCCGGGATTAGATTTCGCAACCTTGAGCACAAGAGGAAAGTACCTAATCAACTGTATATCTCACCCGAGCTCGTGAAGATGGGATGTACAGTAAGTTGTATGAAACGAAATAATATTTAGATTCACAGTGATCTAGGTTTACAAATCCATGATCCAAAATTTAAATACGAAAGGTATTGAAATCAATTGACGGCGTTCAGCACCACTTAAAGAATTGTAAACTCTTACTGTTTGACCTTTAGATCCAGCCTTTAAAGATACTCTGGCCCAACAGTAAGTGGCATCATATTGTGTAATGTTTTGCCAGTTATTGCAGGATAGTGAAGAATAAGGTACCTAACCAACCCCTGTACTCAGGAAGTGTGTGGTCATGAAAATTGGTCTAGACATCCACAAAAAAAGTTTTTTCGGTACTCTTTGAAAATATCCGCCTATATGATGTAGTGAGTATTGTGATTAGATGCCACCTCTGGAGGCCCGGGTTCGATTCCCGGCTCTGCCACAAAATTTTAAATGGAATACAAGGACTGGAATGGGGTCCACTCAGCCTCGGAAGGTCAACTGAGTAGAGGACGGTTCGATTCCCACTTCAGTCATCCTCCAAGTGGTTTCCCGTGTGTTCCCACTGCTCCTCCAGACAAATGCCGTGCCACGGCCGCTTCCTTCCCTCTTCATTGCCTGTCGCTTCCAGTCTTCCCATACCCCACAAGGCCTCTGTTCAGCATAGTATGTGAGGCTGCCTGGGAGAGGTACTGATCCTCCTTCCAGTTGTATCCTCGACCAAATGTCTCACGCTTCAGAACACTGCCCTTGAGGCGGTAGAGGTGGGATTCCTCGCTGAGTCCGGGAGAGAAATCAAACCTGAACGATAAACTGACACAATAAAAAACGACTCTGAAAATATACACAGTTAAAAAAATAGGGGAACATGTTTTGTAATGTCTGGTATGTGGACGTTAATTTGGTAGATGGTGTTCCAATGGTCGTACAGCATACCTTGAGACCTTAGCTACTCAAGGTATATCAAATCGAACTTATACTCCATTTGTAGGCGTAGCCATGCATTAAACTGTCAGGTGACTCCTCAGAATAAAGAGAATAGCGGTGCGTCCGTGTGTCGTTGTGCGGTGCACAGACTACTGCGGTCATTTGAGCACGTTGTACCTAAACCAGCATATCCTATTAGACATCTTAACGAATTCTAGTCGCAAGGGCCGTCACTTTGATCCAGGAAGGTTGGACTTTACGTCATGTTGCTGTGGATCTCAATGTGTCTCCGTCAGTTATTCAACGCTTGTGGAATCGCTACAGTGAGACAAGCCAGTTCACAAGGAGGGCTGTACAAGGTCGTGGACGCATGACAACCCCACACGATGACAGATATCTGACGATCTGTGCGTTGCGGCGTCGTTCAACTGCCAGAGAACTGCAACAAGACCTCAGGAGGATCACTGGAGTCACAGTGTCTGACCAGACAGTAAGGAACAGGTTAAGAGAAGTGTCCTTACGACCCAGACGTCCTGTTAGACTGCCCCGTTTAACGCAGCAACATCGCGCAGCTCGCCTTCTGTTTGCCCGTACCCACGTCAACTGGCAACTTCGCCAATGGAGACCTGTGTTGTTCACAGACCAGTCCAGATTTCCCCTGACACAGTGCGATGGACGTTAGCATGTATGTAGATGCCGTAGTAAGCAATCCAGGAAGGCGACCGATTCGGACAAGGTTCTGTGATAGTGTGGGGTGGCATCAGTAGCCTATTGATGGCCGTACGGATCTTGGCGTCATCCGTGCTAATCTTACCGCTGCGGGGTACTTCGAGCAGATACTGCTACAGCATGTGTTGGCTGCTGCATACGGTGTTGCCCCTGAATTCGTACTCATGCACGATAATGCCAGTGCTCATGTAGCTTGCATCACCAGAGGTGTCTTGCGAGATCTGGACATTCAAGAGATGGAATGGGCAGCAATGAGTCCCGACCTTAGTCCCATCGAGCATGTGTGAGATAGGCTTGACAGAAGTGTTCGTGGGTGCCCTGTTCCACCACAGGCTCTCATTGAAGAATGGGACCTGATACCGCAACGTGACCTCCGTCGACTTATGCGGAGCGTGCCACGTAGGTGCCAAGCTGTGAGAGACTTTGGGTCGGGGATACAACTGGGGAGGAGGACCAGTGCCTCGCCCAGGCGGCCTCACCTGCTGTGCTGAACAGGGGCCTTGTTGGGGATGGGAAGATTGGGATAGACAGGGAAGAGGGAAGGAAGCGGCCGTGGCCTTAAGTTAGGTACCATCCCGACATTTGCCTGGAGGAAAAGTGGAAAAGCACGGAAAACCACTTCGAGGATGCCTGAGGTGGGAATCGAACCCACCTCTACTCATTTGATTTCCCGAGGCTGAGTGTACACCGTTCCAGCCCTCGTACCACTTTTCAAATTTTGTGGCAGAGCCGGGAATGAAACCCGGGCCTCCGGGGGTGGCAGGCAGCTAATCACATTAACCACTACACCACAGAGGCGGACTTCATTTAATTAATAATGTCTATTGTAAGCTAAGGATAACTCGGTTCACACTCGTGATATAAATAAATGCTTGCACTAATACAAATCAATAAGTGTAAGATACATGTCCTAGACTATATAACTATGTAAATGTCTAGAACAAAATCAGAAAATATCTTAGAAACTACAATAGAGATAGGGTGTACATAGTGTCTAGGCGTAATTGTAACATTAATGTAGTAATAGATAAATTCATTGTAACAAGAAAATCATGCGTGTATCAGAATAGTTCGGATTGCAATAAATGATTATTCTCTTCCCAGTTCCTGGTGATCTGGAATTAGGGGATGGGAGTATTCTATTCTATTCTGTTCTATTCTGTTACTACCATTGTCTCTGCTGTATCAGTCTTCAGATAAAACCTATTATGAACATATTCATACACTTCATCTTGTTTGTTAAATATCTTGTTCATATGCAATACATCTCTCGTGTAGTAGCAGTAACGAAACGCTCTGTTTAATAATAATCTCTTGGGTTTGTGCCACGCAACTAGTTTCGCTGTTTCGGAGGCGCCTAGATGCCAGAATTTTATCCCACAGGAGTTCTTTTATGTACCAGTAAATGTATCGACACGGGGCTACGTTTTTGAGCACCTTCAAATACCACCAGACTAAGCCGGGATCGAACCCTCCAACTTTAGGTCAGAACATCAGCGCTCTACCGTTTGGGCTTTCCAGCGCGGCTTTTTTGTTTTTAAAGTAGTACACTACATCGGTACTCGTATGTTATGACAGGGGAAGAACAGTACAGTTGTATTTCATAAAGGCAAATAACGTTGTATTAATGCTTTCTTGTTATTCGTTTATGTAGGATAGAAAGAAACTGTTTATCTGGGTGATCCTCCGCATCACGTACCTGTCAAGTCAACGATAGGTACCCTCAGGAAATGCGCCTTTCACTTTGATGCCTTTCACTGTGTTAAGGGTTGAAATACAAGAAAAGAAAGCTCCTCACTATGCTCCTTGTCTTTTTCATAGGTCCTTTTGTAGATAATTTATTTCAGACGTCTAAATCATACATTTCTTCGTTGTTTCAATCAAGAAAAGCCACGTTTCATTCGGTTTCCAAACCCTGTTTGCCCCGTAAGACTAATAATTGTGGTACAAGATTTTACTACAACAACATTTAATGCATTTAATGCAGGCTACACCGCACTAAACCAAACCAAACCAAACCAAACCACATGACGCAACAGCCCCTAAGGGCCTTGGCATACCAAGCGACCGCTGCTCAGCCCGAAGGCCTGCAGATTATGAGGTGTCGTGTGGTCAGCATGACGAATCCTCTCGGCCGTGATTCTTTGCTTCCTAGACCGGGCCGCCATCTCACCGTCAGATAACTCCTCAATTTTATCACGTAACACCGTACTACCGGTTTAAATATTCCAATCCTTTATGTGAGGTTGCAGCAACAACAGCAGCAATTTGCTTACGTTGGGATTTTAAGACAAGCACCGCTATCCTCTTATCAGCTGAATCCCACCCCTCCTCAACCCTGCCATCAGTGCCAACAGGCAACGTAATGCTTGAATTACGCAACAACTTTCCCTCACCAACTTTGCTACGCACCAACCCTGTCTGCTTACAGCCAGACACTTGCTGTCTGAACGAGTTATTGAAAACTTAAAAACATTGACTTTTGAATATGTAATTTTAAATGTAATGATGGCCTACAATTTCCTCGCGTAGGTTTGTCAAAATAGTCTCTTCTATCTCCTATGAGTAAAAGTAATTTTAAAAGTAAATTAAGTAAAGAAATGTTTGATGCTGACTCAAACCTGTGCACTTTACATTATGACGCTAGCGCCTTGACCACTGTGTTACTGTAACACTTCTCTGAACGCTGGTCTGTACGATGGGTTTTATTGGCGTCTGAAAAAATGGGACTCTAAAATCTCTAAATCTGATCGTGAGAAATTCCAAATAGGTACTGATTTCGTATCCATGTAGATTAACCTCACGAATTTCGACAAAATCGATGTCCGCCACACTATAAATCACTTTTAAGTATATGAAGAATGTATCTTTCACTTTGTCATTCGGACATATTGTTATACCTTCGCCATAATTAAATTAAAATGTGACATTGTTATTCTCGATCCGTATCGTACGGACAGCAGCTTCTTTACTCGCAGAACTTGGCCTGGTCGTAAATAAGCTAAAGTGATCACTCCATAAGCATAGAGTATGTGCTGTGTGGACTAATCGCTAGTTGGGTGCACACACATACCGATTATTGCTCATGCTTCAGTTATTTGTTGAGAAAGATTTTCAAGCAAAATACCCCACAACTGTCACGCCTCTTCTGCTTAAAAGTCTTTTAATAAACGAATCTGCTCCTTGAAGCAAGCACAATTCCACCGATGTTGCTGGTTTATGGTTTTTGACTTTTAGCCTCTCTGATGTTGTCGATGTTCTAATTTGAGAACAGGGTTTGGAAACCGATTGAAACGTGTTTTTTTAATATTTTAATATTGTTTCACCGAGCGAGTTGGCTGCATGGTACATGCTGTTCAGCTTTTTCCTATATTTTTTTCTACAGGTTTAACAGTTTGTTATTCATTATGGCTAGTATATTTTTCGATAACAGGTGAATTTAATTCTACTTCATTCCACCCTTTAAATAATGAGGATTGAGTTATGATTCGTAAACATGGTAATGGTTTTTTTCAAACATTTAGAATTTTATAATGTTAAAGTATATATTTATGATTTTTTTAATCCCACTGTGTTTTTTTTTATTATTGATGGGTGGTTCAGTCTTCGATGTATTTTATAGCTTTTGTGTTTTTTATGTGTCATATCCGGAGATTATAGTAATTTAAGTTATTTTTGTTGTGATATTTTGTCTTATGGACTTACTTGCATTGAGTTTTTTAATTTGTGCTTTGAGTTTATTTTTAGGATGATAATTTTCTTAATTTCACACTAGAATTTATGTCAGGTCAAGGTGCAACTTATGGTCAAGTAAGAAGAACTTAAATAGATCTTGCATTGAAAAGGTGCGTTTGAGATTTGGTTAATAGGATAGAATTGAATTCCACGAAATATTTATTGGCAGTAAAGGGGAGAATGAGGAGGATGGCAATGGATATAACCAAGGCAATTACACCTCCTACCGGGCGAGTTGGCCGTGCGGTCAGGGGCACGCGGCTGTGAGCTTGCATCCGGGAGGTAGTGGGTTCGAATCCCACTGTCGGCAGCCCTGAAGATGGTTTTCCGTGGTTTCCCATTTTCACACCAGGCAAATGCTGGCGCTGTACGTTAAGGCCACGGCCGCTTTCTTCCAACTCCTAGGCCTTTCCTATCCCATCGTCGCCATAAGACCTATCTGTGTCGGTGCGACGTAAAGCAACTAGCAACAAAAAATTACACCTAGCTTTTTAGGGATTGATCAGAGAATGGCGTAGGCAAAGAGGAAAAATCCTTCCGGTTGGATGTGAATTGGAGTTACTAGTGGGCTCGAGCACACTGTCAGCCGTCCCGAACAAGATACCGGTATTTAGAGTAGAAAGTAAACTCGTGTCCTCATCCCGAGGTGGTGCAGCTCTTTCCAGGCACACCTCAAAAGAGTTGAGCTGCATGTACCATTTTAACCACATACCAGCCCTCCTGCCATTCTTAAATTTCTGGTAGTACCGGGAATCGAACCCGGGCCCCCGACGACGGCAGCTAATAACACTAACCGTTACGCTACGGAAGCGTGCGTATTTAGAGTAAAGCCGCTATTAGCCGAGGGCAATTGCGCCACTAGTTGCCAGAGGATTTAAGTACCGGGCGATCAGTGGTGCAACTTGTGAATAATTGCTCAATTCACATCGGGCGAAGAGAGAGAGAGAGAGAGAGAGAGAGAGAGAGAGAGAGGAGAGAGAGAGAGAGAGAGAGAGAGAGAGAGAGAGAGAGAGAGAGAGAGAGAGTGTGTGTCTCCTATGATGTACTTCTTCTCCTTGCTCTTTAAAAAAAAAATTAAAAGCGGAAGGTTTAGGAAAATGCGAAAACATCCTATGTCTGTTTCTCGACTCGCTAGAGGATTATATTATACATTGGTTAACGATCTAACTGCGGGCTACAGTAAAGTTTTCAGTTGTCGTCGCATGCCGAAATCGTCATTTATTATTTGATAGGCTGCATAGAAGAAGATAAAACAGGAAACGACACAGGACTAAACAAGCGTTTCCCAGCAGAAGAAAAATTGGTCTCCACACTGAAGTAAGTCGTGCCATAGTCGTTACTTTGTTTCTCATAATAAATATTGAAAAATTGAAAATTTGAAAAATCTTATTCAAATGCATCACAAATTATTTTGGTCAATCATTAGTAACTGACTCATTATCTCCTTTGATGAGGTTGACGTCAGGAAGGGCACTCGGTCGTAAAAACTGGCTGCGAAGATTCATCTCGCTTCATACCCGACCCGTAGAGAAACGGAACAAGGGGTGGAGATACATACATACATACATACATACATACATACATACATACATACATACATACATACATACATACATTAGTTACTGACGGTGTCGTTGACGAGCTCGATAGCTGCAGTCGCTTAAGTGCGACCAGTATCCAGTATTCGGGAGATAGTAGGTTCGAATCCCACTGTCGGCAGCCCTGAAAATGATTTTCTGTGTTTTCCCATTTTCACACCAGGCAAATGCTGGGGCTGTACCTTAATTAAAGCCACGGCCGCTTCCTTCCCACTCCTAGCCCTTCCCTATCCCATCGTCGCCATAAGACCTATCTGTGTCAGTGCGACGTAAAGCAACTAGCATTGTTGTTGAGCGCTAACTGATTCTTACTAACGAATTATATTTAAAATAATTCTAGTTAGAAAAACATGAATGATATTTAATATACAATTATTTCTATACAATTATCACAGAATGGCGTAGGCAAAGAGGAAATAAATATCCTTCTGGTTGGATGTGAATTGGAGTTACTAGTGGGCTCGAGCATCACTGTCAATGCGATGAAAATAATTTTAGTAACTAGTAGTAAATAAAGTAGGTAAAAACCAGCAACTTATGTTTATTGTACAACTTTAATTAATGTTAAGTATTCTCTTATAAAAATACCGAGTAAGCTCTTGTGTCTATAATATTTAGAATTTTCTAAATAAAACTTCTTATTTTTCTTCTTCTTCTTTATCTGTTTACCCTCCATGGTAGGATATTCCCTCGGACTCAGCGAGGTATCCCACCTCTACCGCCTCAAAGGCAGTGTCCTGGAGGATGACCAGTACCTCGCCCAGCCGGCCTCATCTGCTATGCTGAACAAGGGCGTTACTGGGGGATGGGAAGGTTGGAAGGGTTAGACAAGGAAGAGGGAACGAAGCGGCCGTGGCCTTCAGTTAGGTACCATCCCGGCATTTGCCTGGAGGAGAAGTGGGAAACCACGGAAAACCACTTCCAGGATGGCTGAGGTGGGAATCGAACCCACCTCTACTCAGTTGACTTCCCGAGGCTGAGTGGACCCCGTTCCAGCCCTCGTACCACTTTTCAAATTTTTTGGCAGACCCGGGAATCGAACGGGGCCTCCGGGGATGGCAGCTAATCACACTAACCACTGCACCACAGAGGCGTACCTAAATAAAACTTCAGGTCTACAAAACGTTATTTGCTCTTCAGTTTACCCGATCCATCTAAGCTATAATTCACTAATATAGCAAGACAAAGAAACAATGGTACGAATTTAATTGATATAGATTTTTTATTATAAATATTACACATTTCTACTTTGAATAGTACAAATAAAATAAAAATACCGAGAACACACTTCTCGCCCAGGGGTTTTTCTGCGAATTCCGGAATGAAGTTCTTTCAAATATTCTTCCAAGAATTCTGATTTTCTACTTTGTCTCCGTAGGTTTCAGTCTCAAATGGCCGGTTTTCTTTCAACCTCAAAAATGAATTCTTCAGTATTTATTCGACTTTCTTTTTTTATTTATTTCTTTTTGCCTTTTTTACAATGTGCTTTACGCACCGCCACAGATAGGTCTTATGACGACGATGAGATAGGAAAAGGCTAGGCGTGGGGAGAAAACGACAGTGACCTTAATTAAGGTACAGCCCCAGCATATTTCTGGTGTGAAAATGGAAGACCACGGAAAACAATCGTCAGGGCTGCCGACAGTAGGGTCGAACCGACTATTACCCGAATGCAAGCGGATAGCTACGTGATATCAAACAGCACCACCACTTGCTCGATCAGTATTCGACTTTCAAATAGTTTTATCATCTCCTTCATTTGTTGTGCTAGTTTGTTTGATGTTTCCATGTTCATTAAAAGAATTATCAAAATTTTTGGTAATGCACATGAAGGAGTGCACTCTACCACCAACAAGCTAATGAAATATGTGGGTGGAGAGCACAAGCTCGAGTGATTTTCCATATGCGCGCGCAGGTACATCGGGCGACTAGTTGCGCCACTAGTCGCCCAAGGCTGATAGGTTACATTTGCTGCAATGCCCAATCACGCATTTGAGCAACTACGAGTCGCCAGAGCAGTTGCCAGCTCAGATAACGGCTGGCGACTAGTTGCTCAGTTGCGCCACTAGTCGCCCGCGGCTAATAGCGGCCTAAGAGGTAGGGATCACGCCCAGGTTTCTGCACCATGCTTGGCCATCGGTGACGTCATCGGAACCCTCAGCGCCTTGTCTTCTGTGAGAGGTAATACACAGCTGTGAGCTATTCTGTTTTAGCCACAAGTTAAGAGATAAGAGAACTCTATTGATATTTTAACCTCACCTCAGAAAAGGCATTTCACTTCACTGTTACATTAGAGTAATAATATAAGATAAAGTACGGCATGAATCAAACAGCATTTCTGAAGTATTTCGGTCTGTATAAAAGGTTGTAACAATGCTAAGACTGTGATCGCAGTGGAATGGCTATTCCATGTTCATGTTCCCAACACCTATGATAACAAAAACAAGGGGCTCTAATTGTTACAGACACGAACATTATTGCAAGAAGTACAGTATGTCCATTGTTACAAAGAATATTAGGACACTATATACACTGTCAACAACACAAACAGTAAATTTTCTCCTCCACGTGCCAGGAACTGACAAATTCCACGTTAACAGTACTTAGGCAATATAAATGAATGAGCCTGTATAATAACATTGTTAGCACTGGTTTCATATACAACATAGTAAACTGCCATTCATTAAAAGTTAACAGGGTTGTTATACACAAAGAATAATGCTGGTATTTTTTAAAAGAGTTATCAAACAGACTTACCTGTAGCATAAGTGGAATTTCTTTCTTCTTTCTTTATCGCTATTAACTGAAACTTAAATACTTTACTTTTGTTTAAAACGTTCATACGAATAAATGAACGGCTTCTCACGAAGCAAGTTCATATTCATAAATTTCGGGAAATTTCTTCTGCAGGATATCCGTAAGGTTTGTGATGATTTTCGAATCCTCCTTCAGTTCTTTCCCGTGGTAAAATTTGAACTCTTTCCATCTGCAGTACAGTTGGAATTTCTTATCGCCTAGGAAGCATTGAGGCTGAAAAGCAATGATTTCATCCTTTGCGTCACAGCTTTCGGAAGAGGATGGTCATAAAATCTTCCGAACCCTGGAAGCTGAGAAAAATAGCTTTCAATAATGTCTTGATTACTTCTAGGTGCCACCGTTTATTTAGGTCAGTGGCTTTAGGGATTAAATGAAAGTGACCGAGCTCGATAGCTGCAGTCGCTTAAGTGCGACCAGTATCCAGTAATCGGGAGATAGTGGGTTCGAGCCCCACTGTCGGCAGCCCTGAAGATGGTTTTTCGTGGTTTCCCATTTTCACACCAGGCAAATGCCGGGGCTGTACCTTAATTAAGGCCACGGCCGCTTCCTTCCACTTCCTAGGCCTTTCCTATCCCATCGTCGCCATAAGACCTATATGTGTCGGTGCGACGTAAAGCAAATAGCAAAACAAAAGAATGCAGGTGCATGTTTCGTTCCTTTTCGTGCCTGCTATGATTTTTGCAACCTGCAATGGCGCAACAAACCATATTGAAAAGTGTACACTATTACTGCTTTTTACATTTTATCTCATAAAATAAACACACACGGTTTTTTATACACCGCAGGTATGGTACGACAGTGCATTATTCGAACTACCTGTACCTCATTCAGGGCAGCTTCAACGCGAGGGTCCTGCGTGACGTCACAGCTCTGCTTTGCTACTGTGCATCTCTCGCGCGATCGCTACCTTCTGTTCTACGCACCTTGGTCCCGAATATAGTTTCTTGTAATTCCTCAGGCAAATGGCTGGACTATAATTTTAGCCACGGCCGCTACCTTCCCAGCCCTAGCCCTCTCCAGTCCTAGCTTTGCCGAAAACCTTCATGTTGATGCGACGCTAAACCACTAGCAAGAGAACAATATTCTCCTTAGCTCCGATTTCAGTGGCATGTAATGAATGTCCAAATGTTGAAGGGTAGTGCTCATTAAGTAAATAGTTCTCTCTTCTCTGAAGACTCTTATTTAGATATTCAGTGCAGTATAGCAACATTTGCACGTGGTACTATTGCATTGAATATGCAGTTACGTTGATCTTAAGGAATTGGCCCCAGCCAGGGTCGTCTCTGGTGTTCCGAAATAAGGCCGTTGTCGGGCCGGTGCGGTCCTGGCTTGGAAAATGATATCACCTTAAGCAACAGAGTATCGCATGGTCCATTCAAATTTCGTTACCGGTTATGTGCATGTAACAGCTCTTGACTGCGTATGTGTGGTATTTCGGTGCTTTTTACCTGTGCTCTGTTCCCCATCTTCGTGTAGAAGAGCCAGTCCTGGGAAGACATTATCAGTTGAACTTTATGAATTGCGTGTGCTGGATTAGACGGCATTCCATCCCTATTCCATTAATGTGCCATGATTTTCTGAACCAAATTGATAAAGCAGTATTAAAATTAATTCAGAAAACGGAAACGTCGTTCAGTGTCTTCCAATGCTGCGTGCTGTTTGCCACAGATTCTTCGTGCTAACTGACGGCAGATTTTCCTAATCGATTCGAGTAATGATAACCTTCAGGCTATGCAGAACTCTAAAGAGAAAATACGTGCTTACTGAATAAATGGTATAGGGCCTGCACTACTAAGAACATTGTGTGTTGGCCTACTCGAACGCCCGTCTAATTGCTAAAGCTAGTAGTTATTTTAAAAACAGCGTTCCTATATGAAATTCAAAGGAAAAGCTTTTGAAGTTTAAAAACTGAAAACTGAAACTGAAATAATAATAATAATAATAATAATAATAATAATAATAATAATAATAATAATATTGTTCCGGGGTATCTGTGGAACGCAGAAGTGATGAAAGAAGGTGCGGGCTTGAATGGTCTAACTAAAATATCAAAATTAATTTAAAACTGAAACTGAAGGTTATATTTTCAGAACTTCAAACTTAACAATTTTTCATAACAATGAAACATGAGGTACAGTGATAATCTTAAAACAAGTCTAGGATAAGACAAGATAAATGGTCTTAACAGCTTCTGGGCTTCAAGCCCCTCGCTTTACATTTCCTGGGCTCCTAGCTCAAATTTACAAAAGAGCACAAATTATTCAAGGGCAGAAATCCCCTAATTCACGAGCACTTGATCCCAAAATTACAATATCTAGCCTTCCAGAGGCACTCTTTACAATTACAAAGCTAGAAAAAGAGCTCACCGGCTCTCCGTTTCTTTCAGCCTCCTCGAGGCACCCTCAAAAATCTTACACTCTCTGGCCTTCCATGGCGCACCTTACAATTAGAAACAGGGGTGTCTCGTAGCCAACTTATAGGGCCTTTGCGGAAAAGAACAGGTTAAGTAAATGGCCCGAAACACAAACTGAATAGAGGCATATACTTGCGCTCCTAGATATGAACACTAAAACAACCTGAGGGGCTCTAGGCCGATGAAACAGGGGCTATTCCCAAACTACTGAGGTGACTCGTATAGAAATTACTTTACCACATTACAGAAATAAAAACAGTTATAAAAACGTAGTCACCTCAAGCCAAGATGAAGGGGAGCTCGAGAGGGTGATTCACTTTCTATCTCCGATTTACAGTTAAAGAATTTATGACGTTTTTACATTAGCCGGAAGCAAGTTACATTTTAGAAAAGTTGTTACATACTAACGAGTCGGACTTTTCCCTAGGGTTAAACTGCGGAGTTAGCAAGAAGGAATAAGGTTATGTGGCCATTACCTTGTAGATGTTCTAGCTGCAGACGAGAGAGGCCGCCCGCCTCCTGCTTTGACACACACACACAGTAAGATGACGATCAATTGGCCAAGAAACCTGAAAAGCCGCAGTTTATAAACCCTCAGCGAAGGTTCGAGATCATTCAAGACTAAACCAGCCACACCCTCTCAATTTTATTGGTTAAATTCAAAAGTAACACTCAAAATCGAACAAGAAGCCTGTAATAGGTGGAAAATTAATTACAGAAATTATTGATTGGCTAGATTCAAAACTGGCTGAAAGGTAAAGGAAATATTGCCAACCCAAAAATAAATGAACATCAGTCAGTTACAAAAACCTAGAAGTAAGACTTCTTTAAATTATAACTTCTTACATTTTGCACCAGGGTGCGTGATCATAGTTTTTTTGGTAGTGTCATCTGTGGAGAAATGTCCAAACTTCTTGATGTATAGCAAACGAAACTAGGAGAAATTCATTCAGTTTAGGAAACTTTACAATAACAAAATTACTCAATATTTTAGTGGTGACATCTTCTGATTAAAGTTCCATGTTGGTGTAGTTTGTTTCACTGTTTCACCAATAGAGGAGTTCATTTAGGCGCTAGTTTTGAATGCGCGGCGTTGAGGCGTACCTCCCAGTATTATTATTATTATTATTATTATTATTATTATTATTATTATTATTATTATTATTATTATAACGGCCTTTCAACTGCTATCGGTTTTAAGAGTTCAAATTTGCCTGAGGAGTTCTTTAGAATGTCAGTAAATCTAATGAACGGATGTCTCGCATTTAAACACGTTGAAATGTCACCCGATTGCACTGGCAATCGATGATGATGATGATGATGATGATGATGATGCTTGTTGTTTAAAGGGGCCTAACATCGAGGTCATCGGCCCCTAATGGTACGAAATGAGAAGAAATGGAATTAAGTGCAAAATGCTCCACTGACCAGAATTCAAAACGTGAGGACGAAGAATGAATGGATGAATATGAATTTAATACAATCAGTGGATCCGACCCACAACGTTTCGCATTCTGAGAAACTGACGTGAAACAATAGTATTACTGACCAAGGGACTGCGTCTATAGCGTAATGCTGAATCGATGGTGCTTTTAGACCAAAGGGGTCCAAAATCCAAGTCTCCGGCCCCTCACAATGGTACTTATCGTTAGGAAAGTAGAACCATGGTATTTGTCCTGTTGCGGTACTAATCAAAAGTAGCGTAGACTCGCGGTATTCCACACAGTATGGTACTACTCAAGGTAATGAAATTCGCACATGGAATACAGACTTATGGTGTTTCGTACATTGCGGCGCCATTTATAGGCAACCCAAACCTATGGTGTTCATCACATAAGTGTACTAACCACAGGAACCCGCACTATCCCATGGTGTTGCTCATATAGTGGGTACTAATCGCAGGTACTGTAAAAGCGGGGAATGCACTCTGTTGCTACTAATCACAAACCTATTTCGTACCTAACATAGTGGTACTACGCGCAAGTAAAGCGACCCATGGTGTTCCCTGCGTGGTGGTACTAATTACAAGTAGTTTCATGGTTCTAATACAATCATCCCTTGGTCGCCCTTTTAATCGCCTCTTACGACAGGCAGGGTATACCGTGGATGTATTCTTCGCCTGCGTCCCCCGCCCACAGGGGGTTGTGTGTTTGGTCCGCGAGAGGTATTTTTTCCCCTGAAGTCCGCCGGCAAGCTGGTTAGGACCCCCCTATCCGCCACCTGGGACGCGCCACGTGGGAGTATCACCTTTCCCCCTTCTACGCCAGCGTAGTACGTTCGTGGCACTGGCAATCGAACACACAGTCTATGATCATACACGTTTTATAACATTGTAGTTTAGTATTTTCTGTAATTTCTACCTTTTGTGACCCCACCCCACCCCACCCCACCCCACCCCACCCCACCCCACCCCACCCCACCCCTTAACCTCCGTTTTTTCAAGTGGTCCGCGGAGAGGCCTAGTACAGTTCTTTCGAGTTGACTTCGTACAGGCGACTTGCGCTTCTGTAAGGATGGGGCCCTACTTAACATGAATTGTAATGTTGAAGATGGCGTAAACACCCTGCCCCGAACCAGGGGAATCAACCAATGAATGTTAAAATTCCCGACCAGGCCGGGAATCTAACCCGGGACCCTTGGACCAGCATGCTAATCATTTATCCATGGAGCCGAACTCCCCTAAAAAAAACTGTGTTAATTGAGTTGGTGACTCGGGAAAAGAAATGGGCGAGGTGTCTCCTTTCTCTTTGTGAACTGCTGCTGTTTCGTGGAGGTCTGACGGGCGTTGGTCTGTGATTGGAAAGAAAATTATAAACATGGTGGCTAGTGAACTATAGATGTTTGTTTCGCTCGAACTTCGCCCAGTCTATCTAAATGGCCAAGCAGTTGGCCACTTTAAAAGTATGTTGTAATTGTATGCTGTCTCTCGTAAGCCAGAGCAAAGTACACAATATCCATATCACAAACTAATTTTGTACTTGGATACATAAAAAGTTTCGCGACATTGCTTACGTTAGTACAATATAAGAGAAGATAAAGGAAGTTGAGATAGGGACCGCAGAGGTAATAAAACCCAGTGAGAGAAGGGACTTGTGCCACATGACACAATGAACTTCTAGGTCAACACAACTTGATATGACCTAGAGATAGCGCGGTTATATAGGTTCAATACAAGCTATAGATAATACACGGAAACAGATTGCTCAAGAATGTGTGTCACTTAAGGACTTCGTGGTTTCAATTTTCCTGAAACTTTTTGTGGTTTGTTGTCGAATTTTCTAGGAAGTAAACATTGTCAATTGAACTTGTGTATTGTCAGTTGAACTTGTGCAACTTCTGTATTATTTATGAATTCCAAGGCAGTATGTTTTTGTAATTACGATTTAATCATGGTTTTAGAACAATTGCTCGAATAGAATCAAGCGGATCTAGGCATGATGGACCTGATGTTAAAAGTAAACCATTGTCGTTAAGTTCTGTACAATTAACTCAAATTTTTATAAATGTACTGACTTCGATTTTGGAAACTTTTGTACATTTTTGCAATTTTCGTTTTTCAAGCTGTGTGATAGCATGCGTAGCATCCAAAAAAGTTAATGATAGCCTTTCTACTCTCCTTGTTGGAGCAGAGTGTAATATTAATCGCAGTGTACTAGATGATACGCTGGTCACAGGGACGCAAATGAACGATCATATTAATTTTAGAGTTACAGTATGTGTCTCTGTTATTCGTACAGGCTTCAGTTTCTTATCAAGTCTCGTATATTCACATTCACGATTGAAAAAGTGAAATAAAACGTACATTACGGGTAAAAACATGGTTTGTCAATGACAATTCGTAGGTGAAAACCATACTCATTTACATACAGGCAAGAAGATTTGATAGTAATATGCCTGCATCGACAAACCGGTGTATCAGTTGTATTCGTACACATGGACAGGATGATGCCCACCGTTTGGTTGCGATTCACGGAAAAGTCTCAGTGACGGCATACGACTGAAGTGCTATAGTCTCCTTCTAGTGTATCTGTGGTGGACATCGGTAGAAGTGCAGATTTAAGTACGAAGCTCAAGAACACTATACTTAAACTGGCATTTAAAGGACTTTCATTACGAAGGATTGAACAACTGGTCAATAGAACACATTCTACGGTGCAATATGTGGTTGATTCATTTGAATACAAAGGCACTAGTAAGAACACGCCAAGGAAACCCGACAGAAAGTGTTTAACTGAAAGGAAAGAACGGCTTGTTGTTCGGCTTATAAAGTCAGATTCCAAATTAAATGCACCAGTATTGAGGCAACTCATGGAGGAACGAACTGGAAAGAAGATCAGCAACTCCACCATCCGTCGGATCATGTATCGGCATGGGTACTATGGAAGAATCCCTCGGAAAAGGCCATATGTAAGTATAAAAAACAGACGGCTTATACTGACATTCGCTAAGGAGCATGTAGATAAGGATAAAGAATTCTGGAATGATGTTATCTGGTCTGATGAGACAAAAATAAACCTTTCTTGGGTCAGATAGCATCCACAGAATATAGAGAAAAATTGGTACGGACAATGATGTGGCGAATACACTCCCAACTGTAAAATACGGTGGTGGGTGTGTAATGTTTTGGGTCTGTATTTCAGCATAGGTGTGCGTAACATACATTTCATCGACGGAATAATGAACAAGAAGGGCTATAATGCAATCCCGTGAGCAAACGTGAAACAGAGTGCCGAAAATATGGGGATGCCACCTGTTTATATATTCCGGCATAATAATGACCCAAAACACACTGCTGATATTAAAAGGACATGGTTGATCTGGAACATTCCTAAACTGCTTAGAACACCTTCCAAGTCTCCGGATTAAAATCCCATCGAACATCTTTGGGCTACGTTGAAGAGGAATCTCCGTAGGCAACGCATGCGTACGAAGGAGGAACTTAAAAGTGTGATTCTTCAGAAATGGCAGAAAATTAGCCCCGACATGTTCAAGAAATTAGTGTATTCTATGCAGCGACGATGTCAGTCAATTAAAAAAGTCAACTAGATGCTAACGTGTTCCAGGAACCCTTTATTTTTTGTTTATATTTAAGTGTTCAGTTTGCTTGTACGAATAGGATGATACTAGATTTTGGGCGCGCTTTTCTTTATTAGAAGCTGTATGTTTGGTTATCATGATTGCAGACAGATACAGGCTTTGTTAAATGTATGTTCAGTGAATAAAATCCTTTTCAGTTTATTATTTTCTGGCAGTGCGTTGAAGTACTAAAGCAAACCGCCCGTACGAATGGAATAGGTACATACTGTACATGCACTGCTTATTTTTTGAATGTTTGTTCTGCTATAACAAGCAGGGTCTCTTGAGTGGGGAAAAGCCAGTTCCTGCCTACAGCAGCGTTCTGCTAATTGCCCTTTATTATCTCAAGCAACATGAAGCAAGAACAGCAGTTTACTGTTCTTATACACCTACTTAGGGTTTAGACTGCAAGTGCTAGAGTTCTAATGTGAATCGAAACACTGATAGCGGTGGTGCTGCTGATGCTTTCCTCGTGTTTCTTCCCGTACTCGTTCAATGCAGTTGGTGGAGATTTTTCCTTAAATACGAGAACCAATTTAACTACATTTGCTCTTTCCACGAGAGTGGATGATCACTGATGGACTTGAATCCTAACAACAACAACAACAATTTTCATACGTAGGAAGTTAATGTTTAAGAACCGAGTAGAGGAAATTGGAGAAAAACAATAATAATTTAATGAATCGGAAGCCATAGTACCAAAATTCTTCCTCCTTGGTCCACGACATGGCGTGGTGGCGGTATCGATCTGAGCCTGCATGTGGAGCTCTGCGCGTAGGGCCTGGTGCCCGCTTAGAAGGGGTTATCATTTACCTCTGTGCTCAGTTGTTATAATGAATGTCAGAAACATTGATTACGCCTCTTTTCTAACGCCCACGCTACTGTCTCGTCGGAGGCTTACTTCTTTTCCCTTCTTCATGGAAGTCTGAATCACGAAATACAAAAAATGAAAGTAACTCTAAACTGGCTTTCGACACGTTGTGTAGACTTTAGCAGCACATTGTGTTGTGGAATTATAGCTTGTTTGATGTTCTTGGTCCCATTCAACGGACTTCGCGATCACCTGCCCCTGGTAATGAATACTTGCGATTGTGTGCGAGTTGTTAATCTTTGTTTATAGTCATGTGAGGGCTAACAATAGGACTTGGTCATTTGCCTGGCATGAGTGTAGAAAACTGTACTAAGGTTCATAGCCGAAATTCATCAGTCGTCTGTGACTGGAGAGTGATCTCAGGGCTGTAGATCTTGGTGACAATGGAGAGAGAGAGAGTGAGTGAGTGAGTTACAGTGACCTCCCTTTCCACCACTGTCTTGTGCTACATTTCCTGGAGCAAGCTTGTTCATTGGCAGTAGTTACTGTGCGCCACTCTCGAAATTAATATTTGAAAGTATTTTTAAAAACATTTAAAACTCGGCTCCTTAGAGAATGTAGTCTTGACGATCACTTTTTGTGAATTTGTGTGTTTGGTGCCTCGAGTAATACACGCCGACCTATCACCTCCGCATACAGGTTCGTATCTTGGGGGCTGCATGCGAGATTTTTGCTGAACAAAGCAGAGACGGAATAAGGTTTTCCTGAAATATTTATGCTATTCATTACTAAGGCTAATAATGATAATAGGAATATATGAACTAAGCGAGTTGGCTACATAGTTCAGGCCGTGTAGCTCTTACTTTGCATTCGGGAAATGGTGGGTTTAAACGCCATTTTCGGCAGCCCTGGAGATATTTTCCGTGGTTTCCCGTTTCACCCCAGCCAAGTGCTGAGTCTGTACCTTATTTAAGACCACAGTAATTTCCTTCGGAGTCCTAGTCTGTCTTATCCCATAGTCGCCATAAGACCTACCTGAGTCGGTGCAACGTAAAACTTAATACATATACATATTGAAATGAAAGCAGACACGCAATGAAAACATACCTTCTTCTTTGCAACAATTATGAATTGAAATGAAAATTATTCTTGGACACTCAAAACACGATGTCGGTGAATACCGTGTCATAAACAAAGTGGTCCGTTGCCATGCATCAATATGGCTACGTAGTGATTCAGCGTCTGAATAAGGAGTACTGTCACCCCTTGTATGGATAGCAGGTTCACAACGCCTTCTCATGCTTTGACAAGGCGCCGCATATTCAATTCAGGCATGCGTCCCCAATCTTTCAAAAGAGCGTCTTCAAGGACTTACAGAGTTGGGAGTGGTGGATCTCTCGGTCGGATGCGTTGCTCCAGTTGGTCTCGGTTGGGACTTCTGGGGGGCGACTCCATTCGTTGCATGTGGTGCTTTTGTAGGAATCTCTGAACGATCTCTAGCATTACTACGGCTAATAAGGCTAATAAGCTAGCATTATCATGCATGAATACTGCTTTTTACCCAAGTGGCACTAAGATCTTGTCATTATACCGTCGAGCTATTAAGGATCCATTGCGAATGATCAAGAGATCTGTTTTCGTGCCTGCTCGCATCATAACAGCCCACCTCTATAAACAACGCTACATTGCAGAGCTTTCGAATGAAATGGCTCCCACGTCTTCTGCAGACTCGTACATGAGCATCTGAACGATATAACGCGAAACAGGATTCATCCGGGAACAGCATAGGACGCCCGTGTCTTAGCTGCCAGCGTAAATAATCTGCAGAAAAATGAAGTCTCCTTCCACGATGTAGTCTGTCCAGTGCAGATACTTACATGGCGGTCGGGATCTTAAATTGGCCTCTAGAAGCCTGTTTCTGTTTGGTCACGAACTCTTACTCCAGAAGCCTGCTGTAGGTCCACCTATAGTATTTGTGCTGTAACTTGTAGGTTTTCAAGAACTTGCAGACGCACAAAACGGTCCTGGCCTGCGCGCTGCGGTGGTTTTCCTTTGGCAGCTCGTGCCAGGGAGCCTGGTAACGCTTCCATAGATACCAAATCGTATTCTAAGAATATACTTCTGCGAGAAGCCTTTTTGAAGCAGTGTAAATGCAAGAGTGCTGCTTCCACCGATATTTGCCTCGGTCCGCACCATCAGCCATGACTTGTGGACACGATACTCCAGATTACCCAACTTTCGTACACACTTTGAATGTCATGCACATCAAATCAGTACATTCTGTGACCCGAGCAACGTAGTGTTATATAGGAATCTAATGCTGTCGCTGGGGTTAACAATTTGCGAAACTTCACTTTACATATGAGTATAGAACCGATAACACAAGCCGCACTTCTCAGTTTAGATTTTGCCCTTGCATTTTGATACAGTTTTGGGGCCAGTGACCTAGATGTTAGGCCCTAAACAAGCATCATCAGCAGCATTGATACAGTTTCACATACATACTTGTGGTCAGTACTCCATAAATTCACCTTTCCCCGCAGACTAATAGTAACACTGCGAAGTTTTTACTGAACCCTTGGGAGGTCCATAAAGGATACCTATTTTCCTTACCTATCAGCAGTTAGCATGAGATCTGTCTTTTGGGTCGTTAACGGGTTCTTCGTCACTTGCTGATGTAAAAGGCGGGTTTCAGTATTTCTAATCTGTCTACTTAAATAAAAGATCAACTCTAGAAAATTTGTGGTTTATTTAAAACATATTTTAATGAGGAAAATTCAGAAATCAACATTCTAATTCGAACTCATCTTGTCCAGCCAGCGCAACAATAATTGCAACGTAGAGGAGAGGTATACTGGTTTGAGAAGCTTTGACTTAACTACCTGATGGGCATCCTTACTAGAAACCATTGTCACAAATTAAAATTGAAGAAAAAGTCTGGAAATCCATTAATTCAGCTTCCATGTGAGACTACATGTACCATCATAATGATTCGTGATGGTCCAGCCCTCGTAACACGAACTCTGGACTCTTGGTATAATTAAGGCAGTCCAATCGGTATGTGCCACACAGTGGTTGTACAGCATGGACCCTTAATTGAATTGATGTGACCTGCGACTATGTCATGGACCGACATCTAACCTTCTAATTTACTTTAAATTCATTGTGGATGATGACCGCAAGGAAAGTGATGCCATATAATGGCATATGGCCTTAATCCAAGTCACTGAGGTTGATGACCTCATGACCATCCAAGTTTCTAAGCTGATGGCTAAACATAATTAAGTTACATCGGTTGATGACCAAGGTTTCCACTTTACTACCCAGCACATTTAATGGTCAATCAATCGAAGTCAATACAACAACAACTATGCTCACAGTACTTTGTGGCAGTAAAATCCATTACATTCGGACATGTCCCCTTAAGCGTTACGTTAATAATTGAACGTTCCCAGCAAAATAAACTAAGATTTCCAGAATACATTTTCAAGTTAATTACTTGGCTTTAAGTTATTTCACAAATATTGATTCCACTAAGTTTAATAATTTAATAAATTGAAATGATTTTATAAATCCTAATTAAACACACATTCTATCTCCGCGGACGAATGGTTTCTTTAACAAGTCCCTACTCAAGTTTATTGACGTTTTATTTTATAATGTTTATCGTCGCTTGATATTGTGCAGCAGAAAAAAAATTACATGTCTATTATTTCCAGTATTATATCTTGTTTCATGACATCACACCATAAGTTTAATCTAACCCTAGCAATTATTAACACTTGGATAATTATTAAGTACTATAAATCTGCATAAGTAACTCGACGTAAAATGTAAGCCAAATAGTACATTGTCACATCCTAGTATGACATTTACATTAGGCTTTGTGCACCCCTCAAAAATAAATCTATAACTACTACCAACACTCTATTTTGGACACTCCGAAAATGGTAAACTTCGCTCATTATAGTCTGACTTCCGTTGTTTGAAATATACATACAGATCTCGGTTAAACAAGTTAATATTATAGAATGCTATCTAATAACATACACGTTACTCATGGATGAAAATTTCAATTAGTTTCTTGCAAAAATTACGAACTCCATTCTAAAGAATACAACCTAATTTTCAACACGTTGAAAGACCGCACGGATACCGTTACTCCCCTAGCGGCGAACTTCCCGATCAGCTGTTCTAGTGGAACAAGCTATCCTTCACTGGCATAGCTTTGACTGAAAACACCTCTTAACGCTTAACTGGTCTCAAAAGAATGAAATTACGATTTCGCTGAAAAGATTTGCAAATACGACATTCCTGGCCCAAACAGATTATGCACAGAGATACTTTAAGATGTCATTCAATAATTACACGTCACAAACTTACACTTCCTTCGTTCCCCTCACGACTTCCATCTCAAACATTATACAAATATCTTCCTCGGGTTCCCGCAGAGTCTTCCGGCATAATTACAGGCTTCCAACCACTTGATTTCACAAAAATCTTACCTCAACACACATCTAACAAGACTCAAAACTCTTGCTTCAAACACGACAAATCTCAATGACAAAAGGAATGGAATAATAATCCTTAGAATCCACAACGCGTAACTACACACAATACTCTAATAATGAAACATCTCCGTATAACGTGACCTCGTACTTCTGAACTGGACTTCACAAAAATGACTGACAAACTTTACTGTTATTTATTGTCATTCAGACACAGTTTAAACGGACATAGAAATAGCAGTCCCTTCGTGACAGATAATCACCGATCTACATTGCTCAACACGACAGCACGCCTACACCTGATTGAAAATGGGTGACCACGGATTTCTTGTACCACTTCCGTCATAATTCAAACAGAAAAAAATTACGTCGGATAAAAAATCTTGACACCACAAAATACAGGAAATAAACTCACGGAAATGACTATCTACTTTAGACGTTATATCGCTTCACAACCCTCGAATCGACTATTTACAACCCATTACACGACACTCGTAATAATTTATAAATGTTATCCAAGCATGAACAAAAACAAATGACCTTTCGTCATATTTTCTGACATTTCACGAAACAAATGGGTGACCAAACTGCGTCATAAATACCCATTACAAAATATAAGTGTGACATCATAAAACAGATACATAGGCGGTGATAGTGGCATTCCACCTACCTTAACTGCACGTCAGCTTCCATCGTATTAGCTCACCAGCAACCTTCCGGGTTTATTTCATTTAGCCATTTCAATGCTTTTGGCTTCACATTTTATGTTATTCATATTTCTTTCCTGAAATAAAGGCACAACAAATAGAAATACCCTTCACTTGATATTTTCGCGCACCGAACACGAATACTGTCGAACGCACACGGATATTTTCTTTTTTCAACACAATATTATTTGAATTTCACTAACACTAATGCGGCAATATGATGACCGTCCTTAAATAGGATTAACACTCTAATAAACAAAGTCTCCCCTTGGAGACAATACTCCAGCCACATCGGCCAAAATCTAAGTTTCTGCTGGACTTAGTCTATTATATTACTCGCCGACCAATTTACTCAACAGTATGACCTTCTCTCACGAGCTCCAATGAGTCAAATGCAGGGTGATATCAAGATGGCGCAGCCCTTTATTTATAGTTCCCATCCCCTCTCTTAGGTATTTTTTTCTTGCCTCCAAGAAATTTTGCCTACATTTTCCGACCTTGTGGAAATGTATTTAGAGCAGTTTTTACCGTAACCAAGTACTTACTAAATTGCTAGTGACATTGTTCATGAACATTTAAAATTATCTCGTACCAAATTGACTGGTTAATTGACCTCGTTTGATAGGCACTATATTCTGACGACGTGGCGTGGGTTGAATAGACACCGCGCGTCTTTTACGAAATTCTTTCGGAAACTGCTTAGCAATCTCAAATCTGTATTACTAAAGACCAGTTGTCTCACAGATAATTACAGGACCCTCATTACATTAGGTTCACTGCTAATTCCTTTTAATAAATATATTTATTTAACCAACACTTTATTCTGTATCCATCCATCTTCGACGCGTGCGAGTGACGTCACATCTCATAGTGTGAGAAAGAAAGTGGCAACCTTCTTGCCTCGTGCCGCCTCTGCGAGATAAATATATATTCGAGCTTCGCATTACGATTAACATGGGGCCTCATATGGTAACTTTAAGACTCAAATTTCTTGGGACACAAAGGTCATGGGTTCAGTATCAAGGAGTTACTCCCAGAATAAAAGTACCAGATGTTTTGCCGGTTTTTTGGTAAAGAAAACACATAATTTTTAAGGGAAATTCATTTTTTGTTTATTCAAAATATTGGCCATCGGCTTCTGCACACTTCGCCCATCTTTCAGATAAGTTATGAATACCATGCCAGAAAAACTGCTTGTCTTTTGCAGCTAACCATTCGTCGAGCCATTTTCCAACTTCCTCGAAATTGCTGAAGAGCTCTGCGAGCGCATGCCCCATTGATGCGAAGAGGTGATAGTCAGATGGCGCCATGTCGGGAGAGTACGGCGGGTGCGGAAGGATGTCCCATGCAAGGGATTTCAAGGGGTCTTTCACCGGTTTTGCTTGTGAGACGGCGCATTGTCATGTAACAAAATCACTTTGCCATGTCTTCTGGCCCGTTCCGGTCGTCTTTCGATCAATGCGTGATTTTAATTAATCATTTGTTGGCGATATCATTGTGCATTAACGGTTTCGCCTGGCTTCAAGAGTTCATACTGTAATACACAATACCGCTCTCGTCACACCAGACACGAAGCATGGTCTTCTTGCTGAAGTGATTTGGTCTTGGTGTTGAAGGACCGGCTTCGCCAGGTGACAGCCACGATTTTCTCCGCTTCGTGTTTTCAAAATAAATCAATTTTTCGTCACCAGTCACAATTCGGTGCAGAAATTTTCTTTCGTGGCGTTGGAGCAGCATTTCACAATTGCGATTGTCCGTTTGCCGTTCATTAAAATCGTTTGGGACCCATTACCGAGTTTACTGATCTTTTCCATTGCTCGTAAACGTCAGCTGATTGTTTCTTGTGACGCAGTTAATGCTTGTGCCAGTTGCTGTTGAGTTTGAGTTGGGTCATCATCTAGTAATGCCTGCATTTTCTCATCTTCGCACTTTCGTGGTCAACCAGAGCGCGTACTGTCTTTCACACTGAAATCACCACGGTTAGATTGTCGAAATCATGTCTCACATGTTCTAATCGATGGAGCGTGTTCACCATATGTTTCTACGAGCAAACTATGACAGCTTTTTCCTTTTGATTAAATAAGAAAAGCAAATTATGCCACAAATATTCTTTTCCAGGCATAAACGTCGACATGATCACTGAACGTTACAACACAGACGCTAGTGTTTGGCGGACTCAGCTTGTGTGTATTGGTAGGTGAATGTTAGACGAAGAAACTGACGTATATGTCAAAGTCATACGCTGCGTGCTGTTCGCTGGCGCCATCTCTTAGAGAAACCGGGAAATACATTCATACACCTGGTAAATGGTCACCTGTCCAAGCTGTACAATATAAGGTCAATACGACAAGGACGTCAAGGCTGTCAACTATTGTATTTGCCCTTAGCATCGAATCTTTTATAAGACAACTTGTTACGTAAATGAAATGAAATGGCGTACGGCTTTTAGTGCGGGGAGTGTCCGAAGACAACTTCGGCTTGCTAGCCGCAGGTCTTTAGACTTCACGCCCGTAGGCGACCTGCATGTCGTGATGAGGATGAAATGATGACTACATATACACCCAGCCCCCATGCCAGCAAAATTAACCAATTATGGTTGAAATTCCGGACTCTGCCGGGAATTGAGCCTGGGACCCCTGTGGCCAAAGCCCAGCACGCTAACCATTTGCCATGGAGCCGGACAACTTGTGACGTACTTTCCAGGAATACAGCTAGGACCGTCAAAGATTACTGCTAGGGTGTATGCAGATGACGTCACCGTTATCATTCACTCGTGTCGGGACACAGAAAAACATCACCCATACTTATGAACTACACTCTGGTTCCATATTAAATGTACGAAAATAGCCACTGCTGCCATTTGCCGCCTGGCCACGTGTAATAACATGGATGCCCACTGTCGACAGGACCAAAATACTGGAAGTTACCTTTTGCAACAATTTCCAAACCAAGGTCAAGGGGAACTGGAGCAGTGCGGGCTGCAATTTATGCATCTCCTGTCCGAAATGTAATACAAAAGGCATGGGTTATTAACACCTTCATACCGCATAAATTGTGGTAACTCGCTCAAATTCTTCAACCACCCACAGTTACTTTGATGAAAATGACGTTGGTTATGTGGTACTACACTAGTGACCAAAAGTTAAGCATACGTTACGAGTAAGCAGGGCAACCGGATATAGACCGCGAATCGCACGACATATGCACCTACCAACCTTACATGTTCGCTCTGTATAGGAAAGGGGTTTTCCCTGCTTTGACTAGCGGCGTAACCGCAAGGTAAACACAGCCAGTGCCTGCGCCCCATATTCCCTCAGTTGTGTTTGCCCCGTTATAGTGTGCGGAGTGTAGCCTCCTGTTGAACGTAATAACATAATGGCACAACGACGTTATTTGGACCCCGCTTTGCAGGGTAGAATACTCGGCCGCCTGGAAGCAGGCCAGACACAGACCGAAGTCGCCGTATCCTTGAATGTGCCGCAAAGTGTCATTTCCAGGTTTTGGGGGCGATTTCGAGACACAGGAGATGATAGTCGCAGGGCAGTACCAGGTCGACGAAGGGTAACCACCCCACAGCAGGACCGATATCTGGCCTTAACCGCCCGACGAAATCGGAGTGCACCTGCAGGAAAATTGTCGGCGGAGCTTGCAGGCGTTGCCGTTTCTCGGCAAACTGTGTACCGAAGACTCAGAACAGCAGGGCTCTTTGCCCGACGTCCAACGGTGTGCGTCCCGCTCACACAAACACAGAGACGGGCCCGTTTACTGTGGAGCCGTCAACATCGAAACTCGACCACGATTGAATGGAGGCATGTGTTCTTCACAGATGAATCCCGCTTCAGTTTGCAGAACGATTCCCGTCGCACATTAATCTGGAGAGAACCGGGTAGCCGATACAACCACAGGAACGTCGTGGAACGGGACCAGTATGGTGGTGGTGGCGTTATGGTGTGGAGCGGCATCATGTTGAATGGCCGTACGGACCTGCACATCTTCATGGGTGACCCGAGAAACACTGTTAACGCTCGGAGATACAGGAATGAGGTACTGAGACCCCATGTTCGACTCTTCAGAGGTGCGGTTGGTCCAGGCTTCCTCTTAATGGACGATAATGCCCGAGCGCACCGCGCTACTCTTGTGGATGAATTTCTGGCTGGGGAAGACATTCATCGCATGGCCTGGCCAGCGAGGTCTGCGGATCTGAATCCTATAGAACATGCCTGGGATGCATTGGGGAGGCGAATTGCATCCCGTCAGCCTCCACCAAGGACCCTCCAAGATCTTCGCATTGCCCTTTTGGAGGAATAGGTCGACTGCCACAAGAGCTCCCATCTAATAGAGAGCATGCCACGTCGCTGCGAAGCATGTGTGGCCGTTAGGGGTAACTATACACCCTATTAACAGCATATTTTGTTGTGGAAGATATTGCCTAGGACGGCCCCGTGGTGTAGGGGTAGCGTGCCTGCCTCTTACCCGGAGGCCCCGGGTTCGATTCCCGGCCAGGTCAGGGCTTTTTACCTGGACCTGAGGGCTGGTTCGAGGTCCACTCAGCCTACGTGATTAGAATTGAGGAGCTATCTGACGGTGAGATAGCGGCCCCGGTCTAGAAAGCCAAGAATAACGGCCGAGAAGATTCGTCGTGCTGACCACACGACACCTCGTAACCTGCAGGCCTTCGGGCTGAGCAGCGGTCGCTTGGTAGGCCAAGGCCCTTCAAGGGCTGTAGTGCCATGGGGTTTGGTTTTAGATATTGCCTAGTTTTGTTAGCTGTTGTCAAAGTTGTACCTTAGCTATCAGAACCTTTCTGACACTGTTCTTTTGGACAAGTTGTGTGACATATATGGTGTGTGAGTCAGCTTCCGTTTGTTCAGCAATCCGTCTGACATTCCTATCAGGCGGTATGGCCTCGTTTAGTGATTATGCTTAACTTTCAGACACTAGTCTATTTGTGGAAACGACAACCGTACAGAATACATAGAACGCAACTATACCGGGAAGCCCGGCAAGGCTGACTAGGTCTTGTCTGCATCGAATCGAAATGTACTGCCTTGTTAGCACGCAACTTAATTATATGCAAGATAATACCAATCACTGTCCGGCTCCATGGGTGAGTGGTTAGCGTGCTGGCCTTTGGTTACAGGGGTCCAGTGTTCGATTCCCAGCAGGGTCGGGAATTTTAACCAAATTGGTTAATTACCCTGGCACGGTGACTGAGTGGGACCGATGCACTGTGCACAGGAACTCTGCGCCTCAGTTTGCACGCGTGAAATTTTGGGCGTTTGAGAGGCCCTGGTGTAGAGGCTCTTCCATCTGGTTTTGCAATCAAGCTGTAAACTTAGCTCTTTGCCATGCTCTTTCTTGACACATTTTTGAAGAACGGTATCGTTCGTCAACGACGCTCTGTTGAAAATAACAACTACTTGGCGGACTTTTTATTACATCCTTGATGTTCTGGTCATTCGTCAAATCCGGGCAATTCTCTATTTCTTCAAGGGCTAATCCTGATTAAAGATCATCATCATCATCATCATCATCATCTGAGTCTGCATCGTGGAGCTCAGGGGACTCATTTTCTGAAGCTTCTGGTATACAGGGATACACCCTGTGGGTGGGGGACGCAAACGAAGAATTCACCCACGGTATCCCCTGCCTGTCGTAAAAGGCGACTAAAAGGGGCGACCAAGGGATGATCGAATTAGAACCATGAGACTACTTGTAATTAGTACCACCACACGGGGAACGCCATGGGTTGCTTTACTTGCGCGTAGTACCACTGTTAGGTACAAAATAGGTTTGTGAATAGTATCAACAAAGTGCGCTGTCGGCTTTTACAGTACCTGCGATTAGTACCACTATATCAGCGACACCATGGGTGAGCGACACCATGGTTCTGGCTTGCCTATGATTAGTACCCACTATATGAGGAACATCACGGGATAGTACGAGTCCCTGTGGTTAGTACACTTACGTGTTTGAACACTATAGGTTTGCGTTGCCTGTAAATTGCGCCGCAATGTGCGAAACGCCATAGGTCTGTGTTAGGAGTGCGAATTTCATTACCTGCGAGGAGTACCATAATGTGTGGAATACCGCGAGTCTACGCTACTTTTCATTAGTACCGCAACATGACAAATACCGTGGTTCTACTTTCCTAATGATAAGTACCTTTATGAGGCCGATGACTTGGATTTTGGACCCCCTTTGGACTGCAAGCATCATCGGTTCAGTATTGTGCTATAGAAGAAGTCCCTTGTTTAGTAATACTGTTGTTCTACGTCAGTTTCTGTGAATGTGAAGCATTGCGGGTCTGATCCACTGATTGTTTTAAATTCATATCCATCCATTCATTCTTCACCCTCACGTTTTGAATTCTGGTCAGTGGAGGATTTTTGACTTTTAATTTGTAATTCCGTTTCGTCTCATTTGGTACCATTAGGGTCTGATGACCTAGATGTTAGGCCCGTTTAAACAGCAATAATCATCATCATCGGTATACAGGGTATACTTACCTTATAAAGTAAATCGAAAACGGCTAAGTGAATGCCATAAGCAAAAAAAAAAAAAAAAAAAATCGTGCTCTGCATTGACATGTTTTGCGACTTTGAGCATGACATTTTGGACCGTCGGTTATGGTTGCCACTATTTCGCTCTCCAGTGAAATATCGAATTGGGAAGGGCGCTCTTTTTAAACATCAGCACATGTCTCCTCCTTCAAAGATACATCAATACGAATAAGGCCTAAACTCCAAAACGTTTTATCCGAATGAACATTTGCGTTCATGTATCTTTTGTTAGAAGTCGATGTCCATTCATCAATGCTCAAACTAAAGCGCTGGCCTTCCTTTTTTTAAAGCGGTTAATTCAGCTTTTATATACTTTCTAATTTTGGAACTGTAATTGACGACATGGTTACGAACTGTTGAAGCAGCTTTCGGTGAATCTGAATACCCTTTTGATAACAACGCGGTCAAATATTTTGAGGTTACGAAGACACTAAAAGGAAAGCCATCTGAGGCTAAAACGTCGCCTATTGCATCAGTTTTAACAAAGAAAGTCCTCAAATGAGCCATGTTTTCGCTTCAGCGGCGTTGGTTCTTCGCCACTTTGGCTAGTTGATGAGGACGGCCTTGCAGTAATAATTTTTTTTGCCATGTTTGGTTGAAAGATGAGTGTGTATTCCTGTGGTTGACCCTCCTAAGGTTTATTAATATAGCCGGGCAGTATTTACCCTGCGCTGTTTTGCTATATTTAGCGACCACACCGACGTTGCTTCTCCGTTTTTATGTTTGACGATAAACTTTCTTTATAAGCATACATAATCACTATAGTTTGTCATAAATACCTTTAAAGAGAAAAAACTACATTAGTGCAATATTACCATAACTTCTCAGAACTGCAGGAATTATATCTATAAAGTCGAGTACTTACTAATTACAAATTAACTAAAAAACAACAAAAGACGCTACTCAACCCACGTAATAAGAAGCGCATTTTTTCCACAAAGAACCTCTGTCTGCTCGCGCAAATGCTACTAAAATCAACTGGCAAAACAAGATGGCTGGTATCTGCGACAAATTGACAGATAGGAGATGGCTAACACACTGACAGGTAAAACGCTCTGAGCAACTTCTGAAAATGATGTTAATCTCGAAAATCTCGTGATCAGGAAAACTTAATTTCGAACATTTCGGGACTGAAAAGCGATCGGGATCCCTTGGTCGAATCCGCTAATTATAACCCAACACACAAGGTCCCTTGCCATTCAGGTTAAGTATCCCTTGCTCCTTTGGTGTATGTTATGGCGTTGCGTGAACAGTTAATGGCTACCAATGCAGTGGAAGGGAACAGTATGTCTCTTAGGTAATAAAATACTCCCCACACAGGACAAATTATATCGACTCAGGCGAGCCGACACCAACGTCTGCGAATACTGCCCATAAACTGAAACCTTCTATGACCGCATTTTATCCTGCACAGGAGCCGCAGATGTATGGAGATGGACTGTTTCAAGGATATGTCGCCTGTTACAAATCACACTGCAGCCATCCTTACAAGAACGGATACTGACGTTAGAATTTTCTTTCACCCCCAGCACCATAACCATCACCATATTGTGGACGACAGCAGCGAGTGTGTTCTTCATTTTTCATCAGAGGAACCAGCACAACCAGACAATAGTCGCTGAATTCCTCTCTGATATCAGGTGTGAACGATGGTCCTTGATACAAAGTAAATGTTTAATTCCAGCTTTCGGTAGGGCCTGTATCAATTTGTTCTGAAAATCAGTTCCAGGTTTACAGTGAAAGTGCTTTAGTGTTACTGAGATAACCCTTACAGTTAGTGTGTGTGAGTGATAGTGAAGATTGTTGACAGCATGACGCTATATTGACCACCCAACAACAATACATATAGTAAACTCAACCTCAGGTCTGTACATTTATAATCTGTTTCTATTCATCGAATCGAATTATAATGTATAAAACCTAAGAGCTTTTTTCTGTAACGGACAACCAGACTGGAATATGTGTAAAGTCTTTCAAACTAGTGTTCGGTGCAGGTTTATATTTATATGGCTTGACCTTGATTTATGTATGTATGTATGTATGTATGTATGTATGTATGTATGTATGTATGTATGTATGTATGTATGTATGTATTAGTCAATTTAAAAACTGTTACAAAAAATAACTTGTATGTCTGTAATTTGTTTATTTTGCTGAACTTGTAATTTTTTCCCCGTGAAAAATGAGGCACTTGTACCTTTCAACTGACACATCCCCAACATCCGGATGATAGTGGAGCCCTCTATTATATAAACGTAGTCCAATCCCTATCCCACTCTGCATTCGTGCAGTGTAGTTACGAACATCTAAAAAGATGCCCGTAAATCTGACCTGGATCGCCCTTTTAAATGCCAACCGCCTGTGCATACAAGACAAATAACGAAGAAACTACAATACGCAAGGGATTTTTTTAAGTTACATTAATGCTCTGTAATGTTTTACAACCACCCCGGAGCTTTTAGGTAGATCCCGAATTACTACAGTTTTAGCTGGGGCTTCATTCACCTGTCTAGGACTTGGGTGGATTCAGTTTATGTGCACTGACCGGAAGTAAGGAATGGATCTCTTGAAACATTACACAACTTAGTTACAGTGCATCCTACATTGTGTAGTACTTGTTTAGTTTGCTGATCTGCAGGTTGAAAACAGCATTATTCAGCATGGATGATGATGCTTCTCCATGCGGATTCGTCATAGAGCATTTTGCTGACCAGCCAGATATCGTTCAGATCCCAGTATACACTTGAGGCGTCTACGGATAAATAATTTTGCTTTTAGAATGTTGTCTGATCTTCCGGGTGCTAATGACTGAAATTAAAGGTTAAAAAGTAAAAAAAAAAGTGTTGTGTTCAGGTATGTTCCTAGACATAGTCCTGTGACACGCCGAACAGTTCATTACGGCTCTCTTACGAAGTTTAATGATGATATTGGTTTTTGCGTCCCACCAACTACTTTTACGGTTTTCGGAGACGCAGAGGTGCCGGAATTTAGTCCCGTAGGAGTTCTTATGCATGCCAATAAATCAACCGACACGAGGCTGACTTAATTGAGCACCTTCAAATACCACCGGACTTAGCCGGGATCGAACCTTGCCCAGCTGGGGTCGGAAGGCCAGGGTTTCAACCGTGTACATCACTGTCATTTAAAAGGTGCCCTGAAAGTAGTTCCCTGCTTTAGGACAGACCAACAAAATTCAGCACTCAGAAATAGTATCCGACTACGTTGGCTTGAGATGCGGACCACTATTTCAACGCCATCGATATAGTATGGCCACCAGAGGGCATTCGTTTCGCTATCAAAATGCGAGACAGATTACGGAATTTGAAAAGATGGGTTAGTTGCGTGTTTTTCACATTGTGCCAGGGTATGGAGTAGCCTATTTAAAAGTGATGTTGGCGGTCAGAGGGTTCATGGGAATACTCGCATGCGTCGAAAAAGCTCTGGTCGGCATAGGCAGTAAAACCTGAGGGAGACAAGCAATGTCGGAATCCATGCTATCTGTTCCTGATATTTGAAGGCATATCGGGGCTTCTCCACAGCACCTTTTTATTTGTTTTACGCCACACGGACACACGAGGGATAGAAAATGGCTAGGACCGGGAAGAAAGTGACCGTGGCCGTAGTTACGGTACAGGTTCAGCATTTTCCTGGCATGAAAATGGTAAAACTATCTTCAGGGCTGCGGACAGTGGGGCTCGGACCCACTCTCTCCTGAGTGTAAGCAGACATCTGTGAGACTCAAACCGCATAGCCAGTTCGTTCGGTTCTCCTCAACATCCTGAATCATTGATATATGGTTGGATGAAGCAGAATTTCGGTCACTTCTTCTCTCCCCTGTTCTGCGTCGGCTCTTGGTGACCTGATCGATGGCTTCGTTTGGCAACACATCGTATTCAGCGATAAATCCCGCTGTTCTCAAGCCATGGATCTGCGGTGAGGTAGACACTTGCGGAATGCCATCTAACAATAAGCTGCTCCTGTGGCCTGCAGGGTCTTCAGATCTTTGATTAGCGGAGATTGGACTAAGTTTGGCAATTTAGGTGAAACAGGTTTCCTTTCCTGACATTTTGATAGTTACCTTAATATTTACACATTTGCTTTCATTCCTGCAGTAATGAGAACCCATGCTTGCAGGTTTACATGACTAGCAAATTATGATCGTAAGCCATTGAACCCAAAGTTTTACGTGGAATTTTTATCACGGGGATGTGACAAAAAATACCACATGAATTGACCTGGATTTATACCGCGGCAAACTTGGTGAGATTCTAGTGATTATATCTCTGTGGTGTTATACTCTCATTTAATTTTGAAAGCGTGTGTAGGATCGCATTATTTTGATAGCCGAGTTTTGTTGTTTTTTATTGTATCTGCATGAATGTACACTGACTGACAGAGCAAATGCAACACCAAGAAGGAGTGGTTCGAAAGGGATGAAAGTTGGGGAAAAAACAGAGACGGCACGGACGAATAATTGATGTTTATTTCAAACCGATATGCAGGTTACACAATGCGCACGGCATCGACTCAGTAGGATGTAGGACCACCGCGAGCGGCGATGCACGCAGAAACACGTCGAGGTACAGAGTCAATAAGAGTGTGGATGGTGTCCTGAGGGATGGTTCTCCATTCTCTGTCAACCATTTGCCACAGTTGGTCGTCCGTACGAGGCTGGGGCAGAGTTTGCAAACGGCGTCCAGTGAGATCCCACACGTGTTCGATTGGTGAGAGATCCGGAGAGTACGCTGGCCACGGAAGCATCTGTACACCTCGTAGAGCCTGTTGGGAGATGCGAGCAGTGTGTGGGCGGGCATTATCCTGCTGAAACAGAGCATTGGGCAGCCCCTGAAGGTACGGGAGTGCCACCGGCCGCAGCACATGCTGCACGTAGCGGTGGGCATTTAACGTGCCTTGAATACGCACTAGAGGTGACGTGGAATCATACGCATTAGCGCCCCAAACCATGATGCCGCGTTGTCTAGCGGTAGGGCGCTCCACAGTTACTGCCGGATTTGACCTTTCTCCACGCCGACGCCACACTCGTCTGCGGTGACTATCACTGACAGAACAGAAGCGTGACTCATCGGAGAACACGACGTTCTGCCATTCCCTCATCCAAGTCGCTCTAGCCCGGCACCATGCCAGGCGTGCACGTCTATGCTGTGGAGTCAATGGTAGTCTTCTGAGCGGACGCCGGGAGTGCAGGCCTCCTTCAACTAATCGACGGGAAATTGTTCTGGTCGATATTGGAACAGCTGAAGAATGGCGGTTGACGTGGCGTGCGGGGCTGCCACCGCTTGGCGGCGGATGCGCCGATCCTCGCGTGCTGACGTCACTCGGGCTGCGCCTGGACCCCTCGCACGTGCCACATGTCCCTGCGCCAACCATCTTCGCCACAGGCGCTGCGCCGTGGACACATCCCTATGGGTATCGGCTGCGATTTGACGAAGCGACCAACCTGCCCTTCTCAGCCCGATCACCATACCCCTCGTAAAGTCGTCTGTCTGCTGGAAATGCCTCCGTTGACGGCGGCCTGGCATTCTTAGCTATACATGTGTCCTGTGGCACACGACAACACTTTCTACAATGACTGTCGGCTGAGAAATCACGGTACGAAGTGGGCCATTCGCCAACGCCGTGTCCCATTCATCGTTCGCTACGTGCGCAGCACAGCGGCGCATTTCACATCATGAGCATACCTCAGTGACGTCAGTCTACCCTGCAATTGGCATAAAGTTCTGACCACTCCTTCTTGGTGTTGCATTTGCTCTGTCAGTCAGTGTAGAATTCTTGCATCCGTTTCTTGGCACAGGCGAGAATGAAGTATATCTTCCACCGATGTCTTAGTTTTGTTTATGGTTGTGACGGTGTATGGAAGCTGCTGAAATATGTGTGGTGCTGTGTAATGACATTCGGAGCATGACCAGTGCGTCTGCATGTTATGAAAGGTGCTACTCGTAGGGTCGGTCGTGCTACAGTAGCAAAGAATTGCAGTGAGAAAAGCAATAGCAAATTACCTCACTCCTCATCTTGTCTAGTACTTTTCATTATGGTACCGCCATCGCTTTTTGCGATTTTGTAGCTGCATAACCTTTGGTAGTACTAATTGAGGAGATAAACAGCCTCTAGGCTGAAGATTTTCAAATGTTATGAAAGGGACCTTGCGTCAGCAGTGTGCTTGCCTAACCATTTGTCCGTTTTGATTTCTGTGTAATGTGTTGAAATCAAAAATACATCATCTCCTGACCTAGCACCATTTAGGATAGAGAAACTCATGACTACACCTGTGCATCCGGGAGATAGTAGGTTCGAATCCCACTATCGGCAGCCCTGAAAATGGTTTTCCATGGTTTCCCATTTTCACACCAGGCAAATGCTGGGGCTGTACCTTAATTAAGGCCACGGCCGCTTCCTTCCAACTCCTAGGCCTTTCCTATCCCATCGTCGCCACAAGACTTATCTGTGTCGGTGCGACGTAAAGCCCATAGCAAAAAAAAGAGACTACACATGTTCGGATTTGTTTTCTGGTAGTGTGGCAGGCTCCGTGAAAAGGGATTGCGAGTTTTTAACGCTCTTACATTCAATGCAAAACATGTTACGTTATCCAGAAAGTTCTGGGCGTTTGAGACTGGCGTACCTCTGCTTGAGCGTTCCATTTATAGTCGTGCTGTTTCAAATCGCATCTATTGTTTTTATTTCCGGTAATGGTTGTGTGTGTTGTATGCATATAAAATGGGTGAAGTCGCTAGACAGACATGTAGACTTATTAATGTAACGTGTGGCGAATATACTGTTTGTGAATTAACTGTTCTCCGAGATGTTCATTCAGTGAAGCTTTAGCTCTCATTCTGGAATGATTTCAGAGACGTTATTTACGCTGAACTAGAGATTAAAAAATACGGTCCAATACGGCTGAAATGATAAACGTGTTGTTTTAAACCGTTTAAAATCATGTAAAAATGGTTTTCATCCCGGTTGTCACGCAACATGTCGTCGTTGCCGGGACAAAACCTCCTATGTGACGTGTGTGGAACAATTATTTGGAATCCATTGACATCAAGGATCATCAATCTTAACAAGTGTGTTCGAAACAAGCTTCTAAAAGTCATTACGTAGAAAATCATACGGGATTACCCAACATTAATACATTATTAAAGTATACTCGAGGAGCATGGTGTAAATAGCTTGCGCGACAGACAAAATTGCAAAGATTTGACTTTCCTGTAAAGAATAATTAATTATAAAATTGACGACTCCATAAGTGGGCACTCGATAACAAAATGAAAATAAATTCTCGTAAATGCATTCTCATAAAATTGGGAAAGAAACATAGGGAAGCGGACTTTCAATACTGTCCTGGATCGGGCGCTCTTGTTGAGAGTGACTTATGCAAGTACCTAGGAATCCACGTAAAGAGATCTAAAATGGGCACGTAGGAAGTGTAATTACCAAAGCCTTGTGCAAGCCCTTACACTTCGTGTTGAGGGTGCTAAAGGGCAGCAGTTCCCAAGCGAAGGCGCAGGGGTATATATGACTCATTAGGCCAGTCCTGGAATATGGAGCAGCCGTATGGGATCCATACCAATCAGGACTCTTTAAGGAACTTGAGATGGTACAGCGAAAGGCTGTGCAAGATTCGTGCTTAATGATTTCAATCCTAGATGTAGCGTGACAAGTATGATAGAAAAACTTGGGTGGGCAACACTGGGGACTAGAAGCAAACGAACACGGATATGTGCTATGCATAATGTTTACACGAATTAGCTAGCTTGGGGAGAGTTGAACAGTCGACTGGAAAATCCCTGTTACATAAGTAGGATCAAGGGAAATGTTCAATAAATTTCTAAATTCTTTAAAAACCTTTAAGAAAAGGTGGGGTAAACAATTGATAGGTAATCTGTGATAGTACATATATCACACCCCCGAATTATATGTACAAGTTAGAGATATTATTGTCAGTATTCGATTTATTATTATTATTATTATTATTATTATTATTATTATCATTATTATCATTATTATCATTATTATTATCAGTATTTCATTTGTATATTTTGCCATTTATATTGGTAAGCTGGAAGATATCCACATATGTAGGTATGAGTAATTTGTTTTGCACGAGTGGGAAAACATTGCTTTAATAACTCTGGTAATTTGGTTGAGTCATGTGGCTACCCCAGTGTTTGTTGTGATGTACTTGTGTCGGGATATTCCATGAGTCATGTAAATATCCCAGTGTCTGATGAAATGTGTTTGTTGATGTTGTTGAACTAGGGAAGTTCGGTGAGTCATTTAATAAACCCGAGTGTTTGTTATTGTCTTGGAACCTAGTAGGAGTTCAGGGCATGGTACTGACCAGTAGAGATCACTCATGATTGGCGGGCAAGCACCAATCCAGACGTATCATCTGAGAGGAGGGGGATGTTGATGTCTATAAAAGGTTGATCATACGGCGGCAACCGGTGACATTGTAATGTAACTACTACAACTACAAGCAGTAACACTGTACGTATGAAGGAACGACAACTGACACTGTACGGGAAGGAAGTGGTGCTGATACACGGTACTGGAGTGACACGGCTGCAATGGACTGGACTTCAAACGTTCGTGGAGGGTAGTCTTGTTATGTTCGTGGAAAGTGACTGGTCGTGGAGAGTGCTTGCGCATTAAGTATTGTAGCACTTGTGGCGGCCTAGCATTATATGTTGGTGAAAGCTATCTCAGACTTTCCATAATTTATGTTGAGGATCGACAGACGTGTGTATATATCTTTACAACAAGTGTTAAAATATGTGAACACAGTAGTACAAGGTACAGTATCTGTGTGATGTGATAACTGCCGATTATGAGAATCGGTAAGTCGAATTGATATAGAGACAGTGAAGGGTATTTATCTTCATACATAAACGTTGTTCATCGGACTATCTACAAATGGTAGCTTAGTTCTCGCTTTCGTTTTCCCACGATTTTCATTATTGTTGTTGTTGTTGTAAATATGGAGTCTTCCAGCAATATTTTATGTGTGTATTATATGTATAATGTTGTATGTTGATGAGGTGCTCATGCACGGAATTTGTTAAGAATATAGTTAGCTATTTTAGAATCAGTGTTATTGATGAACCTAGGTGCAGTTCCTACCTAATTAGTCGTTTTCAGGAGGTTAGGTAAGGCCTGCAGCAGATGTACCAGTTCGCAGCATTATGTACACGCCCTGGGATATACAGTTTATCATGCCCTTATCTAAATTCGAGGGATCCGTTCTGGTGAACTCTGGCGCCCATAATACGGACATTTCGATACATTATTTTGATTAATATTAATTTATTTCAAGTATTTTATGAAGTTTTCAAGTAATGTTATTTATTTATATATTTAATTTATTGGTAGTCATCAAAAAGTTACAAATCTGCCATCTGGGCGACAGCCGTAATTGCAGATCATTGATTGATTGATTGTTTGATAGGACAGATCATCCGCATAAAGTAAATGGCAGATCGCAGACAGCTAACAATGGTAAATATTCGTTCCTAAATCGGGAAGTTGATGACTGGACCTGCAGCTGTCTTAGAGGCTTTTCCCAAAAATGTAAGCTGCTTCAATAATAGACTCCAGCATTCTATAAATTGTATGTAAAATTCTATCTGATGGTATCATATTTTAATGCACTGTAAATAGTACTATTAAGGCATTTGAATTATGTAAGGTATGTGTGAATTTGTATATGAACTGCTGTATTTACAATGCTAAGATAATAGTTGTTAATAGGACGCTCATTCTGCTGTAAGTCACGGTGAAAAATGTTGAAATACTTAAAGTACATGTGAATTTGTATATGACGGTGTTAAACGAGTAGTAAGCTCAACCTATAGTATTGTAAGCCGTAGTATTAAGCACTGGAAATACTTAAGTTGTATGTGAATTTGTATATGATGATGCTAGATTTAGAATGTTAAAACTAGTAGTAGTATTTTTTGTAACATTTTCTTTCCAGGGAATTGCTTGTTGTATTCTTGTTGTTGTTGTTATTTAATTATGTTTAAAGTTATTTTATTATCACACTACTGAATATGATCATTGCCACCGGGATATTTCCCAATTGCGATGTATTTGTTAATAATAATATGTTGCAGTCAGTCTCTTTCTATACACCACAGAAACTAAGTCGCCCTAGAAATATCTTGTTTATTTCAAAGGCTAAGGATGAAATTCATAACAAAGTCCCAATTAACAGAGCTGTGAGAGTTTACAATAATATTCATCCCTACGTTGATATTTTTAGTATGACAGAAGCTACACTGTTCAGCCAGAATATCATGACCACCTACCTACTGTCGATATACAGTATGTTACTTTCCTATTCATACACAACCCATTTCTTTATAAGGAGTTCTATGTGCCTGTATATTTATGGAAATTATTGATTTATAGTTGTGTGTCGTGAATGTAATAACAAGACGAAAACACTCAATGCACAAATTTTTTGTTAGTGCAAATAATTTGTGTTTACACAAATAAAAATTGCATACACTAAATCTTCAAGTCACTTTGTTATTCATACACTATAGTATAGATGGCGTCACCCAACAGCATTGAACGAGGCATTCGTACTGTAAGTAGGTGTGGTGCGAGGAGAGGTGTTGCAGGTTGTGTTCGTCTTAGACCTGTGAGAGTGCTGGTAGAAATGGGCAAGGGAAAAGAGCTTGGATATGAGCTGAAACAGACATTTGTCAGTCTAGCGCTTATAGGGTACACCATACGAAAAATAGGAGTCATGGTGAAGAAAGGTCATGCCACTGTTCAATATGTCGTGAATAAGTTTAAGTACGAAGCGTCAGTGAAGAATGTGCCAAAAAAAACCCAATCAAAAGAAATTAGGTCTGCAAGCAGAAAGACTTATTGTGAGGCAAGTGAAATCCAACCCTCTTATAAGTACTCCAAAGCTGCGGGCAGTGCTGGAAGCTGCTACTGGGAAGAGTGTATGTACTCAGACGGTCCTGCGAGTTTCACATCGACACGGTTACCATGGCCGTGTACGACGGAAGGGGCCCTATGTTAGTACGAGGAACCATGCTGCAAGACTGCTCTTTGTGAAAGAACACCTAAACAAGGGCCAGGAGTTTTGGAACCATGTCATCTGGTTCGATGAAACTAAAATGGACCTGTTTGGTTCCGATGGTGCCCGTAGGGTGCGGAGAAAGACCAATACGGACAACGATGTGGCCAATACAATTCCCACAGTGAAACACGGCGGTGGATCGGTTCTGATGTGGGGGTGTATGTTTGCACAAGGTATAGAGGATATTCAGTTTATTGAAGGTACGGTGGACAAAATAGTGTACAATAATATTTTGAAAAACGATGTTAAACAAAATGCTGAAAAATTGGGAATGCTACCGACCTACATGTTTCAACAGGAAATCGACTCCAAACATACCACTGCTCTGAACAAGGAGTGGCTAATTTGGAACATTCCAAAACAATTAAAAACACCTCCCCAGTCTGCTGACTGAAAACCTATTCATTTATGGGTGTTTTTGAAGTCTAGGGTTCACAGTAGAAAGGTTTCATCCAAAAATTAATTAAAACTAGTGGTGACCCAATAATGGTACAGGATCAGCCATGAAACATGTGCGAGGCTAGTAAATTCCATGCAGCGTAGGTGTCAAGCTGTCGGTAAAGCCAAGGGTTACTCCACAAAGTACTAGGATTGGTTCTATGGTTCATTTCATTCATATGTTTAGCTGAAGAATTGGCATCTGTATGAATAACAATGTGATGTAGGAAAAGGTCATGTTTTGTTATATTCTCCAGTATTTTTTACTATATGTCCTTATAAATATTATTTTTGTATGATATTGTAAAGAAATCTACCAGAAATAAATTTCTTAAGACAATTACTGTAACATCCATTTGAATGTCCAAAATATACTGCTCTTTTCACAATATGAAACTGTATGAATAAGAAAGTGACATACTGTAAACCCGTCCAGGCGATAGCAGCGTCATCTGACGAGGAATGACTGCTAGTCAGACACACGCACGGTGCATGCAATATCACTGAGAGTGCTGTCCGTGTGTTGAATGAGGAGGGCGCGCGATCTATCTGAGTTTGACTGAGCGCAAATTGCGATGGCCCGGAGGTTCGGCACGAGCATTTCGTAAACTGCACGACTTGTCGGGTGTTCGAGGAGCGCTGTGGTGAGTGGCTTCAGCAAGTGTCGAAACCAAGGTGAAACCACGTCCAGACGTCGACGGCAGAACTAACATCAGACTTTAATGCTGGACAGAGTACACGTGTGTGTCTGAACACACAGTGCACCGAACACTCCTAAGGATGAACCTCCGCAGCCGACCTCCCATGCATTTGCCAATGTTAACACCACGACATCGGCAACTGCGATTGGAATGGGCACGTAATCATCTTCACTGGACGTTGGCGCAGTGGCAGAGCGTTGCATGATCTGATGAATCCAATGGGAGGGTGCGAATCCGTCGCCTTCCAGGGGAACAGCTCCTTGGCACCTGTACTGCGGGACGGTGATAAGCTGGCGGCGGCTTAATTATGCTCTGGGGAACATTTATGGGTTCATGGGTCCAGCGGAGCTCGTGCAAGGCACCATGACGGCCGAGCAGTACCGTACACTGTTTGCAGACCACGTACACCCTTTCATGACGATCATGTTTCCCAACGACAGTGGCATTTTTCAACAAGATAATGCGCCATGTCACAAGGCCAGGATTGTGATGGAATGGTTCGATGAACATAGTGGCGAGTTGCAATTGATGTGCTGGCTCCCCAACTCGCCAGATCGTGACCCCATCAAACACATCTGGAATGTGATTGGACGTGGCGTCAGAGCTCATCGCCCCCTCCCCGGAATTTACGGGAATTAGGTGACTTGTGTGTGCAGATGTGGTGCCAACTCCCTCCAGCGACCTACCAAAGCCTCATTGCTTCCATGCCAAGACGCCTCGCCGCTGTTTTCTATGCTGAAGGTGGACGTACCGGCTATAGGTAGGTGGTTATAATGTTCTGGCTGATCAGTGTATATTCTCTTCGTCATATAACAATGTACTTCTCAATATAATATAATATAATATAATATAATATAATATAATATAATATAATATAATATAATATAATATAATATAATATAATATAATATAATATAATATATGTAAAGAAATTTAAAAAGGAAAGTTAGTGTAAACGTAGTAAATCATATTATTAAATTTATGAGAACTGTAATGTAATATTGACCGGCCCTGCGTGCTTGTTTTTCACCCGGAGGCCCCGGGTTTCATTCCCGGCCAGGACAGGAATTTTTACCTGGACCTGAAGGTTGGTTCGAGGTCTACTCAACCTACGTGATTACATTTGAGGAGCTATCTGACGGTTAGATGGCGACCCTAGTATATAAAACTAAGAATAATGGCGAGAGGATTCGTCACACTGATCATGCGTCAGCTCGTAATCTGCAGGCCTTCGTGCTGAGCACAGCGGTCGTTTGGTAAGCCAAGGCCTGTGAGAGCTGTAGTGCCATGGGGTTTGGTTTTCGTAATGTAATATTAGTTACATTATCCTTCTATTTGTTAATTATTTGGGTGTCACTGGAAAGTAATTTTAAGAGTACCTGTATTCTAGCTAATGTCTTTTACGTCTAAGTAATAATTGTCGTGAACATTATAATTAGGAGTCATGACCTGTTATATTCATAATAAATAAATAAATAAATAAATAAATAAATAAATAAATAAATAAATAAATAAATAAATATTAGGTGACTTGTGTGTGCAGATGTGGTGCCAACTCCCTCCAGCGACCTACCAATATTTATTTATTTATTTATTTATTTATTTATTTATTTATTTATTTTATTTATCATACATCCTTACAACTCCTCAAATAGAAACACTTTCTTTCGACCATCTTTTAGCGTAGTTGGTAAGGCGCTCGCCTCATGTGCTAAAAGTTGCGGGATCGAAATGCTGCGTGGGTCACATTAGACTGTTTAGTTGCGAGAAACACTTTTTTGTAGGTTTACTGGCACGTTGAGGGACCCCTTCTGTGGACAAACATCTGGCCCTCCGACGTCTCTAAACAAATCTGCAGCCATTGATGGGATATTATTATTAATATTAGCTTGATTTTCTGGTTTGATAAGTTGATTGGGTGGCCAGTTTCTGTGGTTCTCTGTCCCTAGGAAGGAAGTTTCATGGTGGCTGACATCGTGAATGCAGCTTTAGGACTTAATGGCCTATTCATTATTTTTCATGAACTGTACGGATTTTGTATTGTAACTATTGTCACTAGCTACGATCTAAACCTTCCTCTTCCCCTATCTCACCCACGTTTATTCTATCTTCACACGTAACTTTGCAGGCTTTGATGAAACATTTCGACAGTAGTGTAGTGTCTTTTCAGAAGGTACTATTTCCACTTCAATTTTTTTTAAATCAGTATTTCGTCTACATGCACTACAGTAGTTGAATATTTATAGATTCCCCTGAGCAGTCCAGGCCAAAAATATGTAATTATTTAAAAGTTATACCAAACCCTATCGTGGGTACTTTCCATGTGCCTTTAATTTTACGTTTTTTGCGCCTTTTCCATAACTTTCTTAAGGTGGAAATGGCACCTTTTGAACAGACACTCCTCAATTGATAGTTCGTAGGAAATATAAATGGCTATATTGGTTGCAGAAACTGTTTTTGTATGAATGATTGAGAGTTTTACTGTAAGTATCTTAATAGATAGCAAAATTAAGTTTCTCGCCCTTCTCTTGTAAGAATCCCTTCAAAACTGTCGAGCCCGATTCCACCACAACGCCGAGGTATACGAGCTCTAGAGAGTGATTATTTAACATGCAGTAATAAAGCATACCTAAAATGAGCGTCAAGGAAAACCGTATCCCGGAGTAAAATTTGCCTTCTATGTTTGTATAGGTATTGCACGAAATCCATGTGCAGCCACCGATATTGTGTTCCAGGATGCGTATGTGAAAGATAGGCATCTAATACTCAAAGTGGACTATAGTCTGTTGACAAAACGAAGGAATAAAACTAAGATTTATGATAATTGATTATTAATAGAGAGAACGTTTAAGATATGCGAATTGAAATGACAAATCTGATTTCTGGTAGCTCAACCTGAAGAGGTAAATATAACCTCGACTTACAAGAATACATCTTCAGAGAAACACTTCGGAAGGTGAAGAATGTTGTTAGCCAGTAGATATAGTATCTCTGATAGGACAAATAAATGTACATCCAATATTCACATCAGTCATCGCTATAAGCGTATATAAAAAAACTAATTTGTCCCTAAATACAGTATTATTCAGCTGTAGTTTTAAATCTCGCGTAAGGGAACGAGACAATCCTTAGTTTTTGTTGTCACAAGTATTTTTGCACTTCAGGAATGCCTACACAACACACGGTCACGAAAGCCAAGCAATGGGGTTGAATATTTTGTTACGCTGACCACGTGAAACTCCAGTATCTGCAGGCCACCTGGCTGAACAGCAGTCGTCTGAGCATACCAAGGCCCTTAATGGGCTGTTACACCACAGATTTGTTTAGTATTCTACGCAACATTCCAAGATAACTGGGGCATCTTGTTCGCCAATGTGAGTGAACGTTCTGAAGTGTGACTTTAAACGAAGGTAGGTCATGGTTCGGAAAAAATTGTGAGTGCACCATATTATGATCCTTGAGATAATAATTGATAATGATTAATACTACAGAGAAAAGGAAAATGGCAAAAAATAAACAAACTTATAGCCTCCAATGTATATTGGTATCCCGACCTCTTAGTTTTATGTGTAATCCGAACTACATGGACTTCCACTTTTCCTTTCAAAAATCCCACATACATGGGCTGGAATTCGAACTGCGTCCGCCTTGAGAGAAATCGGTGATATCATTCAGCTATCCCACATAAGAAGGCTGCAATTTACTTGAGTCAAGTAGAGAGGTCATATAATGTCTTAATTTTTATCAACTCATACAGTTTTTAAATAATTATAAGTCTGCTTGAAATTTTTATTGCTCTTATAACACTCTGTTCCCTTGACAATTTCACTTTAAACTACCTTTCATTGACCAAGTTACCATAGCCTTGTCTCCTTTCTCCTTTCCTTTCTCCGTGATTACCTAATTAATATATAATATCTATATACGCTCGTATGAAAATGTTTCTCTGCACAGTTTTGATTACCAGGAATCATTGTATGCATCCTTGGAAGTGATGTATGTGTTTTAATGTAGCTATTTTGTCAGTCGTAGGGTCAAAAATCAATGTGCAAGTATTTAAGGAATATAGTTTTTGTCTCCTCGTACGTAGGACGAATCGCCTAAAACTAACAATGACCGAGCTCGATAGCTGCAGTCGCTTAAGTGCGGCCAGTATCCGGTATTCGGGAGATAGCGGGTTCGAACACTACTGTCGGCAGCCGTGAATGTGGATTTTCGTGGTTTAACATTTTCACACCAGGCAAATCCTTAATTAAGGCCACGGCCGCTTCCTTCCTACTCCTAGCCATTTCCTGTCCCATTGTCACCGTAAGACCAATCTGTGTCGATGGGACGTAAAGCCAATTGTAAAGATATGCATTTCCTATTTAATAATAATAATAATAATAATAATAATTAATAATAATAATGGCATGTGGCCACCGGCGAAGCCTGGTGCAGGTCTTTCGGGTTGACGCCTCATATAGGCGACCTGCGCGTCTGTGAGAACAAGGCCCTACCTATGATGAAGACGGCGCGCACGCACTCAAACCCTAAACTATGGAATTAACCAATGAAACTTAAAATCCCCGGCCCGGCCGGGAATCAAAGCTGGGATCATCTGGACCAAAGGCCAGCACGCTAACCATTTAGCCATGGAGCCGGACAGTTTGTGAGTGTATACTGTGATCTATAGATGGTGAATTCTTCACAGTGTGCGTTTGTGTTTCTAAATTGTACAGCGAGGATTGACGCAAATGAGGTGTTAGAGGTTTTACACCAGATTAATTTAGTCTTAATCACGTGAAGTACCAGTACACGAGGAGGAAAGAGAAATTGCAAACATTTTTTTAAAAGTTTGATCTTAAAACTTGCTGTGACTGAAATCCGGGAGTGTGAAGAACTTGTGTAATTTCCTTCTGAGAAAAATGCTGATGTCGAACCTGTTTGAGCCTTTGAATAATGATGTAGCTGAAATCTATGTTCCTTTCGGTTATGTCAAGAAGGTGATCACCGAGTGAGTTGGCCGTGCGCGTAAGGTCGCTTAGCTGTGAGCTTGCATTCGGGAGATAGTGAGTTCGAATCCCACCGTCGGCAGCCCTGAAGATGGTTTTCCGTAGTTTCCCCATTCTCACGCCGTGCAAATGCTGGGCATGTACTTCAATTAAGGACACGGCCGCCACCTTCCCAGTCCTAGTTCTTTCTCCAGGGGGGGTCAAGAACAGCAACTGCCTGTCTCGTTATCAGAGATACTACGAAAAAAGAACAGAACGTGAGAAACTCGAGGTTATATCGGGATATCTGCGGTCTAATTTTCAAGAGGCAAGGGACTGAAACAAATTGTAAACATACATATATAAACATCATTTATTGAGAACAAAAACCACTGTTTCATAACACTGAAACATCAAAATTGCATATTTTCATTCCAGTTCATTCAGTTTGCTTGTGCTCAGGCTTGCGAGATCGTATCCATCCACCGTCGATTTACTATTTGTTTGTTTAGATTCAAGGGAATTTTTTTGCTATTTGCTTTACGTCGCACCGACACAGGTAGGTCTTATGGCGACGATGGGACAGGAAAGGCCTAGGAATGGGAAGGAAGCGGCTGTGGCCTTAATTAAGGTACAGTCCCAGCATTTGCCCGGTCTGAAAATGGGAAACCACGGAAAACCATCTTCAAGGCTGCCTGGGGTTCTAACCCACTATCTCCCGGATACGAGCTCACAGCTGCAGGCCTAACCGCACGGCCAACTCGCCCGGTTTTCAAGGGAATTTTGCTAGGCTTATTCATACATTGTACTACTACTACTACTACTACTACTACTACTACTACTACTACTACTACTGTGTCGTCTCAAAATTCACAAATTCAAAGAAGAGGATTAGTGAGAGTAGGTTTCTTTACCTGGGTCAGTCTCGGCTCACGAGTCGGGCCAGTTATTCTTGAATGCATACATTCACACATAACGACTGTAAATATTTGAAAATGCAATCTTAATTGTGTGAAGAGGTCCATTGTTAGCGTCAGCCGGTACTGCGTGCTCTCTTGTAACTGGCACCTCTCATCATCGTGTAGCCTGGCACAAGGTGTACGCGACGGGCATCTGGTACAAACTGGTGGGCTGTTTCACTTACAACGCTATTGTCACTTGCAATTATAACTTTACTGGCATATGCGGATAAGTCTTTTTTTATTTTTATTTTTTACAAAACCATACTGTTTCGCCCGACTTGTTTTACTTCTGCTATAAAACCTATAGCACTTGTACACTAAATTTAGTTTACCCTTTTGCGAAGTAATGATTTCCATGTTGTGCACAGCTCGATGACACCTAGCAGAATAACTGAGTCAGGATCTGTGTTATACTTGGAGAATTTGGTCTGTGGTAGTGGATCCATTCTAAAAATGGGTGGGCACACATGGGTTGAAGGGAAGCGTGAGTCACCGCGCACCTCATCCCTCCTGCGGTCATCAGGTCCGTAGTCGTGAATTTTGACTCATTAGGGTGTTAATTTAGCTACTAGTTTGTAGTCGTGAGTTTTGATACTATGTTCTACTAATTTTAGCTCGTGAGTTTTGAGACGTATGCTACTAAAATTGAAAACCTACAACCATTTTTCCAGTCAATGACCGGGTCGGGGATGGGATGAACGAAGCCCCCAACTTACGGCGAGGATAGGAATTGTGCCGGCTGCCGAGGCCTGTCGCACTCCTCTGGGGTAATGATTAATGACTGACAGATGAAATAAGATGATAGTGGAGAGTGTTGCTGCAATGAAAGATGACAGGGAAATCCGGATTACCCGGAGAAGAACCTGTCCCGCCTTCGCTTTGTTCAGCACAAAATTCACATGGAGTGACCGGGATTTGAACCACGATACCCAGCGGTGAGAGGTAGGCGCGCTGACGCCTGAGCCACGGAGGCTCTGGAGACGTAAGCAGCTACTACTACGCATTGTATTACGGTACAACATTATTAAATAGGCAGGATAGCTCAAGATTAGACTATTTATTGAAGTGAATGAAGTGTGATGATGGGTTAGAAGTCACGAAACTATCATTTTATACATTCCATGTCATGTATCTTTTATTTTGTGGGGGCGGGGAGATATTTTGACGTTTAACGACATCCTTAAATAGCGAGCTTTTCAGCTGGTAACATTAAAATTCCTAGCAAGTGTTCAATATTTTAGTTGATTTAAAGAAACCGACCGTTTTCATTTCCGTGTTCTGTTTTAACGTAAGGCTTCAAATATTATAATTTGATAAATGCATTCAAGCTTAGCGGATGCACCCAGTACATGTGAGGAACTTCTCTGAATTTGATAATCCTCTTACTGCTGGTTCGTCTGTTGAGCAGACATGGCAAACTAGGGTTTCCACATCGACTTCTTTACATTGTTGCATAACTGATAATTCCATTATGCAGTTTACTGTGTGGGTAATGTAAACTGCTGATATCTCTACTACCAAGGTAGGCTTTCAAGGAACATGTTATATAAGCACATGTAACATTGTTAATTAACAAACGCGAACATTGATTAGCTGAATGTTTGTGATCAGCTTAGCGTATATTTGAGTCACATTCCTAATCAGAATCATCCTATTCGACCTCGAAGAGAGCTTGACAATATATCTCGTGTTTGACAACACGAAATGCTATTGCACTTCGTCAGATTTCATCTCTTGTAATGTCCGGCTCCATGGCTAAATGGTTAGCATGCTGACCTGTGGTCCAAGGAGTCCCAGGTTCGATTCCCAGCCGGTTCGGGGATTTAACTTCCATGTGTTAATTCCGATGGCTCGGGGGCTGGGTGTTTGTGTCGCCTTCAGCATTAAAATTCATCTTAGACATGGCGTCATCCTCACAGACACGCAGGTCACCTCTACAGCGTCAACTCAAAAGACCAGCACCAGGCCTATCCAGAGTCCACACGCATTTTTAAAACAATCTGCTGCATTTATAATGATATCTTAGCTGTCTATTGTCCTTTACCAAAGGGTGACGAGAGCATGGTCGGTCTTGGGCGGTGTTGCACACAGTGACACAATAGGTTTTCTTCCACCCAGGAAAAAAAATCAGTTTGGTCCTAATTTGAAGGTTTACACATTACTTTTGCACTGTAAGACGTAAATAGTCAATTCTATTTACTTCAGTCACAGCAATGGACTAGGAGTCTACTGTGTTTTGAAGCAAGCAAGCTTGTAGTTTTACGTGACTGTTGATATCGTGATCATAGCCACGAAACCTTTAGTTTGACGTGGATACCGAACCACGGGGACGTACTTTTTTTTAACACATGCAGTGATTCGTATCGCAGCCGCTTTGACGAGAAGCCGTTAACTATGCCACTCTCATGTCTACTTACGGCTTGTTATTAACTTTTTATACACAACAGTGTTAGTAAGAAATCGTTCCTTTTTAATATAATTTATCTTAATTTAGTTACCCACCGATCGGGGAGATAGAATAACATTGATTTAAGTAGAAGATGTGCAAAAGTAGATTTTGCTTTTTTGGGAGAGCAGAAATCCTTACACATTCCTCAGAACCTGAGAACGTTATTTGTATTGAATATCATTATTTATATTATTTTGAGTGCGTGTCTTATGTAATGTTTCCTGAACCTTTCTGTTTCCTTCTCCACCGATTTTCCTACACGCTAGTGGGGTCGCGGGTTCGATCTGTGCTGCACATGCCCACTTTTTCGCCTTCCGGATGCTAACTCTATGTGGAGGGATTTATTTAACTATTCTGTGTTTCTGTGATGGTTGCCAGTGTGATTTATTGAGCGTATGTGGAAATTGTTCTTATTAAGACAAACCCCGTTCTCATGGAAATTAACTAGGCGCGGCTAAAATCCCCGGCCCGGCCGCGAATCGAACCCAAGGCGGCTACGCTGACCATTCAGCCCAGGAGTAGTCTACTGTCTTAAAGGTTTTAACTGTGAGAGTGCACGGTAATGATATTGGAACGTTACAGTTTCACTTTACATTGTGATTTACTACAATGTGTTTTGTCTCCAAACGTCGCTAGTAATATGTAGCTTAGTTTACTGATTTTTCGCTATATTGTTAATTTAATCATTAACTGGTGGCTTCGTCGTATGTTGATGTTAATATTCGTTAAGTTAGTGGCAGATCCCACATGTATGGCCGTGAAATCATCTTGTTTAAGTGAAAGTCTTGCTTTTTGAATCGGTCTACCTCCTGTGGGTGGGGGACGCAGATGAAGAATACACCCACGGTATTCCCTGCCTGTCGCAAGAGGCGACTAAAAGGGGCGACCAAGGGGGTGATCAAATTAGAACCATGAAACTACTCGTGATTAGTACCACCACGCGAGGAACACCATGGGTCGCTTTTACTTGCGCGTAGTACCACTATGTTGGGTACCAAATAGGTTATTGATTAGTAGCAAACGAGGGCGCGACGGCTTTTACAGTACCTGTGATCAGTAGCACTATATGAGCGACACCATGGTTCTGGCTTGCCTGTGTTTAGTACCCACTACATAAGGAACACCACGGTATAGTACCAGTCCCTGTGGTTAGAACACTTAGGTGATGAACACCATAGGTTTGCGTTGCCTGTCAATGGCGCCGCAATGTGCGAAACACAATACGTCTGTAATACATGTGCGAATTTCATTACCTGTGAGTAGTACCATAATGTGCGGAATACCGCGAGTCTACGCTACTCTTGATTAGTACCGCAACATGATAAATACCATGGTTCTACAGTACTTTTCTAGCGATAAATACCATTATAAGGGGCGATGACCTGGATTTTGGACCCGTTTCGACAGCAAGCATAATCGATTCAGCATCGTGCTATAGAAGCATTCTGTGCATGTGAGGCACTGTGGGTCGGATCCACTGATCGTTTTAAATTCACATCCGTCCGTCCGTCCGTCCGTCCGTCCGTCCATCCATCCATTCATCCATCCATCCATCCATCCATCCATCCATCCATCCTCACGCTTTGCATTCTGGTCAGTGGAGGATTTTGGACTTCTATTTGTCATCCCATTTCGTACCATTAGGGGCCGATGACCTCGATGTTAGGTTCCTTTAAACAACAAACATCAATCAATCAATCAATCACTTTGAATCAGTCTGAATATTTTGAATTGGATAAATAGTTATCAGCGTGTTGTGTGTCTTTTCTGAAAAAAAAAAAAAAATCATACAGGAAGAAGAGGTTTCATGGGAATAATATTCCATAATTCTTAGAGAAAGGAGAGGAGTAACATTGGCGAATACAAACTTGTTAGTCCTTTCCGACTGCTTAAAACACAATTCATAAGTTTGAGATCCATGCCGAGAAATAAACATCAAACGCGAACATACCCCGATGTTTCAGCCAGTCTCACCGTACCGTACTTGCTATGTTGCGATCCTGTCAGCTCAGTGGTCCGTGTTCACATCTCGAACCTGGCGAAGTTCTTTCCTTCGATTGTTTCAAGTCGATCTTAGGCCACGTGCAGATTTAGCAACTCCAACTTGCAAAGCCCACTTGAGTTCACCCACGAAGAAATGTAATTGGTAGGGCCCGGATTCATATGCACTAAAAACTCCAAAAATATGCACTAAAATGCTGAAAATATGCACTACAATAAAACAAAATACACTTACAAAGGCATTATTTAATTTTAACTCAGTGCTAAATTGATAAACATTTTAATTACTTGCAAAATGATGTTTGCCAGTAGGTTATCAACTATATTTCAATGTTTTCAGGGGTCAGTAACTTTTTGTTGTAGTACAGAATTAATTTATACGTTGAAAATGATCGTTCTACGTCGACGGACGTAACTGGACAACACTTGTACACTGGCACTGACTGCTCGGAAAATTATTCTGGCAAAGACTGTCTGATTCCACTTATGCAGTTGCTTAAATTTCTAGTCCTGGGTTTGAGTCCAACACTGCACTGAGTTTCCTTTTAACTTTTTCTCCAGTTTCACCAGGGACACAATTTAATGAACTAATGGTGTTTTGAATTAACTGAGGGGATTCGTGTAGGGGTGCACCGTGAGTTTCTAGGTCCTTAATCGCCATCTAAAGTGATGAATAATTCACATACAGTAGATGAAACTCACGTCTTTATATACAGTTTCAGATTCAAATGCGCACTTTGCTTCAAAAACACACGCAGTATGACTATCATCAATACTTTAATAAAGTACAAGATATAGGGACCGTGCGTAACAACAAATTTTCGATCGCAGCGCCCCTAGCGGAAAAGACGATTCTTCATCGGTAGGAGAAACACCAGAATAACATTAGCTGTCGTTGTTTACTTACTGAAACGTGTTGTGAATACGTATAATTTGAATTAATCAACTATGTCGAATGCTGTTATTCTTGTGGGTTTTCAGAAAATTATGTGGAGTTCTCAGTATTTTAGGACTTCTACTTTGAGGAAAGGAAGAGAGCTTAATGATAGCCGTCACATATATCAGGTGGAAGAAAAACTTTCAAAGGAAGTATCTGGTGTATGTTTGAGAGAGAAAAATGTTAGTCAAACCCCATATAATATTAACATCAAGGTAAGAATTTTAAAAATTCTGAATTTAGATCCTTTGGTTACGTGAACAAATCCGATCCACGAAATTACACGGTATTATTTGTCCCAAATGGAAGTTAATAATTGTTTTTACTCAAATAAAGTATAAAATCCGCGGTAAATTAAGAAAAAGTACGAAATATTTTACTTGTGAAGAATAATATGGATACATACTTTACTACCTTACAACTAGTTTTTCTGCTACGTCGCAGCGCTTCCGTACGTGTTTTGTCTGTCTAACACTTTCGTGTGTAAAATTGTCGCTGAATCACATTTTGAATTATCACTGGGCAAAATATAAATTACAAAATAGTACATTTACTTTTCCCTGGTCATATGAAAATGGTAAATTATCAGTCTGAATACCTATACTACAAACAGTTTGGGGAGATTGTGATTCAGGAACAGAATTCATGTTTTCTTGCACTTCACTTTGTCTCCTTTTCCTCCTCTTGTACCTGACTCGCAGTTTCCTCAGTATTTCGTCCTCGTTAGTTCTTCCTGGTAATGACATGAAATGAAATGGCGTATGCTTTTTACTGCCGGGAGTGTCCGAGGACATGTTCGGCTCGCCAGGTGCAGATCTTTCGATTTGACTCCCTTAGGCAACCTGCGCGTCATGATGAAGATGAAATGATGATGAAGACGACACATACACCCAGCCCCCATGCCAGAGAAATTAACCAATGATGGTTAAAATTCCCGACCCTGCCGGGAATCGAACCCGGAACCCCCGTGACCAAAGACCAGCACGCTAACCATTTAGCCATGGAGCCGGACTTCCTGGTAATATATGCAAAAATGCAAAGTAGGTTTATATCCAGGGCTATGAGGTCCATCAATGAAGTGTCGGATGCAGATTCTGGAATTACTGGCAGGAACCCACGATTTTCCATCAAGTGCTGAACGATTTAAAGATGTTATCCATGCTTCCCTTCTGATCTTATGGGCAGCTGCGGCTGGAAAAGGAAAAAATTTCGTTCCTGGTGGGCTGTTTTAGTAGGTGTAATTACAACCGTACACGGAACAGTTCACGTGACATTTACTGCGTTTACTGGTACGGTACTATGAGTTTCGTTCATGCTTAGAGAATATGCTGAAATAACGTAATCAAAACGTAGGCCACCTCAGTAAGCAATGTGAACAGTCAAAGACTTACAGCTAGTAAAATAAAAAAAACTCTATTCACTAACTCGATGGTGAAAAATGCTGCTACCGCTCCTACCAGTTACTTCAGATTAAGCCACCAGATGGCAGCACTCGCTATACGCACGGTCCCTATAGTTAAAAGGTCTCCTGGTAGAATGACACTGCGGATAACCAAGTTCCCCGTCTTGTCAGAACAGGTTCCGGTGGAAATAGCTGTTGTGAAAAGGGTCATTATCCGTCTACCTGCTTGTATTGCGACACTGAAAGCACTTTCCTTGATCGGGAAAGGCTTCTCGTGTTGCCAGTGGATGTACAACATATAGAGTTAGATTTGACATTTCGTTCAGAAATCTTGGATAATCGATCACAACATAAAAGAAAAATATATCTGTATATGCACTTACATTCAAAATATGATGCGCATATGCATTTTTAAAATTCCGGGTCCTAGTAATAAGATACCTTTTTGCAACTATGGTGACAATAGTGTGAGATATAGAAGCAATTTTTTTCAAGTTATTTTTCACTATGATTAACCCTGTAACGGTCATATACCCAGTTCACGTTGTTTCAGACCACTTTGTGTAGTAGTTAGTAACTATTCGGACACACACATTTGTTTTAATCGAAGTCGTACAGTGGACTCAGAGCACTGTTTACGAGATTAAAGAACGGTATTGCGTTTCTTGTAAGTACTCACAGGTGCTTTGTCTTGTGCTCCGTACCTTCGAGGGCGTATCGGGAATTCGAGAACTAAGGGATCTACAAATAAACCCCTCACTGACACTAGGTCTTTTCAGTGAAAGACTGTAGTGCACCATGGACTTCAGAAAAGTGGTCGCAAGTACTCTTACAGAATTATTAAGCCAATAATAATTCCCCGTCGTATATCAAAATTGATCTCTCATCTCCACCTACAACCTCAAGCGTATAGTTCAGAGAACATTGCGAAAAAAACCCGAGTACTTGCACATGATACAGGATGTATGTAATGCAATGGATCTGCGAGAACTTTGAACAACGAAATTACACAACTGATACACTAACGAACCTAATAAGTTATCTCTGCCCCAGTAGTGAATAATTCAAGTCATGCAATGCATATATCGTTATCTCAGTAATTGTTCTCTTTCTGTCACACACCATTGGGTTGTTATTTTCAAAGCAAGCTGCCATCAGGCTGCTAGGCAAACGTTCCTGCTAGACTGCCGAGCTAGCAGGGTCTCATCGTCATGGAAAGTTTAAACCCAATGCCCTTGTACGCTGTCACCGTGAATATGAAAGAAGGATGACGAATATCTTCCTTTACGAAGAATGATACACCAACGCCAGTATTCAACTGCGAGATATCGTTATTGTGTTCACATTGAAAACGGGTGAGGAAGGGTTGAAGGCGTAAAGGGGCACTCAATAAACCAAAACAAACACCAAGGTGCTGGTCTACCAGGCGACCGCTGCTCAGTTCAAAGATCTGCAGATTCCGAGGTGGCGCGGGGTCAGCGCGGCGAATCCTCTCGGCGTCATTCTTAGCTTTCTACACAGGGGCGGCTATTTCACCCTCAGATAGATCCTCAGTTGTTCTCGTATAGGCTGAGTTGACTCCGAACTAGTCCTCAGATCCAAGTAAAAATCTCTGTCCTGGCCGGGAATCGAAAGAGGGATACTGCCTGGGTAAAAATAGCTAACGGAAGCTGAAGAAAACGTAATTCTGGCTGCGGTCTAACATGATACGCTATATTTGAATTTAAATATTCATTGCAACTTGGAAACAGTGTAATCTGCTATCTAGTATTTTCAACAGAAAATTATCTATCTGAACATAAAAGCTATCCCCGTCGGCAGTGCTCGCCGTTGATGGACTTGCCAAGAAAGTCCCGAATATCTCCATTATTGTAGCTCGTAGCCCTGCTCCACAGCTAAATAGTTAACATGTGCATGCTGAGCTTTGATCCAAGCGGTCCTGGGTTCTATTCCCGGCTGGGTCGGGGATCGTGACCTAAATTGGTTAATTCCGATGTCTCGGGGCTGGTTGTGTGGTCTGAAACCACACTGGTTTTCATCCAACTTACTCTCAACCACTGAACGCACCTTCCCTTCCAAAATGCCAATGAACACCTTGCCTGGTATACTGATCAATGAAAGACCTCAATAGATGTTGCAATTCTTCCTATTCCCTTGTTTATAGATAGGTGCAATTACTGCTTCCTTCCATTCACAAGGTACTTTACTAACATTCCATGCTAATTTTATTACTCTACGAAGCCATTTTATCCCTGCCTCTCCACTATATATCACCATTTCAGGTCTAATTTAATCGATTCCTGCGGTGGAGTATATTTACCATCCTTTCCACTTCCCCAAGCGTAATTTCACAAACATCATTGTCCTCCTTCCCATGAGCTCAGTTGTTCACGACGTCACCATAAAGATTGAAAGTTTCGTCATTGTTTCCAAGGTGTCTACCAATGCTCCAGTCTTCTCGTCATCTGTGTAAGCTGTTTCCTGTTGTCCATGGAGTGTGGGTAAGCCTGTTCTAGTACCAGTAAAGTTCAACCCATGCGAAAAACAGAGCTGTCACGGGCGCTTAATTCAGTGATTCTATATTGGAATGCAGCTTTACGGCGATGTTCTGGCAGAATCCGTAGATTACATCTGTGGCGATTACAGAGCTATAAGCTTCCATTGCGGAGATGACACGTTTCAATACAACCTCCGGCATACCTCGAGGTGGTCCTCCGTGTTTTCACACCAGGCAGATGCCATCGCTTAATGGAGATCACGGCTGGTACCTCCCTTTCCCACCGTCACCAAAAACCTATCACAACGAAATTACACAACTGATACAAACATACAGCAAACTGGAGATCCCTTTCTGAACCGATGAATGAAATATACTCTTGCATACTTGTCAACTTTCCCGATTTAGGCGGGAGACTGCCGATTTCCGACAGTTTTTCCCGCCTCCCGATTATTCTATTATTTCTCCCGATTTTAGCTTATTTTTTGGTGAATTTCAAACATTTGTTTTCAAATCCCGCCGTTTCAGCTTTTGTCACGCCAGTGGCCAGAAGTCCTTCGCTTGTTGGCCGCTTTCAAACGAAGTATCGACGTTTATAAATGCGAGAAATGTATATCGCGACGCGTATATCGATTGTCAATCTCTCGTTCTCGCGTGCTATGTTCGTGTTCGTTCACATCAGTATAGTCGACTCTAGAGACTAATCGCTCGATGTGGAGTCTTTTTTTAGTAATAATATAGTGACAGAATTTCAATGATAACGACTATTCTAGAGATTTTAGGAGTCATTTGGAGACAATTCTGACTAATTTTAATTTATCTGAATATAAATAAAATACGAGTGTTGTCTGTACATTGCTCAGAATTTAAAAAGAATGATATTTCTGTACCGGTCGTGACCACAGTAACAAGGGAAAATGCACATTTTAATTTTCCGTAATGTCTGTCTGTCTGTCTGTCTGTACGCGCATCACCAGAAAACGGCTGAAGAGGATTTAATAAAAATAGGTATATAAAGTCTCTACAATCTAGGCCATAAATAGTTTTATTCACACTGAATGAAATGGTAGTTTAGGGGAAGGCCTAAAATGTAATTCTCAAATATTTATGTTGTTATTGGCTCTATCGATAAATACTACATAACTAAAGTTATATATTATTAAATTTACTATCATTTATGTCTTATACTTTTTTATCGTACTGGCTATGATAAGAGATATTCATTAATTTGGATTTGTGTTGCTAAGTCCATATCAGCGCCGACATGCGAGAAAATGGGTGAACAGAATTTAATGAAAATTGGTATGTAATGTCGGGGAATAAGGAACTACAGTCTACGCTACAAATAATTTTGAAGAGGATTGATTATAAGAATGAGAAAAAAGTCATGAAGGAACGATGATAATACACAAGAGGGAGTTATGAAAGAAAGGAGGACTCACTTTACATTAGATGCTCTAATATCACCGAGTCGGATGAAAACTAAATGTGAAGGCCTGCAATATAGAAAACCCACAAAATTGATCAACAATAACATTACATTGACCATTGTTCGTTGTGATGTGCTTTGTGTATTCTGCTGCCATTTATCTTCGATAGATGGGATTACTGCTGTGTATTGAGTATAACAGACTGCCTGAATATGGGCGGGAAGTAGCTGAGGAGTTAGATCTCTTCTTTAACATGCCATTCCTCTGGTTCATAAATTTTCCGATACTACCGGTACGTAACACACTGGATCATCATAGTATTCCACCTATTCGATCCCTGCTCTGAGGCAGTGATTGGAATGAGCAGTGTGCACACTTAAACGGAATAATGACAGAGGAGTGTTCGCGGCTGTCTGCGGCCTGGAACTTTGAACTGTTAGATCGACACCGTAGTACTTTTCGTTAAAAGTGAGAAAATGTGCTGTTTTTCATTTTATCGAATATTTCATATGACAGCGTTGCTTTTAATAGCGACATTCATACTGAGGTCATTATAATGACCTATGTTGACTTCAGTTGGAAAAACTATAAGGACAGTCTTTTTGAGAATTCCGTAGTGAAGCACGGGTACATCAGCTAGGTATTTGATACAAATAGCATTGCGCTTTGCATAATCGCGCGGGCGTTTGATGCAATCTATTAATATATGCATTTGCTAAGTAGTGGCATCTAAGTGCATGACTGATTCACACGTGTGGAGCATGAGTTCATACTATCTTCGGAATGCTTATCAGAGACCGATCATCTCAATCACATACTTCCTGTGAGGGAATAGAGATGTTTAATTTTTAGCCTTGTAGCCATGTAGAATAAGCAGTTTTAACCTATTGTATCTCCTGATTTTCACATAAAAATCTCCTGATTTTTGGTTTTGTAAAGTTGGCAGGTATGCTCTTGTATAATACAAGGTAATTGTGCGATTTATCTTCCCGTCTCCCCACACATTGTTAATATCAGTGGATATTGAAACATTCTCTTAATCAGGTCTCGGAAAAAAGCAGTGTCGGAATGAATAGTTAAATTCGTGAAAATGTGGATCACGTGGTGATTTTGTCAAAAATTAAAATAAAACCAACGATGTGTTATACATGTTCTTGCACATGCATCGTTCATTCATTTACATTGGAGCTTGTAATATTTTCTTGGTTCAGTCTCTGTGAATGGTATACGTTTTTCCCTCTCCCATTTTCACTTGGCTAAAGCCTCGTCCGAATCTCTCTATCTGTGTGTGTGTGTGTGTGTGTGTGTGTGTGTGTGTGTGTGTGTGTGTGTGTGTGTGTGTGTGTGTGTGTGTGTGTGTGTGTGTGTGTGTGTGTGTGTGTGTGTGTGTGTGTGTGTGTGATATGAGGTAGATTTAGCTGTGAACTAATTGCCATCTTGCGAACTATGGTACTCTACAGCTGATAAATCATTGTGTTAGCGGTTCAAACTGAATATCAGGAAATGAACGCTAGATAATGCTGGCTCTCACATTGACTCGACGTGGAACTTGTGCAGCGGACTACGAAACTATATACCCATATAAGAAGTATACTATTATAGACTTTTGCGCCCCGTGTTCAAAACCCGCTGTCTTTTCATGTATTTACTTCTGTCCATTGACAATTACTGCACGGATAGTTATGTTCAGTGTATATTGAAATATCGTTGTCCTGTTTCGTCTATTAATGTTCTGTCTGGTAAATGGATTGTAAAACAAATTGTTCTACACTCATTGCACAGCAAAAGGATATCACGGATAGACGCGATGCAATAAAAATCCACGCATTACTTCATAATCAATTCCAAGCGCCAGTTTTTGGAAAAATGATCCGTTATGAGTGGTTTGTCGCAAACTTATTGCCAACACGTGAAATCTTCAGTAATGTTAACGACGTTTATTTCCCGAATGACATTCCCACCTAGAAATGTAACTGTGGCAAACCTGTCTTCGCGCGATGCTCGTGGTGTGCTAAATTTCTGTTTCGAATGTTTCTACGATCGGTATCATCAAGAGAAATGCACCGTATCTCCCTGAAGCGTTAATATAAGAACGATCTTACAAAACATTGTAATCCGTGCAAAATGCCATACTGGTGGAAAAAATATCCAGACACCAAGAAGGGGTTGTTCTAGGTTAACGAACGTTGGTAGGCGTGTTTATACATCTGAAAGATGACGTCCATTAAAATGTCTCGCAAATCGCATCAGCGTGGCTTTAGTAGCGGCCCCATGACGTTGCAAATCAGGTTTGCTTTAAATACGGGCTGAACTGTGCGAGAGCGTTGGTTACCTGTGAGATTGAACGGAGTGACTGTGAGTAGGGTCAGGAATGCCTTTACGACGATGAAGAGGCCACTATCAACACCTCACTGCGGTTGAACCAGGTCGTATAATAGGGCTACGTGAAGGTGGATTTTCCTTGCGTGCTATTGCAGAACGACTTAGCAGGAATGTCTCCACTGTGCATGAGTGCTGGCAGTAGTGGTCACAAGAAGGTACGTCCGCAAAAAGACCGGCCTCCGGACGTCCAAGTGGCACCACCCAGATGGAGGACTGCCGTATTCGGCGTATGGCTGTGGGGCGGCGGACTGCGCTTGCAGCAGCAATTCGAGCGGCAGTTGGCACCACAATGACGCAACGAACTGTTCGAAATCTGTTACTTGAAGAACAGCTGCGAGCCAAACGTCATGCGGCGAGCATTCCACTTTCCCCAAACCACCGCCATCTGCGACTTCAGTGATGTCAAGCGAGAGCTCATTGGAGGATGGAGTGGAGGTCCGTTGTGTTTTCCGATGAAAGACGGCTCTGCCTTGGTGCCAATGATGGCCGTGTGTTGGTTAGGAGGAGGCCAAGTGAGCGGCTGCATTCCACCTGTGTGCGGCGTCGACACACTGGACCTACACCGGAAGTTATAGTCTGGGGGGCAATTTCCTAAGACAGCAGGAGCACTCTCGTGGTTATCCCAAGCACCCTGACTGCAGATGTGTACGTCCGTCTGGTGATTCGACCTGTTGTGCTGCCATTCATGAACTGCCTTCCCGGGAGTGTGTTCCAACAGGATAATGCACGCCCCCATGCCGCCGTTGTAACCCAGCGTGCTCTAGAGAGTGTCAACATGTTGCTTTGGCCTGCTCGATCCCCCAATCTGTTCCCAATCGAGCACGTATGGGACATCATTGGACGATGACTCCAGCGTCATCCACGACCGGCATTATTCGTCCCTGTATTGACCAACCAAGTGCAACAGGCATAGAACTCTATCTCACAAGCTGACATCCGGCACCTGTACGACACTGCATGCACGTTTGCATGCTTACATTCAACAGTCGGGCGATTACACAGGTTATTTATGGACCAACATGGCGCATTTGCGATGTCTTCGCTCACGGGGATATTAACCTATAGTCTTGTACCTTTAATCAATTAAATATGTTACCTCGACAAATATATTGCCAGAAGTTCTGTGTTCTACATTCCTTATTTCATGGTGTTCAGATTTTTTCCCCGCCAGTGTATATTTGTTGCTACTCGTTGACTGTGTATATGTCGGATGGAACAAAGTATATCGATTAACATTCAAAAGCATAACTTTTGGTAAATATTTGAATCCAATGGTGGAAAATGCATGTCATTTTTATAACAAACAAAATCAAAGTAAAGCAAACTATGGTATTTACCCGGTACGTTCGTTTGTGACTATTCTATGCTTTTATTGATATTCCCGTGGTAACTGTTCACAAAAATTATGTGAACATTTGATGGTGAAATGTGCCACTTCCTTGCCGAAAGGAAATGTCCATTATTGCTGAAAACGCGTTCAGGTGGAGCACCTGTGGCTGGATTTTGCGGGCAAAGTTGGCCAATTTGGGATGAGTATGTTTCTGTGTAATGCGATCGTTGGTGTAGACTAAGTTACATTTCTAGAGCGGAACTTTCAGTTTCTAAGGAAATCGCAATTACCATCGATTGCCACCATTTAAGGAAATTGTGGCCTATATTTCAGTGGTAACTTGTTTTAGATGTGCGTCCACCTCTCTCTTTTAACATTCACATTAGTGTCTTGACAGCCGTATATTTTCATGAGAGCATGTAAAACACTGGACAAAACCCATGACCATTTCCTCGCCATGGGGCACAGAAACAAGCGTCCCTCGGGGTATCTTGACTCAACACCCGTCAAAAAGCATGACTGACATGAACTAAGGAACACCGCTATTTGACGCTCTAAGCGTGGAAATTTTCGCATGGACATGTGGGTCAAGGCACCAGTTGATACATTCCAATAGCCGGGTACGAATGCGTTGTCAACCATACGAGGGAGCAGGGTAGAGTTCAGGTCGGTGGTGGTAACCTCGTACGAAAACTGTTCATGTAGGATGAAATGGGACTCCTGGTACACCTGACAACATCCCTCACTGGCGTACGTTAGAGATACCGGCTGGCAGATTATAATCACCCGTTAGTCCGTCTCCGGCACCCTGCAGGCGACTTGTACCTAGAGTAAGGCAATGTACCAGCCCATCGCTCCTGAGTTGTCTGATTGGTTCGATTAACACTCCACGGATGTGAAGATACTTGCCTGGACCCCGGGAAGCCCGGATCTCATTCCCATTGAGCACATCTGGGATGCTGTCGAGAGGGATATACGTGCTCTGGACTCTGCTTAGACCTGAATTATGGAAGGCTGTAGAGCGATCATGTATCATAATGACACGCTAACGCTTCCTGTGTCGTATGGATTCCATGCCACGCCGCATCGCCCCGTCATCAAGGTGCAAGCGGCTACTACACGCTTCTAGCCAGATATCACTTAATTTTGGTCATGAGTAGGGCCCGGATTTTTAGGTTTTAACCTATTTTTTCCTCGCTATTTAATTCACAAATTTCAATATATTTGTTCGTTTCACACTTCCTGGAGCAGAATATGTGAATTTCATTGCACCTAAGAAAACCTAAATGAGGGGTTGACACCTAAAATAACCTAAATAGCTGTTTTACCTTCTTCAAATAACGAATGTTATTTCCCCTGCATTGTAAAATTATTTCCACCGCGATTACAAGCAGTAGGACGGAGATAGTTCATGTTGCTACCGTTAAATCAGCACATCCCATGCTTCCCACTACACATGTGACATCTGGAGGCTCCTAGATGTATCTGATAGGTCAGTTGGAATGTAAACAGTTTCGCATCCAGTCGTCCATAGAGAGTACAGCCGGCAGCGTGTGTGGTGACTGGTTCATGTAGTATTATCTAACCGTAATTGTTGTTTAGCGAAACAATGCCTAAATCGCACTTATTGAGAAAATGGATTGCTACAGATGGTCGAGTAGTCTTCTGTCCGGCACCTCTTTTCACCTGAGCCGATACTTACCCGCCGGGGGAACTTGGCTGTCTGCTGCTATTTACTATGCTGAGCACCTAGAAGGAATTAAAAATGTCGTCAATGACTTGGGGATGAAACAGAAGCTTCCTGCATCGCCAAGGCCAAGAAATCGCTCGAGTGCCCGACCCTCGTCGCTTCCCTAGCATATATTAAGACACATTTTTGTTTTATACCAGAAGCTATTCTCCAGTTGGAAGGTGCAATCTTGCCACTCAAAGATTCCCTGGATATCATTGGCAATGTTTCCAGAAGAGAAATACCTGGGCCATTGGGAGTGGCATGTTCTTCGAAGCTGCAGAAGATTCTTCAACGCAATCCTGGTTTTGAAGATATGAAAGTCATCAATTCAGTATTACAGGGAAAAAAGTATTCAGAAAAATTACCCCTACAACTAATGCATTAGCATCTATGTACTACACTCCAATGACGTCATGTTCCATTGAAAGAACTTTTTTGTCATATATGAATGTGTTACGTGACAACAGGAAATTATTTACGCCAGACAATTTAGGTATGTACGTTGTTATTTACTGCAATGACAAAAAAAACGTACAAAGGAAACAGTAAAGTGTATTCTCTGTGTATTTTTATGAATATGAATTTGAATATGACAATGTAAACTTTTGTGAAATAAGTACATAAATAAATTTTATAGAACTACGAAAACACAAAAGTATTGCTTCCTGGAGACAAAACCTAAAATAACCTATTTTAAGAATACGAAAAAACCTAAAGTGAAGGTTTATGCCACCTAAAATTCCGGGCCCTAGTCATGAGTGTGCTGTGCAGTCGCCTGTGGTGCGAGAGAGAGAGAGAGAGAGAGAGAGAGAGAGAGAGCGTTCGTCTGGATGGTTCTTCGTAAAGGGCGAAAGTTCACGAAGTTGACCGATGCTCTCTCTTCGTAGCACAGCTGATTGCTTGTCGAGTGAGGCCTCAATGCAACCACTTGGATTCACGCGCCCTCGCATTTGCACAGTCGCAAGTGTTGCAGAGTAATTGAGTGTGCGCCTGTTACTTGCTTCTCTTCTTCCTCTCCGGTGCAGCTTACCCACCTGTTCCGTTTCACGGACAGCACGTGGTGTCAGGTGCAGGTTACCTGTTACCAAATACAGTAGATACAATACGCGACACTCAGCGAGATATCGAGGGGCAGCTATTAGAGCTCTCTCTAGCGGGTAGACCTGAGAACTACTGATTCTGTCATAAGAGCACGTGTATTTGTGTGTGAAGATTTTGGTGTTATTTATGCGTTTGCAGTGAGTTGACATAATTAAATAGTAGCGTGTGTCATTCCTTGATATCTCCTCTCAACATGAGGAGAAAGGTATGTGCTGTGTTTGGCTGCAGTAACTATGAAGTAGAGAAGAATGCGCGGGCTTTCTTTCTTTTACCTCGTGACAAGAAAATGTAAGTAATATTGCTTCTTCCAGTGACAAAGAGATTTTTATAGTACTTCATAGTCTTCTGACCTGCTCGACCCATATTTTAACTGGCTTAAAATATAATACGCATATTTTATTATATAGTGCAGCAGTTAACCTTCAATAGCGATGTGTTGTTGTAGGTGTGATCTGTGGGTTTTGAAATGTCATAGAAGTGATTTGGATAAGGTGTACAAGAAAGAAGGGACGTTACGCTTATATAAGAATTATAAGATCTGTTCACATCATTTCCAGGCCAGCGACTTTAGAAATCCTCTACTACACAGCCAAGGGTATGTTACATTTTTATTCTAATTGTACGTAAATATTCCTCCAAGCATCACCATCGACAACATTTTCATACTTTTCTTTCTTTTATCCCTCTTCTCAGATTAAGGCCGGGATTTTATAGATTTTATTTCTGTTAGTAGGCTTCATATTAGGGGGAAAATTGTCCAGCTTTTAAATGTTAATTCATTGCATCATGTGTGTAAGGAATGTGCCGATATTTTTATTGACAAGCGTCTTAATGTGATGATACAATGTTTTTTAAATGAGAAAGACAAATCTAACCGTAAAAGTTCAGGGAGGAATGCTAAAGCAAAAAAAGTTATGCATAAATGAAAGATCAAGCCATTTCACAGCAGTCACTTTCACATCTTGTTTATATATCTAATTTCAGACTTTAAAATAAATAAAATAATTTTTCATTCATTTATCCAGAATTGGTTTAGCAACTTCGAAGTTAATATCTCAATAATACTTTCTTTCTAGACGTAATTTATTTATCCATTTTCGTATATGAATTTCCATTGATATGTGAATTTAGCGCGACTTTTCAGGTCAAGTCACTAGAAGCGCCACCGTCGAATTGTCTCCCATTTTAACAAGGCTAAATTCGTAAGTGTCGCGTATTGTCTCTACTGTATTTGCTGTTACTGTTTTACGAGTGATGTCGGTTATTGTGCTCGCTCCTCGGCTTAGTTTTGAAGTCTCATCAAGAAGAGGACGTCGGTGCAGGGCTGGCAATGTATGGTTGATGTTACGGAAAAAAAGGGGGAAAAGGATTTAAAAGTGTATACCAAACAATGTGTCCGGGCAAAGGTTGTAACTGATGAGTGGTTCGAGGTTACTAAAACAGGCATAGGTATAACTAGCCCGGGTTGGATGAAATTTGGAGAAGTGTTCGAGAAAAACACCAACAGATACATGGCTGATCACACGTAATATTTGTCCAGCATTGTATTGGAGACTGATCCGCTGCACTACGACCCTTCTATCCGCTCTTACGACCTGAGCTAGCTGACGGCAATCCCTGTCATCAACGCATCGTACATCACGACAGTTGATTGTGACGGCGGTGATTTTGCCCGAATACGTGTACTCTCGTGTACTCATGGTACACTCTTGATACGGTGGCCATTGGAGATGGAGTGACCAATACGTCTGGCGCCGACAATTTGGCTGCGATCAAATGCGTGTAGGTCTCGTGTCTTACCCATCCTGGAATGAAAATGAAAATCCACAACCTGTTTCCAGTCATTCGGCCGGGTCAGGAATGGAATGAATGAAGACCCCATCTAGCGGCGAGGATAGGAATTTTTTTTGTCATTTACTTTACGTCGCACCGACACAGATAGGTCTTTTGGTGACGATGGGATAGGAAAGGGCTAGAAATGGGAAGGAAGCGACCGTGGCCTTAAGGAACAGCCCCAGTATTTGCCTCGTGTGAAAATGGGAAACCACGAAAAAACATCTTCAAGGCTGCCGACAGTGGGGTTCGAACCCACTATCTCCCGATTACTGGATACTGGCCGCACTTACGCGATTACAGCTATCGAGCTCGGTGATAGATAGATAGATATTGAATATAACAGGCGAATTTGCTCCGATATATGTTCACATGGACAACTCACATCAAAAGAAAAGAAATACCGGATTCCCCGGGCATGCCATGAGGTTCATTGGATACTTCGGAAACGTCACACTCCCAAGGTAGAATCACCACGGCAGTCATCCTCAGTTCCTCTTGCCACGCCCATCGTCTCCATTTAATATTAAGACACAAAATAAAATGAACAATAAAGGATAATACCGTAAAATAAAACAAGAAATAATATCGGTGACTCCTGATACTGTCCGGCCGTATCATCACCCCAGGTGAGAAGGAGGCCGCCCTCCCGATGATGACACGACCGGCCCTATCTCTGGGGCCCTAAGGAAGACCCCCAACAATCCTACCGGATGACAATGCGTTTCTCTCACCATTCCATTGCGGCCTGCCACGTGAAACTGGAGCCGCTCTCCTGCCATAACCCGCCTCTCACATTTCCCTCTTCTTTTACTTATTTGGAGTGGGGCCGTCCCACCCCGTCTTCTTACGGGTATGTCCTACTCTCCCTTGCCCATCATTCCTTACCAGCTCCTACCATGCGTGAATAGTGAGAAAAAAGCACATGCCCTAATGTTTACAACCAAGTACCAATAATAATAATAATAATAATAATAATAATAATAATAATAATAAAACAAAAATCTACCTCAAAACAACTAATCTGTCCCTACCCTGACCTTGCATTCACCACATGACTGTACACTCCACATGACCTTCATAGCAGATTATGCTGCAAGAACCGCTGACTGTACTTTACAACAGTTTCGGCTCACTCCCTTGTAATCACTATTGCTTACTCCGCATTCTTTGTTCCATGACCTAATTCCTTTGGATTCAAGTAAACCAAATGACAACAATTGCGTACAATCCTCACTATCGCAATCGTTAAGGCATCTACATTTCCAAGATACCATAACATTTACTCACTCAACTACCTCGCCACCTCAACGACCTTTGTTATCACTTGGTGTTACTTAGCCTCCAGGCTCGAATTCAAACTACTTCACTATATCCACATCACCCACATTTCACTATCTTCTAAATTTTCCAACAAACTCCATCGACTGAATATCCTCATACTCTTAACCACTTTTCCCTTCATCCTGACTTACCGTCCTATGCCCTTCCTCTTCCATTTTTTCACACAGGAATTTTTTACCGCACATAAATACCTGTTCAGTTCTCCTCCGTTTTCCCATTCCTTAATAATCCACCTTATTATACCCTGCTCATCCCCTTTACCTAAAATTTTCCGATGTTTGGCACTCAGTAAACTATTTCTAATCTTACTTGTTTCTTCACACTTACCTAATAAGTGAAAATCATCGTTCTCCGACCCACAAAGTATACATACTGCCTTATCTGTACCTTTTAGCCACCCCCTATTTTTATGTAGCCCCAACAACCACCATACCAACCCTCTCCTTCTCAACCTATCAACGTATCTAATATTTACCCCCGTTTTTTCCTCAACCTTATTAAAAACACTAAGGGAACTTCTTAATCTACTTTCAGCCAATAATTTCTGCCTACCCAAATCTCTAATCCTCCTTACCAGTACCTTCATCCCTCTAGCTTCTGTCTTCGTCCACACCTCTTCCCACATGTACCCTAGGCCTATCATCTCCAAGTATCCCTTAATTTTATCTAGCCAGCATCCCATATACATACTCTTCCGTTGTTGCTCGTACGCGGCCTGTAATACCCTCCCTCCTTCCTGTCTTTTCAAATTCATCCAATATCTAACTATTCTTTTCACAAACTCTGATTCCAAATCCTCCCCACACATTAATTCCACCCCTGCATTGGCTGTGCACATCGGGAGCCCCATCACCATCTTACCGAAATTACTAATAATTCGTCTTAATTAAACTCTTTTGTCATCCAACCCCCATACTTCCGCGCCATACAATACCCTCCCGAAAATCACCGATCTTAGAACTAACCTCAGGGTTTTATAATTGATACTCGGATATTTGGGAGTGGCGACCCCATCGTAATAACAGCCTATATACGCTTCATTCATCACATCCCTGACCCGGTCAAAGACTGGAAAACAGGTTGTAGGTTTTCACTCGGATATTTCGCTAGCAAATTTTTGACTGAGGCTAGGGCGGCCCACCCTCTGCTCCTCGCCCTCTTAATATGATCATTCCAGGTGCCTTTACTATTAATAATGACTCCTAGATATTCTAACTTGCTTACAAATTCCAACCTTTCTCCCTGCACAACCCATATTCCGTCATCCCTTCTTCCTTTGTGTGCCTGGGCTATTAGCATTTTAGATTTATCCCCATTAATTTTCAAGGACCATTTCTTCGCAAAATCCGACACTGCATTTAAAGCCTTCTGCATCCATCCTGGGGTTAGTCATCAAAATCACATAATCAGCAAAAATCAATCCTGGGACCTCCACCCCATTAATTACCGGCACTGCCCAATTGCTTGCCCCATGTCCCTCCAAGATGTCGTTAATAAATAAAATTAACAAAATTGGCGATAATTTGCACCCCTGGTTTAAACCCACCTTGGACTCTAATGGTCTGCTCAACCTATCGTCTACCAATTTTACACAGAACGTGACTACCCTATATATCCCCTCTACTGCCCTCATCACCTTTCCCGAAACCCCCAACCTTCCCAGTTTCTCTAATAGAGCTTCTCTATCCACCTTATCGAACGCCTTTTCAAAATCGATTGCCGCCACATACACCTTCTTTCTTGACAGGCTCCTATACTTTTCCAGAACTGTCATCATTATCCACTGTTCTTTTCTTTCTTCTACAGTAAATCCTCCTTCGAAATCAGACATTTTTTCTGCCCATTCACTCAACCTGTTCGCCAACACCCCTGTGTAAATTTTACTTAAGGAATCTAACAGAGGTATTCCTCTATAATTATTCAAACTATTTATACTATCCGTTCCCTTACATATTGGACATACTGTTCCTGTTTCCCATTCCTTCGGGTACTTCCCCTGATCAAAGATCTTATTAAATAGTTTCACCATGCCCTCTTATCATTGCCTCATTTTTGCTTATTTCTTTCCAAAACTTATAATTGATCCCATTACAACCCCCCGCCGACCTGCCCCTGATTCTTCTTATCACTCTTAAGGTTTCCTCCCTCGTAATTTCCTTGTCCAGACCGTAATTTGCCACTCTTCTATTCCTCCAAATTACTTCTTCCCCCGTCTTCCTCCAGCATTCTTCCTCCTCACCCCCCGAGTAATTCACCAAAGTAGCTCTTTACCTCTAGACTCCTTCCACCCTTCATTATTCTGTTAATCCTTTCCCAAACTTTTTCCATGTTGTTAGTCTCACATCCTTTATTTATGGCTTCAGTTTGTTCCTCCAACCACTCCTTCTTTACCTCACAAATTTTCTTTTTATACTCTTTCCTCAACTTACAGAAGACCTCCCTTTCTACACTCCCACCTTTTTTTCTATACTCCCCTAACGCCCCCAGCACCCTCTTCCGCATACCTTCACGCTCCCAATTAAACCATTCTTCACCCTCTTTCTTTTTCCTCCTTCTACCTTTTACCTCCTGTGCTATCATCTTTATTGGATGTTGCAGTAACTCCAAGGCTTTATCAATATTATTCTACTCCAACGCTCCTTCCCATCCATATTGTACTTCTTATATCCACTCCCTTGTTCATCCTTCATCTTAATTTCCGTCCTTATATGATTCTCCTCCCCTCTTTTTAACATAACTCATACTGGAAAATGGTGAAATTCAATCCTGTCTTCTATTTCCATCCTTGCAATATCCTCCAACACTCCCTCCGATCTTAAAACCATATCCATCACACTACCACCCTTATCTGTAACATAGGTCAATTTCCCCATACTGTCACCCTCCTTCCATCTATTCAGAATATACAAATTTCCCGCCGCGCACATCTCTAGGAGCTTCTCTCCATAGTTGTTTACAATTTTATCCTCACTACTTCTACTTTTCAACAAATACTTCCCATCTTTCCTACTATATACTGGGCTCTGTTCCCCTATTCTCGCGTTCCAATCTCCGAATAGCAACATATCCTCTTCCTCTGAAAACCTCTCTCTTATACTAATATCCACCAATAGCTCTTCAAAAAGATACTTATTAGCATATGCTGAACTACTAGGGTGACAATAAACGAACGCTATATTTGTTTTCTTCATCCTTCCCTCTACCCATGCCATATTAAATCTCACCCATATGGTTTCTTCCATATCTGTCACGATGTCCTCCACAATTTCACTAATTTCTTCCCTAATTAATACTACGGTCCCTCCTGGGGCTCGTCCCTTAGTCCTCTCCTTCCTTCTATATTTATATTTAATCACAAACCCCTTCCATGTAACCTCTTTCCCTGTATCCAGCCACGTCTCCAAGAGTGCCACAACGTCGAAACTTTCTACTACTTCCCGAACCTTCTTATTTCCTAGTTTGCTTATTAGTCCCTCAATATTCACACATTCTATTTTCCAATATAGTTATAACTTTCCCTCCCTCCCTTCTAAATTTCCTCCCCTATTCTTACTCCTTGTAGTTCTCGTCCCCTCATCCCCTATCTCCATTCCTCCTTTTTTTAGCAACCTTTGCCTTTCCATGCCCTCCGTATCCTCCATCCCCTTAGTTACTTTACCCCATAAGTCTTTCAAACTCCTACTTCTTACTTTGCTCATAACTGCATTACCTTCCTGTCGATCACTCTTCCCATGTCCTTTCTTGTTCACTAAAACACTGCACTCAGCTCCTGCCGTTTCTTGCTGTTCACCCTCACTCACCCCTTCACTGCTCTGATCTTCTGTATCCACACAACACTGTGCAGTTCCACCAGGGTTGATTTCCTCTCCTCCCTCCGCTCCACTCCTCATTGTTCCTTCCTTCCTTCCTTCCTTCCTTCCTTCCTTCTATCTTGCACTGCCATCTCTCCCCCCTCGGCACTCACGCTTTCGTCCATCTCTTTCAGCTTCGCCACTGAGTACTCTCTTACCCATCTTCCATTCGTCACAACTAGCCTCTGACCTCTTATTCAGGCCTTAAGACCCTGTTGTCTCGCTCTCCAAAGGTGTTTGTTTAATATCTTCATAATTTCACTGCCTTCTCTTCCCAAGTCTCTTTTCACTCCTACTTTCTGGCCTTGTAAATTGTTACCGTTTCTTATCGCAATTTCTGCCATGAGGGTAGAGAAAAATTTTACCCTAATAGGCCTCCGGCCTTTAGTTTTTCCCACTCTCTCCACATCGTCTATGTCCACTTCACTGAAGTTTATCTTCATCCTATCTCGTATGACCGCTACCACCTTGTGAATTAGTTCAATCTTGCCTTCCCTCTCACCTTCTTCCACACCATATATAAATGTGGCTTTCATCATTCTCTCCTGCCTATACCCCTCTGCTTCTCTCCTCAGCATCAACACCTCCTCTTCTAGATGTATCACTTTCCCTCTTAATAACTCTATTTCCTTCTCATTGTTGCCCACTCTCCTGTTCGATTCCTCCGTCTTCGTTTCCAACCATTTCGTCATGTTCCCTATCTCCTTTCTCTGCTCTTCCATCATGTCCTTTATTTCTTGTACCTTATCCCATTGACAATTTTCTTGTAATACTTCTCTCACTACCACCTTAAGTGCTGCAAAATCCTCCATGCTGAATTTTCCGCTGGCATTTGGGCCTGGGTTTAATTCCACCCCCACCCCCAATCACCAGCAACACAGCTATCACTGTCGCTACCAGCACCGCTTCACCCATTTTAACTTCTTTTCTTCTCACCAGCCCATTCTTGGCCTCCTTCCTCTGCTTCACCTCCAATTTCCCAATCGCGGCCCGCGACCATGTTGACGGCACGCACTGCACCACGCGACTTCACTCCTCGGTTGCTCAAGGCAGACTGGAGTTCGGTGATAGGAATTGTGCCGGCTGCCGAAGCCTGTCGCACTCCTCTGGGGCAATGATTAAGGAATGACAGATGAAATGAAGTGATATTGGAGAGTTTTGCTGGAATGAAATATAACAGGGAAAACTGGAGTACCCGGATAAAATCCTGCCCCGCCTGCGCTTTGTCGAGCACAAATCTCACATGGAGTGACCGGGATTTAAACCACGGAACCCAACGGTGATAGGCCGGTGCGCTGCTGCCTGAGCCACGGAGGCTCCACCCATCCTGGAGTCAACTGTTATTCATACAGCCCGTTCGAGGTCTTCACATCCTCGCTGTTTCATGCCATGACCTCCTATTACATTCACCGAGACGAGTACAGCGCCATTTGCCCACTACGCAGTTATCTCTAATTCAGTTGCTCATCAGTGTACTCATAGTCATGAGTGTGTTTGAAACGGGAAGACATATAGTTGGAAGCCTAGCCATATAGTTTATTTCTACGATATTGTCGTTCCTTGTATGCAGTAATTGTCTAGATTCCTTTTTGTTATGCTTATGGAAGTTAAATGACACGTAAGTTATACAGAATTCTAATAGTATTGATCTTGGTAAAATAGGTTATTAGACATGTGAGTATAAAATTTGGATGTCGAAGTAAACGTTGTGTTCCATATTACAAACCTTCTCAGCCCAGCACTCTGCGGAATGTTTCAAGAGAAGATCAGCAAGTCAATGTTGTTCGGCAGTACTAAGTCTTGGACACATTCATTATTGTCCGGACAATGGTTTCCCTCTATATTTTCTGCAGACTAATTCCGAGTTACATGCTTGAATTCTTTATGGCTCTTAAAATAATCAGTTACCTCCACTCCAAATAGAAATCACTACATTTCTGCACACTGCAGCCGACAACGCAATAACAGCGGTTATCAGACAGGTTTCGTGTTTAAGTACATAGGCTGATAAGCACGGATATCTCTCGCCTTATATTGAATCGGCGGCAGCTACACATGTATTACCTGCTCTGCAAACATTAGGAAAATTAGATTAAAGAATTAAGCCGAAATCTTTAGCTCTTGTCGCTCTAAGACTGCGCCGGTAATCTAAAGTCTTATATAATTCCTAATAGAGTAAAGGAATTCGTCGTTTTTAAAGAGATTTAAAAACCTTCTCTTACAATGAAAAAACTACCGCACTTTATTTTATACCACAAGCCTCTCCGAACAACGATATAAACTAATTGGGTGATGATGTAATTATTTTCTACCAATCTCCTAAATAACTGCTGTACTTTCTTCTTCTGCCGCTTTTCCCACACTCTGATATCCCAGACCCGGCCGGAAGTCGAACCTGGGACCCTCTGAGCCGATGGCTGAGGCACTGACCATTCGGCCAAGGACCTGCATTGAAAATCCTGTTTCCAATCATTTGACAGAGTCAGGAATGGAATGAATGAAGCCCTCCATCTAGCGGCGAGGATAGGAATTGTGCCGGCTGGCGAAGCCTGCCGCACAAGGAGCTGCATTATTATTATTATTATTATTATTATTATTATTATTATTATTATTATTATATTATTATTATTATTATTATTGTATGGCGTCAGCTACCGAATTTACAGACCTTCTGAAGCAGTGCCTGCCTACCAGTTTCGATATTCCGATGATGCTGCTGTGTAGAAACGAAAGCAGAATTTTACTGGACGGTTCCTGTAGCGGAGTTAATACTTAGTTTTGTAGGGTGACGCTAAGTACGCCACCAGAGGCTTTATTACATGCGAGCAACAATTAAATGGATTGCAGAGATTTTTCACCGGTCTTCAAAAATTGACTACCTTGGCCGGGATCGAATCCGCGAATTTGTGGTGATGAGTCGGGTACATACTATTGATACACCGAGGCAGCTGCTTTACAGTGTGAAGCAGTAGCGTTCTAAACAGTTACACTGGTGCATTGATTTTCTCTCGTATGCAGATGATCGTGCAAAATATTCGTCGCCTGTAGACTCGCTAGAGCATCTCGATAAGAAACCATTATTGTGTTATTTCTGAACGTAACTGTACTGCCAGGGGGATGAAATAAAACTTGGGGGTTGCAAATTATTAAACAAGTAATCTATAAGAGGACTTTAAAAATAATGTTTGTGTTACTAGCAGAAAAGTAAAGTTTTGTAAGAATATCAAAATGTTCAGTATTCGGAACTGAATCTTGAATTTTCGTTTATGAAAATTGATTCCAACTTATTCTGGAAACCTTCAGTTCTCAAGCTTCTCCTAATCCGATCCGGTCTGCACCCATTGAACCTGATCGATATTTTCAGGTGAAAAATGATTTCATATATCACAGCCAACACTTCCATGGTTGGTTCAACTGTAGATCTGCATTCTCAAAATTAGCACAACGTTCCTAGGCTCACTATTATACACCAATATACAGAGCCGTCATATTGTATATTGTCCGCCCCCCAGCATGTAAGATTACGCCGGAGAGAGCTAGTTCGGGCCAGCTTTGCCCGCCTACCGGCGTCTTCCTCTTCATTATTTGGACTAGTCCGTTTTCGGTTGCATCCAGTAGTTGTGTGTAAGACTAAAGTTATGATGCGTCGCTTGTAATTAGATGATAGTGTGTTTCCCCGTAAAAGTTTTAAAATGTACGAATTTGTTCGTCATATATTTAAATAATTCATTAACAAATTTCCTAACAAACCAAGTCGTCATCTCCGTACAGACAATGAAGGCCCTTGGAGGGGTGGAAGGTAAAGGCTTCCGCTGTCTGTAACCTCACCACTTGATGGGCTAGAGCGGTCAGTTCTATGCCCGGCCACCTTTGCCCCCAGGAATTAACCTGGTACTCACTTTCAGCGTAGGCTGAGTGAACCTCACGGCCATATGAACCTCCGGAAATGGAAATATTGTTTCTTAAATGATTGAACTTCCTGATGGGGAATCGAACCCACGTTCTTCCGGGTGAATCGAGCACGCCTTCACCGCCTCATCCAGGCAGCCCCTAATTTTCCTAACACTAGACCACATTCAAGACCGGACATATCGGGTTTACAAAGAAAACACATACCGGGCGAGTTGGCCGTGCGGTTGGGGACACGCGGCTGTGAACTTGCATCCGGGAGATAGTGGGTTCGAATCCCACTGTCGGCAGCCCTGAAGATGGTTTTCCATGGTTTCCCCATTTTCACACCAGGCAAATGCTGGGGCTGTACCTTAACTAAGACCACCGCCGTTTCCTTCCAACTCCTAGGCCTTTCTATCCCATCGTCGCCATAAGACCTACCTGTGTCGGTGCGCCGTAAAGCAACTAGCAAATAAAGAAAAAAACACATCAAGTCAGTTTTTGAGCATTTTACATTCAACACTGAACTGCAGCGTTATTCCAGATAATGTACCCTGTAACCCATTGCATAATTGATACCGGCAAATGTTATTTTTTCGTATTCTGAGGACAGATGTTGACAAACCATTCAAACCTCTTTTTCTCAGAAGTAAGATGTTTGGCAACGAGGATTTGTAAACCGACGATATATAAACTGGTGAAATAGATATGATAATATTTGGGTTCAATATTAATAATAATAATAATAATAATAATGGTATTTGCTTTACGTCCTACTAACTACTTTTACGGTTTTCGGAGACGCCGAGGTGCCGGAATTTAATCCCGCAGGAGTTCCTTTACGTGCCAGTAAATCTACCGACACGAGGCTGACGTATTCGAGCACCTTCAAATACCACCGGACTGAGCCAGGATAGAACCTGCCGAGTTGGGTTCAGAAGGCCAGCGCTCTACCGTCTGAGCCACTCCGCCTGGCTCAGTGTTAAATAAGAAACACTCAAGAAGAATGTAGGTTTTAACAGGCTCCAGTTCACAAAACAATCGGGGAAACTGCGAGCGTTCGCCTCACTACTCGGGAGAAATTTGTTCAGCGGTTAGATGCGTCTTCCTCCTCTGCTGACATTGCTACAAAGTTATTACAGAGCTCCTTCTGCAGTGAACTATTTTATGTTCGACAGGTGTAGTCTTATGTGCGGGCACCGGGTTTCGCCTCCCTTCCTAATGTCTTGTATCACGTCATTCTTTTCATCTCATCTTTTCTGAGGAGGTTGACGTCAGGAAGGGCATTCGGTCGTTAAAACTCGCTACAAAGGTTCATCACCGTTTTAATCGACCTACACCCTCAGTTCTCGTTCTTAGTTTAATGGACATGGACTGGTCAACAGACACAACAGTAGATACTAGTCTTTACGGAAATCTTTTTTTTATTGCACGAAACCGCTCTCTGTGACCAGATAATTGGAATTTGATGTCCGTTTAATGCTCGCAGAATAATGGGACTTCCTGTTCTTCATTGAAACGATCAATGCAAACACATACAAGCGACTAATTTGGAGACCATTTTCCCTACATTTATTAGGAAACAATAAAATATGGGTATAGTCATTTACCTCCGACAAAACTCGGCTACGTCGAAACTACTGAATCATTAAATTTAATAAGTTCGATTAGGAAGTTTTTAGTTTAGGTTTGTGGCCCTATCATTAACCCGGTTTATTAGTTGGTGGTTATTATTTATGGAATACTCTGAAAGGCTAGGCAAATGCTGAGACTGTACCTTAATTAAGGCCACGGCCACTTTCTTCCCATTACTAGCCCTTTTCTATCCAATCGTTGCCATAAGACTTACCTGTGTCGAAAAACCAATTGTAAAAAAAAAAAGACAGCGTGTATTGTTGTAACCAGTGGCATACGCAGAATTTTATTTTGTGTGTGTGTGTGTGTGTGTGTGTGTGTGTGTGTCGTTTTTAAGACTAGTTATTCCATTGCAGTTTACTATTATCTTACTACTACTGCTACATTTTCAGAACTCAAAGGTCCCGATGATGATAATTATTATTATTATTATTATTATTATTATTATTATTATTATTATTATTATTATTATTATTATTATTATTATTATTATTTCTGGTTACTTTGAATGTGAGAAACTAACACACCGATTCAATAAATAAATAAATAAATAAATAAATAAATAAATAAATACATCTTCATTATAGACTGTTATGCCTTTCAGCATACAATCTCCACGTCTCTGAATTAACTACGCATCTCCACAATGATATATTTCCAACTAGCTCTGTTGCCTTGTTTAGATCCACACCTCTTATCATCATATCTCTAAAAACAGAGTCTAACCATTGTCGGCATCTCTCCACTCCTCCTACCGTCTATAATCGCACCACCTAAGCCAGTTTATAAATACGGTTTCATCCTTAGAGTTCATTCTTTACTTAGTCTTTATCTCCTCCTTTCGAATACCCACCTGCTACTGTTCCCTCCTGTTTCTACCTGCCATCATTCTAGCTTCTTTCATGTCCGTTACTTCCAACATATAGAAGATATCCTAAGTCTACTCAGTTTTCACTCCCGTGCAGTTAAGTTGGTCTAAAAATAGACCGATGTAAATATGGTTTCTTCGGTAGGGCCTTCGTGGCTTAGGCGGCAGTGCGCCGGCTTCTCACCGCTGGGTTCCGTGGTTCAAATCCCGGTCACTCCATGTGAGATTTGTGCTGGACAAAGCGGAGGCAAGACAGGTTTTTCTCCGGGTACTCCGGTTTTCCCTGTCGTATTTCATTCCAGCAACACTCTCCTAATGGCCTTAACTACGCCAATAAAGACATTTATCTATCTATCTATCTATCTATCTATCTATCTATCCATTTCATCTGGCATTCATTAATCATCGCCCCAGAGGAGTGTGACAGGCTTCGGCAGCCGGCACAATTTCTATCCTCGCCGCTATATGGGGGCTTCATTCATTCCATTCCTGACCCATGTCGAATGACTAGAAACAGGCTGTGGATTTTCATTCAAATATGGTTTCGTCTGGGAGCTGACTTTTTTCTTACAAAATATCGTTGATCGCAACTGCGCGTTCGCTGCTCCTTTATTCCCTTTCTCTTAGTATACTACCATATTGTTAAAGTCATCTTAAATATTTGAAATGAACCACCTGTCCCGGTTCCGTATTTCCTGCCTGGCATTCAATCCACTTAAGCATCTTCCCTACTGACATCACTTTACTACCGAACCTATGGCTGCGCGTAGCTTGCAAGCTTGCATTCGGGACATACTGTGTTAAAACTTTACTGTCGGCAGCCCTGAAGATGGTTTTCCGTGGTTTCCCATTTTCATATCGGGCAAATGCTGGGGCTGTACGTTAATTAACAATACGGCTGCTCCCTTCCCACTCCTAACCCTGTCCTCCCCATCGTCGCCAAACGACCTACCTGTATCAGTGCGACGTAAAGCAACTTGTAAAATTAAAAAAAAAACATCACTTTACTCTTAGAAATTGTAGTTTTCATATCACCTGCACCTCCTTTCAAGCTCCAAGATATTAGATCGCAGCCTTTCAGCACTGCTTACCATTGATACCAAATCACCGGCATATATCAAACCGCTTACTACATTTCCGCCCAACTCAATTCCGCGCCCTGAACCCCAGCGTGGAAGTAACAGACGCTGACCACTAGTCCGTCGGTGCTACTACTATTCACAACCAAATTGCCAACAAGTATGCAGGCTGTTAATTTAAAGGAAACTTTCTCGTTAAATGTCCGTGTGAGCCGAGATCGAACCCGCCAGCTTGGGCTGAGAAGGCCAGTTCTTCTATCATATGAGCCACTCAGGCCGGCTTTTCCTCAAATAGTGAAGCAATGTCACATATTGATGTTCTGTGGACCAGAGTTCCGAATCCTAATCCAATACTACGCTAATATCTTTTTGTGGTACGGGGTTTGATCGGAGTTTGCAAGCATCACAGAAACACTCCCATGGAAGGAGGAATTTTGAAATTATTACTTGGAAATTGTTGAAAATTGTGAATGTAAAATAGGTTCTAAAATTAATGCCACGTTTATATAATAATAATAATAATAATAATAATAATAATAATAATAATAATAATAATAATAATAATAATGTTATTGGTTTTATGTTCCACTAAATACTGTATTTTTACGATTGTCGGAGATGCCAGCGTGCGGGAAATTTTGTCCCGCAGGCGTTCCTTTGCGTGCCCATAAGTATGCTGATACGAAGCTACTTATTTGAACACCTTCAAATACCACCGGCCTGAGGAAGGATCGAACCCGTCAATTTAGGCTCAGAGAAGGCCTTCCATTGTCTGAGCCACTCAGCCTGGCAAAGTTCATATGGTATGTGCTATAGTCATATACAGTACAGAGTACAGTGCTTTTGAAAATCATGTCATTGGCAAGGAAGAAGGTAATGATTACAAGTCATCACTTTCATTAAGTGAGAAGGTAATGATTTCACCAAAGCATCAAAATTTATATTATATCAATCCAAATGAAATCAGATATTATTGCTAGGTTCTTGGTTGTATTATTTTTAAACAGAGCAGCCCCCTTTGTTATTGTGGGGCCTGTGTTTGGGTATTACGTAACTGTGTAGACAGCGATGAAAGTTCATCCTCGTAAATACTCTCTGCAGCGTCGGGAAGCAAGTGTCTGATATTCTAGTAGTTCAACTGACTAATTCTGTTATTTGATGGAACTGCTCAGCTATGAATTTATACGATGCATCAATTTTCGGTTACCTATTTATACTATACAATAAAGCCTTGGATTCCAAGCATAATTCGTTCTGCAAACCTGCTTGTTATTCCAATGCACTCGTATATCAAAGCGAACTTTGCCATAAGAAATTATTAAACTGCAGACGATTCGTTCCACAACCCAAAAATATGTATTGATATAAAATGATCCACACGATGAAAAAATGTCCTACTTCTTCTAGAACACGTGGCCGTTGCTTCGATACTCTGATGATTCCTTTTGCTGCATCCAGACTTTTTAGTTCTTGTTTAATATCGTGCAAATAGTTGTAGACTTTGTGTAAAATCTCGCGATATTGGGCACAAGCACACCTTGTTCTACTTCTTGATGATTTCCTTCTTAACTTCCGCCGTCCTGAGTGGCTCAGACGGTTAAGGCACTGGCCTTCTGACTCCAACCTGGCAGATTCGATCCTGGCTCAGTCCGGTGGTACTTGAAGGGGCTCAGATATGTCATCCTCCTGTCGGTAGATTTACTGGCCGTAAAAGAAATCCTGCGGGACTAAAATTTGGCACCTCGTCTCCGAAAACCGTAAAAGTAGTTAGTGGGACATAAAACTAATATTATTATAATTATTATTAATTATCTTAACTTCCATGGTAATAATCATCATCTTCTTACTGTCTTCCTCTTCAACTTCTTTCATTGCTATAGTAAGGTTGCTAAATAATGGTCACTACACTTGGACACAAAATAGAAAATGCTTTATTTAAGCACACGTGTGATTGATTACAACGTACGAATGTTGACTATATGCGCGAGGCACGCTAAGTGAACTCTACCATGGGAGAAGATTACCCACAATCCCACGACATGAGGGAAACGATTGACTCAGTTGCGGTTACGTCACGTCAGCACACATACCAGTACTACTCGTAGTGTAAAACTTCGCTCGTTTATCAAGTTTTATCAACATTCTTACTCGTTTTGCAAAACTCTCGCAAACCAAGTTACTCGTAACACTAGATTTTAGTGTATAGTAAATAACTACAGGCGACTTAGAATACGAGTATTTGGTGTGCAAAAAGGCCTTTAGCAGAATATTATGTACTGAGTAGTATCTATGGACTTGGAAAGTTCTTATCTCACCATCAGCTCTTCTATGAAATAGCGTTCTATGTTATCTTATTTCCATGTACGTAAATGCTGAAATTGTCTTTGTTAAGGTCAGAGATTTAGCCTACTTCCCATTCTCAGAGCAATAATTAATAGTTACAAATACGCATCGCAATACAGGTATCGCCAGTAGTGGCGATTGGGAATTAGAAGTGGGAGAGGTGGGAATAAAAAATTATAGACAAGGAAAAGTACCCGAGTTTGTTAATAATTAAAGAAAATAAAGGAACGAATTAGGGGAAACCGAGCTCGATAGTTGCGGTCGCTTAAGTGCGGCCAGTTTCCAGTGTTCGGGAGATAGTGGGTTCGAACCCCACTGCCGGCAGCCCTGAAGATCGTTTTCCGTGGTTTCCCATTTTCATACCAGGCAAATGCTTGGTCTGTACCTTAATCAAGGCCACGGTCGGTTCCTTTCCACTCCTAGTCCTTTCCTATCCCATCGTCGCCATAAAACCTATCTGTGTCGGTGCGACGTTAAGCAGATTGTAAGAAAAAAGAATTAGGTTGAAAAACAACAGGGCTTGCACAAATTCATTTTTTTGTAATTCCTAGTTTAAGGCGCCAAAAATGGAAAAAAATGTAATGTTTTCTCCACCATCCACCAAGTTAAGGGAGGGGGGACATCACAGTAACTTTGGTCATCGGACGTATGATACATGAACTTGCATGTGTATAAGGCTGATCAGGGGCGTAGCCAAGGGGGTGGGGGGATTACTACAAGTTAGACTCCCTCCCCATGGAATTTTTACAAAAAGAAATTATTCAAAAACTGACAATTAACTAAACAAATGTTCAGAGACATAATTTTAAACGAACCGATCTGTAGAATCTATTTTCTAAGAAGCCTCGAAAATTGGATTTTAGATTGTAAACTGAGCATACAATTCGCTGCAAAACTGTTGACCTTGATCATATTGTCCTTGTTCTGTATTTTAATGTAAGATTTTTTAGTGTACTGCAATCTGAATATAAACAAAATTCACTTGTATCAGTGTCCTTACAGTGACAAGTCGTGAATGCAAGCACCTTCATTATGCTCTTTCAGTAGTTATTTTGTAATTATACGCCCCACCCCCGATTCTGGCTACGCTATTGAGGCTGATTATGATGTCACAGCGTCAGAATGAATCATCTAAGTTAAAATGGCATCTAATTATGTACGGTACCGTATTAATTTAAATATTGAAAGAGCTGTAGAATATCACTAAACGTGAAGAAGAAATTGACAGATACAATATAAATTCAGCACAAAAGCAGTACACTCCGGCGATTACAAGAAGAATATAGCCTAATGCGTACGGAGTCGGTTAGTATAATTCAGTGACATTGACATTGTCTTCTGGTTACCTGTACGGTACCATGGTTCGTATTTCATTCTTTAAAGGCGTCAAAGGAGCGAATGATCTTGCCAAGGTTTATTAGTTCAGCATATGGTCACAAAGCGCCTGCTGTTGAGCGATGGCACTGAAGTTATCGGTAGGGATTAGCAATGATTTACAACGCAGCTTGGCGGTAGTACTGACAACTAAGAGTAATTGACTTTGTTGTCGCGAGTTTCTATATGTGACCAGTAGATGGCAGTGTCATCAGCACACCCGAGCCGGCCTTGTTTGGAGTGACTGGGAACTGGAGTAGTGGTTCATGCGGGTTCATGTTAGGTCGTGTACGTCCGTAACCGACCTAGCTTAACTCAGCTGCGAGAGTCACTCCCGTTGTCTGACGGCGGGCATGCATAACTAGAATGGGAACCACTTCTGAGCCTTCAGGATTCTCTACCGACCTAGATTCATAGGAGATACTTCGGTTTTTTTTGTTTTTTTTTCAGTTGCGCGCAACGGAAGGTTTTTCAGGAAGATCCTTGCATAACACAATTAGCCAACATGAGTGTTTCGTTTCGTTTCTCTATTTCTGATTTTTTTTTTTTTCTGGAGGGGATTGCTTCTTGTAAAACTGTGTTGAAAGCCTCTCTCATCGGTATCGGCGAACGTTACACAATACCGTGTGCTTTTTGAAGTTCCATAAACATTTTCTAGCCGTTACTGACTTCGTGTATCATAGTTTCCTTTTTAACTTTACGTCCCGGTTTAATGTCTAATGCCAGCTCCTGTCTCTCGTGAATATTGTTACTGCTGTTCGTGTGGTCCCGGTTTCCATTCCCGACTCAAGAATTTTCCGTAGTTTGGAGGTAGACCATGGAGAAGAGCTGCTTCCGCTTTGTAGGACAGTAGAAAATATATTTGATTCAAAACGTAGGCCCTACTCGCCCTCGTCAGTAATAATAATAATAATAATAATAATAATAATAATAATAATAATAATAATAATAATAATAATAATAATAATAATAACTTCTCACCCAGACGTTCGCGGCTCGAATTCTGGCCAGTCCGTGAGGTATTTTTAAAAGATTCTTTTGTCGCTTGGCTTCCGGAGAGATCAGGTCTTTCCATTCGACGCCCCTGGATGACCAGCGTGGCTGAATGTGTGATGATTATACTTATGACTTACGGAGAGGGTGATACCTGGTGTCGGCGTATAGTCTACTCATGTACAATAACACGAAGAGGTCTGCTAAAGGTTTAACATCTCCATCCAACGGAGGAATCACCGTCAACAGTGTCATATGCCTTTACTCGATATGATAGTGCGAGGAGGTTTGGAATTGAACCCAGGCTTTTGACACTCCATCTAATGATTAGAAATTGTATACCACCACCTCTCCTCCCCTGCTGGCCAACATTCTGATCGTGAATTTCTTCTCACCAGCGGGACTCGAACCGGCTAATAATGATAGTTGGAAGGAAAGTAAGGTTGGAGTTCTACATTATTCTTCCCCTAATAATGTAATTCCACGTGAAATCCGTATCATACTGTGATGCGACATTATTTCCTTTCCGAAATTCTCCCAATTCGTTTCCCATCGTAGCCTCTGTTAAGGGAAGCTAAGTCACCCTGCTTTCACATCCACACAGTTAAATTAATAATGTCTGTTAGTTCATAAATATGTTCGCCACGTATCATCGTATTTCTGTTGTCATTACTTCTAAGCAGTAAAACTATTATTCTGAGTGTGTTGTTTGAGCGAACCACCAGGGTTCTTTTATGATTTGTTAGGAATGTCGCTTAGAGTTACGAATGGTATTGCCGCTTAAAATACCTCCTACCTCGGCGAGAATCGAACCTTAGGTTCCGATAATATGAAATCGTATTTCTACCCTAGAGCAACCGGGGGAGCTCCGGGCTTCTTGGTCAAATACTAGCCTGCTATTCTTATTGTTGCGGAATCGAATCTGGCTCATTACGTTGGTATTTACATTTAAATGTGTAAAGAATCGTGACAGAGATATGCCGACATGTTGAAGACCGCATTTTCAGGACATATTTCCGGCACGATAGTTTCTTTTGAATGTGACCGTATTTGAAGGGGTATTAAACATATATATTAATACATACATACATACTTGCCTGCTGCCATTTCTTGATGGATACAGTACTTTTGTATCCATCTCTTGGCACAGGCCAGAGTAAAGTGTAGCTTTCACCGAAGTCCCAGTCTCATCCATGGCTGTGACAATATGGAAGCTGCTGGGGTATGGGTAGTGCTGAGTAATGGCATTCAGAGCACGACTAGTGCATCTGAGTTTTATGAAAGGTGTTGCTCATAGGGTCAGTCGTGCTGCAATAGCACTTTCTGACCCAATGAGGAAAGCAATGGCAAACTACCTCACTCCTCGTCTTGCCTAGTACGCCTCATTTTGGTGCTGCCATTGGTTTTTGCGGTTTCCTGATAACCGCATAACCTTTGGTGGTGCTATTTGAGGATCCAACGAGCCTCTGGGCTGATGACCTAACAGACAGACAGACATACATCTAGACTTAGCCTTTCCTACACGATTTTGGTCACGCAGCTGTTAGCTTACGTTCGGGAGACGGTGGGTTCGAACCCCACTGTCGGCGGCAGCCCTGAAGATGGTTTTTCGTGATTTCCCATGTTAACACCAGGCAAATACTGAGAATGTACCTTAATTAAGGCCACGATCGCTTCTTCCCTGTTCTAGCCATTTCATTTCATAATGTCGAGGTAAAACATGTCTGTTTCGGTGCGAGTAAAACAAATTAGCAAAAATATGTTATGCGCCTCAGCGTTCAGTGTGCAAGCCCCTGTGAATGAATTACGTGCCTGCACAATCCTCTATTTGTAACTAGCTTTGTAGCCTCGTTTAGTTCCCATCTCGTGCCGATGATCTAGATGTTAGGCCCCTTTAAATAACAAGCATCATCATCATCATCATCAGTCCCCATCTCTTATTTTCAAACTATTACAAACTGAATCTTACCATCGTCGTCTTGGACGTCCTCTGCTTCTCTTACCCTCCATGGCCAAGTCCATTATTCTCCTCCGTAATTATCTTTCTCCACTTGCCTCACATGACCCCACCACTGAAGCAGATTTGTACGCACAGCTTCACAGATTGCGTTCATTCCTAACTGAGCCTTTATATTCTCATTCCGAATACCTTCCTACCATTGTTCTCACCTGTTTGTACAAGCATTATTTCTGGCTAGTCATGTCTGATACTTCTGATTTATATCCTGGGTCAACTCATCTTTCGCTCCCTTACAACAATGTCTGTCTGTCTTTTCTTTTTACACTTGGCTTTACGTCGCACGTACAAAGATAGGTCTTACGACGACGATGAGATAGGAAAGGCCTAGGAGTGGTAAGGAAGCGGCCGTGACCTTAATTAAGGTACATCCCCAGCATTTTCCTGGTGTAAAAATTGAAAACCACTTAAAACCATCTTCAGGGCTGCCGGCAGTGGGATTCAAACCCACTAAACCCACTATCTAAGCTCACAGCTGCACGCCCCCAACCGCACGTTCAACTCGCCCGGTAAAGTATGTCTGTAAACCGATCGATGTGTAGATGGTTTCTTACAGAATCGTAGGGCGAGCTCACATCATTAGCTCTGTTGCACCTTGACTCAATTTCACATAGTATACTACCACCCTGAAAGAATACACATCCTACAGTCTTCTTTTCTTATTTTTCTACCGCTTTCCCCACACCTGTGGGGTCGCGGGTGCGAACTGTGTTGCACCTGTGGATTTTGCCCTGTTTCACGGCCGGATACCCTTCTTGACGCCAACCCTCTATGGAGGGATGTAATCACTATTACGTGTTCCTGTGGTGGTTTGTAGTATAGTGTGTTGTCCGAATATGAAGAGGAAAGTAATGCACATCCTACTGTAAGTACGTAAAATGATCCACATGTTCCAGTATCCTGGCATTCAATCCTATTTAGGTTTCTTTCCTACTGACTTTCCGCACAGACTGCTAATTAAGACTAAGTCGTCGGCATGGGCCAAACTGCATATCATATTTCCATTGAATTGAATCCCTCCCTACAATTTTATACCTTTCAGTAAATGACTCGTGTAAACTGTGAACATCAAAATAATATGAAATGTTGCAGCCTTGTCTAACCGCTGAAACTGCCTTGTAGCAGGTACTCATTCTACCATCAATTCTCACTCCAGCCTACTTTTAATTATAACCGCTCTTCATTTATTATTATTATTATTATTATTATTATTATTATTATTATTGTTGTTGTTGTTGTTGTTGTTGTTGTTTTACCGGGAGGTACACCTCAACGCCGCTCATTTAAAAGAAGCGCCTTAAGGAACTCTATCTATCAAACAAAACGTGAAATATCTACGGCATGAAGTTGGGACATTGACCAGAAGATGTCACAATTGACTTATTGAGTAATGTGTTATTTTGAAGTTGCCTAAACTGACTGGATTTTTTGTTTTGTTTTGGTTTACGTCAAGAAGTTTGAACTTTTCTCCATAGATATCATTACAAAAACTGAGGTAATGCACTCTGGTGCAAGGTAGAAGAATTAGTGATTTAAAGAAGTTTTGTGTTTATAGGTTTTTACAACTAAACTAACTTTCATTTATTTCTATATTTCAAGGTTTGCAACACTTCTTTCTCATTCCGCCAGCTTTTAAATCTGGCCAATCACAAATTTTCTGTAATTATATTTCAGCGAGTAATAGGCTTCTTGTACCTTTTGAATTTGCCAATAAAAATGAGAGGATGTGTCCGGATGTAGTCCAAAACCCTCTCGAATCATCCCCTCGGGTATATAAACTGCGGCTTTTTCAAGCTACCTTGTCTTATTGATCGTCGTCTTACTGAGTGTGTGTGTTAAGACAGACAGTTCAACTACATACTGTAAGTTCAACAGCCCAGGTAATGGCCACCAGTGTTATATTTCTGTAACTACCTCCGCATACTTACACGAGGGGAATATTCTAATTTCTAACTATGTAAGCACCTGTTTTCTAAAATGTAAACCTTCTTTCGGCAAATGTAAAATTTCATATCGACTTAAATTGTAAATCGGGGATAGAGAGTGCGTTACCCTCTCGAGTTCCCCTTCAATTTACCTTGAGGTGACTACGATTTTGTCACCGTTTCTCTTTTCTGTAAAGAATTAAATTAACCTTCATTCTAGTCACCTCAGTAGCTTGGGATTAGCCTCTGCATCATCGGACAGCGAGCCCAGTTGGTTTTATACTTACTTTTCTAGGAGCGCAAGTGTACGCCTCCATACATTAGGCCCTATGTGTTCGGGCCAGTAATTTAACCTGTTCTTCTTTCAACGAAGGCCCAGTAGTTTGGGTAATAGATATCCCTGTGTAAAATTGTAAATTATAGGTTGGGCCTAGAGAGGCCAGAAATTTGTAAGATTTTTTTGGTGTAATGAGCAGGCTGTTAAAAATTGGGAGCGCAGTCTCCTTGGTTAAAGTTGGAGTGCATGTAAGCTCTTTTCTGAGATTGCTAATTTTACTGTAATATTGAAAGGTGCCTTCGGAAGGCCGTATTTGTAACCTTTGGAGCAAGGTGTTCTTGAATTGGGAGATTCTCTCCTCGTCCAAGTAAACGCAACATTTGCGATGTTGTAAACTTGTAAATTTGGAGCTGGAAGCTCAGCACTTGTAATTTCCAAACTGCTATTTGTACCTGTAACCTTGTCATTTCACCTAGTGAAAAGTTTGTTCAGTTTGCGATTTGAAAAGAAATAGAACCTTTATTTAAAGTTTTAGGTTAATCTTTGATATAGTAGATAGACCCATTCAGCGCGCACCTTCTTTCACCTCTCTGCGATCCACAAAACACGGTACGGTAACAATTATTATTATTATTATTATTATTATTATTATTATTATCGAGCTCGATAGCTGCAGTCGCTTAAGTGCGGCCAGTATCCAGTATTCGGGAGATAGTAGGTTCGAACCCCACTGTCGGCAGCCTGAAAATGGTTTTCCATGGTTTCCCATTTTCACACCAGGCAAATGCTGGGGCTGTACCTTAATTAAGGCCACGGCCGCTTCCTTCCCATTCCTAGCCCTTTCCTGTCCCATCGTCGCCATAAGACCTATCTGTGTCGGTGTGGCCGTCTAGCCTACTTTCATATATATTTTTAACCACGAGATATTCTTTGGTATTGAAATAAGTTGATCATGCGAAAGTGGCAGCACAGACGATACTAGCTTAAGAAACGTGAAAGCTGAGCCTTGTACGATACTGGTCAGCTGACATGAGCTTATTGCAGCTGGAGGTTTTTGAATCTTTCTTTGCCTTTCTTAATAGTATGACTACAGAATCCGTTATGACACATCCTTGGCCAGTCTTCATCAATTCTTCTGCTATCCAATGTGTTAATTGCAAACAATATTACATTATGTTCATATTCATGATGACTGGGGTATGTTTTTCCATTCCTAAATTAACAACCACCACCACCACGTAATAACAGTCTGGGACTTCTCTTTTCCTACTGATTTATGTTTTTGTTGAAATATGTTTCGACACTTGCCTTGGCCTAATTCCTATTTTTGTTGATATGTGGGTTAGAAGACTACTCTTCATGTTGTTTGACCGATATAAACCAGACCATTTGACAGCTATTTATAATATGTATAATACGATGTAGCCTATTAGTTCTTGTAAGGTGGGGTAGTACCCTTACTGTTACTTCATAACAATTACGAAAATAACTATATACATGTTTACATATACCATGCTATTCAAAATTTATATGACTTGAGTTGTATTATTTCCTTTCCTGGTGTGAGTACATAATTTCAAATAATACAGTATACGCTGGGCGTCAAGTAAAATGCTTCCTAAATAAATAAATAAACGAATAAATTCTGACATTACCGGTCTCCATCGCTACCAACGCACTTCTCGAACTGGGCCGTTAGTATGAAACTTATAACTTCTTTGTCAAAAACTGCCAAGTGCATTTTCTTTACTGACCGCTAACGAGTTCGGTTAGAGCCGGTTTCGATCTCAATTACAGTCCAATGTCAAACATATTAACCACGGGCGTTACTTTCCAAATGATAGCCCCAATCATAAATTAACGCTTCAGTAAAAGCAAAAATATAACGCAGCTACATACATTTTGAACAGAATGGTATATGTAAATATGTATATAGTCGTTTTATAATTCTTAAGATTTTGCCACAGGGAAAAATATCCCACTTTAAACTAAATGTTCAGATTCTGACATTATCACACGGACTTCATGCAGACTATTCTCCCTCGGAGTTGAAATGGTTGTCCCAAATACCGACAATGAGAAAGCAACAACTACACAATACCAGTGGCTGCTTGTGCACTCTCAGGCCGGGAGGGCGACCACAGTACTTTTGATGATGATGATGATGATGATGATGATGATGATGATGATGATGATGATGCTTGTTGCTTAAGTTACGTCTTTCATCTACGGAATCCTTGAATCATGGTCTTTGATATGTCTTAAGCTGGTCATTTTGATGGAGAGCAGTCATCTCGACAATTCAAGGCTCAAAGAGAGAGAGAGAGAGAGAGAGAGAGAGAGAGAGAGAGAGACGCTCGCGCTAGCTGTGAGTGGAGTTAAAAAGCACCATCCTTGATGTATACTGTAGGCTACTGCCTGTTGTCTGAGGCAATCTGCGAGGGAAGGTGTATATATTTTTTCAAGGGATGAATGCTTATTAAGTCGGCCCGACCGTCTAGGGATAGCGTATCTGTTTCTTACCCAGGGCCTCGGGTTCGATTCCCAAACAGTTCATATTTCTTACATGGATCTGAGGGCTGGTTCGAGGTCCATTCAGCCCCCGTGACTACAATTCTGGACGTCTGAGATGAAGTATCTTAAGTGATGTTTTACTAACTTTACAGGAGAGTAGAAAGAAGCTGCTGAGGCTGGCCGAATCGACTGTTTTGACCATGTTCAACTATTGTAAGAGCCAATATGATAAGGTGTGTGCGCGGCATAAGATTGAACTGTTGTATGATCACTTATTGTTTATCGCTGGCTTCTCCCTGCACATACGATCGTATCACATAGCTGATCTGCATTCCTGCGAAACAGTGCACAAAACATATGAAGGGGTAAGATTCATGTTCTTGTAGGCATATTGAGATTAGAAGATATTTTAGGGTATTTTGCCTTCATTCCTTCTATTGTGCAGACAGCACGGTGACATTGTTTTGCAAGTTATGAGCTGATCTACCTTGAATTAGTCATCGAAATCGGTGTTCACAGTTAATCTCATGTGGCCTCGTTACCAGGTCAACGGCCTTCACTGAAGCATTAACTGGCTCGAGTGTCTTAATCGCCATTGCTCTTTCTTTGTCAGGCATTTCTTTTACGTTAACCTCAGTGACTCAGTCAGTCAGTCGTTATCCTTCTGTTCCCAAGATAGCAGGTGCGATCATAGCTGAGGTCAGTGGTATTTGAAGGTGTTCAACTCCTTGTCGTTTGCTCCTTGGTGTCTCCTAGGAATTGGAGGAGCGTTAAACAAATAACGCTGATTTATTCACGTTTATTTTACAAATATCTCCCGGTAGGGAGAACACACAGTCCAACTCCCGTAGAACAATATTTGTGGGCCTAAGCAGATTGTATTGTTATATCAATGTTGTTGTTGTTAAATTGAGGGAATGGGAAATTGCATGCAGAAGAGGATAAACATTAAAAAAGGACAGATATATGCTTAAATACTGTAGCATTCTTATAGTTTAACTGCATAATAAAGTGTAATGCATTACACAGTAGCATTGAAATAAATTGTTGTTGCACTCGGCCAGTTTGGAAAGAAATCAGAAACGTTTGTTTATTTTGTTCTGGAGAGAGACTTTCAGTACCAATCTTAAAGATTCGAAAGCAATTTACTGTTCCTGTATAACACATTGAATGGGACTTGGAGAACACAGAATTTGTTCTGTTTGTCCCAGCAGTTGTGAGTGTTGCCAATGTAGCTTGTGAAAATCGGTATTCATTGTGCAGCTGCTGTTTGTTTAATTCTGTTCTCCAAATCTTGTATGTATGTATGTATGTATGTATACGCTTTAGTCCCGTTTCCTGAAACGAGGTTGGGGACGAGACGAGATGACATTTTTTACGGCCAGATGCCCTGCTTGAGTAGCTAATGAAGATTAAATGCATGATGGTGAATGAAATTGGTAAGGAAATGGAAGGAATCGGCTGTAGCCTATGGATAGGAACTGGAAAACCACAGAAAACCATAATCAGGACAGCCGATGGAGGAGTTCGAACCCACTCGTCTTAGAATGCAGAGCTTGGCTCCATAGCCGTATCGCTTTAATACGCGCGGCCACTCCGCTCGGTCATTGTAACGCTAATTTATTTATTTATTTTTATTTATTTGTATTAATTTATTTTTATTTATTTGTATTAATTTATTTTTATTTATTTATTTATTTATTTATTTATTTAGTTAGTTAGTTAGTTAGTTAGTTAGTTAGTTGGCATCCGAGATAAAGGCCACTCAGCCAGTGAAGTATGTGAGGAATATATTTATTTTATATGTTGTAGGGATGCAGGAGAGACGGTTTCGTCTTCTTGTCATAAAGCCATTTATGGCTTTCGTTGGTGCATATGAGTAGTCCATGGGACAAAAGGAGATGGGAGTGTAATAGTTGTGGTAGGGTAAGGTCTGTGTCAGTTGAAGGTTTTATATCTGCAATCCAATATCGAAGAGTAATGCATATAATTCGAAGTACGCAGACTGGTACTGTGGAAAATTGGCGTAAGAATGGAAGGTAATTGATATGCCAGCGGTAATAATTTGTAGTAGACAAGTAGGGTGAGCAGAGTGGTGTGGACATCCCAAAGACTATGCGATTCAGATCTACAACTGCATCAGCGGATCATGAACAGTGCGGAGTTCGTGGTACTTGGATTTTGTGGAGATGCTGAGGGAAACAGCCGTCATGAAATTTCATTCTTGCGATTGCTCTCATAAATTGGTGCGAGTAGTGACACTTAACTTGCCAAAGTACGTTTGGAATATCTGGATGGATAGTGGCGTATTGGTTTCCACAATATTGGGAACCCACTTCCACGCTGTCAGTTGCCATCGACGACGTAAGGTGTAATCCGATGCTGAAATTAGAGTGCAACTCAGTTGGTCTCCGCTAGCAGCTGATCGTGCTGTCTTTTTTTTCTGTTAGCTCATTGAGTGGGATTCCAACATGGGCTTTTACCCACACAAATGAAACTTTCTTTCCCTATGTTTCAATTCGTTGTACCATTTCAGTAATCTGGTGCGCCGAGAATCACGGATTATTTTCCTGAGTTAGTAGGTTGTAGACTCTGCAACACTGATCTGGAAGCTCAGAACACATTAAAACGTTCAGACAGAGTTGTAGCATATTGCAGGGCCCCCAGAATGGCTGTAAGCTCGGCCATAAATATGGATGCTGTCGGAGGTAGCTTGAATTGATCACAGCTGCCTGAATTTAGGCTATATCGATACAAGCACTGTCTGCTGTATTACAGTCCTTTGATCCATCCGTGTAGATATGTCGGTCGTGTGGCCATTCTGCTAGGCAAAATTTTAAGCTGACAGTTTCCAAATTCACTGACTTACATTGAACAGATCCCGTACGTCCGACTCCTTGGCTGAATGGTGAGCGTTGAAGCTTTCGGTTCAGAGGGTCCAGGACTAAATTTCCGGCCGGGTCGGAAATTTTAATTGCTTTTGATTAATTCTCCTGGCTCGCGGACTAGGTGTGATGTGTTTGTCTCAACACTTTCCTCTTCGCACTACACTGCGAACCACCACAGAAACACGCAATAGCGATTACATTCCTCCATATAGGGTCGGCGTCAAGAAGGGCATCCTCGGGTAGGTTCTAGTCCATGGTTTGAAACTGTCGTTCACGTTGCTTCCGAAGACATAGGGGACAATATTGGGAACTAACTTCCTACAAGCAAGGGCGTAACCGACACGGAGGTGCTCCCTTTTCCTAGATCTTCCACCAGCATGAGACTGATAAAATACACTGACTGACAGAGCAAATGCAACACCAAGGAGGAGTGGTTCGAAAGGGATGAAAGTTGGGAAAAAAAAACAGAGTCGGCACGGAAGAATAATTGATGTTTATTTCAAACCGATATGCAGGTTACACAATGCGCACGGCATCGACTCAGTAGGATGTAGGACCACCGCGAGTGGCGATGCACGCAGAAACACGTCGAGGTACAGAGTCAATACGAGTGCGGATGGTGTCCTGAGGGATGGTTCTCCATTCCCTGTCAACCATTTGCCATAGTTGGTCGTCCGTACGAGGCTGGGGCAGAGTTTGCAAACGGCGTCCAATGAGATCCCACACGTGTTCGATTGGTGAGAGATCCGGAGAGTACGCTGGCCACGGAAGCATCTGTACACCTCGTAGAGCCTGTTGGGAGATGCGAGCAGTGTGTGGGCGGGCATTATCCTGCTGAAACAGAGCATTGGGCAGCCCCTGAAGGTACGGGAGTGCCACCGGCCGCAGCACATGCTGCACGTAGCGGTGGGCATTTAACGTGCCTTGAATACGCATTAGAGGTGACGTGGAATCATACGCAATAGCGCCGCAAACCATGATGCCGCGTTGTCTAGCGGTAGGGCGCTCCACAGTTACTGCCGGATTTGACCTTTCTCCACGCCGACGCCACACTCGTCTGCGGTGACTATCACTGACAGAACAGAAGCGTGACTCATCGGAGAACACGACGTTCCGCCATTCCCTCATCCAAGTCGCTCTAGCCTGGCACCATGCCAGGCGTGCACGTCTATGCTGTGGAGTCAATGGTAGTCTTCTGAGCGGACGCCGGGAGTGCAGGCCTCCTTCAACCAATCGACGGGAAATTGTTCTGGTCGATATTGGAACAGCCAGGGTGTCTTGCACATGCTGAAGAATGGCGGTTGACGTGGCGTGCGGGGCTGCCACCGCTTGGCGGCGGATGCGCCGATCCTCGCGTGCTGACGTCACTCGGGCTGCGCCTGGACCCCTCGCACGTGCCACATGTCCCTGCGCCAACCATCTTCGCCACAGGCGCTGCACCGTGGACACATCCCTATGGGTATCGGCTGCGATTTGACGAAGCGACCAACCTGCCCTTCTCAGCCCGATCACCATACCCCTCGTAAAGTCGTCTGTCTGCTGGAAATGCCTCCGTTGACGGCGGCCTGGCATTCTTAGCTATACACGTGTCCTGTGGCACACGACAACACGTTCTACAATGACTGTCGGCTGAGAAATCACGGTAAGAAGTGGGCCATTCGCCAACGCCGTGTCCCATTTATCGTTCGCTACGTGCGCAGCACAGCGGCGCATTTCACATCATGAGCATACCTCAGTGACGTCAGTCTACCCTGCAATTGGCATAAAGTTCTGACCACTCCTTCTTGGTGTTGCATTTGCTCTGTCAGTCAGTGTATTATAATGCGTCTACTAACAGGGCCTAAGCCCGTTTCAGTTCTATTATGTCGGTTGGCGACAGCTACTAGGCAGCCTCTAGCCGACGAATTGACCCTTGTCGCTTGTCTTTGTCCTTGAATCCCGGATCATATCCAGTGTTATCAACTCATTCTGACCGTAGTATCTACAGACTAAATGTTTTGCATCATGACGTCACAGACATAAACAACGCTTCCTAAGGGATGCGGATCGTAATTGTTACTTGCTTGAAATCAGCGCATCCATTGTTGTTTGCAGTCTTTCTTAGTGTTAACTACTGTGAATTAGCTGGCTGTGTGGTGTAGTGCAATAGGAATTATGCCCAAGGTTGTATGATTCAATTCTAGCACAATTCGTCAGCATTTAAGTATACTTGCATATTTGAAGGTTATGAAACCTCTTTCAGGATAAATGTTCACTAGTCTTCGTGGAACAGATAGTAAAGATGCTATCCGTTATGTCGAACAGGTTGCAGTCTAACACCTGTAAAGTAGCTTGACTAATGTACGCTATTAAACACTAAAATGACCATTTCAAGATGAACCGAACACCCCCTGAAGTAAATGCTACTCTGGGTTTCGGGCGTGAATAGTAGTATTCGGCTCTAATTATATAAAGTAAGCAACTGAATGCTGAAGTAAAAATAACTCTGTATTTCACATATTTCTCGTTTTCATATTCTTTCATCTGAACTATGCGAATAAAGTCACCATTGTTTGGTTGCGGTTGACACTAGTAGTATTCATAACCACACGAATTCCAGCCTAAGCATCTTCTATCTAATATTCATCTTTTGGATCATGTAATAATTATTTATTCTTGTACTGTCAATTCGGGAACTTCTCATTGCCTCATTCCGTAACAGGAGAATGCATGCAACGATCTCGATCGCAAAAAATGTACTCATCTAAACGGGCGGACACGAACTGCGCAATTCATAAGAGGTCGAGGAAGTGTCACAAATCGCTGTACTGTGTAGAGATGAGAAGAATGCATGAATGAGGAATGTGGCCTGCAAGCACGAACTTCCTGTTCTGCCCAGACAGATCGGCTCTTATCTGCTACACGAAAACATTGACTCACACTATGCAATTTGCTGGATTGCAACTGACAAGAGCGAAGAGCTTCCAGTAGAAGATAATATAAAGTCGCCTGGGTAGGAGCGGAGTTGCTATGGTTACCACTGCGTCACTGGCTCTGCCGGTGAAAACCCCTTCGCCCCGTGCCTCGCCGGTCATGTGCATTCTTCTGATCTCCCATCAATACACGAATTCTGCAACTTGCCCTTCAGGTAGAAGGGCGCGTGAATGGGTTTTTCCGCAAAATGGTGCGTCCGGCTACCTTGTAGCTGGAGGCAAAGAACATAGTAGTGCTGGATCTTGTTCTGAGAAAGTAAGTTACTGAAAAGTGCTAGTAGACGAGTAGGATAGTGATACTAAAGATGGAGAACAGTGTAACAGTAATGTATAGCGAAAGGAGACACTCATACTTTATCATAACTTCACTTTCATCCATTACAGGGAAATGATATCTACTGGTGAATAGGGTTGGAGATCCTTGAAGGAGAACTGTAACGCCAAAATTTTTACACTGAGAAGTGACCATGTTTTGTCTAGGCGCGTGGAAAATCACACTCATGATCCATCGTCAGTACAAGAGATAGGCTGGAAATCAGTAACGAATGCAATAAAAAGGAAAGCTGAAGAAGATATCGACGAGCGCCCGGCAAAACTGATTAGTAAAGAGCTGGATGAGCAGTGTGACATGGTCAGCGTATTAACTCATCGAGACATGTACACTGAATCATAGGTATTCGATCACCATATTATGTTTTTTTTTTAATTTGAAGTACTCTTCCAACATTTGAAGTTCAAAAGAAGCAATTGCCAGTCCATTTAGTAATGTGAATATTGACGTACAATAGCCTATAGCACACACAAGTACCCGTAAAATGTAATGAACTATATGCAATTTAATTTTAGTTATAAGACACCACAATATGCAACCGCGTAAATATTCAGGCACTTGTCGAGCAGGCAGGAACAGGTGGGAGTGAACAAGCTCATTATGTTCTTCGTTCCTATTCTGTAAACACGAACGTTTTGTTGTACGATGGGGCGGAAAAGACGAAAAAAACATTTGAAAAGAGACAACCTATTTTCCATCATGCTAAGGGGCGTTCTGAAAGAGATATTGCCGCATTGTTACAAATACGTAAGAGTAGTGTAGGTGATATTATAAGAAGATTCAACCGAGAAGATAGAATTGAAGATAAACCTAAAACAGGGTGACCAAGGAAGCTGAGTAGAAGAGAGGAAACTGTAGTAATAAGAAAAATTAAGAAACATCCAAAGTTACCGGCAACGAAAATTTCTGCCGCAGTGCTGCAGGAATATGGGAAGGAAGTTCATCCCTGACACTGTGCGGAGAGTTATCAGAAGAGAAGGGTATAGTGGCAGAGTGAGCAGGAATAAACCATGGTAAATGAGAGAAATAGAAAGTAAAAATTGGACTTCGTAAATCAGCACATAAATAAACCTGTCGGTTGGTGGAACGAAGTATTTTTTTTAGATTAACGTCAAGTGCAGATGTTCTTTTCAAACAGAAGAACTAGGGTTTGGAGAAAACCAGATGAAGAGTTTCAAACGAAGAATCTGCAGCCCACATTACACGGAGGTGGAGGTGTCATGATTTGCGGCGCTATGTTTTCGTCTGGGAAGGGCGAATTAATTAATTAATTAATTCATTCATTCATTCATTCATTCATTCATTCATTGAATGTAAAATGGACTAGCATAAGTACCTGAATATTCTAAAGGAGAACTTACCGAAAAGTACTGAAAATTTAGGGCTTTCGGGCAAGTTCAAACTATATCAAGACAATGACCCAAAACATAAACCGAATATTGTGAGGCTTTGGACGCTGTATAATTACCCTGAAGTTTTGGATACACTTCCTCAGAGTCCAAACTTAAATCCTACTGAAAATCTATGGGATGTGACCTCAAGAGAAAAGTTAAGACAAACGCCAGTGACATCAAGGAAAGCTTTAAAGGATAGAATAATGAAATAATGGAGACAAATACGTCCAGATTACACGAGAAAACGTACTCACAGCATGTCTAAACGCTCGGAGCAAGTAATAAAGCAAAATGGACTTCATACAAAGTATTGAAATGTACTGTGATGCGTTTGATTCACATGTCGCCCGAAAACTTTTGTGGCTGCGATATTGGGCATGCTTCTTTAAGTATTGTTGTTTTTGTTGTGTTTTCATGTATGAAAATGCTGTTATGTTATTTATTACATTGTCCCATTTCAATGTGTGCCAAGGTTGTTCCTATATTATATTTTTCTCTTAATAAAGGTTTAAAAATAGCACAAAACACTAGTGCCCGATTACATTTGTGATTCACTGTACATAATGAATAACATTCACAACACAAGACTTAGGAGGTGAACCAAACCTCACTAGCAAGAAAACTCCCCGATAAACAACAGAAACCAAAACATCGGCGGAATACAATATGCGGATACAAATCCATGGACCGTGACCGGGAAAGGCCGATAAACTAAGACCCCGAGCTGGAGATCGAGCTCTAATCTTACAGCAGTAAAGAGTCCAAAGGCTACTAGAATGAAATAAGAATTATAAAAACAACTAGGTTTATTCAATTGAGGAGAAACAAAATTAAAAGAAGGTGAATTGAATTAAAAGAAACATAGTGATAGGAACACATACCCGTATTACAATCGCCAGCGTTTGAATAGTATCCTGGTCAATCACAACGTAGTGCGATTATACAACATCAACATGAGAGCAATCCCTATGGTAATTTGAAATTCTTCACACATCGCACTAAGGGGTCATTTTTAGTAATTGTAAAACAGAGCCACGAAGGTCACACTTTCCTGGGGATACGTTATACCTCGAAAAAAAAAAAAGTAATTTCAACCACCCGCTTACATCACATCTTTTTTCAACAATCCGTCACCTTTGTTATCCGCTCCCGGCGTCAAGGAATAGGGAATACATGTTTCGGAAGCTTCAGGAAGTTAAAAGTAAATGAGCTCGCTCGTCAATGACAAAACAAAACAAATGACTGAGGTCAAAACAGAGCGAAAAACGATGGGACCAAATAAATTAAACGAGCTGGCAGTAAAAATAAATAATATAGAGAGAAGCCAGCACGGGTACAAAACTCCAAGCCTAGAAAAATGAAAACCTACAACCTGTTTTCCAGTCTTAGACCGGGTCAGGAATGTAATGAATGAAACATATATAGGCTAGTATTACAATGGGGTCGCCACTCCCAAGGTGATTATTAATGACTAATAGATGCAATGAAATGATAATGGAGAGTGTTGCTGGAATGAATGATGACAGGGAAAACCGGAGTACCCGGAGAAAAACCTGTCCCGCCTCCGCTTTGTCCAGCACAAATCTCACATGGAGTGACCGGGATTTGAACCACGGTATCCAGCGGTGAGAGGCCGACGCGCTGCCGTCTGAGCCACGGAGGCTCTTCCAAGCCTAGAATCGGCATAAAAAGATAAAATGGAAATGAATAATCGAAATGTACATGTACTCAAACACACTCATTCACTCACCCACACCGCCATACATTTCGGCACTGATATGCAAAGATAAGACAAGGCACACAGGTCCAATATTAATATAGCATCACTAATATTGCGACTCCGATGTCATCCAAGGGTCACTCAGACGGGCACAGGAACGTGCGCAAAGGAATACGACAGCAAGACCGTGCAATCCAGCGTACCAAAGTATTTCCATCACGACCGCAATTCGTACAAGAGTGTTCTCGCGATGACACGAAAGGCAATCATAACCTGATGGTTCATAGGAAGCGACAAAGCAGACACAATAATACCGTATATGCTGGACTGTCTCATATACAGTATATATATATAAAGCATATCAATCAAATACCAAGATCACCTGCACACAGTCCATTCATGCAACGGAGTAAACATTGCATATCGAAAACAAGTAAGAGCAAAATTTAAATATAAGATAACTTACTAATATAGGAGCTCTCAAAGAGTCAACAAAAACCTGGAGCTTTCAAGGACTCAAACAGTAAAATGTAAGGTAGTTGCAGATACACTTAAAACATTTAAAAACATTCTGATAAATCAGAAACGCCGCTCCAATGTGCAGGGAAGCCATTTTTCTTACTGTCCCCAAAAATAACAAAACAAACACAGTCAAGAAGATAAAATATTCCCAGGTGGCAGGAAGGTTGACCTTCGGTGACCAACACCGAGATGTCGGCCATCTATCGTACACACATGGTATTATTTAACTCTTACTAAGTGAAGTGGCAAGACGCCATTACAGTAATACAATTAATATGTCGACATGAAATGAAATGGCATATGGCTTTTAGTGCCGGGAGTGTCCGAGGACAAGTTCGGCTCGCCAGATGCAGGTCTTTTGATTTGACTCCCGTCGTGATGAGGATGAAATGATGATGAAGACGACACATACATCCAGCCCCCGTGCCAGTGAAATTAACCAATTAACGTTAAAATTCCCGACCCTGCCGGGAATCGAACCCGGAACCCCTGTGACAAAAGGCCAGCACGCTAACCATTTAGATACGAAGCCGGGCGTATGTCGACATGATAATAGCCAATGCAAATGATTTTTAACTGAAAAAAAATATCAACATGGGTTATATAATTTTTTTAATTGAATCAAATCTTCGCTACTTGTGCGGAACGGACATAGTGTTGATGGATGGCACGTTTGAGTATGGCCCTAAGGTTTTCCTACAGTTATTTACAATTCATGGGTATAGCGATGGAATGTATGTCCCACTGGTTTTCTGTCTGCTGAAAGATAAGAAGATGGCAACTTAAATTCATGTTCTTGACTGTGTTAAACAGGAGTGTTCCAACACAGAAATATGTTTCGAGCCGAAGACTTTCGTTGTTGACTTTGAGGTAGCAATCCACGGAGCTATTAATTCAATCTTTCCACAGAATGAGAGAGTTTTCTGCAAATTTCATCTAGCCTAAGCTTGGTAAGATTTTCTTTCCTTTTTGTCTTAAAAGTTCATTTCTGTGATACAAATTCATGCACTTTGTAGTCGGTGGTGAACATTAATCTCTCCAGAATGAAACAATTTAAGTATGCTCGAGCTCAAAACACTGGTTTACGTCAAAAAACAAATAGAAAACTTCTATAAGTTTCAAGTTGATTTTTACAAGTTAGATTATATTATTAAATAGCTGGATTATATATTACATTATTGAATGTCTTTCCCTTCTCATGTTTGTCACATAGCAGTAGATATAACCTTCGAATATCCTACTCGTTGACAAAACCTCAGGTCCCGTTAATCAATTTTAATGTTTTGCGCTCCCTGAATTAGAGGTGTAAGGAGATCACAGCTTGTTCTAGTACGTAGGCCTTGAACACGGTTTGAAATCTATTTCTTTTTTACTAGATGGCGGAAAATTCAGACGCTAGGACATGGACCAGTTTACAAGGAAACCGAGAGTGGAAAAGGGAAGTGGCTTCTCTCTAACTTACTTGAAACGTGGAGGAGGAGGAGATGCGATCTAATGAGCGTCATGCCAGAAGATCCATTACTCGCACAATTCGCTGACTACCTCATGGAAAATTATATTTATGAGGAAAATGCATCTTTCACCTTGTATTTGGGCAGACGAGTCCTCTGCTCTTTGGAGAAAGACAAACGCGTGCGAGAGTGTTCATTCTCGTTTTAACTCTTTGTTTGAATCGGCTCACCCTAACATTTACAATTTTGTGAGTTACTTGAGATGAATACAAACAGACTCTTACATTCGTCTGAATAGTGTCAGCTCTGGTTCCGTACCAAAAGCTGACAAAAAACAAAAACAGAGAGACAACTGTTCATCCAGAACAAAATTGTGCAAAGGAAAAATGGCGAAATGGACAGATTGCACTTTTTGAAATGTGTTTCGTACAAAGCTTAAATATTATCTTTAACTTAAATATATACCGAGCTCGATAGCTGCAGACGCTTAAGTGCGGCCAGTGTCCAGTATTCGGGAGATAGTGGTTTCGAATCCCACTATCGGCAGCCCTGAAGATTGTTTTCCGTGCTTTTCCATTTTCACACCAGGCAAATGCTGGGGCTGTATCTTAAGGCCACGACCGCTTCCTTCCCAATCCTAGCCCTTTCCTGTCCCATCGTCACTATAAGACCTATCTGTGTCGGTGCGACGTAAAACCAATAGCAAAAACTTAAATATATACTCTGAATAAACCTACTTGCAGTTGAAGATCATTATTATATTCTCTCATTGCTTTAAATACTTCATCATTCTGATGTTATCCTTAAATAAAAAGTATATTCTGAATAAAAGTAGGCCAACTTGCAATTGAAGCTCGTTCTTCTTCTTTCTTCGTTATGCCCGTTTACAGAGCGCGTTGGAACTTGTTAGCTTGATGATGGTTTTCCTTTCTTCTTCTCCTCCGAAAATCTCTTCATGAACTCGCTATGCTGTTATTATACGGTTTTTGATGTGTTGTCCGCTCCATTGATAAGTGGTTAGCGTGCTGGCCTTTGGACCAGAGGTTCCCGGGTTCGAATTTAGAAATTTGTTTCGTACAATTCTTAAATATAGTTAACTTAAATATATATTCTGAATAAAAGTACTTCAATTGAAGGTCGTTGTTATTCCTTTACTGATGTGTTGTCCGGATCCATGGCTAAATGATTAGCGTGCTGACCTTTGGTGCAAGGGGTACCGGTTTCGATTCCTGCGCAAATTGCCTATATGGCGTCAACTCGAAAGACCTGTACCAGGCTTCTTCGGAGGCTACACGCCATTATTACTGATCTGTTGCGGGAAGTGGCCAAGAGAAAATCACAGGTCTGCTGCTAGTTGCGCAGTTCGTGTACTGGCGGCAAGGGCAATTTTGGGCAAGTTGCGGAATTCGTGCGTTGAGCAGGTAAACGTTGCGAAGTTCGTGTGAGCCGATCCGAAGACCTACTGCGACCTCCTTTGTATTCGTAGGTAAAACTGCTGACAAGTGGCGCGTAGGTCGCGTTATAGATCACGCTACACATGTTTTCGCGAACTTTGTTTAAATAAGTTCTCTACAAAATGTGATTACATTGACGTTGCATGCAACAGTTCGCGAATGTGTCACCGGCTTGAGGCTTTTTAACATCAAGCCACCTTCACTGTCAAACTTGTACGTATTTAACGTCCCTGGTTTCGTCTGGACATCGCTTAGGGAGTGTGAAGTAATATATATATATATATATATATATATATATTGTCTCCATTTGTACCATCAAGGTAATTTGCCCCAGACTAGTCAGCCGTTCCCAGGCGTGCTCAGTTAGAACTATGATTTATCATGCCTTAAAAATATATACACCCTGTATTTCGATGGGGAACATATAACAAATATGGACACGGTGAGATCAACTAAAAGCTATAAATAAAGCAAGGCGAAGCATGACGTCAGTTTAGAGGGAAAATGTGTGTGTATTAAAAATAAACAGGGAAAAAATGACAAATAGCCAAAAAAATATCAAATAATCAAAAATTTACAAGACTCAGAATTATTCTCTCTGCTTGATAAAATATATCTGGAGAATCAAATATCATACAAATAAAATATATCTGGAGAATCAAATATCATACAAATAAAATATATCTGGAGAATCAAATATCATACAAATATTCAAGTGTATGCCAACACACATACTTAACATTACAAAGCAAAATTCTTGAATTTCATCAATTTTAACACATTGGCTAGCGTGCTCGCACCACGTCCCTGGCTTTATTTTTGTTAACACTTTCAACCGTAGATGAGTACGTTCGCCTTTCCTGCACACTTTACATCGCAGTGGGGGCCCTAACCTTAAGAAAAGACGTGATATAATGCGCAAAGAGGAGATGAAAACTAATCTAGCTGTACAGTATATAACCCGCTGAGTGGTAAAACATCGTACGCACAAATATGTACACCTCAATCATGAGCTCGACAAAACACTGTGGATCGAAGCCACACACAAAAATCACATAAATGGCAAATATACAAAAATCAAAGAAACAAAACATGTCTTATTTTCCACGGCTTACCAAGAAAAGCATGCTGCATTTATGCAACTCTCATTCACCCAAAAGTCTCGATGGCAAATTTAAGGAAATAAATCTACACTTCAAGCAACACTTCCTATTCAATTTAGGTTCCTGAAGTAAATTACATGAGACAGAATCAATTATCTGGTGGCTTTTACAACAACACGCACAAATCAACGTGGATTCCTGAAATAAATGACATGACACAAATTCACAAAATACCAGAGTAGGCTTCAACCTTCAACACATAATTCAACGTTGGTCCCTGAACAAGATTACATGACACAAATATTCCTCAGCGCGGTTATACCGTAAAAGAAAATCCAAGAAAACTTCGCGATATAGAAATCTCGTCTACTGCAACAACCGTAGTGACATGGACGAAAACTAAATAAAATCATCACGAAGTATAGGTCGCTAAAATAAAACTCTTCCCGGTAGACACTCATATCACCCTCGCCAACACACGGCGGAGGAGATTGTTTCCCACAGCAAATGCCAAAAACACATAGGGTCCAACCCTTTACACACGCTGCTCAACAGTCTACCCGAGGCAAGTCACACAAACAAAAAATGCAGGCCTTTCAAATGAGGAACGCATCCTCTTCCTCATAATCACATAAAATCTCACATGTCCTAAAGTTGCCAAAAACTGATACAAATATAAACGACGTTGTCTAACATTCGCTACCATGAAAATAAACAAGACCACGCTGGTCACAAATCAAAGCACTCGCGCTCGTAAAGTTAAACTGGAATAATAAAGTGGCCTATTCTGTAAAAATACCATAACTTGAAACTGAGAAATTGCCACGTAGACAGTCGATCATGTCTGAACATCTGAAAGTTACTGAAATATCTCAGTATTCAACTCAATAAACTCTCATTAATAATAATAATAATAATAATAATAATAATAATAATAATAATAATAATAATAATAATAATAATAATTTTTAAAGAAAATTGCTTCTAAAGATTCGGAACTTGGGATACGAAACTGCGTTCGAGGAACTCGTGAATCAATATCTAATTTAGACTCATCTTTATATTCAGAGTAGTCATGAAGATAACGCTACCAAGATTTGTGGATCCAAACTCCATCAACACACATTCTCATTCACGCGTGCAATAAATCCCAGAAAACGTTACGGCATGTTTCCGTACACTTTGAGCTCCCATTAATAATACTTTAATCAAGTCCTTCCGGACTTCAATTTAAATCCTTATTTACGTTTATCTTTAAACCCCGAGACGTTCATTGCGTCTCAGACATCAAAGCAAAACAAATCAAAAATATATGAGGCTGAAACAAGAAACAGACTCGTAAAAAGAGATGTTAACCACTCAGCTAAAAATCTGAATAAAATGAAAAGAAAGCAATACCTGACCTCATGTAATCGGTCCACATTTACGTTAAAATAATATTTACATTCATAAGCTTCCTAACATTTACTTCAATAGGACGTAGTCCTTCCAAACAAAAGCTAAATCTATTGAAATTAAATATCAAAACTAACCTACTCCATTTTGCAACATTAAAACACGTGCACACATACAGAATTACATTGAAACTTTAGTACTCATCTATTTCATTGACTCTTGCCGCCTGCCTTCTGGAGAGCCGGCACCTCATCGTGTTAACCACACATAACGAATGTGGTGCCTTCAGAGTAGAACTGGGTCAGTCATTATGTCTCCATCATCCTGGCGTGGCGTAGAAATGTGATCTCGTAGTCTCCGTCGCTGCTTCTGGATGTTGTCTAAAACATCCTCGTTCACGGTGTAGAAAACTGGGTCAAGATTAACCTGCCATTTACCAGAATACTACTGCCGGAGTAATTTCCACTGACCGTGAAAAACCAGTTCCCATTCAATCGCGGAGCAACTCTTATCTAACCCCGTAACTAGGTCAAATATTTCCCATTTAAATGCTGGACTGGAAATTATTGAAGTTTATGTCCTCTAAAACTCTATTTACACAGGCAGGCTACTATGCATCCAAATGTTTATCTGAAACTGTTCTTTCCCTCTAGAAGTTGAAAGATAAATGCCACTTTCCCAAATTTTAAAATCTTGAATAGATTAACTGCAGACTGAGCGTCTTAAACAAAAGTTCAAGTCCCCACACGATCAAGATACCTAAGTCCTGACCCGCACTCGCGTAAATAATACTTCTTCTCACGACGTTACCTACGCAGAATCTCGCCGAAGAGAGGGTAGCTAGCCCACGCGCTAGTCGCTTTTTTAATTCGTCCTCTCAGACGCTGTTGTATGCTTGTTTGGAGCCATCACTTACATAGACCAGTTTAGCCAAAATGACAGTGACGCTATCATACATTATTTCAACACATCGCGTACCTAACACTTACTTTAAACGTATCTTGCTAGCTTCTCTAGCCTCTCGCCTGGCTTCCGAAATGTTTTCCGTTGGTTCTGGCCGTTGGAGTTCCATTGCTTCCTTGTTCTGCTTTGTGTACGTCATGTCTAAATTTCTCCTCCTAAACACAGCTGGCGAGCGAATAGACCAGGGCTCCAAGCTTCCCGTAGAAATTGCGACATGTATTGATGAATGTAGATGTTCCCTGCCAGTCACCAGGACTTAATGAAAATGAAATATTCTCTGTACATTCAAATAAATAACTGACTAATTAAATGAGTACTTCAATAAAGGCTCAGTGATACATTACTCTTTAGAACTCGTTTAATATTATAGGGATGAACGGCACATGCAGATTTAAATTGGGGTGAGGGCTCATCCATAACAATTCAAGGCAAAGACTCCACACTAGGACTGGGGAGAAAACATGGTTAGTCACCATGGGCAGGACGGACTGTATAAACATAGAAATTGTACAATCACCATCATGCCACTTTGATGGCGGGAACATTCACTAAATGAGGTCGACCCGTGTACTTCGACACTTAGAACTGAGTTGGTCGAAAAACTGACCCGTATGGGTCAAACCTGTGACCATTTGGGGAAACGTGAGAAGGAACGCAAACCTACGTACCTTGAGGTCGCCTCCACGTTCTCCGAGATGAGTTACTTCCAGAGCTATTCGCGTTAGATAACCCGGAATCCTACCAAAGAAATTGTATCGTAACAAGGGGGATTCAACGGAAGGACCCTAGCCTTGATAGGGTGGATCATGGGATACTACTGGCAAAAATGAGTGCAGTTGGACTAGACAAAAGAGTGACTGAATGGGTTACTATATTTCTAGAAAATAGATGAAAATAGGTGAAGCTTTATCTTATCCTGTAATAATTAAGAGGGGAATTCCTCAAGGCAGTATTATCGGACCTTTATATTTTCTTATATATATAAATGATATGAGTAAAGGAGTGGAATCAGAGGTAAGGCTTTTTGCGGATGATGTTATTCTCTATAGAGTAATAAATTACAAGATTGTGAACAACTACAACGTGACCTCGAAAATGTTGTGAGATGGACAGCAGGCAATGGTATGTTGATAAACGGGGTTAAGTCAGGTTGTGAGTTTCACAAATAGGAAAAGTCCTCTGTTGTAATTACTGCGTTGATGGGGTGAAAGTTCCTTTTGGGGATCATTGTAAGTATCTAGGTGTTAATATAAGGAAAGATCTTCATTGGGGTAACCACATAAATGGGATTGTAAATAAAGGGTACAGATCTCTGCACATGGTTATGAGGGTCTTTAGGGGTTGTAGTAAGGATGTAAAGGAGAGGGCATATAAGTCTCTGGTAAGACCCCAACTAGAGTATGGTTCCAGTGTATGGGACCCTCACCTGGATTACCTGATTCAAGAACTGGAAAAAATCCAAAGAAAAGCAGCTCGATTTGTTCTGGGTGATTTCCGACAAAAGAGTAGCGTTACAAAAATGTTGCACAGTTTGGGCTGGGTAGAATTGAGAGAAAGAAGGAGGGCTGCTCGACTAAGTGGTATGTTCCGAGCTGTCAGCGGAGAGATGGCGTGGAATGACATTAGTAGACGAATAAGTTTGAGTGGCGTTTATAAAAGTAGGAAAGATCACAATATGAAGATAAAGTTGGAATTCAAGAGGACAAACTGGGGCAAATATCCATTTATAGGAAAGAGAATTAGGGATTGGAATAACTTACTAAGGGAGATGTTCAATAAATTTCCAGTTTCTTTGAAATCATTTAGGAAAAGGCTAGGAAAACAACAGATAGGGAATCTGTCACCTGGGCGACTGCCCGAAATGCAGATCAGTATTGATTGATTGATCCAGAGTTATGAGCATGTCAGTATCAGCTCGCCAGAATGAGTCTTATTATTTTCCATTGTCAATTCGACATACGCCGACAATTCAACATATAAATCCCTCATAAAATCCTGACAGTCATCGGCCGTGGTCTCAGCCACGAGGTTTGCGAACCTTGGCTTCCAAGGAGAGCCTAAGTTGTTGTCGTCAACCAGCCTGTCTCACGGCGAGCACAAATATTTTATTATTATTATTATTATTATTATTATTATTATTATTATTATTATTATTATTATTATTATTATAAGTGTTCATCATCAATAGTATGGCCACGATTGTAAGTCACGTGATATTATCAATATTGTGATCGTTATTTTGCGGCCATTAATATTTTTACTAGTTTACGATCATTGAAACCACCATTAGTAGTCTATTATTGATCCCGTTTAAATCCGTTTCATCTGTCATAACTATTCCACCACAGTCACTCATGCTTACAATAAACCTCTCTGATCTCTAGGGTCGTAGTACTTCAAATAACTCTACATGCAGCCTATCCGTCTCATTCGTACCATAATGGGCTGCGCTCCCTGCACACTCCGTTCAGTCTGAATCCACACACGTCCCACGGGCTAATAATTCCATATTCCAGTCACCCGGACGCTAATATATTCTCTGTGTTTCTCGTAGATTCCTGATTTATCGTAGCCCCTTATTTCGTCGTTGCTTCTTTGTTTATTTAATTATAGCTTATTTAAAAATATCCATGGAGCGGAAACCCTACTTCCCTCTTACATCAAGTAATATTCCTCAACTATCATCAAAGAATTCAAAATTGACTGTATTCCGTCGACGAGTCAGTATAATCTCCGTAGTTATTAAACTCACGTTATTCAGTTGACCGCGTAACACTTGACCTGTTTTTCTGAGGTTAGTGTCTCCACGACTCATCGTATGGTGGGACTTTACATACCCATACATTTTAACGATCGTGAATATGTGATTATTATCCCGTGGTCCCAAACCGCAATTTAAACAATACACTTAGATAATTATTTATAACTCGTTATAACCGGCAGCAGCGTTCTGACACATTAATTAACACAAATTGTAATTCACACACAACTTTGAAAACGGGGTTCGTGAGTTGAGCATAGCATTAGTGATTCCAAATCAAACACTCTAACAACTAAACCACGTAAAATCCAACCTTTACCATTGTTTACGTTTAGATCTCTTATACAATTCCCGACAATTGACGCCATTGACAGCTACCGGCAACATCTCGGCATCTCAGTTATACAGGGTTATTACAAATGATTGAAGCGATTTCATAAATTCACTGTAGATCCATGAATTGACATATGGTCACGAAACCCAACAGTCGTGTGGAAAAACTCAAAAAGTTTTGGTCTGCTGAAGTCGCACTTTAGATTTCAGCCACGAGAGTACAGCAGCAGTGAGCAGTGCGCAGTGAGACAAGATGGCGACAGGAGCCGAGAGAGAGTTTGTTGTGCTTGAAATGCACTCACATCAGTCTGTCAAAACAGTGCAAGGACACTTCAGGACGAAGTACCACAATGATCCACCAACTGCTAACTCCATTCGGCGATGGTATGTGCAGTTTAAAGGTTCAGGATGCCTCTGTAAGGGGAAATCAACGGGTGGGCCTGCAGTGACTGAAGAAACAGTTGATAGCGTGCGGGCAAGTTTCACGCGCAGCCCACAGAAGTCGACGGAGAGAGCAAGCAAAGAGCTGAACATACCACAGCCGACCGTTTGGAAAATCTTATGGAAACTACTAAAGCAGAAACCTTACCGTTTACAATTGCTACAAGCCCTGACTCCCGTTGACAAAGTCAAACACCTTGAATTTTAGGCGCGGTTGCAACAGTGTATGGAAGAGGATGAGCTAGGTACAAAACTTGTCGTCAGTGATGAAGCAACATTTTTTGTTAATGGTGCAGTGAACAGACACATTGGGCGAATTGGGGGGGGGGGTAGAGTATCCTCATGCTATCGTGCAGCACATTCAAAATTCACCGAAAGTTAATGTGTTTTGTGCAGTCTCACTGTTTAAAGTGTACGGCCCCTTTTTGTTCTGCGAAAAATCCGTTACAGGACACGTGTATTTGGACATGCTGGAAAATTGGCTCATGCCGCATTTGGAGGACAGCACGGACTTCATCTTCCAACAAGATGGTGCTCCACCCCACTTCTATGATGATGTTCGTCAATTTTTAAACAGGAGATTGCCAAACCGATGGCTCGGTCGCGGTGGTGGAGCTGATGATCAGCAATTCATGGCATGGTCTCCACGCTCCACGCTCTCCTGACCTAACCCCTATGCGATTTCTTTGTGTGGGGTTACGTGAAATACTCGGTGTTTACACCTCCTCTCCCAACAAACCTGCCAGAACTGCGAGCTTGTATCAACCGTGCTTTCGAATCCATTGATAGGGAGATGTTGTGTCGAGTGCGGGACGAACTTGATTATAGGCTTGATGTCTGCCGAACATCCGTAAAGGAAAAAAAAAATTCTATGTGTGTGCAAAACTTTGTGACAATATCTCAGATAATAAAGTTATTGTAGAGCTTTGGAATCGCTCAAATCATTTGTAATAACCCTGTATTTATTATTAGCAGAACTTCCACACGTACTACACACATTTAAATTAACTGGCAATTTCATACCTCTGGACTTAACGTAACAGCATGCCTTTTTTCTAACAATAAGGAAGGTAGATGGAACACTGATCAGAGTGGTCGTGCAAATATGCAAATCCAATCAGCACACAGCTGAGTCTAGCGCTAATTCATTACATGGCGGGCGTAACACTCCCCCAAACACAAGTAAATTATGTACAAGAACAAACTTTGATTAATAATTCAACCCATTATTTACATTTAAATATTTAAGGCTAAATCATGGAACCTGGAAGCGGCCCATATGCTACAGTTAAGTGACCGTTATTTTAGGTTCCTTGGCGTTGGACGGATTAAGCGCTAAGGCCCCCAATCCGCCTTAAGCCATCATGGTGTTGGCCTTCAGGACACGGAGCTGAATTAATCCTAGACACTCGCGTATCACATGAATCTTCACCTAACAAAATACACAAGAATTTACAGAAATTCTGACGTTCAGGTACCTAAGGCCATAGATAGATTCATTAGGTGATCGTCGTTCCTTCGCGAAATAGGAACTCCTGATACTACACGCCGAGTATCGCGTTATGCGACCCGACGCGCGCTCCGCGAAAATCGCACGCGGCACTCCCGAAAATGTTGTTGTCTCGGCCGGCTGACTTGATCTTCCTCCACAGACGACGAAGCCTCACTGTCTAAATAATACGGCTAGATCATATTTGCTGGGACTGTAACCAGTCTCTCTTCCAGGCAAATACTGGAAACGTCCCTGTGCGTGTCTATTCATTGTCTAATGATACACGAATGCGGGCTCAGCACATCGTCTTTATTATTATTAGTGCTTGAATGGGGGAGACCTGTGTTATGCTTAAAAACGCTTTTTCAGGAAATATTCGCTCAACTGTCAAAACCATCAGCCATTATAGGAATATCAGCGCGAGGGAGTTTGTTACCCACTTGGCTCGCGAAGCTGTAGACTTGGATTCCAGAGAAGTTGTGATCCAGCCTCACGGTCGTAGTCCTGAAGATAATATTCCATATTTTATTTGGCAGATGTCGGCTGTATCGTAAAGTCACGGCCTCTACATTTCCAGTCCTAGCCTTCCCATCGTTACCCCGATAGTGCCACATTAAATAAATAAGTAATTAAATAGCCTACATTAAATAATAATCTGGCCAGTCTGAATAGCTTAAACGGTTGAGGCACTGGCCTTCTGACCCCAACTTGGCAGGTTTGAGCCCGGCTCAGTCCGGTGGTATTTGAAGGTGCTTAAATACGTCAACCTCGTGTCGGTATAGTTACCGTTGTGACAAAAAATCTGGCACCTCGGCGTCTCTGAAAACCGTAAAAAGTCGTTAAAGGGACGTAAAAACAATTTTCCTTTATTATTATTATTATTATTATTATTATTATTATTATTATGTTTTGCTAGTTGTTTTTGTTTGCTAGGGGCTTTACGTCGCGCCGACACAGATAGGTCTTATGGCGACGATGGGATAGGAAAGGCCTAGGAGTTGGAAGGAAGCGGCCGTGGCCTCAATTAAGGTACAGCTCCAGCATTTGCCTGGTGTGAAAATGGGAAACCACGGAAAACCATTTTCGCTAGTTGTTTTACGTCGCACCGACACAGATAGGTCTTATGGCGACGATGGGACAGGAAAGGGCTAGGAGTGGGAAGGAAGCGGCTGTGGCCTCAATTAAGGTACAGCTCCAGCATTTGCCTGGCGTGAAAATGGGAAACCACGGAAAACCATTTTCAGGGCTGCCGACAGTGGAGTTCGAACCTACTATCTCCCGAATACTGGATACTGGCCGCACTTAAGCGACTGCAGCTATCGAGCTCGGTATTATTATTATTATTATTATTATTATTATTATTATTATTATTATTATTATTATTATTATTATTATTATTATTATTATTATTATTATGTTTAACGTTTCTTTATGCACTGATCAACTCTAGAGACGCCGATGTACCGAACTGTTATATCTACTTTTAGCTGGGAATCTTTGCCACACCCCCGGGTGGAGGAAGCAAGCGCGTGTCTGTGTCACACGTCACACAGCTGTGCTCATTCATAGTACAGTTTTTAGAGTGCTTAAGTAGAATTTTTCGCTTCAAATGTAATCCAAGCATTGCGCATCCTTTTGTTCTAGTGAATAATGTGAAGGCGTAGTTCCTCCATATAACGTAAATGTAGGATGTCAGGCTCTAATTTGACCGATGTGAAAATGATTTGGGCCAACTTGGTCTCTCTGCATTACACAACGTCGCATTCTGATGTCTCGTCGATGGCCTTGTCAAATGCACTTGTCATTCCGCTGCGAAAGCATTCTGAACCTACTGTCCCTGTTGCCGAGTTGATTCGCGCCAACGTTAGCTTCTACGGTTGAATGGAGGATCTTTCTATTCTTGTCGCACGTGCTGGCGAGGTGGAGCCTGACGTCACAGGAACCATGCGTTTAGCACGTTGTGTGGAATGCGCCAGGTGAGCCATGTGGAGACGCGCGCTACCTATGAGGGTATTCGAGTACTACGTACTTTAAATAAAAAAGAAGGAAGTTTCGTTGAGCAAACTTACGATGGCTATTATACTTCCATAGTATGTGTTGTGGTGGGGTAGGTCTGTGACACGGCACACAGGCTGTTGAAAGGAAGAGTAGAGGTTATTTTGCTAGTCAACTCAGATTTTACCAGACAGAAACGGAGAAATATACCCTTTCGTGATTCCCAATGTGCGAAATATGCCCTTGTGTATTAACTACAGTATTCCTGCTATCTTCTGTAGCCGAGTGCATAAAATAGCGCTCCTCTACAGGACTGACAAGCTAACCGTTCATAAATCCGAGATTCGAACCTAGCACCGACAGCCGCTGTTCTGAGTAGGTTATATTCCTGTTACTTCCATACCGATTTCAGGAATATGTTCCAATGGTACTTAAGTCTCAGGGCTCATATCCCCATTATGAGCCCGATAAATTACTACCATACTTTGCCATACACTCCATAATGACGCAAGTTATCAGTTAATTTTAGGTTCGTAGCCTATATGTAGGCCTATAATATAGATCTGTTGATCGAAAGTCTTAATCCCCTAGAATCTTCGTAAGCGACTACAGTGACCATAATCATTTTTCTGATAGGAAGAGATCCTTTAAAATTTAACATTATAGGCCGTATGTTTCGGGTAGTTGTCCTGATAAGATTTAAAGCAGTCTTCAACACCCATACTTTCTGCACTTTTCTTCAGGTTGTTTTTTAAAATCTGAAGATACTGGCGGTGGTCCACGTTTCCGTGTATAAGAATCAGCTCACATACTCCTTGAGCCGACATACAGCCCCACACCATAACATGTCCCCCTCCATGTTTTACCGTAGCCTTCATATTTCTTTCTTCAAACTCTTTATTGGGCTGTCTCCGTACTATGATGCGCCCATCTGAGCCAGAAACGTTGAATTTTGAATCACCGCAGAAAATTAGTCTTCCACCAGTTCATATCTTTGCTAAGATGCTCCTTAGCAAATCTTTGTCGCTTGATCCTATTTATTGATATAGGGCTTCCTTCTTGCAGTTCGCCCGTGAACAACTGCTGAACGACTCAGGCAGTATGTTTCTAGTCATTATCTTGTTGAACGTAGTAGTCAGCAGCAGTCCCTAATTTTTCGACATTGGTATTCAGATGCTGCTATAAAATGTCCAAATACACCATCGTGTCCATTGTTTCAAGTATGATGCAGAAGTTGCTTACACCAGCCTCCGACATACACCCCGATATCATGATGGGTCCCCTCCACTGATCTCTATACCTGGATGGCTGGTAGCTTGGGTAGCAGTAAGCCGAATAGAAGATGACTGGCGTCGTAAGATGGCAGCGAGCGCTTGGTGCAATAGACCACGAGGAGCGCGCTTGCTTTGTTTATGCTTAGTTCAGTGACGCCAGGCCTCTTGATTGTAGTTTCACGAGTGTTCTGTGCTGTATTATTGCAAAGTAAATAGTAGTGTATTTTACGAATTTAGGTTCGTTGCCTTGTAGTATGCTTGTGAATTACAAGATTAAATTTAAATATGTATGTGTTTATCTGAAATATGAATGAAGAAACATTCTACGGGGTATTAACATACCGCAGTATTCAGCTTATGGATGTACAAACAGAACCGATCAGCAGAAGGAGAAATCATTTCATCGGGGAGTTTTAATAATAATGTTATTTGCTTTACGTCCCACTAACTACTTTTTTAAGGTCTTCGGAGACGCCGAGGTGCCGGAATTTAGTCCCGCAGGAGTTCTTTTACGTGCCAGTAAATCTACCGACACGGGACTGTCGTATTTGAGCACCTTCAAATACCACCGGACTGAGCCAGGATCGAACCTGCCAAGTTGGGGTTAGAAGGCCAGCGCCTTAACCGTCTGAGCCGCTCAGCCCGGCTCGGGGAGTTTGATACTGTACATAAGAATCTTCCTAGGGTAGTGTTTTGAGTTTTAGGTTTGTTGTATCTTATTTCGCATATTCCGGGAGCAAAATGGCAATTAATTTTTGTAGGTTTCCTTTCTCGAGACCCGAACATCTAAGATCATCGATTAGGAGTATCAGGCGGGAGAATTGGGAGCCTTCTAAAACAGCTGTTCTCTGCTCGGATCACTTAAAGGAAGACTGTTTTGATAGAAATGGACAAACTGTACACCTTAGAAGTGATGTACAGCCAACTGTTTTCAATTTTACTGAACATTAACTGCAAGTAAAGATTTACTTTTTTTTCTTCTCATAATTAAACTGACGGTTTCGATGAAATAATTGACGTGACCTTATAACAATCTTAGAAAATGAAGTCTGGAGGAATTCTAGACCTTATTTACATCAGTAATAATTATGGGTTTCAGACACTGGAGTAGTGGGAGAAGGAAAAGTGTGGTGGGAGTTTGGGGCTATTCCATTATACTATTCGTGGTATTTGGGACTCTTAACTGGTGTTACATATTTCTGATGATGACCATCAATATCGCTTTGCTAGCTGAATTTAATTAAAGAGGTCTCTAATAGTACATTAAGCTGCAGGTAATGTGATATATTGACTAGTTTTGAATATTTGCTGGTTTTATAAATGTGTACATTTGCTTCAGTGATATTTTAATTTGATAATATGCGCGTTATTTCTTGGAAACAGGAAACAGAAATTCATTATCAAGCACCGATTACGATATGTCGAATCTAGGCCTGTATATTGAGCTACGTTTATACATTTTAAGAATGCATAATTTCGTGGCATACATGTATACAATTTACAGCAATGTTTCCAGAAACTGGTTTTCACTCGTATTGTGTTACCGATCGCTAATTGCATGTATTCAGCACCTAAGTTAATATTTGCCGGCCGTTATTATACACTCATGTTTATTGCTATCCCGGAGATTTACTGACCTCGGAATGACGTGTCAGTGATCCCAATGTCCTTATGCTTTGAGTGAACATGTCTCTATATTTTTAATTATTCCAATGCGCCATTAATTGCGACTTAAAATTGACTATATTATCATTGCTTCCCCATAAGGAGAGCTCGAGGTTGGGTACGCCAACATGGCGAACCGCGCGTTCAACTTGGCGTACTTTCTCCTGCAGCGGAGACCTGCCATCAGCGATCCATGTATAGAGATCAGTGGTCCCCTCTGTTTAACTGTGTATTTCCTCGTTCTTTCTCCACACACGACGCTTTGCGGACGTATCAAACAAGCCGAATTTACATTTATCCTTAAATAACTCTCGTTTCCAGAATGTAAGTGGCTTCCTAACAGATTGTTTTGGAAACTCCAACCTCTTCCATCTGTTTACCTTACTTATCCAGGGTTTCTTTTTTGCTTATGCGGCCCTACATACCAGCTCTGTGTAACACTCATTTTACAAGTATCGATACTGACGATTACGTATATTTACATACATACATACATACATACATACATACATACATACATACATATATTATCATTATAGACTGTTATGCCTTTCAGCGTTCAGTCTGCAAGCCTCTGAGAATTTACTAAACGTCGCCACAATCCTCGATTTGCGACTAGTGTTGTGGCCTCATTTAGTTCTATACCTCTTATCTTTAAATCGTTAGAAATCGAGTCTAACCATCGTCGTCTTGGTATCCCTCTACTTCTCTTACCCTCCATAGCAAAGTTCATTATTCTCCTAGGTAATCTATCCTCCTTCATTCGCCTCACATGACCCCACCATCGAAGCCGGTTTATGCGTACAGCTTCATCCGTCGAGTTCATTCCTAAATTAGCCTTTATCTCCTCATTCAGAGTACCCTTCTGCCATTGTTCCCACCTTTTTGTACCAGCAATCATTATTCCTACTTTCATGTCTGTTACTTCTAACTTATGACTAAGATATCCTGAGTCCACCCAGCTTTCGCTCCCGTAAAGCAAAGTTGGTCTGAAAACAGACCGATGTAAAGATAGTTTCGTCAGGGAGCTGACTTCCTTCTTACAGAATACTGCTGATCGCAACTGCGAGCTCACTGCATTAGCTTTACTGCACCTTGATTCAATCTCACTTACTATATTACCATCCTGGGAGAACACACAACCTAAATACTTGAAATTATCGACGTGTTCCAGCTTTGTATCACCAATCTGACATTCAATTCTGTTGAATTTCTTACCTACTGACATCAATTTAGTCTTCGAGAGGCTAATTTTCATACCATACTCATTGCACCTATTTTCAAGTTCCAAGATATTAGACTGCAGGCTTTCGGCACAGTCTGCCATTAAGACCAATTCGTCAGCATAGGCCAAACTGCTTACTACATTTCCACCTAACTGAATTCCTCCCTGCCATTTTATACCTTTCAGCAGATGATCCATGTAAACTACGAACAGCAAAGGTGAAAGATTACAGCCTTGTCTAACTCCTGTAAGTACCCTGAACCAAGAGCTCATTCTACCATCAATTCTCACTGAAGCCCAATTGTGAACATAAATGCCTTTGATTGATTTTAATAATCTACCTCTAATTCCATAGTCCTCCAGTATAGTGAACATCTTTTCCCTCGGTACCCTGTCATATGCTTTCTCTAGATCTACGAAACATAAACACAACTGCCTATTCCTCTCGTAGCATTTTTCAATTACCTGGCGCATACTGAAAATCTGATCCTGACAGCCTCTCTGTGGTCTGAAACCACACTGGTTTTCATCCAACTTCCTCTCAACGACTGATCGCACCCTCCCTTACAAGATGCCAGTGAATACTTTGCCTGGTATACTAATCAATGAGATACCTCGATAGTTGTTGCAATCCTTCCTGTTCCCTTGTTTATAGATAGGTGCAATTACTGCTTTTGCCCAATCTGAAGGTACCTTACCAACACTCCACGCTAATTTTACTACTCTATGAAGCCATTTCATCCCTGTCTTCCCACTATACTTCACCATTTCAGGTCTAATTTAATCTATTCGTGCTGCCTTATGACAATGGAGTTTATTTACCATCCTTTCCACTTCCTCAAGCATAATTTCACCAACATCATTTTCCTCCTCCCCAATGAGCTTGGCTGTTTGCAACACCGCCAGGATGATTCTTTTTTACATTGAGAAGATGTTCAAAATATTCCCTCCACCTCTCCAGTGATTCCCTGGGATCTATTGTGAGTTCACCTGAATTACTCAGAACACTGTTCATTTCCTTTTTCCCTCCCTTCCTAAGATTCTTTTTTACTGTCCAGAAAGGTTTCCCTGCTGCTTGACCTAGCCTTTCCAGGTTATTACCAAAATCTTCCCATGATTTATTTTTGGATTCAACAACTGTTTGTTTCGCTGTTTCTTTCATCTACGTATAAATCCCTGTCTGCCGCGGCACTTGTTTGGAGCCATTCCTGATAAACCTTTTTACGTTTACAGGCTGCTCTCACTTCATAATTCCACCAAGATGTTCCGCCTTTTCCCATCTTTACACACAGTTGTTCCTAGGCATTCACTTGCTGTTTCTACTACAGCATCACTGTATGCCACCCATTCACTTTCTATATCCTGAACCTGCTTACTGCCTACTGTTCGAAACTTCTCACTAATCATATCCATGTACTTCTAATTTCCTTGTCCTGGAGATTTTCTACCCTTATTCGTTTGCAGACAGATTTCACTTTCTCTACCCTAGGCCTAGAGATACATAGTTCACTACAGATCAGATCGTGGTCTGTATCATCGAAAAATCCGCGAAAAACTCGTACATTCCTAACAGATTTCCTGAATTCAAAGTCTGTTAAGATATAGTCTATTATGGATCTGGTACTCCTAGCCTCCCATGTGTATTTATTTATTTATTTACTGCGCACTACAGGATTTCTAATCCCGATTACAGTGGCAGATGTTTACACGTGTTTCTTTTTAATGCTTCAATCAGTCTAATAATCTAATATCTAAACTATTCTAATATTATATTTACGTTGAGAAAGAAGTGATATTATATATCTAATCCTTACAAGAAACAAGTAGTAAAAATCATAATTTCGTATCTAAACTAGTCTAATAACCTAATACCAAAACTATTGTAATATTATATTTACAATGAGAAAGGAACAGTAGTTCACATCTAATGTAATTTAATCTTTACATGAAAGAGTAAAATAAAAAATAAAAATAGTAATTTCATATCTAAACTATGGGTTAGGGCTTAATGTACAATGTTTATAATACATTTTGTGGTTCAAATCATCATTACAAATTAGAGAGTTTTCGCGGAGATGCTGAACTGTTGTAAAAACAGGTCTAGAGGTACACAGAAGTCTAAAGAATTATTTTTCTGAACTGCACTGTTGTAGACATTGCATAGCCTGTAGAGTGGGGAATTTTTGTGAGCGGCTGTTCTGACTTTTTGTTATGAAAAGTTACATTTGTCCTCGCATTAAAGCGGGGCACGTGGAAGCTCAAGACTCATAAAACGTCAGGGTTGTCAATAATAGAATTCACAGTTTTGTACAGAAACTTCATGTCATCCTTTTGCCTCCTCAGTTCCAAGCTTTGTATTTCAAAATTTAGAAGAAGTTCGTTGTATGCTATGTGTGGATAATTACGGGGTTTTTTGAAATGTATTTTAAATATCTCTTTTGGATTTTTTCGATCTGTGCAATATATATATTTTGGATTCCATATAACGCTTGCGTATTCTACTTTGGGCCTGACGAGAGAGCTGTAGAGGTGTATACAGGTTTTTAGGAGTTTAAAGGGTTTGACATTCCTCATCACAAATCCTAATGTCCTGTATGACTCAAGCAACTACCTTCTGTATATGTGGGGTGAAGGTGAGTTCTCGGTCTAATAATATCCCGAGGTCTTCAACCTCATTTACTGGTTTCAGGTCATCGTAACCTAGTTTATAGTTAAAGGAAATACGCGTTTTATTTCGAGTGAACAACATGGATACACATTTATCTACATTTAGATATAGTTGATTTTCAGTCGTCCATTGTATTAAATTACTTACGTCAGCCTGGAGAAGTTCGCAGTCGTTAATGGTGACAATGGATTTGAAAACCTTAAAGTCATCGGCGTGCAAGGTAGAGTCCGAGAATTTTATTCGTTCAGGTAAGTCATTGATTAGCACCAGGAACATCCACGGCCCTAGAATAGAGCCCTGGACTATTCCTGAATTTACAGGGTATTCTCTGGATGAGTTTCCTTGATAAGTTACATACTGCTTTCTATCACTTAGTTAGGAGCTGTAAAGACATAGTAATGGGTAAGATAATCCCAGCATATTTAATTTTTTAGCAGTATGTCGTGGTCAATTTTGTGAAAGGCCTTTCGAAATCAGTAAATATTGCATCTATCTGGCCTCCTCTATCAAGTTCTGCGGATATTGATTGTGTAAAATTTATGAGATTTGTTACTGTAGATCGTCCTGAAATAAATCCATGTTGCTGTTCTGATATTAAAGGTCTTGTATAGACTGTGAGTCTACGATATAAAATAAATTCGAAAACCGTGGCTATAGCTGAAATAATTGATATTGGTCGGTAGTTTTTTTATTAACATTGGATTACCCGATTTAAACACAGGACATACTTGGGACAGTTTCCATACTGTGGGAAATACGGATGTTTTGAGAATTAAGTTAAAAATGAAGAGGAGAGGATATTTCAGTACATCTTTGCAACCTTTTATAACATACGGCGGTATCTGATCTGGTCCCGCGGAAGACTTTGGCTTGAGCTTTTTTAACGCTAGTTCAACATCCTCTACAGTAATGCTGTCAGTATGGATATTGCCATTGATTCCTGATGGAACGTTAGGCATGTTATACTGAGCTCTATCTTGGGAATATACAGACCGAAAGTACGTTGCAAACCCTTCCGTAATATTTCTATCATTCTCTAATACTTTAGAGTCGTATTCATAGGTATTGCGATTATTGTTGTTTTTTCTTTTGTTCTTTACCCACGTCCAAAAGGTTTTGGTTTTATCAGTGATATCCTGCTCTACAGTTTTTACATAATCGTTATGTGAGGATTTAATAGCCGACTTAGTTTCGGACCTTAACGTTTTAAATTGCCTATAGTAATATTCAGAAAGGTGCTTCCGTTTTCGGTAGTATTCTTTCTCTTTCAGTTTTTGTTTTATGCTCTCTGTGAACCAAATTGGGTATGTCCTGACTTTCCACGAGCCGCTTTTAGGGACAGTCTTATTTAACATTGCGTAAATTTTAGAATAAAGACAGGCTACTGCTTTGTCTACATCAGTGCATTCGTACAGGTCTTCCCAAGTAAGATCTCTTAGTCCTGTGAACAAGTGTTCAAATTTAGCTTTTTTGAAATTATAAGAATTTTGAGCTTCCCTTTTGCATTTTCCACGGTTTGGAGTGATATGTACTTCTATTTCTAGGGCGGGGTGATGTGAGTCCTCAGGCAGCAGCGGATCAGTGTTCTTTTTACAGGTGACATTCGTTATTGCCTGACTGGCGAATACTAAATCCAAAGTTTTACCGTTACTATTGGGAACGGAATTATAGGAATTCAAGTCGTGTAAACTGAGGAAGTTTTTTAGTTCTTGGGTTTGTCTCGTTAAATTTAAGTCACTGTTTTCATTAATTACTGTTGGCAAGCCGTATGCTTGAAGAATGTATTCGTAACAGCTAAACCCATACTAGCACAGAAGTCCAGCAAACGCTTCCCTTTCCCATTAGCTTCCATATCATCCCCACATTTACCAATCGCCCTTTCGTATCGTTCAGTTCTATTCCCAACTCCCGCATTGAAATCGCCCATTAGCACTATTCTGTCCTTGCTGACCACGATGTCACTCAGTGCTTCATAAAACTTGTCAACTTCATCCTCATCTGCACCCTCACATGGTGAATACACGGACACAATTCTTGTCCTAATTCCTCCAGCTGACAAATCTACCCACATCATTCGCTCATTTACGTGCCTAACAGAAACTGTGTTGCGTGCAATGGTATTCCTGATAAAGAGCCCTACCCCACACTCTGCTCTTCCCTTTCTAACACCCGTCAAGTACACTTTATAATCTGCTATATCTTCCTCATTATCTCCCCTTACCCGAATATCACTTACTCCTAGCACATCCAGATGCATCCTCTTTGCTGACTCAGCCAGTTCTACCTTCTTTCTTCCATAAGGCCCATTAATATTGATAGCTCCCCATCAAATTCCATTTCGTTCGCCCATGGTTCACGAACTAGGACGTGACTACAGTAACCCACAAATATTTAATTACGAAATTAAATTTAAATAATAGTTATAAACTAAAGGTAAATTTCTGACAGTGGGAGTTACTATAAAGAAACATTATATTATTTGCTAATTGTTTAAGCATTTACTGATAATATTGTAATGCTATTTGTTTTACGTCCCACTAACTATTTTTACGGTTTTCGGAGATGCTGATGTGCCAGAATTTCGTCCAGCAGGTGTTCTTTAATTTCTTAAGTCTATGTACCATTTACAACATCTCTTTCTAAATACGTTTCTACTATGTATATCTCTAATTAAAACCGGAAGGGAATTGCAGGAGCGTATGGTTGCAGGTATGCATGAGTTGCCGTAACTTGTGCGGTAAATTGGGAAGCTCAGCAGGTATACTGTTTGGGGTTGATAAGTACAGTGGAACCTCGATATCTCGAACCTCCATTTCTCGAATTTTCAGCATCTCGAAGTAACTTAAATTCCCGGCCGATTTACCGTATTTATTTCCCTGTTACCCGAAATTCGGTTGCACGAATTTCTCGATTTCTTGTAGCAAACATTTCCTCCCTTGAAGCAAAGAATACTCTGTAACTCGAATTTTGTGCAACATTAACTGTGCAATACAGAATTTGCTATTTGTGAGGAACAGTTAACAAGTAAAGAAAGGGTTACAGTGATACTGGAGCTAATGTGACGGGAACCGACAAACTAAAACTTCTAGTGATCGGGAAATCGGTGAAGTCTCGCTGTTTCTCGGGTGTTTATTCAATACCGGCCACGTACGAAAGCAACCCCCGAAGTCGCGGTTGACAAGCTCCATTTACGAATCCCGACTGCTTGGTATTGACGGTAAGTTTTAACGTGAAGGGAGGAAAGGTCAACGGTAACAAACAGAAGAGACTAAGGGATTTTTTCCAAAGGTGTTGACTGAGGTATATTTCTTGTTTCATTACTATATGTACGGTTCTGTCCCATTTGCGATCAGTCTCATTTGCGATCACAGCAAAATGTGTCCCATTTGCGATCAATCCCATTACAGAGGAAAATGGAATGCGAAGAAATACCAGTTCGTGTCCCATTTGCGATCACTGTAAAATTATCAGCAGCCTGTCGGGGTTTTCCAACGTCCAGCAGCAGAGGAACTTCTAATTAGGGCAAGCCTAGGCTGAGGAATTCGCCCAACCCGTCCCCTCTCTCTTGAACTTTTTTTAGGTAATATTAGTCTATTGTTTTCAACATACTTATTCCGAGTGTAGACATCCTTCGTTGATATAGCTTTCGTTATTATCTGTATGCTTACTTGAAGCAAGCCCTGTGCTTTATTTATAATGGATACTCTTATAGAAATTTACGGGAAAGTCAAGGATGTTTGGGGACATGGGTACGTTTAAAATAGAAGAAATCCCAGTGTAAAGGCAGACTAGTGTGTCAGAACGATACGGCGGTGAGAAGAATCGATCATCAGTGTGTTCCTGACGAGGAGAACTTGTACGTAAAGAAAGCTATATTTTGAGCGAAGAAGCGATCCCGCGAGGACAACAGTAGGGTCATTTCCTCGGATATTAGACGAAGAAATTCAACCTTTACAAAACAGGGGTTACGAATTCGTTAAAAGAACGCCACAGTTCTACACTTTGGAGTACGGAGTACCGAAACACAAACCATACTCGAGGGGTACAAGAAGTTAGGATGTTGTTCTTCGTGAGGAAATCCTAAAAATGTCTAACGGAGAGAATTTTCTCCTGGCCGATAAAGGTGTAAAAGGTAGGTTTTGTCCTGCTTTTTAAAGCTCATTTGACCGCCTTTATACCTACAACCTCTGGTTACCCAAAACAAACGTACATTTGAGTCATATTTAGTCTCCGTTTGTCTATCCCACATGCTCGAAAACGGTATTTTCTATATCTCGAAATTTTGGTAACTCGAAATAAAATGTAGCTCCCGAGGTGATTCGAGATATCGAGGTTTCCACTGTATTTAAGACCCGTTCTCAGATAACTTGTTGTGTCTGTATGGAGGATGTTGTGGACAAGCGAGACAGCCAAATATAACTACGACAGGTGTTTCTATATTCCCATTACAGACCTCGAGGGCTTGCAGTGGGAACCAAGATGGTTAAGTTTAGCGTAGGAACTTGTGTCCGGAAACGTACCGTCTTCCCGCTACCCGTAAAAACCCACCATAGCACATGTTCAATCTCCTGCATTGTACACGTCACTGACTAGAGAACGTACGTCATTGAACGATCACGTGATGTCTCATTCCCCTACATGTTTGTTGACGTTCCATGCCATTCATTTGAGTATGTGATCCACACGGAGACGTGTTGTACCTGCTGTTGTGCTTGTGATCTTCGTTCGTACTACAGTACGGCTGTACCGTAATAATTTACTGCGTACACAGCAGTACTGCGCCAAAGATATGTGCAATAGTGGATAGGTCATAGTGGCCCGATTGCTTGGCCCGCACGTTCACCCGACTTGACACCGCTAGACTACTGACTGTGCGGGTCACATGAAAACTTGATTAACGAGACCGCTGTGGAAACCGCGGAAGACCAACTGGCGCGGGTTATGGCTGCGGCGGATGTTGGAGGGCCAGGGATTGGTGACCGTGTGTATGAGAACATGATACGTACGTACCGTGTCTGTGTTGACGTCGGTGGTCGTCACATCGATCCCCACCTGTGATTAGACCCAGACGATAAGCAGTAGGAGTCAGACAGAGCGTCGGAAATGCGGGAACTGTAAACGTGTGTTGTGGTGGTTTTTTGCGGATAGCGGGAAGATGGAACGTTTCCGGATACAAGTTTCTATGATAAATTTAACCGTCTTGGTCCCCACTGCAAGCCCTCTAAGTCTGTATTGGGAATTTAGAATCACTCTGTATAGCAATGCCTGGGCATAATGAATACAAATCGGACGCATATAATAATAATAATAATAATAATAATAATAATAATAATAATAATAATTAAAAAATATTATTGAATGTATTATTATTATTATTATTATTATTATTATTATTATTATTATTATTATTATTATTATTACGGAGTTATCCGTGGTAGGTAGAGGTGAAAGAAGGTGCTGGCTGGAATAGGTCTTAACTTACTAAATTAAAGTTAATTTTAAAACTTTAACAAAGGTTATATTTTCTTTTCAAAATCAACAGATAACAACAACAGAGTAACAGGTACCAAGTAGCAGGAAAACAAGTTAAGAAATTACAATTGTTACAAGATTTGGGCTTCGAGCCCCAAGATAAATTTCTGAGCTCTCAGCTCACCACCACAATAGCTAAAGGGCAGAAAACCCCTAAGTACGAGGAGCACTTGCTCCTAATTACAATGTTAAGAGGAAAAGAGCAGACTCGCTCTCAATTTTACACTCCTATCAAAGGCTACAACAAACTTCATTCCTAACTGCCCTTAAGGCACACATACAGGGAAACAGGGGTATCTTGTACCCAACCTACAGGGCCTTCACATGATGAAAACAAACTCTGGGTTAATTAAATGGCCCAAAAAACCAAATTGACTGGAGGCGTAGCTTGCACTCCTACATGAAACTTCTTAAAACCTAGGTGGCACTCGGCCAGTTATACAGGGGCTAATCCCATACTAGGGAGGTGACTAGTTGGCAAATAAGTTTAAGACTTTACGAAGGAAGAGAAAAGCGGTTACGAAAACGTAGTCACCTCAAATTCAAAATGAATGGGAGTTCGAGAGGGTTAAGCACTCTCTATCCCAAATTGCGGCTAATTTACATGAATACAGTAAGGTTTACATTAAAAAGGATTCGAACCTTCCCCCGCGGGTTAAAACTGCTGAGCTAGCAAGAAATGAAGATGTTAACAGGCCATTACCTTGTAGATGAACAGCTGCTTGGAGAAAGAGGCGCTTCCCGCCCCCTGCTATATATGTTCACACACTGGGAAAGATGTTACTGAAGTGGCCCCGAGACCAGAAAATCAGCAGTTTTTATACCCTTGTGGAAAATTCGAGACCTTTCAAGAATGAAAAAGACACACCCCTTCAACTTTATTGGTAGACTAGGAATTACACATTCAAACCAGAGGAAGAAAGCTATGATTGGAGGAAAATTAATTACAGAAATTAATGATTGGTTAAATTCAAAACTGGCGGAAAGAGAAGGGTTATACTGCCAACCCAAAAAATGAATGAAATAAATTTAACAAAGGACAAACTTATGAATACCAAATTTCTTCAAAAAAACAGTTCCTTCACTTCGCACTAGGGTGCACAATTATAGTTCTTAAGTAGTGCCATCTAGAAGAGAATGTCCACACTTTTTGCTACAGAGCAAACAAATACAAATCGAAATAGACATAGTTCAGAACACTTCAAAATTTACAGTAGAGACATCTTCCGAGAAACCTTTGATTTAATACAGACTAGCTGATGTACCCGTGCTTCGCTACGGGATTCTCAGAAAGACTGACTTTGTGGTTTTCCTAACTGAATTGAACATAGGTCATTACAAAAACGTCAGTAGGAATGTAGCGATTGAAAGCAATGTTATCATATAAAATACTCGATCAAATGAAAAACCGCACACTTTCTCACTTTCAACGAACAGTACTACGGTGCCGATCTAAGAGTCCAAAGCTCCAGAGCTGGAATAACCAGGTCGCAGGCTGCCGTGAACACTCCTCTGTCATTATTCCGTTAAATATACACACTACTCATTCCAATCAGTGCCTCAGAGTAGGGAGTGAATAGCTCGAATACTATGATGAACCAGTGTGTTACGTACCAGATATATCAGAAAATGTATAAACCAGAGGAATGGCATGCTAAAGAAGAAAGTTATCTTACTTCCTAGCTACTTCCCGCCATTATACAGGCAGGCTGTAACAGTCGGTACGACCAGGCGAGTTGCCCGTGTGGCTAGGGGCGCGCAGCTGTGAGCTTGCATCCGGGAGATAGTGGATTCGAACCCCACTGCCGGCAACCCTGAAGATGGTATTCCGTGGTTTCCCATTTTCACACCAGTCACACCAGGCTGTACCTTAAAGCCAAGGCCGCTTCCTTCACACCACTATTCATTTCCTATCCTATCGTCGCCATAAGACCTATCTGTGTCGGTGCGACGTCAAGCAAATTTAAAAAACCTCGGTACGCTGCAGTAATCCTATCTATCGGGGATGAGAGGAAACAGAAGACAAAAAGCACATCACAACAAACAATGGTCAATGTAATGTTATTGTTGATAAAGTTTATGAGCTTTCTATATTGCAGGCCTTCACATTAGTTTTCTTTCGACTCTGTGATATTAGGGTGTCTTACAAAATTATTGATATCATAGACTGTAGTTCCTTATTCTCAGACTTTACATACCGATTTTCACTAAATTCTGTTTACCCATTTTCCCGTGACTCGGCGCTGATATGGACCTAGTAACAAAAATCCAAATTCATGAATATCTCTGATTATATGAGGTTCGGCAACAATGTATAAGACATAAGTGATCGGAAATTTAATAACTTCTTATATAACTACTACTAACTTACGACATAACTAAAGTTATGTTAGTAATGTAGTATTTATCGATACGACCACTAATAACATAGGTAGGTAAGGGTTATTCTGCCCGAAGGCAGGTCCGAACCTCCGCAGAGGTGTTCCTGAGCCGGAGTTTACGTGCGGTAGAGTGGCCAGTTCCTTTCCGCTCCTCCATTCCCCTACCCCCCACCAACAGCGCGTGGCAAACCATGCAACTCCTGACCACGCCCAATGTTTCTTAAATTCGGAGATCTCACGGGATCCGGTGTTTCAACACGGCTACGGCCGTTGGCACTAATAACATAAATAACTTATTTATTGAGAATTACATTTCAGGCCTTCCCCTAAACTACCATTTCACTCAACGTGAATAAAATAATTTGTAGCCTAGATTGCAGTGGTTCATCACCCGACATTACATACCGGTTTTCATTAAATTCTCTTCAGCCCTTTTCTATTGATGCGTGTACAGACAGACAGACAGACAGACAGACAGACAGACAGACAGACAGACAATGCATTTTCTTGTTACTGTGGACATGACCGATACAGAAATACCATTCTTTTCAAATTCTGAGCAATGTACAGACAAAACTCTTATTTTATATATATATCACGTAGGCTGAGTGGCCCTCGAACCAACCCTCAGATCCAGGTAACAATCCCTGACCAGACCGGGAATCGAACCCGGGGTCTCCGTACACCGCGGGGCCGGCCACAAATAGAAGAAAGTAGCTGAATTATGTATATTGAGCAATTGTTTAATTAAAGTGTCAGTTTAAACATTTGAACAATTTGAACATTATGTACGCATTCATTCAATAGAGTCTATTTACGCATTCATTTAATAGTGCCCCCTATAATTGTATAATGGGGAAAAGAAAGTGTAAGTTTACTGCTAAGTTGGAGATGAGTTTCAGTTGCCTCAGAGGGTCGCACTGTCGAAGAAGCAGTGTGTTACAGCACAAGTATTTGTTTCGAATTTGAAAAGTGTAAAATTTAACTGTTATAATACACCGTACTTTTGTCCTGCTTTTTAAAATTCAACCCTAAATAAAAGCCTCTGTTTGTCCCGATGTTAGCGCGTCAAAATCAAACAGTAAACATAAATAAGCTAATGAGTTGTGTGTTAAGAAGAAAGCCATATTTTCCAGTGTCGACTTAGTTAATGTAACGTTAAAGTTTTTCAGTCTGTCGAATGAGTTTCAAAATCAGAATCCTAGCACGTGGGTAAAATAAGTATTCATACACTGCGTGTGCGGCTTGCCAAATATCTTTAATAAAAACACGAATACTTCATTCCCTAATACATGAATTACATTTCTTAACCAAGTGTGAGGAACCACCTACGGATAGAAATTGTGCTGTCTTTACAAGAAAACAAAACGAATATAATTTTCTGTTAGCAACATTAATATTCATACATGTTAAACACTGTCCTCAAACACGCACTGTTTGACAATCAGTACTTCGTATTTATTCCCTGGGCAATTATAACCGGTTGAATCCTTCGTGATATGGAGCTTTCAATGTCTGATGTTATTTCTGCATCAGTTTTCGACCATTCCTTCTTCAGATGATCAAGGAAATCTTCTTTTGACGAGCATGTCGGTTTCCCTATTCTCCGCTCCAACAATGCCCACAGATTTTCTATGGACCGAGCTTGGTAGCTTCAGTCGCTTAGGTGCGGCCAGTATGCAGTATTCGGGAGATAGTGAGTTTGAATCCCTAATTGGCAGCCCTGAAGATGGTTTTCCGTGGTGTCCCATGGTTTTCCAATCTCACACAGGCAAACGATGGGGCTGTACCGTAATTAAGGCCACGACCACTTCCTTCCCACGCCTAGCCTTTTCCTCTCCCATCGTCGTCATAATACCTATCTGTGTCGGTGCGACGTAAAACAACTTGTAAAAAAGAGATTTTCTATGGGATTGTGGTCTGGGGATCGTGCAGGCGTTGGGAGTTGCTCGGGAACATTATACTGCAGCCATTCGTGAGTTGTACGAGCCGTATGCTTGGGGTCGTTGTCTTGTTGAAAAGCAAACGAGTCTTCAAAATTTAATTTCGCAGCACTGGCCAGCAAATTTTCACGGAGTATGTTTACATATGCTGTAGCAGTCATATTACCTTCAACAACCACTGTTTTTCCGACCCCAGTGTAGCTAATGCATTTCACACCATGACATGACCTCTGCCATACTTGACAATTCGTACAATGTGCTTAGGGTTAAATTCTTGATTTTGTTTACGCCACACATACCTTTGCCCATCAGATCCAAAAAGGTTAAACTTGCTCTCATCCGAGAAAATCTCTTTTTCCAGTATTCCGTGGATTTGTCGAGATATGCGCGAGCGAACTCCAGTCTTTTCACTCTGTTGCGCTGGTTAATGAATCGTTTTGTTCTTGCCGCTCTGCCTTCTAAACCAGCTCCATGAATGTAATTCCTTATGGTTTAAGGCGTTACTTACTTGCCTGTTGCTGTTGCGACGTCTTCAGCAAGCATTCGGGCGCTCACACCAGAGTGCTTGCGCGCTTGTACTACATATCGCGACCCTCGGTCCGTTAGAGCTCCAGGACGTCCAGGCCTTCGAACATTCGCCGTAAATCTCGTTCGTAAGCGACCTGCGCGTCGTGATGAGGATGAAATGATGATGAAGACAACACATACACCCAGCCCCCGTGCCAGCGAAATTAACCAGTGATGGTTAAAATTCCAGTCCCTGCCGGGAATCGAACCCGGGACCCCTGTGACCAAAGGCCAGCACGCTAACCATTTAGCCATGGAGCCGGACCTTGAAACTGTATATGTTTAGGTTATGGTTTTTGTGTGTTGTATTCTAGGAAATTGCAACTATATATCGATGGATCTGTTTACCGATTTCTTTGATTGGTTTGGTATGTACATCGTGCTTCCCCTTAGCATTACGAAAATTCTTTTCTGTCCAGCCGATCAATCACTCTGCGTGGTTACTATATTTCCTTCCCAGAAAATTATTCCGTCGGGTTTTCCATTCCATTATTGGCAACCCTATAATTAGGGAATGTGTAAAATAATAAAAATACTATAAATCTTAGGTGCTAGTAATACTCATTCCTGGCGTTTGCGATTGTTACAGGTATTTATTATTTCAGATTTAGTAAGTTAGGTACGAAATTTCTATACATCAGAGCGGTCATCCAAACTTCATTTTAAATTGGAACCGACCTCTGTAACCGTTATGTCTCATACCACGAGAAAGTTGATCGGTTCGAATGATTTTCAATGGCCACCCTAAACCCGGGGAGCGATTCTGTCAGTCTCACGTTAGGCATATTACGTACAAAAAATGTATAATAGACAGGCTATACTTCTATATATCAGACGTTTACATACAAGAAAAGTATACGATAAGTATTACCATAACACCAATGTAAATGGTCCGTTATTGGACATAAGTTTTCCAGCTAACTCATTCCTGGTCGCCAGTGTTTCGCCCCCGTGTGCTGAGTTGGGCTCATCAGTTGGTACATAGCACACCCACCAAGATGCATCTATATAAAGTATTACCATGCTGTCGTTGCAGCAGCTGAATTGTCCTAGATGGGAGCAAATTGATGATCTAAGAACAGTTGGGTAGCAGATTTTTAAATCTAAGTGTTCACATTTCTAATATCCTTATTTTCTCTTTTCTAGGTTAGTATTGGAACGACTTGTTGGTGATCGAAGACGATTATCCCCAGTTTGTAAGTCACACCCAGCTACCTTCATGAAGTAGCCCTGTTTGGCATATAAGCGACTGATAGATTTTAATTACTAGTAACATTCAATGCAGTTCAGTCTATTGTATAATTGTCCTTCATACTGTATTAGCACAAATTGAGTAAATAATGAATATCTCTGGTATTTTTGTCATTTTGGAAACTAATTATACAGTCTGTTTTTCCTGCTGTCTTGGATACATTCTATGACTCTGGAATAAAGAGTACAGAATTACCTTTGATGCTTCCATGTTTACCTGTGCAGAGTGTAGAATAGTTGTATTTTCTACAGTTGGCAACTGACCCTGACCGAGCAAGTGGCTCTGAGGTATGGGCCACGTAGCTGTCAGCTTGATTTGGGTCACATAGCTATTAGCTTGCATTCGGGAGATAGTGAGTTCGAACCCCACTGTCGGCAGCTCTGAAGATGTTTTTCCATAGTTTCCCATTTTCACACCAGGCAAATGCTGCAGCTGTACCTTAAGCTGGGTTCACACGGTGCGAGTAGATTCGGAGCGAGTGAACTCGCATGAAGCGTGCGCATGTTTCGCCCGCCACTCGCATCATGTGAACAGTTCATGCGAGTCCAGTTGCCTGAGTTTGAGAGAAGCGTCAACTCGGACCGTGCCCAACTTTCTACAAGCGAGTAACAAATTCAAGATGGCGGAAAGCTTGAAGACGGTGCAAGGAAGGAAGTGGAGCGATGCGCAGACAATAATACTTGTACAATTATACGAATCTGAAGAACTGTTGTGGAATGCTAGGTTTCCCAGTTATAAAATAAAAGATGCCAGGGATTCAGCGTTGCTACGGATTGCTGAAAAAATGTATATTCCTGGGGTAGGCGTCGAAGAAATAAAAAAACTAAACATTCTTAGCACGTACAGAGAACTACTTTAAAAATTAAGAAATCCAAGTAGTCAGGCACATCACCCGAAGAAATTTATTCACCGACAATGTAATGGTTTAACATCGCTGATAGATTCCTTGAATGGAGTAATGAATACGAGAAACAATTTCACCAGCTTGGTAAGAGTGTGATATTTATTTATTTATTTATTTATTTATTTATTTATTTATTTATTTATTTATTTATTTATTTATTTATTTATTTATTTATTTATTTATTTACCGGTATTTATTTATTACTCCGTTGTCGTCTATCATTTATTAAAGGGTCAAAGAATATAATACCTACACTGTAATCCATTCAATATCACCGGGCTGAGTGAATGTTTAACAATGTACTATATTCTTTGACACTTAATAATTGATACATGCGAACACACTATGATGCATTCTTTCAGTGCATAATAGATCGCATCCAACACAGCCGACACAAACTTGGATATTGTAGTCTTTGTAACTCGATATAAAGATTCCAAAGATCTGAGACAGTCGTAAGTCGCCAAGTACCGTAGTGTAACCTGGAGTTTCAGACGGGCAGTTGAAGCCGCTCTCATATTTGTGTTGCGTTTCTGTATTTGTACTTTAATCATCCGTAGAAGTTGATCGAACTGGATAGCTGTGAGTCGTAGTGTGACTTTTCAATGTGTTTTCATCCCCCTCTAGAACTTCACGTAAAAAATGTGTCGACGCACCGAATGCACTACGTCATGCAATCCACTCTCGCGCGCACATTACATTTTCCTTTCTATTTATTTTTACAACACTATTTACTAACTCGGCAATTAACATATCAGCAACAGCTGATATCCTTTCCCTTACGAGGTCCGCCATCTTAATTCAGATGCGAGTACAACGTCGTGTGAATACCCATTATATGCGAGTAGCTGGCCAGAAGATGCGCACGCATCATGCTAGTCCACTCGCACCGGGTGAACCCAGCTTTAATTAAGGCCACGGTCAGTTCCTTCCCACTCGTAGCGGTCTCCTATCCTATCGTCGCCATAAGACCTATCTGTGCGGGTGCGACGTAAAGCATATTGTAAAAAGAGATATATATGTGATTAACCCTGATAGAGAAAGTACAAGCTGTACGTTTGAATTGTCGCTAATAATTATGCAGATATGAAACTCCGTACGGCCATGGCGATTCTGAACCAGCTCGGTAGCTGCATTCGCTTAAGTACGGCCAGTATCCAGTAATCGGGAGATAGTGGGTTCGAGCCCCACTGTCGGCAGCCCTGAAGATGGTTTTCCGTGGTTTCCCAATTTCACACCAGGCAAATGCCGGGACTGTACCTTAATTAAGGCCACGGCCGCTTCCTTCCAATTCCTAGGCCTTTCCTATCCCATCGTCGCAATAAGACCTATCTGTGTCGGTGCGACGTAAAGCAAATAGCAAAAAAAAAAGGAAAAAAAAAGAAGTGTACTTCAACAGGCGGCGTACAACTAGCCAGACGAGCAGGCAGGCCCAAAAGTGTTACGGAAGACAACAAAGCACGATTGCGGTCTGAGCTGGACAACTTGCTGCCCAGAAACAAATCGCGAAGGATGATCTCGACAGCCGTGTGCAGTTCACAGAGACCTGGTTGACGAGGCTTGCTTGGAGATGATCCTGAACTGCTTCATTGCATGATATGGAGTGATGAAGCAAAATTCTATATATCAGGTTTTGAACAGTTACAATATTGCATAAAATGGCGTCCTGAAATCATGTATGTGAAAATCGAAATGAACGCTTAGAGTCCGCGAGTCATGGTGTGAGGTGGTATTTGTTTTGATGGAGTAATCAACTTGTATTTCTTCTCGGGAGACATTTACCCGGAATTGCTGATGAGCACGATTCATCCACTACTTCTTCAACGGTACGACTTCGACTTCGACGAAATGTGGTAACAACACAATGGTGCCCCGCCTCACTGCTCACACATTAGAGGGATGGTTGGACGAAAGTATTTATCATCAGTAGAATGTTTTTCTGTCTTGTCCCTCATTCCTTCCTTCAACCGTTGGTCACCATAAACACACAGCCCGGTGGCGCGTAGAACTCCCGTTCTCTATTATGGCCTGCTTTGCGCCGCGCCGTGTCGTTCCAGAGCAGTTCGCTTCACAATTAATAAGCTTGACTGGAGCGTTTAAAAGTGGGAAAGATAACGAAATGAAGATAAAGTTGTAATTCAAGAGGGCAAATTGGAGCATATATTCATTTATAGGGTTAGGAATAATGGATTGGAAGAATTTATTAAGGGAAATGTTCGATAAATTTTCAAATTCTTCGAAAACATTCTAGAAAAGGCTAGGTAAGAATCTGCGACCTGGACTACCGATGTTGAGTGAACTAACATGGCTAGAGTTCGTGGAGAGCGACCGGACATGCCGGTTGTAATATAGCTTGACTGCTAAAAATGTAGCTAGTGAGACTTATCAGTGCAGATGTGAAAGTATCTACTGAACATAAACATTTAGGCCTATTCAGTGAAAGAGACATCGTTTATACTGTACTTTAACAGTGTGAATTGTGGACGATTAACTTATCAGATAGTATATATTATGGCTGACCCCCTAAATACGGGTCAGTCCGTAAAGTTAGCATTAGAGAAGTGGCGAATTTCCCATACGTGCGATTGATGTGTTACATCCCTTGTATTTTCAACGAAAAATAAATATTAATTATTCATATTTTAATGGAAATTATTTGTATAAAATTCAAACGCACAGTTATCGATACTGAGAGATGGATGAAAGGAGCGTCGCTGGCTAGTGGCTGCTACTAATTGCCAAACTACTTCAAAGATGACAGCACAAGCATTGGACCCTTGCTTGTTGATCTCTTTCGTGGGGTTGGAATGCGGAACGAACAACCACATCCGTCAAGTGGGCGGTGCAAGTGGAATCCTGTAAGTTATCGTGAGTGGCCGGGATTTATTTGCTATTTCGTGAAATACTCGAATTTTTGCTTGTGAGTGGTTCTTTTCTTTGCTCTAAATGATGGTACATGACAAATGTGTGTTGTTGTAGTAATATAAATGATTCAGTTTCGTGTGCTTGTAATGTAAATATCAAACAAAGAAAATGCGGGAATTATGTGATTTTGAAATGACATCTTACCGATCAGAAAGTAGTTCAGCAGACATGGATGTAGGAGCGGGTTTCTACCGCGCAATCCGAATTGAATTCTAACTATTGTGTGATTGAACGGATATTAAGAGAGCCATTTAGTATAACCAACTTTTTTTTTTTTTTTTTTTGGAGAAAAGTTGAATTATAAATGGACAACCGCGTCCAACTCTGAATGTAAATACACAACTTAAATCGTGTGTTTTGTCATTTCAACAGAAATATTTATGAAACAGACTGTTGGATTAGTGGATGCGAGATCTTAAATGAACTTTTCTGTTGGCCTTGTTTGTTGTTTTCTCTTGAAAAATTTGTTTGGAATGACGGTCTGTTTGTGTTGATGTTTGCAATTTTTTTCGGTTACATCCCCTAAAGCAGAAATTAGGAGTCGCCACTGCATTAGAGACATGTTATTGGATAGCTACCTCGGCTAGACTCAGTGAACCAACCAGTACCAGCAAGTTATGGTCAACAGCAGTTAACATGCTATTCTCAACAGCAATCACAATAATAACAGCAGCAGCAGCAGCAGCAGAAACAACTTATTGGAGTTAGAGTACGGGCACTGATACTACCTCAGTACAAGAGTTACTTCTGAAGGTAACAACTTATATTATTGCCAGTCATGGCGTTGATTTGACGGAAGATAACTTGATCAAGCAACTAAACGATTTTGTGTTCAGACGATAGAACAGTCTAATACTCTAATGGTATTGTAACAGGAGCAGAGCAGGTGACAGAAGTAGACATGCTAGATACCAGTATTTCAGTATTTAGTAATTCCACATGAGAGAAGTGCCATTAACTATTCGGTCAAGTTCAGATCATCTTAGTTCTGACAGAGTAATTACCTATCAAAGTAGAGACAATTGAGAAGAACGTGTTCAAAACTTGCTATTTCCACCTCCAAGAAGTAAATCGATATTTCGTTCACATGCATTACAGTAGTTGAATATTGATTGCCATGAGGAATCCAGACCACGAAGATATAATTTCTTAAAATTTGTGCCAAACCCGATCATTGGCACGTTCCATGTGCCTTTTGTTTTACTTTTCTTGTGAATTTCTTAGGGTGGAAATAGAAACTTTTGAACGCAAGTTGGCCGTGCTGTTAGGGCCGTGCAGCTGTGAGCTTGCATCCGGGAGACAGTGGGTTCGAGCCCCACTGCGGCAGCCCTGAGATGGTTTTCCGTGGTTTCCCATTTCACACCAGGCAAATGCTGGGGTTGTTCTTTAATTAAGGCCACGGGCGCTTCCTTTCCCCTCCTAAGCCTTTCCTATCCCATCGTCGCCATAAGACCTATCTGTGTTCGTGCGACGTAAAACAAATTGTACAAATAAAGAGGTGGTTGACATCAGATCTATTGGGAAAAATCGTTTTAAAATAAAAGTAGTAGCTCGTTCGTCAGTATCTGCAAATTTAATTTACAATCTGATGCCTTATAACAAAGAAATTTAGAAGCGTACGTTCCAAATTTCCTTATCCATAAGACGGGTATAATCGGAAAGGTTTACACTACGCTAAGCGAGGAGGGCAAATTAGAATAGTGAGTCTCTCCAAATCCAGTTGGTATATTGAGAAGTTTACCAAAGAGTCCCACACGAATCCAGACCAAGTTACAGCTATCCCAGTGTGTGTCGTAAGTTTTCGATCACAGTCTCTCCCGTTTTCGATCACTCTCTCCCTACTCATGTAGCCATATTGGGAACTCGCTTTGGAAACTTATGTAGCTTCGGCAGTGCAGTGTGACACATGTTTACGCCTGGGTTATGGACAAGGTCAATGTAAGACAAGAGTAGCCCCAGCCCGATATAATAGGTGTGCCGGTTCAACACTTAACAGAAAACTATGATAATACCACGGAAGTATGATGTGCTCTCTGTCGAGGTCAACATTTTGCTTCAGATAAGAACTGCCGGGTGCACATTAGACTGCGTGATACGAAACTGACAAAATCGTAGTGTCCACAACAAGGACAACAGGAACAACGGCTCCAAATACCGAACGATGCCGCTCATATGCAACGACAATAATTTCCTTCACTTTCTACTCTTACGTCCTACTCGCCTGTATGAGGCACCCCCTCCCTCCCTCCCCAGCTTACCTCCCCCATACCATCGAGTATTTGTTCCTCCGTAGTTTCCTATTTTCACCCCCCAGGCTGTACCTTAATTAAAGTCACGACCGCTTTCTTCCCACTCTGAGCCCTTTCCTATCCCATCGTCATCATAAAACCTATCTGTGTCGGTGCGACGTAAGAACAAAAGTTGGTTCTCCACAATGACACCTCTCAGACAAACCATATCCTCGTCCACATAACATTCCCGATCACTCCATCAATCGAAATAAATTCTTTATAGCAGAAGTAGTCCAAGTAGTCCACGTTTTAAAATCAGCTCGTCTCAGACAACGCCTGTAGGAAATTCACTCGTCATCGGGAAACTAATATCCAGTTTGATAAACAAATTCAGTGGATTTTCAGGTCAAGCAGTGGAATGTTAGATCTATCATAGCCAATAAGGAAAGTTTACAGCATGAATTCGGTCACAGAGCTATCAAGATGGCAGCAATTTCCGAGACGTATTTCAACGAATTAAAAACTATATGATTTAGAAATTATAACATTCTACGTGACGATAGGTTCGATGGGAAAGGAGGTGCAGCATTTTTCATACATCATTCAGTTCCTTTTAAGGTATTACCTGTCACGGCGAGAGTAGTTCCTGACATACAAATCGTCGCAACACTTGTCCATTCACCTGCGCTCGAGTTCATATGCCTTTCACTTTATTGTATGCCAGACAGAATCATAATACAGGCAGTTCGGAATCAAATGTTATCCCCTTTGACACCACCTTACCTTATATGCGGAGACATCAGTGCACAGAGACCGACAGTGTTGTAATATTTTAGAGACAATAGACCATTGAATGACGGCTCACAGACACTTGTTCCGTCGTTATATTACAGACCATCGGCAGTCGTTATTACAATGTGCTCCCCCGCCATTAGCACAATCACTCATTGGAATATATTAAAAGACCCGCTTTGTTCAAATCACTACCCAATACCTATGAATATTGATATTTTTCCTACGAATAGCCCCTCTCCATATCCATCAAACAAGTGGAATATTAGTGGTGCAAATTGGGCACTTTTTATGGAGAAAATACTCGAGGAAACACGTTGTTTTCCGATCCACATACTGTATCTACAGTGGACGATTACAACCACTTTGTAGAGATGATGGAATGTGCTACTCATGTATCTGTCTCTCTGAGAAAACCACCTGGCCAGAAGAAAAACACTTCAGCAGTATGGTGGAACACAATTTATTCTCGAGACATTGCTCTCAGGCGGAATGCTCCAGAGAGTTCAGAACACTACCTACTCAAAAAACGTTCCTACAACATTAGAAGACATCCACTCGTACTAAGTGATTTCTGAAGAAAGCTAAGAAACGCAGTTGGCCAAAATATTGTTCCACCGCGGTTTCCCACTTTCACAGCAGGCAATTGCTGTGGTTGTACCTTAAAGCCACGGCTGCTTCCATTCCACTCCTAGTCCTTTTCTATCCCATCGTCTCCAGAAGACCTGTGTCGGTACTGCATCGCATGCGGTTCTTGCTCAACAGAAATTACGGTACTCAGGATTTATCACTTCATACCTCCTGGCGAGAAGATTTTTCTGATGGAATTACACCACCATCTAGTGTTATACACCGTGTACATTTACCGAAGAGCAATCTGACCACTTTCTCTGTTCTCCATTTAGATTCAAGGAGCTCCGAGTGGCTATCAAGAACTCCGCCAAAACTCCGAACATAACGTTGCAAATTTGTTTCAGAAATGCATTCCTGAGTCTTGGAAGACACAAATTATAGTACCCATCCTAATGCCAGAGAAAGAGCCAGGAGATCTGCAGGATATCGAGCAATTGTCCTTTCCTCTTGCAATGGAAAAACGGTGGAAGGAATGATTACAAATCGTTTACTACACAAAATGGATTCCGCAAGCGTCGTGACACATGTGATAACCAAGCCATGCTAACTACAGTGATGCATGCAGTTTTTCTTAATATTCAATACCTTCCTGCTCTCCTTTTGAACATATCCGCTTCGTATGCCAATGCATGAATACCAGTAATGATATTTATTTTTACGTCCCACTAACTACTTTTACGGTTTTCGGATACGCCGAGTTGACGGAATTTAGTCCTGCAGGAATTATTTTACGTGCGATTAAATCTACCGACGTGAGGTTGACGTATTTGAGCACCTTCAAATACCACCGAACTGAACCAGGATCGAACCTGCCAAGTTGGGTTCGGAAGGCCAGCGCCTCAAACGTCTGAGACACTCAGCCCAGCAATATCAGTAATACTGGACGCACTGATTTCTCTTGGATTACCTCCAACCTTTGTGTCGGGTATATATCAATTTATGCATGTTAGAAGGGATTATTTTCGCCACAGACGTAGCCTTTTTAGATCACGACGATCGACCTGAGGACTCCCTCAAGCAGCTGTGTTTAGTCCCCTATTAAATACCATCTATGTCCGAGAATCGGAGAATATTCTGCCTTTTTTTTTCTATTTGCTTTACGTCGCACCGACACAGATATGTTTTACGGCGACGATGGGATAGGAAAGGCATAGGAATTGGAAGGAAGCGGCCGTGGCCTTAATTAAGGTACAGCCGCGGCATTTTCCTGGTGTGAAAATGGGAAATCACAGAAAACCATCTTCAGGGCTGCCGACAGTGGGGCTCGAACCCACTATCATCCGAATTTTGCCTTCTAGAGTTAGCATTCTTCAGTATTCTGACAAAGTCAGCATTTTTACTTCAGCGACGACAACACCTGCTAAGTGTCGTTTTGCAGACGCTATGATATATGTAAATCAGTGGCAACATCAACATGATTTTGACTTCTCTTAAATCGCTGGCAGTAATATTCACAAGAAGAATTCATCCACCATTCTAAACTTCAACCTGGGATCACAAAACATTTCGTTCAAACCCCAAACCAAATTCCTTGGACTGGTCTATGATTCCCGACTCGCGTGGCCGGCTCATAAGCGACATATTATCCCAAAATTGGAATAAAGGCTTGTGCTTGGTGGGGAGCACATCCACCACCTATACTATTACTGCTATATCGCAGAGTAATTTGCTCAAAGATGGAATACGGAAGCAGATTTTATATCTCTGGCAACAAGCGCATACTTCAGTTTCACTACGAATATTCCAATTTGCCTGTGAGCAATGAATCGTGCACAGTTTCTTTCTGTTAAAGCAAATCCATACTAAAAATTCGACAAGTCTTACACCTCGAATTTATTGGATTATAAAGCCCAACAGGAACCCCCGCCCCCCCGCGCTATGTCCTTGGTTCACGCGACGACGATTCATCTCGGCAATCACTCGATTCGATTCAACCACGGAGGCTTCAGAAGTCACTTTAACGTATCAGTGTAGTGGATACGCCATACTGTACATGTGATGGCCAGTCAATTTAGGACCTAAATCACCTGTTTTTTAATGTGCTCATTACCGCACACAGCAAAATGGTTTGTGAATTCTCCTGTTCTCGTTAAACAAAACTTACCTTGCAGCATACTAACACTGCTAGCTTCTAAAGGCAACAAAGTGTATTATATTATTATGAACTATTTTAAAGAAAATTTCATACAAATTTGAATTTTCAGTTTGGGTCATTTTGCAATATAATGTGGAAAATGTTTATATTATACTTCTACCATATTGATAAGTAATGCGTGGACATCATCGAGGGTATATTTGTACGTTATAGAAATGTTACGGGTAACATTGTTGTATCATGTAGGAGACTCAGTGCAATATAACGTGTAGAAATTGTAATGGGTAAATGTGTGTGACAATGAAATGTAATGTATAAAAATGGAATCAACATACTGGTGCTACATTGATAAATAGAACCGAATGAGTGGCTGCGCTGGTTGGGTCACGTATCTGTCAGCTTACATTCGGGAGATAGTGGGTTCCCCATTGTCGGCAGCCCTGGAGGTTGTTCTCCTTTATTTTCCATTTTCAGACCAGGCAAATCCTGCGGCTTTATCTTAAGGCCACGGACGTTTCCTTCCTACTCGTAACCCTTTCCTATCCCATTGTCGCCATAAGGCCTATCTGTGTCGGTGCGACGTAAAGCAACTTGTAAAAAAAGGTAAACACGTCAGAGATTAGACAGTCTCTCATTAAAATGCAGCATATGAACGTTGGCGGAATATATTCGGGACTTCTAGAAATGCGTTGTGTGAACATTGTTATATTATTTTGAAATCTTTGTAAATATATTGATAAATAACTGAATAATTAAAATACAGTAATTAATAAAAATAATTAATCGAAATGTCCTTAGTATGGACGTCAGAGTTCACCAGAATGGATCCCTCAAATTTTATTAAAGCATGATATTTCTCTCTCCCAGGGCGTGTACATACAGCAGCGTACTGGTACATCCGCTTCAGGCCTTAGGCCTACCTAACCTTCTGAAAACGACTAAATAGGTAGGAACCGCACTTAGGTTCATCAAATAACTCCACTGATTCTAAAATAACTAACTATAATTTGAATAATATCCGTGCATATCAACACACCAAAATATAGATAGATAGCTAGATAGATAGACATGATTTATTTTAACTGGCAAAGTTAGGGACACGTGTCCCTGTCTTACACTTAACCAGTGAAATACATAATTAACATAAAAATATATAACATACTGAATAAATGAAAAAAGAGAATGAAACAAATTACTACGGTACTATGCTATCCTGCTGCACATAAAAATAACTATTATAATACACAGTATAAATTAACATTTTGCTTCCTGCGAAGAAATTAACATACAACAAAGAACGAATTACAATTTCAATAATAATAATAAATAATAATAATAAATAATAATAATAATAATAATAATAATAATAATAATAATAATAATAATAATAATAATAATATAGATAAACCTACTAATATTTACAATTAATTTGTCCAATTCCAGAAGTATATCGCATTGACGAAATGTTCAGTTTTCATGAGTTTACTGTGGTGAAAAACATTGCAAAATGGGGATAGGGATAAGGATAACTATGCAGGAAAACCACAGCTGAGTACTTTCTAACACTACTGATGAATAATAATACTAATAATAATAATAATAATAATAAGAAGAAGAAGAAGAAGAAGAAGAAGAAGACTGTCGCACTACGAGCTCGTTTCATAGAGATATTTTGAACACATACTTTTAAATCTTCCGTGGCTTGATATCCCTCTGACCTCCTGCGGAAGGAAGTTCCATTCACGGCTGGCCACAACAGTGAAGGAATTGTTGTAGGTTGAGGATTTATGCTTAGGAATAGCGAGCAATATCGAGCTCAGCGCTCTGGTGTTTTTATCATGGTGTTCAGAAAGGCTATGAAATCGTTCATACAGGTAAGATGGGGATTGTAAGGTAAGGATTCGGTGCAATGAAGTCAGGGTATGCAGCTTGCGTCTGTCTTCAAGGCGTAGCCATCCGAGGTCGACGTAAGACTGGGTAACATGATCTGAAAATTTCAGATTACATATAAATCTTACACAGGCATTCTGTGCACGTTGTAGTTTATCTCGAAGCTCGGTTTTCACATCTTTGTAAACTACGTCACAATAATCGAATATTGGAAGAACGAGGGTTTCAACTAGTTTCTTCTTTAAACTGAACGGAAAAGTAAATTTGAAATTGTTTAATGTGTGCAACGTAGCAAAAACTCGTCTACTCACAGATATTATCTGATCCGTCCACGAGAGGTGCTGGTCAATGGTTACTCCGAGATTTTTTACGCTCTTGCAAAAGGGCAAAACTTGATTTTGAAGTTGTACGTCGGGGATGGACATGCGGAAATTGTCGGAAATAAGTCTTGGTTGGGCAATTACTATAGTTTGGGACTTTTTTGGGTTCAAAATAAGTCCATGCTGGTAAGACCATTTACTTATGGCCTCTAGATCCATGTTAATTTTCTCGATTGCTGTCAAAACGTCTGTTGGTTTTGCATGGATGTACAATTGTACGTCGTCAGCATAGATGTGACGTTTACAATGTGTCAGCTGTTTAGCTAGGTCGTTGATATAGACAGAAAATAGCAAAGGAGCAAGGGTTGACCCTTGTGGGACACCTCTTTTTACATATTGCCACGAAGAAAATGCACCTTGATTGGTGACACGTTGTTGACGTTCGTGTAAATAAGCTCCCAACCATCTCAGAGTACTGTAGGAGAAACCTAGGTGATAAAGTTTGGATAGGAGCAACTCATGGTCTACAGAGTCAAATGCTTTACTGAAGTCCAATAATACTAGGATAGTCAGTTTTTGCTCGTCAATAGCCTGTCTTATATCGTCAGTCACGCTTAGTAAGGCAGTACATGTACTGTGATTGCGTCGGAAACCTGACTGGTGTGGGTCTAATATGTCGTGGTCGTTGAGATAGTTGGTGATTTGATTATGCACTATGTGTTCGAGTCCCTTGGCTACTATTGACAGTATATTTATAGGTCTGTAGTCACTGTTTAGTTTAGGAGATTTTATCTTTGGTAAAGGATGCACCAGGGCCATTTTCCAGACAGTTGGAAATACACTATTTTGAAGGGAGAAATTGTATATGAATGTCAATACTGGAATAATAGCGTCGATAATTTTCTTTAGCATTATGATACATATATTGTCCACCCCTGTGGATTTAGTTTTGATTCGCATGATAGCCGCTTTCACTTGAAGGGGTGAGACATAACTAAAATAAAATTTGTCTCTGCCTACGGGTGGTGTGTTGTAATTTGCACCCAAAAGATTTTCTTTTGCTTCTTCGTTTAATTGTACATGGGAGGATACGAAGTGATTATTCAATTCATCAAGAGAAACTTCCAAATCGTCTACCTTGTCCGGTTTATTTAGTCCAAAATGGCGGATTGACTTCCATAAAGTAGCGGGTCTTACGTCAGGTTTTATAAGGTCATGGGCGTACCGTAGTCGAGCGTTTCTTACTGTCTGAGTCGTTTTATTACGTAGTCGTTTGTAATAGATAAAGTTTTCCTCTGTCGGGTAATGTTTATATTTCCTATGAGCTGCATCCCGCTTAGCCATCATTGCTCTAATATCATCATTTAGCCACGGGGAGAGTCTTTTACAGACGCGTGCTGTTCGTATAGGGGCATGTTTGTCAAAAATTTGTAGTATCATGTTATTGAAAGTGGTGACCATGTCGTCAATATTAGTTTTATGAGTTATCTCCTGCCACATAAAATACACTCAGTAAATACTACTGGAAGACTCCATATGTACACAATTATCCAACAACAACAACAGTGGGAAACGAAAAGTGAGAACCAAGCTACCATTTGCAGTCAGCCCGATGAACATTAATTACAAAGCATATACGTATATAGATAAATACCTTTCACTGTCTCTGTGTATCAACACAACTTGCATATTCTCATAATTGGCACTTGTTATAGCACACAGATACTGTACCTTCATAATTATGTGTTCAATGATTCTAACACTTGTTTTAAAGATACATTCACTCGAGCAACACACACTAGTTGTTCCAGAACATAAATTATGGAAAGTCTGATATACTCGTACAGTACCCCGTAGCTCTCACCGACATATAAGACACCATCCCGCAACAAGTGATACAATACAAAGTGCCTAAGCACTCTACAGTTCGTTGGTCAGTACCACACATTACATTCCACAAAATTTCACGTCAATAACGTTCTACAAAAGTTACATCTCCTCCCTTCCGCTGTTTAAGTCAAGTATGTTTCGCAAAAGTTACATCTCCTCTACGTACACCAGTTTTTAAATCAACTCCTCCGCTGTTTTCAGTCAAGTCCTCCGTCGTTTTCTCACATGCCTAAATAGACCTCAGCTTCCCCCTTCTACACTGGTCCTGGCCATCCAACCACGAGTGGAAGATCCTCTTGCCATACCAAGGCCACGCCCCGAACCTCTTCCGGGTCTCAAGACAATAACAAGGCTAAGCCATCGAACTCTGGGCTGTTCAACATGACTCACAAAAAGATTCCTAGTTTAAAATAGCACAGTTTTCCCATCCGGTTTTACAAACAAATTACATATGAAGACCTTCCAGCTTAAAATATTAAGAAAATATATACAAATTAAATAATAATAATAAATATAATAATAATAATAATAATAATAATAATAATAATAGCATATCTTCTAAATACAGTGCGAGGGTGTGATATATGTACTATCACAAATTCGAGGACACCAATATATGCTTGTGAAGCATCGAAAGGTCATATGTAAAAATAGATGTATAATTGGGTCTCCTTGAAATATATTGCGAAAAAGGTTACGGGAATTTAATTTTGATCTCATAGAAAGGGAATATAAATTGGGTGTGCAGATACTTGTGATTAATAGAAAGGTAGCTTAATATGTAAAATTTGATATATTGTACGTTCAAATTTGTTGCATTGAATAGTATTGTATTAAATAACAAATGTACCTATCACAATATTTAAAATAAAATAATTGAAATAAAATAATTAATAAAATTATTTAATCGTTAGATTGAGTGGCTCAGACGGTTGAGGCGCTGGCCTTGTGGCCCCAACTTGGCAGGTTAGATCCTGGCTCAGTCCGGTGGTAATTGAAGGTGCTCAAATACGTCAGTCTCATGTCGGTAGATATACTGGCACGTAAAGGAACCCCTGCGGGATTAAATTCCGGCACTTCGATGTCTCCGAAAACCGTAAAAGTACTGTAGTTCATGGTACGTAAAGCCAATATTATTATTATTATTATTATTATTATTATTATTATTATTATTATTATTATTAATCGAAATATTTGTGATGTTTTGAACATCACAGCACGTACATAAAATTATCAAACTGTGGAATTAATTGGAAAGATTTTATATTTAATTTGTGGTAGTTCACTCTAAATGATAATGCTTAAATATAGGGTTTATAGTCATCTATTTCACATTGTCGTCTGATTTCTTTGTATCACGGCAAAAACGAATTCTGAACGAGCTGCGTCTTGAGTTACGTATTGCAACATCACCCGTATTAATACCTTGCAGTAAATTTCCAGTAGCCCGAGGTCAGGCGACCGGACACACCATGCTAATTTTAGCCCTTTACCAGGAAAAGGACATCAGGACATCATCGAGATTGCAGAATTGCTTAGCCCCCTCCATATTCTGAAGAGACTGTTATAACTTGTTAACTCCTAATTTTCGAACTTTGCTTGACGCTTTATAAGCCTGCGAAATTTCAACCTATGTGAGTAAACGTTAAGAAACTAGATGATGGATATACAGCGATGTTTAGGATAAGGGATAAAACATCAGATCTTACAGGACCATGTGATATGGTAGATGGAGATTTTGGAGCCTATATACATCAACGACAGGAGCTCGAGGAGGTCTTAATAGCTGAACCGCTGAAGATCTTAACTGCTGAAGGTCTTAGGCTTCTTAACATCTTAACATCTTAGCGTTTGTACGACTTAGTGTCTGATGGTCATGATGCTAGAGGAAGGTCTTTCTCATCGTTCTTATTATACGAGAGAAGACAGAGCAGATATGAAGAGGAAGTTCTCCCTGTAGTTTACAAGTTCACTTTGCATCTGAGCAGAGCACTACTCAGAGTTACTCTCATTGAGAACTGGTTATCATAATAATGAGATAAAGTTGACGAGAGACCGGTTTTAACTTATATAGCACGGCAGAAATGTTGTTACGTATTTAGTTATGCTACATTTCTGTAATACGGAAGAATATAAGTGTATTCTCTCCATGAACGTATCCCAAGGTGGATTTGATATTGAAATTAGGGCTCATTACCGCATTATGTAATGAGTATTATAGGAAGTGTTATAGTTAGGAAGGTCGTTGTCCAATTAGTGAATCGGAAATAGGACTGGTACTTACTACGAGAGATGACAAAGGCAGAACCAGCAAACAGCTCCTACATCATCTGGGATTATTTAGAGTCTCATTACTCATTATTAATGATCAGTTATTGTCTTCAATCCTTAAGTTTGAAGGCTGGCGCGCAAGGGGTATTGTTTATGGAGAACCGGGCGAGTTGGCCGTGCGCGTAGAGGCGCGTGGCTGTGGGCTTGTATCCGGGAGATAGTAGGTTCGAATCCCACTATCGGCAGCCCTGAAGATGGTTTTCCGTGGTTTCCCATTTTCACACCAGGCAAATGCTGGGGCTGTACCTTAATTAAGGCCACGGCCGCTTCCTTCCAACTCCTAGGCCTTTCCTATCCCATCGTCGCCATAAGACCTATCTGTGTCGGTGCGACGTAAAGCCCCTAGCAAAAAAAAATGTTTATGGAGAGGGAAATGAGCGAGTATTTATTATATTAAAATCACGGTGACCCGGCACGTTACATATTTTCGCCCGTCAGTGGTGTAAGAGCGGGCACGTCACATGTTCGTAGCATGGGCACCAGAGTTTACCAGAATGGATCCCTCAAATTTTAAGAATGCATTATATTTCTCTCTCCTAGGACGTGTACATAAATCTGCGTACTGGTATGTCTACTTCAGGCCTTGCCTAACCTTCTGAAAACGATTAAATAGGTAGGAACTACACCCAGATGGCTATTTGGTCTGCCAAGGATCTAAAGTCAAATACATTTTTAAAACAACTAACACGGCTATTTAAACTCCACGGATCCATCCGATTGACTGCTCCCCCGCCCTCTCACTCGTCCCTTCCACTTCTACACTCACGGTTTTCATTGTCAAAATGCTTATAATTGCAGTGTATTTAAACTCACCCAAGTATACAGAAAGTAAAGTCATCCAAGTATATCCGTAATAGATCAACTACTGTAGTTCCCTGTTTTCATTCCAGGCAACTGTTGGGGGTATGTCTTGAGACTACGGTCGCTTCCTTCCCAGTTGTAGCCCTTTCATACCTCGTAATCGCCGTAAGACGTGTCTGCGGGTGGCGCGACATGAAACCAATAAAAGCTTTTAAAAAACCACTGTCTCTAAAGCCATCGGGGATAGCTATCTTCAAGCAGTTGCTACCAACATTTTCACTTTCATCAGAGAAACAGTGGTTTTTACGACGGCCAGAAATACTTCTTGATACCATCTGAGTAGTTAGAAAAGGTAACAGTGCAGCATTTACAGATTAGCTTAGAACTGCAGACTTCATCTTAGTGCTCAAACGCGGTTTTGTTTCAGAAACAATGTATGAATTTATATTAATGCGTGTTTTATACACTGGCTTGCCAAGAGTCATGGGATAGCAGTATTTACATGTAATAATTGGTGGCGCCACCGTACCGTGACGTCACGGAAGTGAAGTCTTTCGAACGGGCATGGCAGTAGCGGGGGTGGGGGAGGGCAGATTGATGGAACACTCCATTGTCGAAGGTGTGCGGGGATTTAACAATCCTCAATCGACGGTATCACGTGTGTAACGGGAATATCTCGTGGAACGCATTACCATCCACAGTGAATAGCGCAATGGGCGACCGTGAATGCTTAATAATCGTTATTAGTTGTGTCTGGCCAGCATTATCCGTGGTAACAGACAAGCTACACTGGCTCAAATCACACCCACATTCGGTGTACGAAGTACAGTACGCATATTCAGCAGGTCAGTGCAGCGTTCTTTAACGTCAGTGGGATGTGGGAACAGAAGACCTTATTGAGTACCCTTGTTAACTCCATGACACCGGGCACAGCGTCTCACATGGGCACATGACGTTGCTGTTTGAACCCTGGAGAACTCGCGACATGTAGCTTGGCCCGATAAGTGACCGTTCCAAATGATTCGAGCTGATGGTTGAGCTCAGATATAGTGCAGGCCCCATGAAGCCATGGACTCCAGTTGTCAACAAGGCACCGTACAGACTGATGCTAGCTCCATACTGATATGGGGTGTATTCACGTTGAATGGGCTGGATTCGGTGATCCATTTGGAAAGGTCATTGATCAGTGACTGCTACGCTAAAGTGTTTGCTGACCACTTGTAGCTCGTAATGGACTTCACGTATCCCTACGACGATGAGATATTCCGGCAGGAGAATGCACAGTGTCGTCGGGCCCCAGTTGTCCAGAATTGGATCAGGGAGCGTTCTGGAGAGTTTCAACGACTGCTGTAGCCGCCTGGTTTGCCTGAAATTAACCCTGTCTAGCATGTATGTATGTGACGTGGAGGTGAGGTCCATTCACACCTAAGACCCTGGACGAACAAACAGCAGGAAACTGTGGGTAGCTATCCAAACGCCATGGGTCAGAATCACTCCACAAGCGTTTCTTCCACTTGTGGAATCGATGCCACGATGAGCTGCTGCACTTGGCCGAAGAAGAGGAGGGGCTACACGATAATAGACCCCTATCTCATGAATCTTGGAACGTCAGTGTGCATTACGCTTGATAGTGGGAACCTGGTGAGACCAACATGACAAATGGCGTAGCACTTCTTTAACCTCTTCAGGGAGCTCACGGTTCATGTGTGACTCCGAAACTCTTATGGCCTTGTTTTACTTAGTATATTAGGGGCCGATGACCTAGCTGTTAGGCCCCTTTAAACCACAAGCATCATCATCTATTTAGTATATACTTCAAGAATTTGTCACTCACGAGAATCACGAGAACTTTCACAGACAGACAAATGGTGATAACTTAAAAAGTAAAAATGTAATATTTGCAATCAACATATACCGGATGGGTAAAAAAACAGGCTCGGAAAATATTTATAGTAGGGCTGACTCGGGATTGACCCTTGTTAATGAACATCACAGATGATGCTGGAAATGGCCTCATCTGAAGAAATGAAGAACTGAGGATCCAAAAGTCCTAACTCCACTTCACTCAGGAACCACCGGCAGAACTCAACACTTAAAGGTTCATCTGGACGCTTTAACGCATGCACAATAGTAAATTTGTAAGGATACAGATGCAGGTCCTCTTTTGATAATTTTTCCTCACAACTATCTCTTAATTCTCACCTGGACAGGTAATCGGCGTTGAGATTTCTTCGGACTTCGTTCCAGGCTTTCCTTAACTCGAGCAATGTTTGCTGGTGTTCCAACTCTTCCGATAGATAACATTTTTATTCTCTACAGAGGCCGTTTCAAGCCATTTTGCCAGTAAGTTTTGTATTGCAAACTTTGCTGGAGGTTTCGTCAAAATACTTCCGTCTTAAACTCTTGCACAAACAGTTCTCCTGTTCATTAACAAGGGTCAGTTGATATACCCTTTGAAATGCCGGCCTCGCGTCTAGAGATACTGTACCTCCCTGTCACATTAAGGTCCCAGGGTCGATTCCAGCGAGGTCAGTGACTTTTACCTGCACCTCAGAGTTGGTTCGAGATCCACTCAGCCTACGTGATTACAACTGAATAGCTATCTGACGTGTGATGGCGTCACCCGTCTAGAAAACCAAGAATAACGACCATGCGTCACCTCATAATTTATTCGCCTTTGGTCTGAGCAGCTGTTGCTTGGTAGGCCAAGGCCCTTCAGGGCTCTAGCGCCATGTGAGGGTGGTGGATAATATTTGAAATTGTCTTACTTTAGATTATGCTGCATATTTTACACACTTTACCTTTATTTCGATTCAAAGTTTTAATAAATTTTAATAACAGATCTGAATTCTAGAAATAATTATTTTAAAATGGGAAGTATGTACCTTCATTGATTGAAGTCATTCGGGAAATAAATGACGTTTTAAGTGATGGTAGAAATTAATTCACCCTGATACTATACGTTTGGCCTGCCAAACCTTTTCATCGGCCACAGCAGATTCCTTTCAGCCTCTTACCCAGTTTCACTCACCACCTTTTTTATTCCACCTTCATTATCTCCTCATCTTAGGTTGGTGTCAGGAATGTCAGGAAGGGCACCCGGTCATAAAAAAGTCATCATTTCATCACGCCTCATCCCCGATCAGGAAAGGGGATTAAGAGGTAGACATTCTTCTACCATAGATTGTCCTGTGGGCAAATCATTATGTAGATATTTACTACATTCTTATCATCACATCTCAAAGAAGAGGACTTTTCACATTGTTCTCCTAGGGATTAAAGGCTTTATTGCTTCATTAAACACCAGCTAAATCCTTTTAAAATATGCTGATATGTATACTGCGCGAGAAGACTTGGAAAGGAACGTAGAGTTTTTTGATCTCAGGAACACCCAGAGTATTTTGTCAACACATGCGTTAATAAAGTACTATTAAGGTATCTTTCGCAAATGTTAACCACAATTAATTACACACACACAAATGAATACAGTTGTTGCATTCGGGAGATGGTAGGTTCGACCTCAATTGTCGTCAGCCCTGAATATGGTTTTCCTTGATTTTCACACCAGGCGAATACTGGATGCTAGGAAAAAACAAAAACCTCATGGCGCAACAGCTCCAAAAGGCGATGGCCGAAGGCCTCCAGATTACGAGGTGTCATGTGGTCAGTACGACGAATCCTCTCGACCGTTATTCTTGGCTTTCTAGACCGGGGCCACTATCTCACCGTCGGATAGCTTCTCAATTGCAATCACATAGGCTGCGTGGACTTCGAATCAGCTCTCAGATTCAGGTAAAAGTCCCTGACCTGGCCGGGAATCGTATCCGCGGCCCCTTTTAAGAGGCAAGTACGCTACCCCTTGAGTTGTACCGTAATTAAAGCCGTGGTTTCTTCCTTCCCAGTCAACCCTGTCCTATATTGTCACCGTAAGGGGAGGCGGTGCAACGTAAATCCAATGAAAGCAGTTCGTTGCAGCTTTCAAACACACGGGGAGTACGTGGTGCTCAGAATCGCAATTTACACTTAATTATTTTTATAATAATAATAATAATAATAATAATAATTGCTTTACGTCCCACTACTTGTTTACGGTGTTCGTAGACGCCGAGGTGCCGGAATTTAGTCCCGCAGGAGTTCTTTTACGTACCGGTAAATCTGCAGGCCCTCGGCTGACGTATTTGTGATTTGTGCACCTTCAAATACCACCGGACTGAGCCAGGATCGAACCTGCCAACGTGTTGCTCAGAAAGCCACCGCCTTAAACTCCTGAGCCACTCAGCCCGACTAATTATTTTTATGCAGACAAATATTTGCTTAAAGATCCGGTGCATCAATGAGTACTTCTTGCTACTGCTTTAACATCGCACACACACATCGAAGGTTTATGGCGATGGAAGGTTGGGAAAGAGGGAAGGTAGCGGCCGTGGCCTTAATTAAGGTGCAACCTCAACATTTGCCTAGTTTTAAAAATGAGAAACCGCGGAAAACCATCTTCAGGGCTGTCGACGGTGGGATTCGAAGTCGCCATCTCCCGAATACAAGCTTAGAGCTGCGTGACCCTAACCGCATGGCCAACTCGCTCGGTGAGTATTTTCCGTTAACTGTCGAATGTTAACTAAGACTATAAACGATAATCTGTTTTTCGACTAAGACTATAAACGATAATCTGTTTTTCGTCGATTTTATGTTACAGTGTGTTTACGCTGATGCCTTGTGAATACGTGGAGGAGCGTTTGAGATATGAGATAATTTTTTATGAGCCTACCGAAGCAGATACAGTATAACCAAGACGTCGGTATCAGTTGTGCGAGGGCCTGCATGCGTGTAACACGCTGTCACGCCGGAGCTGCATGAATCAAGACGTGGTGGAGTGACGACATGCGTGCCCTCGTGACATCTGATCAAGATTCTTAAATCTGACTTGTTAAATGGCGTCAGTCTGTCCCCCATAGTCCGATCATTTACATTGAAGTGAGGACGCGCGAAATGTCTCTATTGTGTGGTCGTCTGGACAGCGTTGATGAAGGTACGTTGAATAAATAAGGTTATGAATGCTAGGTTTGTTTGGTATATGTTATGTAGTCTCGTCTCTTTTCGCAAAGTCGTGTTTTGTCTCTACGTAACCACTACTAACGAAGATTTTGGCTGCCGACCAGTGAACTTTGCTTGTGAACTGGTTTGAATGACAGTTCCATTTCAATCTATGTAGATTTGCTTGTATGTATTTTCTTGCATTATCATTACACCTTGGCACTATATGCCCTCCTTACGCCTGGCAATGAATAGAGTTATGGCCTCTTGCCTTATGTAGGTTACGTAGACTCCAGGTTGACCTTGTTTTCAGTAATTAATTAACAATAATATAAATCGTATTAGTAGTTTCTTTGTTGAGACAAAACGACTGGGACTCCTTGAGCTCCTTGCCAAAGTCGAACTTCCTGTATAATAATAATAATAATAATAATAATAATAATAATAATAATAATAATAATAATAATAATAATAATAATAATAATAACAGTGGTAGTGTTTTGCAGTTGCAGGCGAGTTACTCATTCTACTAAAGGAGACGATGACCTTAGATGTTAGGCCACTTTAAACAAGCACCATCATCATTCTACTAAGAATGTAAATTTAGTCGTGGTGTTACGTCAGTTTCTTTTTGCTATTGGCTTTACGTCGCACCGACACAGATAGGTCTTATGGCGACGATCGGACAGGAAAGGGCTAGGACTGGGAAGGAAGCGGCCGTGGCCTTAATTAAGGTACAGCCCCAGAATTTGCCTGATGTGAAAATGAGAAACCACGGAAAACCATCTTCAGGGCTGCCGACAGTGGGATTCGAACCTATCTCCCGAATACAGGATACTGGCCGCACTTAAGCGACTGCAGCTATCGAGCTCGGTATGTTGTTACGTCAGTATGAGGCTGGCTGTTCTTTCAGCAGTTTTATCATCTCGAAATCTTACAAGATTTATTTAGCCACACTCGTGTCGTAATTGACTGGTGAATGATTTCCTTTCCAGTGCAAATTCCGGCACTGTTTTTAAGACCGGCATTAGTTGAAGGATGATAAGATGATGATATTTATTATTATTATTATTATTATTATTATTATTATTATTATTATCATTACATGCGAATAAGCCCATTAGTACTATGCAAAGTACATACAGGAGTGCATTTGCCTTCCTTTTGCCCATATTTATTTCATTCTCTTACTGTGGGCTTCCTTTCTGTCTTCAGACTAGGTTGTTCCAGTCTTCTTTGGTCTTTCTTCTTGGTCAACTTTCCTTTTGTAAATGTTGGATCTGAAGATTACCCTGTTATTCCTGCCTGTTTCAAATGCTGCTTTGATTTCACCAATCCATTTAATTTTGTCTGTTCTCGCTCTACTCCTGTTTTCGTAGAATTCAGTTATTTGTTTTTAAGTCTCTCTGGGCAGGCCCCTGTTCAGCATAACAGGTGGGGCCGCCTGGGCGAGGTACTGGTCATTCTCCCCGGTTGTATCCCCCGACCCAATGTCTCAAGCTCCAGGACACTGCCCTTGAGGCGGTAGAGGTGGGATCCCTCGCTGAGTCCGAGGGAAAAACCGACCCTGGAGGGTAAACAGATTAACAAAGAAAGAAAGAAAGAAAGAAAGAAAGAAAGTAAGTCTGTCTGTCTGGGTACATTCTTTTAATATGTCTATAGAATTTTAACCTGCGTTTTCTGATGTCACCGTAAATATTTGTGCATTTGTTTTCTTGTTGCCGCTGAATCGGTATTGTCCGTCGGCGAGTTTTGGGCCTAGAATGTTTCTTACGATTTTGCGTTTCTTTTGATCAATGTTTGCTTTCCTGTTCATAAAGACATTCTGGTTTAATTTTTCTTGTGCCTAAAATGATTGGTTGGTGAATTTTGAGGACTAATTTCTGTTTGCGCCATTCTGTTTGTTCGGGGCGTCAACCCATGTGGATCATGTGCCCCTACCGGTACCATATTGTATGAACCTGCGTGTAATTGGAATGGCGGTAGTGTGGAATGTTTTATGTGAGGAAAGGAAGATTAAGGACGTCACTGACACCCAGTCCCCAGGCCAGGGATAATCATTACAATTTAAAAACCCTGTCTCGGCCGGGAATCGAACCCGAGGCCTCCGGGTGACAGGCGGACGCGTTGCCTCCTACACCGCGGAGCCGGACAACAGGCCACTAGTTTTATCGTGTGGAATGTGCTGCCATTTTCCGGTGAACATAGTAACTCTTTTCTCACTCGATGACATTCATTTTTACGTTAGAGCAGCTGGAAAGTGTAACAAGCGTGCGTTTTCTCAGTGGATTTTTTTTTTCAGTGTCGTGTTGTAATATTCTATTGTGAATTGTGTTTTTTATATATGCAAGGCACTATTTTGAAGAGTATGAAGTAAGTGTGATCGCAGTTTGCGATTTTGAAAATGTTTATTTAATAAACTTATTATTATTATAGGCTGCTACAGATCTGCATTGTCTGGCTATCCCTAAACTTAAATTCAACAAATCGACCCCATGCAACTACAGCCCTGATTTTTCACTTATCAGTTATGCTTCTGTTTTGTATTTTACCATGTGGTATCTGTCACAGAATTGATCTCAGTTTTAACGCGCAGTATATACAGTATACTGCATTTTGCCAGTGTTCTGGGATTTGTTCTTTTTCCCAAATGTCTTGCGTGATTTTTGTGATTTCCTTTATGGTGCTTGGGCCTGCTGATTTGAGAATTTCCGTTAGGATTCTCTCTTCACCGGATGCTTTATTTTTATAAGAGGCGCCCTAGGTGGTATGAGAAATGTGAAAATTCAATCCAGTCTCGACAGAATGCATACAACAATTAAAACAGCAAGACAGAGAATAACTATAAATCATTCCTGGCAGTGAGGAAAGAGACAGCTCAATTGATCAGCCAGAGATGGGCTGAGTGGCTCAGGCGGCTGAGACTCTGGCCTTCTGACCCTAACTTGGCAGGTTCGATCCTGGCTCAGTCCGGTGGTTTTTGAAGGTACTCAAATACGTCAGCCTCATGTCGGTGGGTTTACTGGCACCTAAAAGAACTCCTCCGGAAATCGTAATGTCGAATATCGCGAATATCTTAGTTACTATTCTTCGTACGGTTAAACACATGAATCATGGAAGATCGGAAATATTTTGCACAACTTTTTTATGTACAATCTTTAGCTACAGCTAATAGTAACAGAGAAACTATAGATTTCCGTTTTGCTACTTTAATATTGCTAGGCCACTGTGTGCTATTAGAGTAATATACAGTATATTGTCTAGTATATTGTCTGGCTATCCCTAAACTTAAATTCAACAAATCGACCCCATGCAACTACAGCCCTGATTTTTCACTTATCAGTTATGCTTCTGTTTTGTATTTTACCATGTGGTATCTGTCACAGAATTGATCTCAGTTTTAACGCGCAGTCAATTTCAGGGTTGTGAAAATGAGTTTTCTTGCATATTTTGTGGTGAAAACCATGCTCCGCAACTTTTATTTTTGTTGTAGTTTTTGAGAACTGGCTTTCGAAAATAATGTGCCCAAGAACTTGAAATTGCTAAAAACAAGAGTTGAGAAACCGCACTCAGGGTGGCCACTGGAAGTTGAATCGGTTAATTTTGATAGCGATTTGACTACGTGGTATTGCTCGTGAAGCATTAGAACTCGCATTCAGGAGATGTTGGATACGAACACCATCGTCGTTCCAGCGTTGCCGAAAATCTGCTTATCTTAGTGCATTATTAAATACAAAAATCTCTAAATCGTGAAGTTAACTCCATGGAGTCCTTTAAACTATAAACTGCAAGGTATAAACTGCAACCCAATTGGTCGGTGTTGTGCATCAATAATTGACCAACTATCAAAAGATGAATTGACCAGCAGCAATGAAGCCAGAGCAAAATACTAGGTTGGTACAGTTTAAAATACCATTTTAATACGCTGGCGGAAAATGAAATCCCAACACCAAGAAGGTGTTGTGGTAGATAAACGAAATTTGGAATGCGTGTTTGCTTAATCGGAAGATGACTCCTATTCAGGTTTGCGCGGTAGTCGACAAAGAAGGATGCTAGTAGCGCCACTATGACCTTTCAAAGCAAGTTTACTTCAAATACGCGATGTACACTTGGTGAGCGTTAGTCATCGTCCGGTGTTGGCATTGTGAGGTAGGTGTGACTCAAACATGCCTTTAAGGAAACGAAAAAGGCAGTATCAGTAGCTTACTGAATTTGAACGAGGCCGTGTAATAGGGCTACGAGAAGGTGGATGTTTTTTCCGCGATATTGCAGAAAGACTTGGCACAGATGTATCCATTGTGTGTCGGTGTTGGCAGCAGTGGCCATGAGAAGGCATTATCTCAAGAAAATGGTGTTCTGGCCGTACGGGTCACTAGGGAGAGTGAAGATCTCCGTATTTGCCGCAGGGGTATGGTGGTTCGTACTGCATCTGCACCAGCGATTAGAGCTTCAGTTGGCACCAGAGTGACACAGCGAGCTATAAGAAACAGATTACTTGAAGGACAACTCCGAGACCACACGTCCTGTAGCGTTATTCCACAAATTCCGAATTACTGCCATCTGTGACTTCAGTGGTGTCAAGCTAGAGCTCATTGGAGGGCGGAGTGGAGATCTGTTGTGTTCTCAGATGAGAGCTGTTTGTCTTGGTGCCAGTGATGGCCGTAGGTTGGTAAGGACGAGGCTAGGTGACCGCTTGGAACCAAGCTGTCTCCGGCGTCGACACACTGAACCTACGTCAGGAGTAATGGTCTGGAGACAGACATCCTTTGACAGTAGAAGTACTCTTCGTTCTTATCTCAAGAATCGTGACAGCGGATTTGTACGTCAGACTGATGATTGAAACGGCTGCACTGTCATTCATTCGCAGTAATCAATGAGGTGTTTTCCAACAGGATAACGCTCGTCCTCATACCGGTGCTGTAACCCAGCGTGCTCTATAGAGTGTCAACCAGTTGCCTTGGCCTGCGAGTTCACTAGACCTTACGCCCATTCAGCACGTATGGGGCATTATCGGACGACAAATCCAGCGCCATCTAATACCTACTCTAAGCGTTGCTAATTTGACTAAGTGCAACAGGCGTGAAACTTCATTCCACAAAATAACATACGGCACTTGTACGACACAATGCATGCACGTTTGCATTCAAACTCGTGACAACTACAGCGATTATTGATGTACCAACATGTCACATGTCTTCTCGCGCGTGCTTGAACCTGTGACCTGGAAACTTTAATCAAACAAATGTGTTACGCCTACCTAGACAAGTGCTTAGCCTAATTCGTATATCCCTAAACTAATATCTTTTTGTGGTGGGATTTCATTTTCCGCCAATGTTTATTGCTTTTATGTAAAGGAATGGCACTTTATCAAATGTTGCCTTATGACCACTGCTCACTGTAGTTAAATATTAACGAGTTTTCGTAATATACCATCACTCGCGACTGAGCGAGTGGCTGTACAGTTCGGGTCACGCAGCTGTAAGCTTGCTTTCGGGAGATAGTGGGTTCGAACCGCATCGTCGGCAGTCATGAAAATGGCTTTTCGTGGTTTACCATTTTCACACTAGGCAAATGCTGGGACTGTACCTTAAGCCCACAGTCGCTTCCTTCCCACTCCTAGTCCTTTCCTGTCCCATCGTTGCCATAAAACCTATCTCTACTGGTGGGGCGTACAGCATATATATATATATATATATATATATATATATACCAGTTGATGTACCCGTGCTTCGCTACGGAATTCTCAGAAAGACTGACTTTGTATTTTTCCTAACTGAATTGAACATAGGTCATTACAAAAACGTCAGTAGGAATGTAGCGATTGAAAGCAATGTTATCATATAAAATACTCGATCAAATGAAAAACCGCACACTTCCTCACTTTCAACGAACAGTACTACGGTGCCGATCTAAGAGTCCAAAGTTCCAGAGCTGGAATAAGCAGGTCGCAGACTGCCGTGAACACTCCTCTGTCATTATTCCGTCAAATATGCACACTACTCATTCCAATCAGTGCCTCAGAGTAGGGATTGAATAGCTCGAATACTATGATGAACCAGTGTGTTACGTACCAGATATATCAGAAAATGTATGAACCAGAGGAATGGCATGCTAAAGAAGAAAGTTATCTTACTCCCCAGCTACTTCCCGCCATTATACAGGCAGGCTGTTACAGTCGGTACGACCAGGCGAGTTGCCCGTGTGGTTAGGGGCGCGCAGCTGTGAGCTTGCATCCGGGAGATAGTGAATTCGAACCCCACTGCCGGCAACCCTGAAGATGGTATTCCGTGGTTTCCCATTTTCACACCAGTCACACCAGGCTGTACCTTAAAGCCAAGGCCGCTTCCTTCACACCACTATTCATTTCCCATCCCATCGTCGCCATAAGACCTACCTGTGTCGGTGCGACGTCAAGCAAATTTAAAAAAACCATGGTACGCTGCAGTAATCCTATCTATCGGGGATGAGAGGAAACAGAAGACAAAAAGCACATCACAACAAACAATGGTCAATGTAATGTTATTGTTGATAAAGTTTATGAGCTTTCTATATTGCAGGCCTTCACATTAGTTTTCTTTCGACTCTGTGATATTAGGGTGTCTTACAAAATTATTGATATCATAGACTGTAGTTCCTTATTCTCAGACTTTACATACCGATTTTCACTAAATTCTGTTTACGCATTTTCTCGTGACTCGGCGCTGATATGGACCTAGTAACAAAAATCCAAATTCATGAATATCTCTGATTATATGAGGTACGCTAACAATGTTTAAGGCACAAGTGATAGGAAATTTAATAACTTCTTACATAACTACTACTAAATTATGACATAGCTAAAGTTATGTTAGTTATGTAGTATTTATCGATACGACCACTAATAACATAGGTAGGTGAGGGTTATTCTGCCCGAAGGCAGGTCCGAACCTTCGCAGAGGTGTTCCTGAGCCGGAGTTTATGTGCGGTAGGGTGGCCAGTTCCTTTCGGCTCCTCCATTCCCCTACCCCCAGGAACAGCGCGTGGCAACCCATCCAACTCCTGACCACGCCCAATGTTGCTTAAATTCGGAGATCTCACGGGATCCGGTGTTTCAACACGGCTACGGCCGTTGGCACTTATAACATAAATAACTTATTTGTTGAGAATTACATTTCAGGCCTTCCCCTAAACTACCATTTCACTCAACGTGAATAAAATAATTTGTAGCCTAGATTGCAGTGGTTCATCACCCGACATTACATACCGATTTTCATTAAATTCTCTTCAGCCATTTTCTATTGATGCGTCTACAGACAGACAGACAGACAGACAGACAGACAGACAGACAGACAGACAGTACGGAAAAGTAAAAGATTGCATTTCCTTGTTACTGTGGACATGACAGATACAGAAATATCATTCATTTAAAATTCTGAGCAATGTACAGGCAAGACACTTATTTTATATATAGATTACATTTCAGGCCTTCCCCTAAACTACCATTTCACTCAGTGTGAATAGCATTATTGATAGCCTAGATTATAGCGACCTATTCCCCGACTTTGCATACCAATTTTCGTGAAGATACGACCACTAATAAAATAAATATTTGACAATTAAATTTTAGGCCTTCCCCTAAACTACCATTTTTCTCAGCGTGTATAGCCTATATTGTAGCGACTTATTTCCCATCTTTGTCTAGCGATTTTCATTAAGACATGACCACTAATAAAATAAATATTTGAGAATTAAATTTCAGGCCTTCCCCTAAACTACCATTTCACTCAGCGTGATTAAAATAATTTATAGCCTAGATTGTAGCGGTTCATCAGCCGACTTTACATTCCGATTTTCATTAAATTCTCTTGAGCCGTTTTCTCGTGATGCATGTACATACATACGTACATACATACGTACAGACAGACAGACAGACAGACAGACAGACAGACAGACAGACAGACAGACAGACAGACAGACAGACAGACAGACATTACGGAAAAGTACAAAATGCATTTTCTTGTTACTGTGGACATGACCGATACAGAAATACCATTCTTTTCAAATTCTGGGCAATGTACAGACAAAACTCTTATTTTATATATATAGATATATTTTAAAAATCCATTCGTCAATCTTATTAGATAATAAAATTGAAGTCTTTTTTTTCTATGCAGTGCGAAGATTCCGAAATGCATTTTCGGTACTTTATCAGTTGATACGTAATACTTTCAAATTATTTTCGTAAATGTACAGTAATTGATCAAAAGTGCAAAAGTTTTCAAAATTAATCATTCGTAAAATATATGGTGCTTTACATTTAGGACTACTTTCGATCATTGCCTGCGAATTTATTATGTTCGGCGAGCGTTCGAATGGCGCTACTTCTCATATTCAACAGCTATTCAATAGAGGAGCGTTTTTTTCAAAAGCTGATAACTGCATGGAAAGTAGCTTTAAGATATGGAAGTTTTGTCTACACTCGAAATGTTCAGTCTTTTCAACAGTGTTCCTGCGTTTCAAATGTTCATTTTGATATCTTGTAAGCATTACTGCCGTGAAATTATAAGCATCTGTACTGTGTAATTTTTCGACGTGGATAAATTGTGATTTTTTTCAAAATCCGGTAACTATAGGGCATAAATTGTTGCAGGCATCAATATCAGCTGCTGATAAGCAAATTTCTTTCTTCGTTTTTATAATTTGTTGACATATCTCTGCAAAAGGGAAACATATGAGTGTTTGTCTTTCGATACCTAGGTATGTTTACCTTTCTTAAGTCTAGTTATATTTTAAGCATAGATGTATGTCAACAACAACGACCTTATTTCTTCGTTGCGGACAATGTTTGTGCATAAATATCGTTAGAATCTTCTGGCAAAATCTCTTTTTTTCTTTCTGGTAAGGAAACAGTATTCACTGTTCACAAGCTGCATGTGTTATGACCATTTTGAAGCCTTTAACACTCATTTGTTGGTCGACAATAAGTGGAGTGAAAATAAAAAGATAATTTTCCTCTTGCTATTTAGGCTATTTCTTTAGTGTTCGAACTTCTGTCTCAGATATACGAAAATGCAACTTGGATCTTAGTACGAGACGTGAAACTTTCTTGAAGTCCGTTCTTTTCCAGTCCCTACCAAGCGTCTTAACCAGAAATGTTTCTTAAGTATGTCACAGTAATGTTTAGGAAATAGTGCTTCTTCAGTCTGCAGCCTTTTTCTATCTTTCCAAATATCCTCACGTCTAAAACATTTCAATGCATTGACAATAATGTTATTGGATTTACGTCCTACTAACTACTTGTACGGTTTTCGGAGTTCCCGAGGTGCCGGAATTTAGTCCCATAGGAGTTCTTTTATGTGCCAATAAATCTACTGACACGAGGCTGACGTGTATTTGAGCACCTTCAAATACCACCGGACTGAGCCAGGATCGAAGCTGCGAAGTTGGGTCAGAAGGCCAGCGCCTCAACCGTCTGAGTCACTCAGCCCGTCTTTCAATGTGTTAAAGGAAATGCAGAACGTCAGAGGATATTTCATTGGCTGCATTTTCAAAATGAGTTTCTCTAAAGGGTAGCTGCATTTATCGTCCGACTTTTGGTATTGTTGGCCACGGCCCCTGCCTTCCGAATCGTAGCCCTTTCCCATCTTTGTGTTGGCGAAAAACCTTCGATTTGTTAGTGCGATGTTAAACCACTAGCAAAAATTGAATGGGTCAAGTCAAAAAGTGGCAATGTAACATTCCGACAGTCGTCGGAAAACATAAAATAATGGATAGCTTTGTTAATATTGTTTTTTAAAATCCAAATTTGCGTTTGGTTGCACTAAATAAATGCCATATACACACATTCATATACTGGTTTTCCCCATTACATACTAGTTAAGTAAAGAATAATAGAGACAGGTTTAATACTTAGTTTTTGACTTGAGCGTGTGACATGTATACTTGTTACTATAAGGTTACGTTTTCTTTGCACCAGGTAGTGTACAAATTCAAAATTTGCGTTTATTGAAAAACCGCTCCTCAATTGTCTTCGAGAAGGTACCGCAGTTACATTCCTTGTCACCAACCTATCTTATGTCATGACTTGTGTCGGGAACCGAGCTCGAGGTCACTCGAACGGCGGTCGGCTAATCTGTAGACAGTTGTGTTCGACGTAACAGAATACAAAGATAGTTTACAGTGTGTCAGGCGATGATTCAGTTCTTGGAGAGATGAGTGGAGAGGAAAGTAACTGCCGAAGGTCTCTGGAGATACTTTAAATACGGGATTTTGCGTAACACACGTTGCAGTGATGAAGTGGAACAGCTGGCGTTTTTCTAGGTTAATATCCGACGAGTGGCGGTTTGGAAAACTTCACCGACTTGGCAGCTAAACGGTGTATAGTGATGTAAATGGGCGCGGAGCTGGAGACCTCGTATAGCTGATGCCCATAATATTCACTTCCAGTAACCATCGTGGACTTTTGTTTGATACCATGTGCATGTCCAAGCTAATAGAAAAACTTTATCGTGACCGCGATGTGCAGTAAGTGACGATTATGCCAGCCTTCATCACTTGAGCTAAAGGTGTTACAAGTATGCATGCCTGAAATTAAATATGACACAACTGTATGATTGTATAATGCATTTGTTCTTGCATTATCACATTCATTTCCTTTATAATTTCCATTTATTATTCGTTAGATTTCCTAGAACGCTACCTCAAAGTACATCGGTAAAAATATAACTTAAATGAACATCAGTAAATCGGTAATTTTACTGTCTTTGCCAACGGCCGTAGCCGTGTTGAAACACCGGATCCCGTGAGATCTCCGAAGTTAAGCAACATTGGGCGTGGTCAAGATTTGGATGGGTTGGCACCCGCTGTTGGTGGGGGTAAGGGAATGGAGAAGCGGAAAGGAACTGGCCACCCTACCGCATGTAAACTCCGGCTCAGGCACACCTCTGCGGATGTCAGGTTTTACATGTGGGCATCTTTCTATTTCCGCCTATGTGGTTTTTCCCTGACCCTTACTACCCGATTACACCGCTATTGATACCCACCACCACCACCACCACCACATCTGGCCTGGTAACATGCTGAGCATGGGGACAGGCATATACTCCTGTAGTATCACTTCCCACTCTTCCCTGCTTAGAAATTAATAGCATGTCGGAGGCCATGTGGATTGAGCCGATGGTCACGCGGGGGGAGCGGGCTTCGTCCCCCCCCCCCCCGAAAATATCACCTCTGCGGAGGTTCGGACCTGCCGTCGGGCAGAATACACCCTTAACTTACCTACTGTCTTTGAGGAGTCAGACTTTTATAATTAACACAAACACCATATTCAAACGTTTTGTAAGTTTTCGTTGGCAACAAAACATCTCTGGATGATGTGTGTTTTCAGACTTTCAGACTGTTTTCAGACAAGGTATTCATACCTGAAGAAACTCCGTTCAGACATCGGAAGAAGTTGTGGAGGCAAATTTAAACTATATATCTGTATGTCTTGTGAACATTCCAGGTCGAAATAAGTTTTAGTGCGTCGATAACATCGATTAGCCAACATTATTTCAAGTTTTACACTGGAAAGTCGCTTGCCATTGACCAGGATCCCCCCGTGTAACTAGCTTTCATAGCATATATGACTGATGATTCAGTCACTTTTTGCCAGTTTTCCAATAATATTTTCAGTGCCTTTATAGTCGGCCTTTGGTGCAGGGGGTCCTGGATTCGACTTCCGGCTGGGCCAGTTATTTTGGCCTATCTGGTTAATTCCTATTACGCAATTCCTCACCTTAATGCGTGGTGTCCGGAAATTTGCGGTAGTTGATATACTTGTGCCCACTCACAGAAATTCCTCAGCAGTCACCTGATTATATGTTGACTTTCCGTATACTTCCTGTAAATATAACCAAACCATTGTAAAGTGCACAACGATTTGCCGTATTAGTAACTGTCAATCCTATTACAGCACGCAACAGTAAATGCTCACACCAGGAAGTTTCGATATAGGATTGTGTTTGTGGCTGAAGGTATCAGTCTCTAAATGACGCCCGCGAGAGAAGAATGTTGGGAGCAGCCCAGGCAAGTTAGCGGGGATACCCCGAGATTAAGCTAATGAGGGCCACCCCTTTTTGCAGTAACCGCAAATGTCCTATGACTGCTGGGAAATTTCTGTGAGGGGGCACATGTTTATCTCGGTGAACGCAAATATCCGGCAACCTTAATACACAGCTCTTCATTTATACATATTAATGAATGCACCCTTCCACTAGAGCTGGGAACGGTAGGAGCGGAGCAGTTGTTTTTCGCTCTTCCTCCGTAGGACTCCGGTAGTCCTCCGATTGGATTCACTGGCGGAAAATTCAAATGCTTTAATGTGGGCAGTGTTGTAACAGTGATCTTGGGTGGAATTACAATTTAGGTTTTAATACTAATTCTATGCCCTTGCAAATGCATTTACAATATTATTAATAGTAAAAATGTTTAAGTAGTAATTATATTCCATTCCATGTAAACATGTATTATGTACGATGCTCTTCCATGAATTATACTCGTAGCTCGTCTATTACTGAAGAGTAAGAACTGATTGGAATTTTTTATATGCTGTGCCGGGCTGAGTAGAGCGTTGGCCTTCTGAGCTCAAGTTTGCGGTTTCAATTCCGACTTCGCTCGGTGGTACTTGAACGTGTTCAAATACGACAGCCTCATTGCGGCAGGTTAACCGGCAAATTAAATAACTCCTTGTGGGACAAAAAGCCGGCACCACGACGTCGCAGAAAACCACAGAAGTGGTTAGTGGGACGTACAATAATAATAATAATAATAATAATAATAATAATAATAATAATAATAATAATAATAATAATAATTTCCGTGTACCCTCCAGGGTTCGTTGTACCCTCGGACTCAGCGAGGGATTTCACCTCTACCGCCTCAAGGGCAGTGTCCTGGAGCGCGAGAATTTGGGTCGGGGATACTTTGTTTTTACAGTTTGTTTTACGACGCACAGACACAGATCTTATTGCGACGATGGGATAGGAAAGGCCTAGGAGTGGGAAGGAAGCGGCCGTGGCCTTAATTAACGTACAGCCTCAGCATTTGTCTTGTGTGAAGATGGGAAAACCACCTTCAGGGCGTCCGATAGTGGGGCTCGAACCCACTATTTCCCAGATGCAACCTCACAGCTGAGCGCCCCTAACCGCGCGGCCAACTCGCCCGATGGTTGGGAGGAGGACCAGTACCTCGCCCAGGCGGCTTCACTTGCTATGTTGAACAGGGGACTTGTGGGGGTGGGGTGTGATGGGACGATGGGAAGGGATATACTAGGAAGAGGGGGAAAAAAGCAGCCATGGCCTTACGCTACGTACCATCCCGGCATTTGTATGGAGAAAAAGTGAGAAACCACGGAAAACCAGTTCGAGGATGGCTGAGGAGGAAATCGTACGCTCCTCTACTCAGTTGACCTCCCGAGGCTGAGTGGACCCCGTTCCAGCCCTTTTCACTTTTCAAATTTCGTGGCAGAGCCCGGAATCGAACCCGGGCCTCCGGGGGTGGCAGCTAATCACACTAACCACCGATTGGTTTCTAAGCAACAGTTTACAACCGGAGAATACCGGATGGAGCGCTGCACTCGCACTACCGATTGCAATCATAGGAGCAACTGCTCCGTTTCCAGCTCTACCCTTGACATAGAATTGGCGCCAGGAAAGGAATTCGGGTGTAAAACTCGGATTAATTCACATGTAGTGCCGCTCCAAGTAATTAAAAAGCCAAGAAGAAGTTGTTTTGTTGTTATTGATGTTGTTGGTGGTGGTATTTCTTCAGTCCCTTTACTCTTTGTTCGCTTTAAACCACTCTGTTGCACAGTTTTTAGTGCATCGCTAAGTTAGTTCTTCAGATTCCAGGTGGTATATTCCTTCCGATGTTTTACTGAAGAGTCAGTATCTTGAGCAGTCGCATCTTATTTTTCTCATTTTTGTTGTTATTCCTGGCCTTTTCCTAATTACTCGGCACTACATGTGGATTAAGTCCAGTTTTACTACCGGATAACTTTCCTGACGCCAATCCTATGTGGAGGGATGAATTCACTATTGCATATGCCTGTAGTGATTGGTAGTGTGATGTTCTATATATAAAAATGAAGATATATATTAAGACGACTGCTAACACCCAGTCCTCGAGTTAGGGGATTTAACCAGACGCCGCTTAAATCGCCGGTCCGGCCGAGAATCGAACCCAGGGCCCTCTGAACCAAAGGCCCCTACTCCTGCAATTGAGCCAAAGAGCCGAACAAGTTTTCTTCACCTTGTTCTAGGTATCTCTTTGGTCGCTGAAACCACCCTGGCTCTTTGTTTTGGTCAGGGCCGGATGTCCATCCTGAAGCTATGATATTTCAGGTAAAAAAGCCACCTCAGTGTCGACTGTCTTAGCCATCCGAGGAGAAAACCATCAACTAAGGCATTGTGCTAATCACGAATCCCGGCTCCCACTCCTTCAGTAATCGTCCCTAAGGGAACAATCGGTGCAGTGGCATAAAGCAACGTCGAGCGTAGTTCCTCGGCTAGCGAGGACCGGAAGGAGGAGGACCTGGAGCATGGGCAGTTACTTTCAAATTTTGCACCAAGTAATTGGGAAAAGGCCGAGAAGAACAAAAATAAGATGCGATTGCTCAGTATACTGACTTCAGGACAACTTTGGAAGACACCTTTCTTTTATTTACAGATTAGTTCGTTGATATCTGGTTTGTTGCTCGGGTGTTTGTGGATCACATAGTTAAAAGAAGGTGCGGGCATGAATGGGTCTCTCTACTACAACCAAAAGATTAATTCAAAGCTTTACAATTAGAGTTATATTTCTTTCTTTTTTTTCAGAAGCAAAATTTTAACAAAACAAGTCGCTCAGCGACGGAACAGGATTTCAGGTACAAAACTAGCTCGATAGCTTGGATACAAGATAGGAGAAATCCGAAACATCAACAAAATTGCCAATTAACAATACGAGCTTAACGCTCCCAATCGTACAAACTTTACTTGAGCACTATGGCTCCATCCACTCAATAGTCAAGGAGAGAGGTCTCCCAATTTAATTTACAGAGTAAACTAACACCTCTTCAAGAATAGAAAGAGCATCTATGTTGTATGAATTTATCCAGGATACTGCGCTCCGAACCTAATACCCTTACTGCCTTCTCAAGGCAAGCTTCAACTTATATATTTACAACCAGAGCATCTTTGCTCGCTAAAATGTACACTTTCCGGGCCTCTCGAGGCACAACCTACATTTTACAATTCAAACATAATTCACTGTCTTAAGCACTCAACAGTCTAACCACTTAACATAAATGATTGAATTTTACAGGAGTATCGAATACTCATTCTACCGGGCCTTGGTGGGAAGGAAAAAAACACAGGTTAAAGTTACTGGCCCAAGAATCAAAATAATGCGGAGGCGGACACTTGCACTCCTTAGAAACTTAAAACCGTAGTTGGGCTCATTGCCCGACGTTACAGAGGCTAATCCTATCCTACTGAGGTGACTAGATGGAGAAAATTTAAGTTAGAGACAGAAAACGTTACAAAATCATAGTCGCCTCGAGTCAAGTTGATAGGGAACTCGAGAGTGTGTCACACTTTCTATTCCCGAATTTAAGCTAAGTGCTTTTCGGCTTGTTTGAAATTTACAGTAGAAATTTACATTTTTAGAAGATTGGAAATTTAAGGTTACATTATTAAAGATAGGAAACCTTTCCCTCGAGCTAGCTTTCAGAGGCTATCACATAGTAATTAAATAGCTGTCATTACCTTAATCTGCAGTAAAGCTCCGCCTCCTCTATTAGCACACAGTCAGTAAACTGGACGATCAATAAGACAATGTGGCTCGAAAAGGTACCAGCTTTTATACCCGAGAGGAAGGTTCTAGAGAGCTCTGAGCTGAGGCCCGTCATCCCCCCAATTTTTATTGGATAATCAAATAGGTAGAAGATGAAAATTATTGATGGAAAAGTACATATACAAAATTTTCTATTGGTGAATTTTGAAGTTGGCGGAAGAGATCGACGTATTGATAACTTTAACACACAAGAAAAACAAAGAACAATCAACTCAGTGCAGTAAACCTGAAAAAAAACTTTAGGATTTTAATAGTTCCTCTTCACACTAGAGGGCATGACAAACGCTTTTTAGTAGACACATCTGTGAAGAAAAGTTTAAACTTCTTGCACAAGTTGTTGCAAGTTTATATTGAAGATGGCATTCTTCAAGGCGCTTCATTTGAATGAACGGGGCGGGTGTACCTCGCGGTACAATTATTATTATTATTATTATTGTTATTATTATTATTGTTATTATTATTATTGTTATTATTATTATTATTATTATTATTATTATTATTATTATTATTATTATTATTATTATTATTATTATTATTATTATTATTATTATTATTATTATTATTATTATTATTATTATTATTATTCGCTGGTGCTCGAATACACAACCTTGAGCTACGCTACGCAGTCGGTCGGTCGGTCGTGCACTGGTTCAATTTGCCACTGGCCGTTTACAAATGTCATTTTCTACTGATAGACATGTGCAGTAACTACAATACAGTGCCTTCCATTCTACCCCATAGTGGGTAGTTGGACGTATGTATGCCTTGGATTATTAATTCACAGCGACCATGCATAATTTTACTGGCCGTGAATTAGTTCATTAAGCGAGGATCCCGTTCTGTCATAATACGGAGCCTAGCATTAGCCCAACCAAGACTAACTACAACGTATCAGACCTTAATGCAGAATCCAACATGGCGGATACATTGGGCCACTGTCTGCTGTGAGATGCAGCTGGATATTCATTTCTAATAATATAATTAACGCCGATAACGTTCATAAACTTTGTAAATAAGAGTTAGTATATGAAATATAAATAATGTTTCCATAGTTAGAAAACACGAAACTGTTTAAAATAATATACCAAAATCGAAACAAGTATTCGACCAACTTAAACTTGTGCCAGTACATTGAGGATGACAAAATTTAAGCAATTAATATTCGTTAGTGAAACAGCAACGCACAAAACATTACAAGAAAAACACACAAACATCCACAACAGTGAAATGACATACCGTACTCAGTAAATAAGATATTCAGCAACCAAGACTACTTTCAATATGCACATGACTCACTAACATAGCCGTACAGTCAGTACACTTGAAAATAACAAAATTAAACCAACATTCGTTGGTAAACCATATCAATGCACAACATATTACAAGTAAAACACAAGTTGCACAGGACAGTGAGATAACTTTATCAACAAATACACATTCAGCAGCCTAGTCCTACGTGAAATATACAGTTAGGGGTTTATTTGTAAGAAAATCATCTTATTTCCAATGACACTACTCGAGATTAGAGACAAGTATAACTAAACTGACAGGTTACCTGTTAAAGAGGATCATTTACTGCTGTCTGGCTCCATGGCTAAATGGTTAGTATGCTGGCCATTGGTCACAGGGGTCCCGGGTTCGATTCCCGGCCCCGGCAGGGTCGGGAATTTTAACCATCATTGGTTAATTTCGCTGGCACGGGGGCTGGGTTTATGTGTCGTCGTCATCATCACTTCATCCTCATCACGACGCGCACGTCGCTTACGGGAGTCAAATCTAAAGACCTGCGCCTGGCGAGCCGAAGATGTCCTCGGACACTCCCGGCACTAAAAAAGTCATACGCCATTTCATTTCAGAACTGTCTTATTGGAATGTGTTTAAGGGACTGTGTGTGTGTGTGTGTGTGTGTCAGCCTTGAATATGTTTTTCTCCGTAGTTTCCCATTTTCACACGAGGTAACGGTGCTTCTTCAACAGTCCTAGGCATAAGACCTACCCGAGTCGGTGTGACGTAAAACAAATAGCAATGTATATACGATATATATGGACGGTGCGCGAGCAATACCTCGTATCCCACAGTGTTCTTCCTATCCATTATTCTCATTGAGACTAGTCACGCCTCCCAACCGCAGTCCATCAGAACTGTTCTTTGCACTCATTTTCGTATGCCAAAACGTAAATGAAAATGAACCTTATTGTATTGTACTGTACTGTAGGAATGTATATTTTCATTACGTAATTACGCAATCCTACAGTAAAGTGCATTTAAGGTTCATTTTCCTTTACACACAACCACAGGAAAATGAACACAACTGGCGTTGTTCTGATGGATTGCATATCCATGTGTGGCTGGGAGGCGTGACCAGTCATAAGGGGGATAATAGATCGAAAGAGCCTTTTGCGATACGAGTCACGCACTGTCGATATATATATTATTTTAATACTTACGCAAAATATGTACAGTAATAACGCTTGAAACATGCCACGGCCTCTGTAGCGAGAATTTTGATTACATTAGAAGTCGTGGACAACCATAGACATTTCGGAACCTTCGTGAATGATATTTGTATGCCACTGCGGAGACACTTCCTATTTTTATGAGGTTGGATGCTTTTTAGGGAAATATGACGAATGCTGTACTACTGTTGCATTTATCAGCTATGATGACCCTGTATAAACGAACTTCTTTTTAACCTCCTATGCAGTGTTCTCTCGTATTAGCCTGCTCCTTATACTCGCCCGCTGAACGCTCGTACAGAAGTCACTGAAGCGGCTTGAGAAGCGCTGCCCCATCCATTGGCCAGGACTGCGGTTTCACGGTCGTAGGCACATACGCACAGCAGTCCTCTAGTTTACCTGATGAGACTAAATTAAGCATATCTATTCATCAACTCTCTTAGTTTCTGTACCTTTCCAACTACATGAGCAACCATTCATTTTCTGTGGTGGTATTCCTCGAAGTATCGTTCTGTTTGCGATTTCCGTTTTATACTATTCTTATTTCCGTTGTATTGTCAGCCGTGTTGTTATGAGGGGCAGAAATAGACTTGGATGGCAGTGCTTAGATTTCTGTATTTAATTATTTAATGACAAATTGTATAGCTGGATATTAATATTTCAGTATAAGTTGAATAATCGGCAAATTATACGGAATAATGCAACAAATTAGTTACTGCGGAGGTGCTGGATTAGTTCAAAAACATACAGAGTGATGGCTGAAATGCATATCACTCTATAATGAAATTGCATGGATGACTATTTTTGATGGAGAAATTGTTTCTTAGTTACTTATTTTTTTATCTTTAGGCTGTGAACTCTTGTTCGATTGCACTTACTGTTTGGGGAATCAGTTCTGAATTATCATCACACTTCTGGTGTATCTCAGTTAACTCGTCTTAACTGAGCAGTTTGCTAGAAATGTTGACGTTTGTAATCTGCGTGATGTTGTGTTGCCTCGTTGAAACTAGTTTAGCTCTAGAGATATCGTTATGGCCACTGACTCAGACTCAAGGATTGAAATTCAGCACAAGGCCAGTTAAAGCGAGCCATGGACAGTGGGGTGTTGGCAGTTGCAAGAAACAGCACAAGGATTCATGCGGGTTCGCAAAAATGTATCATGTGCACTTTGTTTTCTGAATGAGCGAATCATTTACACCCCTTCTTGGGGCTTTGTGTAAAGTAGTTCAAGGCTCACTTCATTGTGGGCGGTTGATGTGTAGGACTAGGTGGGGTGACGTGGGGATGACTAAAATATGAACTTTTGATTTATCTACTCCATGAAGGAGTAGTGTGCGAGCATGGAGCGCTATCATAGTGGCGTGTCATATTCCGAAAACTGTAAATTTCACCACGCGGTCTTGCCACTTGTCGTTGTTCGGATTATCAAAAATGTCATATCCATCAGGATTATTCTAATTTTTAAATATTGGCTATGAAATTTGAAAAGGAACTGCACTAAATAGTAAAATAAAAATAAATAAAAATGCACCTTTTTCAGTCGTAACTTCAGCCTGTCATCATTTAATATAACTGCCGAGAGAGTGGCTGCGCGGTTTGAGTCACGTAGCTGTCAGCTTGCATTCGGAAGATAGAGAGTTCGAAGCGCCCGCTATCGGCAGCCCTGAAGATAGTTTTCTGTTGTTTCGCATTTTCGCACAGGTCAGATACTGGGGCTGTACATTAATTAAGGCCACGATCGCTCCCTTCCCAATCCTAGTCCTTTCCTATTCCATCGTCCCATCGGTACGAAGTAAAGCGAATTGTAAACGAAGTTAATATAACACGTTTCAGTTAGGAACATAAATCATTAAGCCAAATTCATTGTTGTTATTGAAATGCCCCACATTCACAAGTATACAAAGTAGTCTTTAAAATTTCATGTAGTTACAGAAATGGAAAAAAAGTTATTGATCGTCAAAATGTTGTAGAAAAAAATCAATAGCTGTTGGTCATCATTTTCTAAGGTGGCTAGTAGATATAGCTCTCAGTAAATGCTGCCTATGCGTCCTCGGCGTCTCCTAACGGCTAAAATGCATAGCAATACGGCTTTTGTTTATCTCCGTGTGGATTAAGTTATCAAGATCACAGTGGGAGACTTAAAGCTCAAATAGAATAGCGTACCAACTGGAACACATTTTCTTATGTCATTAAAAGGAAATTAAAAAGCAAACTAGAAATATTGTACTTGATATTGTAAGAATAGCCACGGGACCCCCAATTTTACGTGAAGTACGGACTAAAGGATCATGATTTTTCTTCTCAACAGCCTGGCATGCATTGATTGAGACTCGAACCACGACCGGCTTGGTGAGAATCCTATTACAGTACCTCTCGACTATCACGCTCTCTAGAAGTAGGTTTCGTGTTAACTATCGCACCAATATATAGGCTTTCATTGACGCTGGGGTAGCAAATGTCTGGGACTGAAAATATGAAATACCATCTTCAGAGCTGCCTGCAGTGGCCTTCGAACTAACCATCTCCTGAATACACGTTTACAGCTGCACGATCTGTACAGCAAAGCCAACTCGTTCTGTAAGTAGGAGATTCATGTTTCATTAAAGGTCGATTCACACATCTCCGGGACGTGACGGCGCTTTCCGTGACGTGACGGCATCTTCCGTGAAAATAAAATATCGTCGCCATGTAAACGAAGGGATGAATTCCAACACTTCCGTTGACGTCATTCGCCGTGACTTTCAGTGCTTCTCCGTGATCCGTGCCGTCAGTACGTATTTGCTCGCCAACGATATTTTCTTGTTTTCACGGACGTGATTTCTCTCTTCCCGCCTTCCTGCTTCTTCGCGTTCTTCGAGTACTGAGGTTACCTGTGTACGTTTGAACTGTTCTTTACCTCCCAAAATGAAGGCCGAACTGCTGATTGAATTAGTGAAGGCACACTCTTTTCTATATAATTTAGCTGATTCGAAATATATGATAGTGGTTTGAAGAAGCGTGTATGGGACGAAATTGGCGAGAAAGTGGTAGCTGAAGGTAGGTAACTAACATTTTTTGCTTTTAAGATTAAGAAAATCAGTCTGTCTGTACATAGGCACCGACTTTGGCGCGGCAAGGCACTTTCTTCTCCCAATCTACAAAGTCAGGGGTATTAAAAATTAACCAACAATTTCATTTATTTAATTTTTCAAGTAATTATTATTTATTTTTTCAAGTCATTAAAAGCAAATGAATCGTCTTTTTTTGAAACAGCACATGTCAATAAAGCTTAGTTTGGAGATATCCACCTAAAACGTACAGTGTCAGTGACAAGTGCTGTTTCTCCAACAAACTATTATTACCAGGCAGAGCTACCAGATAAAGCAATGCAGTGACGTGTGTAGTTTCGGCAGAAAACGATAGATCTATACTTAAAGACTGTATTACTTTCCTTAACTCATTTGTGACAAAATCTTGACATGTGTCGTTTCAAAAAAAAAAAAAAAAAGGTTAAAATATAGTGTATCATTGAAATTTTACTTCGTCGTCCTTCAAGCACTCATAATTATAGCCTCCTGAGGCCTCGCGTCCTTTTAAAAGGACATGTTTAAAAACGGAATATCCCGTAAAAGAAATATTTTAAAAATAACATAAATAAATATTGACCTTTTGTTGGTGTTCCATTTTTGGGAGGCAATTCATTTACCTTGGTGTGATATGCTTCTCACTTCACTGTCTCCCACCAAGACACCGTTAAAAAAGTATACACTTTTATGATATTTGACCAAAAGAGAAATGTTCTGGGCCTCAGTAAGATAGAGTAGAAAACTCTCCTTCCTTACCCCTGCGTTTCCATATAGGATGAACCCACTGTTTCTTCCTCTCTTTCTCCTCTTTATACAAGATTATAGCTGTCATTAACTGTTCATCATCACTAAAAAAACTCATCATGGAACAGTTGATTGCCGACTTTTGCGCGGAACTGCACGGAACTGAAGTGTGAGAACAGACGTGAAATATTCATGTCGGAAAGGACGGATACGGACACGGAGAGCGCCGTCACGTCCCGGAGATGTGTGAATCGACCTTTAGTGCCTACGATGAAGCCACTGTCAAGAGTCCTGAAGATGGTTTTCTGTGGTTTCCCATTTTCACACCACGCAAATGCTGAGGCTGTACCTTAATTGTGGCCACGGTCGCTTCCTCCTATTCCTGACCCTAGCCTATGCCATCGTCGCCATTAAGACCTATCTGTGTCGGTGCGACGTAAAGCAAAAAACGAAGGGAAAAAAGATAAGACTGAGGAGCAGAAGCTCATACAACTAGGCCAAGAATGGGAAAATAACGGTGAATAGAAAAGGCCGAAAACAAAATAGAATGGCATGCTGAAACCACTCAGACAGTCCCGTGACATTACTTGCCATGAAACCTAATGAGGCAGAAGGCCCGGTGACACAGAGGATAAGCCATGCTACGTTGGTGACTAAGACCGGAAAGAAAATGCTAACCAAAATGAAACCTTTAGAAAATCATAATGCTTACGTCACCAAAAAAGCAAAGTGAATAAGGGAAACGAGTGTCCTCTGTCCTACATTCTTACGACAATACATGATACTTATTTCGGTGGTTACAATCCGTCCGAAGACAGCCTAGAAATCTACGTGTAATAAAAGTAAATTAAATTAAGATAGCCTTCGTTAAAATAAAGGTAAACGCGACTCATCCCTAACTGTTACTCCCTAGAGGGAAACGCTGGTATGTTCCCGTAAGTAAGTTCACATGATAGAATAAAATGTAGCCGCCCACCTTAGAACAGCCCCGGATCGCCTGTAGCCGCTTGTGAGGAGAACCTCACAGCTCGTAGCACTGCTCACAATCCGATCCAGATAGATACTTAAGGTTCAAGATTTCCCCTATTTATAAGGGGGAGCGTGGCGATGATAGGTTGATGGTACACTGACTTAGCAAATGTCATGGGATAGTCACCTAATAGCGTGTGGGGCTTCGTCTGGCCCTGCGAACTGCAGTGAGACGCCGTGGAAGTGAGTCGACAAGTCCCTGGTAGTCCTCTGGACGTAGCTGACACCAAATCGTTTGCAGAGCGGCCGCCAATGCTGGTCTGTTCGTGGGTGCAGGATCCATGACACGGAGCCTGCGTTCCAGGACATCTCAGATGTGGTCGATAGGGTTCATATCGGGGCTCCTGGGTGGCGATGGCAGTCATTGGACCTCCGCTGCATGTTCCTGGAACCATTCCCGGGCGACGTAGGAGCGATGTGGCGGCGCGTTATCATCTTGAAATACCGCAGAACCGTCTGTTCGCTGGAAGGCCAAAAATGGGTGGAGATGGTCTCCGAGCAGCTCCACATACCGCGTACCATTCAAAGTCTCTTCCAGAACAACTAGGGGGCCCATTCCATACCAGGAAAATGCACCCCAGACCATAACAGAGACACCAGCGCCCTGGACCACACCTTCGAGGCAGGCAGGATCCATCGCTTCATGTGGTCTGCGCCATACACGGTGCCTCTCATCGGCATGGTGCGGTTGAAATCGTGATTCGTCCGACCATATCACGTTACGCCATTGTTCCAGTGTCCTTCCCTGGTGACTGGCGACAAATGCGCGTCGTTGCGCCCGATGACGTTGGGTTAACAGTGGCACCGGCACCCGTGTGGGGCGCCGGCTCCCATACCCCCATAGAACCCATATTCCTACGGATTGTCCACTGGGAGACGTGTCAAGCACGGCCTGTGTTGAATTGAGCCTGATTTGTTGCACGGTTGCCCGTCTCACTCTTGACATTCCGTCTCAGATGTCGCCGGTCACAGTCATCGAGGGGTAGCTGGACGGCCGGACGTTCGTCTGTTGTGGACGGTGACACCCGCATTCAACCATTCACGATACACCCTGAACACGGTTGATCGTGTGAAGCCGAATTCCCCCACCTCTTCCGAAATCGCACTTCCCATCCGTCGGGCACCCTGTTCGAAAGGTGTCACCCACGACGACGTTCCATGTTACACCTGTCACACTGCTCACAAGGTCTCCTATACAACTGCCGCTGGCACAGGGGGCGTGTGGTGCGCAGACAACACACCTGCGCATCAGTGCTTCGCTATCCCATGACATTTGCTCAGTTAGTGTAGTTTGAAGTCACGGCAGTGACAGCTTTGAAACAGAAGGGGTAAGTATTCTTGTGTCATACCTAAACAGTTACAATACTCAACTAAACCGTACACATTCAACGCCCCTAGGTGGCAGTCCAAAATCAAAAGTTTTGACATATGTAAATAAACTTGATAATCAAGTAGTCTTCAGAAAGTTCTGCTGTTATTTATCTATTAAAATTACTGAATAAAAAGAAAAATACAATTCCAATGTACTGTATTAATAATACAGAAAAAATAATTTTAACTGAATAGATTAAAAAAATAACATTTACATAAGCGATATTTTCATATTATACAGATCTCTACTGAAATGGTCAAGAGGGTTTCCAGGTCCCGTCCTTGCTACGTAAAATTAGGTGCTGGTGGCGATTTATTGTTTGTCTTTTTTTCTGCTTAGCGGCTTTACGTCGCACCGACGCAGATAGGTCTTATGGTGACGACGTGATATGAAAGGCCTAAGAGTTGGAAGGAAGCGGCCGTGGCCTTAATTAAGGTACAGCCCTAGCATTTGCGTGGTGTGAAAATGGGAAAGCACGGAAAACCATCTTCAGGGCTGCCGACAGTGGGGTTCGAACCCACTATCTCCCGGATGCAAGCTCACAGCCGCGTGCCCCTGACCGCACGGCCAACTCGCCCGGTGATTATTGTTTTAAGGGGAAGAACAACTTCGTAACCATCCTCTGATACCCTAATCAGAAGGAAAATGGAAGAGGTCCGATGCTTCGAAAAATGAAGGTATCTGCAAAAGAAAGAGACGAACCACGAAGAGTGCGAAAATGAAAGACTCCGTAGGCCTCGCAAATCTAATACCGTCGGGGTCGGAAAAGAACAAGAGTTGACCAAGGGAGGTCAGGCAGGAAACGTAAGCGCGAGGAACCTGACACAAGTGGAAGCAACGCCAGACTGTTAGGGAAACCGTGGTCGTCCCAAGTTGAAGAGACCCTGCCCCCCGCCCCTCCCCCCCCCCCCCCCCCCCGTTAGTCGCCTCCTTTTACGACAGACAGGGCATGCCGTTGACATTATTCTATCATCCCCACCCACAGGGGGTGAAAGATTAAGTACTAAAAGGTGATGCAGATGTGTGTTACATAGCTTTCATTAAAGCACCTCTATTGTTTTAGTCCCCTTTTTTGTCATTAGGGTATAAATACCTATTTCAATTATTTTAATGCCTATTTTCAAAATGTATTTATTTATTTAATTATTAGATACAGCCTATAGAGGACCGTTTTACAATAATAATAATAATAATAATAATAATAATAATAATAATAATAATAATAATAATAATATAATAATTTTAAATCAGTATAAACGATAACAATCGGTATAAACAACAATATTAAGTATCAGCAATAAATGATTAACGATGATTAACATTGGCAATGTTACAACAATGGCAATGATAATTGGCAAGTGTTGGTTACAGAATTAGGAAGAAGAAAGGTTGAGGGTTGGAGGGACGGAAGAAAATGGAAACCTGGAGAGGACTTCAAAGGAATCTCTTAATTTTTTCTTTTGAAGTATGTGAAAGGTGTGAATGAGCCGGCCCCGTGGTGTAGGGGCAGCGTGCCTGCCTCTTACCCGGAGGCCTCGGGTTCGATTCCCGGCCAGGTCAGGGATTTTTACCTTGACCTGGGGGCTGGTTCGAGGTCCACTCAGCCTACGTGATTAGAATTGAGGAGCTATCTGACGGTGAGATGGCGGCCCCGGTCTAAAAAGCCAAGAATAACGGCCGAGAGGATTCGTCGTGCTGATCACACGACACCTCGTAATCTGCAGGCTTTCGGGCTGAGCAGTGGTCACTTGGTAGGCCAAGGTGCTTCAAGGGCTGTGCCATGGGGTTTGGTTTTTTTTGGAAAGGTGTGAATGTGTCTGTATCGGGTAGTGAGTTGTAAAGTTGTAAAGTTAGGCGCGGACGGGACACATGATGAGTGCGCCGGTTGCGTGTAGGGCGGGGAGGAACGTGTATAGGGAAATACGCCTGAAGAGTATTACATTTGGTGTAGCCATTGATTATTTTGTGAAGGTAACATAGATCGGAGAATTGTAAACGGCTTCTCAGGTAAAGTATACGCAGCTACTTCAAAATGTCAGATTTAGTTTTGTTCTTAAAAACAGGATTGCGGGTCTTAACAATGAAAGTGAAAAAGTTAAAAATACTATTTAGTTGAGATATGTTTATGATAGCAGATGAGGACCAAGCAGGGAACAAAAGTCATTAATGGGGAGAACATTAGAGACAAAGTATAATTTTAAGGCGTTAATATCATTAATTTTAGTGAACCTGCAAAGAATACGTAGAGTACGCATAGCACGGGATTTTGACTGAATATGAGCAGAGAAGGCTAGTTTGGTCTATAATAACACCTAGGTCTCGTACCTGAGAAGCCGATTGCAATGTATTTCCCTGGGTGGTATAGGCCTAGGCATTGTTCATTCCTTGCTTTAGCAATGAAAAGGAGATTGTATTGCACTTCTTAATTGGGAGAAAAATTCCATTTCTTAAACCAGTCGCCACACGAATTGAGAACAGTCTGTAATTCATCATAAGAATCCGGCGTAGACACTTCACTTAGGATTTTCAGGTCGTCGGAGTACAGGAGGACGGAACACTGACTATTTTGGGTGCAGAGAATTATCTCATCGATAGAGAGAACAAAGAGTAGGGGTCCCAGAATACTGTCCTGAGATACATCTGATAACACAGATAACTTTGATGAGGCAGTTTCAAGGAGTGTCATTCCTTGTTTTCTGCCGGAGAGGAAACACATCAGTGACACGACGGGGCCATGGATATTAAATCTGGTAGCGAGTTTGTGAAGAAGTACTGAGTGATCCACTGAGTCGAATGCTTTCGCCAGATCTATACAGATTACATCTGAGATTGACTTTGTTTTGCTGAAATTATGTGGTGATTGAGAACTGTGAGGTTAGCGAAGCATAATTTTCCGGGAGTGAATCCGTGTTGTTCTTCAGATAGATACGGCTGTGTGAAAAAGAGAAGTCGGTGGTGGATTATTCTTTCAAAGACAAAGGATAGTATTGGGACGATAGATATTGGGCAGTATGACGAAACATCATGTTTGTTGCCAGATTTGAAAATAGGTGTGATATCAGGTTGCTTCCAACTGTCTTGGAATGTACCAATAGTCATACACAGATTTAAAATTATAGATAACGGTGCACAGAGATGCAGAATTATTTTTGAGGAATAAAATGTTAAGTGCTTATTTGCCTACCTAAATTATTTAGCAAAAATAAATGCCTGGACTTTTGCTCTAATTATAATTCACTCTTCTCCTAGGGTGTGTGCATGAGCCTGTGGTTTGGTACATCTGATTCGGGCTTTACCTAATCCCTTTAAAACGGCTGAAAGGGTGGGAACTGCACGTAGGGTATATACCTGAAATAACTCCTTCGCAATGACTTCCTATCAACTAGGTATGATCGGTTGTAATATTATCCTTTTATACACGTTTCATCAGCACACACACAAAACAAACAAGCTGATCAACCGTACACAAATAGACGAAAGACTGGAAAAATTTCCCCTGAACATTTGAATATATATGACAAAATTAAGTCTGAAATAAAAGTGCATGGAAAGACATGGCTCCTCTTCTTTAGCGACTCAAGATGTTGGCGAGTCAATACCATTCGTCGTTGAGTGGTCGGCAGACAACGACAAACAAGTTCAAAAGTGACACATTTCGCTAAATTTGTGTAACCATTCACAAGTGTCCGAGATCGTACCATCAGCACAATGTATCCTGATGCAGACATCTTCAATACTGAACGTATCTGACCGTCACACACTGATTTTAACACCATTTTAAAGATACTCTTTATTTTGCAAAACACAAGTCGTCCTCTCCTCAGAACTCGTGGAGGCCGTAAAATCAGACCGTAGACTTTTAACCAGTACTCCTAAAAACAATTAAATGGTAAGAAGCTCGCCTGTGCGAGCGAAGTTACAAGCAACATGAATAGCAGTTCACAACACATTCAGGATATCAGATAATTGGCAACAGGTAACGGTTAATACTTGATAAGTAATACTGTCGTTCACTTGGAATGGAAAGTGGATAATGGTCAGCTTCCGTGTGTAACACATCCTTACACGGGGTGGTACACCAGCCCCTTGAGATGGTTTTATGCATCCCTCCACGTTTACTACAATTCAGAAATACATCGGTTCCTCTCCCTAAACCGGTGTAATATTCCGGGGTGTGTGTTTACGAGCTAAAAGAGAGTAAGAATTGTGAGCGCCACTATTAATTCATTATGGGTACCTCGAATGAACATGAAACACGAGTACAGATACGAAGAACACGTACCTTACAACAGGATGTGCACACACAGACCAGGAGAATGTATTGTATAGGCTGGAAACTGCGCGCTGCATATCAAGCCTCGCAATAGTTCACTTCGTAGGGGTGTGGTGGGGGTTGTGATAGTGGACAGTGCTCGAAGGTTCGAATCCAACGCACGTTATTTTTCTTTTTTTTTCTTTTACAGCCAGTTGACCGGAATCTGGCAAGGTTGCGTACGTAATAGTTTTCACAGACTGATTTGTTTATTTGGACCTGAAAAAAGGCCATTGGTATGCTGGCATATGGTATGACATGCAGCGCGTAGTTTCCAGCCTTTACAATACCTGCTTCTGGTATGTGTATGCACCTGCTATTGTAAGACACATATTGTTCCATCTATGCTCGTTTTACTGGTTCATTCGGGGTACTCACAATTAATTAATAGTACCGCTCACTATGCCTGCAGGTTTTTAGCCCGTAACCGCATGTGTTTATATATTACCATGGTTTAGGGAGAGGAACCGATGAGTTTCAGAATTATAGTAAATGCGGCGGGATGCATAAAACTAAATAACAAGGGGCTGGTGAACCACCCGGTATAGGCATCCAACTTCCCGGGGCGTCAGCACTGGTGTTTATTCGAACTTCTCGCTGTTATATTAAGAGTCTCCGGGCTGAGTGGCTCAGACGGTTGACGAGCTGGCCTTCTGACCTCAACTTGGCAGGTTCGATCCTGGCTCAGTCCGGTGGTAATTGAAGGTGCTCAAATACGTCAGCCTCGTGTTCATAATTTACTGGCACGTCAAATAACTCCTGCGGGACAACATTCTGGCACCTTGGCGCCTCCGAAAACCGAAGAAAGTAATTAGAGGGACGTAAAGCCAATAACGTTATTATTATTATTATTATTATTATTATTATTATTATTAGAGTCCGTAGTTAGCTCACAATTCTCAAATACTGTGCCTATGGTTTGACGTACGCACTCTTGCCCACAGATGTGCGGCAATATGTGATGTGCCGAGTCACCTTAATTTTAATGTAAATACTCGCACATTTCTCTCTCCATAAACAATATCCCATGGGCGCCAGCCTTCAAACTTATGGCTTGAAGACGATAGTTGATAATTAATAATAATAATAATAATAATAATAATAATAATAATAATAGGAAATGAGACTCTAAATCCTCCCAGAGGTAGGGTAACAAAACACTATTAAGTACACACTCATTTGGAAAATAAGGATCATTAATAAGAACTTAAGAAAGTACCAATTAAAATAACTATTTATTAGGATGATAAACGTGACGGCGTATTTACGAAAACTGAACTTACGGAAACAAAAGAAAAATTGAATGAAATAAAATTTAAGGAAATGAAGTGATACGCGGAGACTTGCAGTAATTATGCCATTAGCTCACCATTTGTAGATTCTGGTATCTGGACACGTTAGATGCTGTAGAAGGTGTTTGATGATCCTCTCGTTCGGCCGTGGTCATCTGTCGTAGTAGGTACCAGTCCTGTTTCTGATTCGTGCATTGCCCAGTAATTGGACAACGGCTTTCCAAACTTTAACACTTCCTATAATACTCATTACATAATGTGGCAATGAGTCCTAATTTCAATATCAAAACCACCTTGGGCTACGTTCATGGAGAGAATACACTTGTATTCTTCCGTATTACAGAATTGCAGCGTAACTAAATACATGACAAAGATATCTCCTGTTCTAGTTAATTCAAAACCGGTATCTCGTTGACTTTTATCTCTCGTCATTGAGATAATCAGGTCTCAATGAGAGTAACTTTCTTTTGCTATTGGTTTTACGTCGCACCGTCACAGATAGATCTTATGGCGACGATGGGATAGGAAATGGGTAGGAGTGGGAAGGAAGCGGCCGTGGCATTAATTAAGGTACAGCCCCAGCATTTGCCTGGTGTGAAAATGGGAAACCACGGAAAACCATCAGGGCTGCTGACAGTGGGGCTCGAACCTACTATCTCCCGGATGCAAGCTCACAGCAGCGCTCCCCTAGAGAGTAACTTTGAGTAGTGCTGTACTCAGATGCAAAAGTGAACTAAGTTAAGACCTTCAGATGTTCAGACCTCCTCCGATGTAAAGACGCTCCGATGTCAAGATGCTCTCGATGCGAAGATGTTCAGCAGTTAAAACTTTGTCCCAAATGAATGCAATAAGACCCCTTCGAGCTCTGTCGTTGATGTATATAGGCTCCAAAGTCTCCCTCCATCTCTCATATCACATGGCCCAGTAACAATCTGTCAGGCCCATTGAAATGCGTACACCAACTGACCCTTCGAGCGAAACTATTACACCATACATCATACGGACTGGCTATGGCCAAAGATGAGACCTTGACAGACATATTAAAGCAACAAACTTAGTCTAGCCCGTACCAGGAAGTACATTTCACCGTAAACGCTATATCTCACCACAGATGGGTTAGATTTTAATACAGTAGTCATGTTTATTGTTTTCCATCCCAACCTTCTCAACGGACATCATACAAATCTCCAAGAAACGTTTATGTGTTTAAAACCGTTAGAATCTGCATACTGTACAGCATCCCATATCCCATTAGGCGAGACTCTTCTTCACCCGACTTGTTGGCAAAGGCCAAGCTACCTTTCCCCTGGAGTTTCAGCACGTGCACGTTTCAGATTTTCTCCTCGATTATTATTATTATTATTATTATTATTTATTAAGGGCAATGAACTTTCAAAACGGAAGTTAATTATGGTGTTTTTTCTTTCACTTTTTTTGCTAGTTGCTTTATGTCGCATCGACACAGATAGGTCTTATGGTGACGGTGGGACAGGGAAGGGCTAGGAGTGGGAAGGAGGTGGCCGTGGCCTTAATTAAGGTACAGCCCCAGCATTTTCCTGGTGTGAAAATGGGAAACCACGGAAAACCATCTTCAGGGCGTCCGACAGTGGGGTTCGAACCTATTATTTCCCGAATACTGGATACTGGCCGCACTTGAGCGACTGCAGCCATCGAGCTCGGTTTTTCTTTCATTATCCTTGGAATTCAGTTAGACGCTTTTATAAACTAGTAATGAATGTTTTGGAACTTGATGAAGAGCTAGAAATAGAAGCAACGGAACTACGAATTACACCTTGACGGTTCCGTAGCATTCGTGTGCTTTGATATCCAAGGTAGTTGTCAACAAAATTATGGCTTATAGATTACGAGATGGGTGTCAGCGCAAGATTACGTTTATGTACCGACCAAATCCAGGCAAGTGAACTCCAGTTATGTACCAGACAGAGAATTTTTCTCGAAATCTGGCTTGTAACCTCGTATTGAAAGATTAATTCACTGGACTGCAGAGCTTGAGAAGAAAATTACGATTTTGTTTTCTTCAACTTTCAAAAATATGCAAGTCTACTGTATGGGTTCTTCGATACAATTCTTCGCAGTAGAACGGGTGATGTAGTTGGTCCGCTGTAGGAGCTTTCATGGAAATGCACGAAACGGCTAAACGCAACGGCGTGAAGTCCGAGAAGTTGCAGGAGCGCCGCGTGAGATTTGTGTGCAATGCTTAAGGCTAGTACACACCAAGCGACAAAGTTGCGAAACACGTGTATCGCAACAAGTTCCGGGGATGTCCTGCGACATTTTTTTCCGTGTTTGGGACTGTCGCGATACAAAAGTTGCATGTCGCAGGTCTCCCATTCGAAATGGGATACATGATACAAATGTTGCGCAACATGATGTAGTTTGGACGTGTCGCGAGACAAAGTCCCGAGACACGTCGATGCCAGTGTGCAGATAGCCGCCACGTGTTGGTGTTGTGTTTCGTGTTCTGTTGTTTTGCGATGGAAAATCATTGAGGATTTACACACCCTCCCTTGTCTTTGGGATGTTATGTCTACCGAGTATAAAAACAGAGACAAAAGGAAGTTTCTGTCCGACTCGTTGGCTGAATGGTCAGCGTACTGGCCTTCGGTTCAGAGGGTCCTGGGTTCGATTCCCGGCCGGGTCGGGGATTTTAACCTTCATTGGTTAATTCCAGTGGCCCGGGGGCTGATCGTTCAGCCAACGAGTCGGACACATAACACTATCCTCCACCACAATAACACGCAGTTACCTACACATGGCAGATGCCGCTCACCCTCATCGGAGGGTCTGCCTGACAAGGGCTGTACTCGGCTAGAAATAGCCACACGAAATTATTATTAATGGAGTCTCTGGCTAAAAAGTTCACTATGTCCATTCACGAGATGGAGAAAAAGATTCACAACATTAAAAGCACATAAATCAATATTTTGCGCCATTTCGCGCCGATTCCTGTGGTGCAACTGGCTCTATAGATGTGGACGCGGGACATTGTATCGCAACAGTCTAGGGACAGTGTCTCGCAACTGTCCCCATACAATGTCCCGCGACTTTGTCGCTAGGTGTGTACTAGTCTTTAGGGCAAGACAGCTCTCGCACACAAACATTCAGTCAAGTCAAATGGGTAACAATATTGCCTCGTCATACGGATGACGAACTTTTGGATATGCCGCTTATATTTGGAGTGTGCCATCGCAATGAATGGCAAACAGCTTTGTAACATGCGCAGGAATACCCAGACAACATTCAGAACGCATTGTGTTTGGATTATATGAGAAGAGACCACCAGGATGGTACGGTTCTTGCAGCAGCTCGCTCACTGAGGACACTGCAAGGGGATTCACAGGAAGTGAATATGGAGAGAGAAGCTGTTGCTGCAAAACTTCATACACACCGTAGAGCTAGGGCACACATCTTCGGAATATTTGTTCGTGGCCGTCTTCCCCACTTCTTGGGGTAGGAAATTCATGTGAATTTGGCAAGTTTTACGGTTGGATGGCTTTCCTGACGCCACCCCTGTGCAGAAGGATGCATTCATTTATTGCTTGTTACTGTGGTGTTTGGTAGTGTAGTGTAGTGTAGTGTGGTGTGTTTCTTGTAGATAATCAATCATAATTCCGTACCGAGTGTGTGGCTGCGTCGCTCTGGTCACTTTACTGTCAACTTGCATTCGGGAGATAGTGGGTTAGAACCCCACTGTCGGAAGCCCTGAACGTGCTTTTCCGTCATTTCTCATTTTCACACCAGGCAAATGAATTAAGGCCACGGTCGCTGGCCATTACTACCCTGTTGCAGCCCTTGTAAGGCAGAGCCTCCGAAGATTGTGGGCGACATCAGCCATGTAAGCTATACGAAACTTCATGTTCATGTGGTGGAGGATAATGTTGTATGTGTTATATGAAATGCAGGAATTTTAGGTACAGTGCAAGAAAACCATTGTGCATGAGTCAAGGAAATTAAACATTTTAATATTCAAATCCCCGACCAGGCCGGGAATCTAACCCGGGGTTCTCTGAACCGAAGTCCACTACGCTGGTCATTCAGCTAAGGAGCCGGACATTTTTTGTAGATGAAGAGATGTATATTAAGAACACACATACTCGCACCCTGAACCAGAGGAAGAGACACACATTGGGAATACATAATGTTAAAGTGCAGAGAATGATTAAACACAGTCTCCACTGGCACCCGTTAAACGGCACACAACAGCACGTTCAACCGAATGACCATGCCCATCGCAATGTTTTCTGTGAATGGTTCGCTGAACAAGTGCGTAACACACACCTAAGCATTAATTACACTGTTACATATATGCCGTATGTGCTCGTTTGTGTTGCTTAGGTTTACCAGGTTACGCTTGATGACTTGCACAATGATGCGTTTTGTATAGATGTATCCGCTGGACAGACGTGTGTGTATTCGGAAGCGCAACGCGCATCACTATGGCGATGCAAATCCTCATTGGCGCAAAGAATTGCACATCCAAGGTAGCTTCACCGTTAATGTTAATGTTTAGATGAGAATTCTAAGTTTTTTTTTTTTTTTTTTTTTTTTTTTTTTTTTTTTTTTTTTTTTTTTTTTTTGTAATGGTTGAACGTCGCACGAACACATCGAAGGTCTTCGGCGACGCAAGGATGGGAAAGAGCGCCAATGACTTTCATTACGCTACAGTCCCAGCATTTTCCTGGTGTGGAAATGGGAAAACACGGTAAACCATCTCCAGGGCTGCCGAAAGTGGGATTCGAACCCACCATCTCTCGAATGCAAGCTCCTAACCGCACGGCCAACTCGCTCGGTAGGACCATATCATCATCCTCTATGTTATTGAGTGGAATATCGACACTGAAACGTATTCAGAGTTTTTGGACAACGTTTTGGAGTATCTGCTATATGACGTGCCGCTTACAACGCATTCAGGGCTTGACGAGTATTCAACGGAAATTATCCCGGAATATGGATTGGTCTGCATAGCACTCTGTACAAGTAGCCACCAAGATTCCGTGGTTTCCCATGCTCACACCAGGCAAATGCTAGGTCTGTACCTTAATTAAGGCCACGGCCGCTTCCTTCCCACTCTCAGGCCTTTCCTATCCCATCGTCGCCATAAGACCTATCTTTGTCGGTTCGACGTAAAGCCACTAGTAATCGTTATTAAGCCAAAATTTAGTTTCATATTATGATCAAAAGACTTGTAAGAAGGGCTTACTACATGAATGTGCAACTTAAATAGTTTTAAATTACATTCACCAAAATCCACCAAGAACAAAATTTGCCTACATCCTCCCTTATATCTCTTATATGTTTCATGTACTGGTCTCGGAAATCTACATAAACGGCGAAGTTAGCCACCAAGTTGATCATATGCCTCGGTTAAACCGACAAGGGTGTATTACCAAGTAGTTTGCCTTTATTTTCTTATCTAAGTCGGTGATTGTGGCCGCCGTGTCTTGAGATTTCCAGTCTGTGGACACTATATAAAATGTTCTTGTTTTACTGTGGAAATGAAGCTTTCATAATATTCACGGAGAATGCAAACTTCTTACATACTTTGTTCAAAGAAACACTGCCCCATATCCTCTGCTTGGAAAAAGTGTTTTCATGTTTGTTGTAATATGCTGGATTTTTAAATAGCTTGATTTTGCTCTAACATGTACAGGCTATTGGTGACGGTCGGAATGAGGAGATAAAGGCTAAGTTGGGAATGAGCTCGGTTGATAAAGCTGTACGCGTTAACCGGTTTCGGTGGTGGATCATGTGAGGCGAATGGAGGAAGATGGGTTACGTAGGAGAATAATGGACTCTGTCATAGGGGGTAAGAGAAGTACAGACAAAGATGACGGTGGTTAGACTCAGTGTCTAATGATTTAAAGATAAGATATATGGAACTAAATGAGGCCACAGAGCTAGACGTTTGGTAGATTCACATAAGCTTGCAGACTGAACGCTGAAAGGCATAACAGTGTATGTATGTATGTATGTATGTATGTATGTATGTATGTATGTATGTATGTATGTATGTATGTGTTATCGTGTAACGCTATGTTCTCTATAGCATTCCTCTAACTTGATTTTTTTTGTTCTGATAAATGTTCATTTAGATTTTAGTTTGGTTGGAATAATCAGCGAGTGTATTAATGTTGTTTTTCTTTTCTTCCTAGGTGAGTATTACTTTTACTTGGCCAGTGATTTGAGGGGGTCGCTGCTCTTTTTGTTTACTTAATAAAAAGTGGTATGTATGTAAATTGCTTGTATTTACTGTAAGGAAAAATACTCCTTATTTCCTTCCGGAATAACTTGTAATGATTTAATTGGTGAATACTCGACTATAACTACATGGATTATTAGTATTAAAGCCTCACCGTATCTCTCGATCAATGACGAAATATTTGGTGATAGTGTGGGACATTAATCACCAAGTCCCCCAGCTTCATTGTTTGTAGTATTCTACTTTCAAAGAGTGGTTCTCTTGAAACCATTGTCGTACTTTCCGCGGAAAAGAAAGAGATAGATAGATAGATAGGTAGATAGATTAGATAAAGCCTTTATTTTCTGTGGCGAAGTTAGGGCTCTTGGCCCTTTCTTACACTTAACCACACACATTTTGTTATTATTCCATATAATGACATTGATTAATTTAAAATACCAAGAACTACAAATAACACTAATTTTTAAGACAAAAATATGAATATATACACGAAAAAAGAAAGAAAGAAAGAAAAAGTAACTGCCTATATAATACAGGTTTGAAAAAAAATTCAATACACAACGAAAGAAATACTAATGTAAAAAAATACTAGTAAGTTTAGTAAAATATTAAATGAAATTTAACTAATTTTATCCTTGCATGACTAGATCTAAGTTAAATACTGTACTTACTACTAGTTATTTTAGGCTACTTCTACTTCGTAAATACAATATGGATGTTTTTAATTTAATTTAAATTATCATATTAAACCAATATTTAATTTATTGTGCAATAATCTCATATCATTTTCACACACAATCACTCGTTCCACTCATACAGGTACTGTACCTTGCTGGAAGCACTTAACGAGGAACTGCTGGTAGGAGGTTTTAAATATACTTTTTGATGCAGCATCCTTGATGTCTTTGGGAAGAGCATTCCACCATCCCGAAGCGGTGATAGTAAATGACCGATGGTATGTGGTTGTTCGGTGGACAGGTATTTCTAGGAGGGACACTGAGCGAGTATCATGGAGACGTAAAGAACCAATGTGACGAAAATTGCTGGAGAGATAAGTAGGGATGTCTTCCGAAAGTACCTGGTACACAAGAGTATTTGCATGTAGTTTACGCCTGTCGTCTAGTCGTAACCAAGATAATTGTTTATAGTAGAGAGAAACTCGAGCATCATACCGTAAATCCACAGCATATCTAAGGCAAGCATTTTGAGTGCGTTGTAGTTTCAAGCTTAATTCATTTGTTATATCCGTAAGAATTACATCACAGTAGTAAAAAATGGGGAATACATTTCTGAACCGTTTTAAGGGGTGCAAGCCACAATAAACCTTTTTGCAGATATTCTTAACTTGCGCTGACCACTTTAGAGTTTCCGTTATAATAACACCAAGGTTAGAAACTGATTCACAATAAGGTATGACAGTATTATTTAAAGTTACGGGAGGAATGCAATTTTGTTTTAAAATGTGAACATTATTCCTGAGTCACCGAGAGAGCTTGATATGGGAAGAACATGAAAACTCTTTACTCCAGTCTCTATTATTTTACTTTGATTATAATTTTTCGCGGTTTTTCTTCGCGGTGTAATATTTTGTAATGGTGAGATTTTTCTTCTTTTCAATAATGAATTCAGTGTAACAATTACTTGCACATAGCATGTATATAACAGCAGATAACTGTATAGCGTCTTACGTGATATTGACATTTTTTCAATGACAATTGTACGTGAAGTTTAACATCAGTCGACGAGTGTAGGGAGTGGGTGATCCCGCTTCCAACTTCAGACCAGGATTAAATTTCTTGGATTAACTATGAATCGAAACTGGACCTCCAGGCAAGGCAAGATTAACCATAGGGTTGGCGACAGAACTAAGGTGACCGAGTGGGTTGGCCGTGCTGTTAGGATCGCGCAGCTGTGACCTTGCATTCGGGAGATAGTGGGTTCGGATCCCACCGTCGGCAGCCTTGAAGATGATTGTCCATGGTAGCCCATTTCCAAAGTAGGCAAATGCTGGGTCTGTACCTTAATTAAGGCCACGGCCGTTACCTTCCCAATCCTAGCGTTTTCGAAAAACCTTCGATGTGTTAGTGCGACGTTAAATCAGCATTAAGAAGAAGAATACCAAGGTGCGTTGCGTATCGATAAGAGCACTATGTTTTTATGAAGCCAGTTAACTTTCTTCAGCTTATCCCAATTATTTTTGGGGTCGCTGGAGCCACCCAGGCTCATTTTTTTTGTTTTGGCCGGATGCCCTTCCTGACGCCACGCGATTCTGGAGATGAAAATTTCGACCCAGGATCGACCGGGATTCAAACCTTGGCCTTTTGGTTGGGAAGCCAGCAGCTAAGCTACTGAGCTGATCACAGAAACCAGTTATGCAGTGTAAACAAGAAAACGACTTATGTAATACAATGCATTGCCACATTATTTGTTACTGGCATTCTTCAGTAACAGATGATACGTGCTTACAGTGCAAGCTACCGAACGAGTGGCTGCGTGGATTGGATCATGTTGCTATCAGCTTGCATCCTGGAGGTAGTGGGTTCGAACCCTACTGTCGGCAGCCCCGAAGACCTTCTTCCGGGGTTCCCCATTTTCACACCAGGCAAATGATGGGACTGTATCTTAATAATAATGCTATTGGCTTTACCTTCCAATAAGTACTTTCATGGTTTTCGGAGACGCCGAGGTGGTGAAATTTTGTCCCGCAGGATTTCTCTTGCGTGCCTGTAAATCCACCGATACGAGACTGACGTATTTGAGCACCTTCAAATACCACCTGACTGAGTCAGGATAGAACCCGCCAAGTTACGGTCAAAAAGCCAGCGCCTCAAGCGTGTGAGCCACTTAGCCCGGCTGTACTTTGAGGCCACGGTCGCTTCCTTCCCACTCCTAGCCCTTTCCTATCCCATCGTCGCCATAAGAACTATCTCTGGCTGTACGACGTAAAGGGTATTGAAACTGTCAGTGCCAATTACTGTTGCAATATGATATGATCGCTTCACTTCAATGCCATGTACAGTACGCGAATCGTTTAGTGATACTTTTGCTCCCTAGTGCTGAATAGGTAGACGTCGGTTATCTTTGAGATTCGTATTGGCAACCTTTGACACAAACTACAAATCGCCGTGAGACATCTGGCGTACATGTTACGTACTCGTACTGTTGTTTTTACACAGCAAAGCCAAAATATAGAATTCATGCTAGGAACAAGACTCGTATCGAAAAATGTTATATAATGTTATAAGCCTATAATGTGTGCGTGACACCGTTGTTGGCTTATGATATTAAATTTTTAGAAAATTCATATCGATCGATCATACTATCGATTCAATTCAGATTTCATATCCATTCAGTTGGCAGTATTACCGGAACCGGAGTAGCTCCCTCCTTACTCCTCAACCCCATTAAAGGAAGTGTCGCTAAAAGTTTCGTGGACTGTACATTACACTTTGTTTTCACAGCTGTCTGAAACTCAGTCATTTATACTTTCCTTAAGGTTGTGTAACACAGAAATGTTAATCTTCCTCAATGCAGAAATTATACGTAGATCAGTTTTGTGTCATCATACTGCTCCCCTCCTTGATAGAGAGTAATGCAAAGAATTCTCCACAAGTTTCCAATAGGTTAAAAAAAAATGCTATTTGTTCGGGGCGTCGACTATGGCGATTTTTTCCCCTACTTGCACCATATGATATGAACCTGCGTGTAATTGGAATTGCGGAAGTGTAGAGTGTTGAATGTGAGAAAAGGAACATTAAGGACTTCTAATAGGGTTAAACTGGAGAAATGGCTGACCATTCCATTACATTAACACAGTTGCGCTGAAACCATTTCTTGGTGAACTTGGCAGGATTAATCGATGGTTTGTCTTGTGGGAATACCCAGGACCCTGTGATAATCACCTCTAGAGCTGGTAAAAGATGGTTTTGTCTGTTGCTTTTGTTTACGACCTGAGGAGAAAGGAAGACTTGATTTTCCTCGATAGCAGAATCCACCCCATACCATCAGCGACTTCCCCTTTCTTAGAAGACATTTGCTCTTCTTTCCTGATGATATGCCAGTAGTATGACCAACCATCTGTACCATCCACATTGAATTTCTTCAATTTACTTTGTCGCCAGTCCACTTAATGTATTCTCCTTGTGCGTTAGTATTATATGAGGCTGCTGCTTTTTCCTTCTTTCAAAATGTTGCTCTGACTGACCATCCTGGATAATGTAGAAATATGGTCACCCAGAGTGGGATCTTGCGAGGGTCGTCCCAGCGTTGTTTCACTAGTAACAAGCTTCCTAATAACTTGATCATTTCGTCTAGGTATCAGCGTTTGTCGTCTTCCAAGCGACTTCATTTTTACCCATAATTGTCTTTGACTTTAAGAAATGTTTTACTGCAATAGATGATCTGCATTTCTCCTTTCTGTTTATCGGGAAGATAATTTCTCTTCTTTATAACTGTAATTATAATTCCCTGCTCGAAGTAGAACATTTGTAACTTCAGACTCATTTAACTTTGGCCTATAGCCTTCACTTCAGGGGCGTATATAAGGGGGGGGGGGCAGGGGGCCTGCCCCCCCCCCCGAAAAATGTATAAGCCTTGAAGAACCGGACCAAAATGATGGGAATTTTCGATCGTTGTTGAGATTCCGAGCCAACAGTTAGCAGTTTATGTGCCATACCTGGACGATTTTTGTAACTCACTAAAATAATGCTTTGAATCTCACAAGGAAATAGTTGCATCCTTACAAAACATCCTTCCACAATTGTGTATCGTAACAGATTTCGGTTCATTGGAGGCTGCTTTTAGTTTCTACGAAGGAAATCTGTCACATAAAGAGATTGTGCAAAGTGAGTTTGTTGTGGAAAGAAAAGTGGAGTCAGGAAAATCCTTCAAATCTTCCCAAAATGGCTGTAAGTTCTCTAGAAAAATGTGACAAGACTTTCTTCCCCAACATTTATAACCTCAAATTACTCGCCGTTCTTCCTGTTTCTATCGCAACCGTAGAAAGAACTTTCTCTAGCCTAAGGAGACTGAAGACTTACTTAAGGAACAGCACATCTGAAAGTAGGCTTAACGGGCTTGCTTTACTCTCTATCCACAGAGACATTATAGTTAGTGATGAAGAAGTTCTTGATAAGTTTGCAAGTGTACCAAGAAACCTGGACTTCGTTTTGTAACCATTGGTGTACTGTATGTATGTATGTATGTATGTATGTATCAGCCCAAATCAATGTTTCCTTTTTCCTTTCTAAAGTGTTTGAAATCGTCTGACCTCTTAAAATTTACTTAATCTAACCTTACATCAATCTTGGCCCCCCCCCCAAAAATATATTCTATATTCGCCACTGCTTCACTTACACACAAGATGCATAAGGTAGCTCACGCTGCTACTATAGCCAAGAAGGAATTCAAATAAAAATAGTATTGCTAGGAAGGAAAGGGAAAATATAAATTCGCAACGGTAGTTCTCACTGTACGTAATGGTGGTCATACTTTTCTGTTATTGAAATTTACCAGTAACAAATGATGTGTCTTGTGAATTTAGTGTATGCTTGTTTACATCATATTACCGGTTTCATGCAAGATTTGTTTAATAGTGACCTCTTAAAATCTACTTAATCTAACCTTACATCAATCTTGGCCCCCCCCCCCCCAAATATATTCTATATTCGCCACTGCTTTACGTCCCACTAACTACTTTTACGGTTTTCGGAGAAGCTGAGGTGCCGGAATTTAGTCCCGCAGGAGTTCTTGTGCGTGCCAGTAAATCTACTTACACGAGGCTGATGTATTTGAGCACCTTCAAATACCGCCGGACTGAGCCAGGATCGAACTTGTTTACTACGCCACCATAAAAACATAGTGGTCTTATTTATATGCAACTCGTATTACTTTTTACAGTTTTTGTTCGAGTATTTTTCATTCATACAATGTCGACTAGTGAGTCTGTACAGCAAAGCCATTAATTACAGGATAAGTGATATTGTATTGAGCTACCGTGGTTGCAGACAAGTCGACACACAGGCTGAGTTGGCTGCACGGTTCGGGTTGTAGGTTGTAAGCTTGTATTCGAGGGTTGGTGGGTTTGACCCCATCGTTGGCAGCTTTGAAGGAGGTTTATAGTGATCTCTCCTTTTCGCACCAGACAAATGCTGGGGATGTACAGTTTCTCAAAAAATAATGAGTACATGGTATTTTACAGGTTCTCGCTGGGATGAGTACCGGGCGAGTTGGCCGTGCTGTAAGAGGCGCGCGGCTATGAGCTTGCATCCGGGAGATAGTGGGTTCGAGTACCACTGTCGGCAGCCCTGAAGATGGTTTTGCTTGGTTTCCCATTTTTTCTCACCAGGCAAATGCTGGGGCTGTACCTTAATCAAGGCCACGGCCGCTTCTTTCCAACTTCTAGGCCTTTCTTATCCCATCGTCACCATAAGACCTATCTGTGTCGGTGCGACTTAAAGCCACTTACGAGAGAGAGAGAGATCAGGCAGTAGGACGCTGGCCGTCTGAGCCCAATTTGTCAGGTGCGATCCTGGCTCAATTCAGTGGTTTGATCTGATCCTTAATACATCAGTTTCGTGTCAGTAGATTTGGTGGCACGTAAAAGAACTCCTGCGTACGGAATTCCGGCACTTCGGCGTCTCCGAAAACCATAAATGTAGTTAGCGGGCCGTAAAACCAATAACATTATTGCAATAGAACCTTTAGATAAGTTTGTTGTAGCTATCCAGATGGTTTGTATCTATATGGGAGGTAAATTATATTTTGATAATAATTAAAATTAAGTCTGATAAAATATTAAATACTTTTACATCGCACAGACACAGATAGGCCTTATGGTGACGATGGGATAGGAAAGGACTAGGAGTGGGAAGGAAGTGGCCATGCCGTAATTAAGGTACAGCCCCGTCATTTTCCTGGTGTGTAAATGGGGAAACCGCGGAAAACCATATTCAGGGCTACCAACAGTGGGGTTCGAAACTACTGTCTCCCGAATGCAAGATGATAGCTACGTGACCCAAACCGCGCAACCACTTGCTCGGCCATTCTTCTCTTGAGCGACTGTACGTTAATAAGGTCAGGACCTCCACCTTCCCGTTCCTAGCCGTTTACCACGCGAGGAAAATCCGCATGTCATGACCAACGTCCTTGTATCTGTCTCCTCGACGATAGTACTCTTTCTTACTCAATCGAATGAATTGATACAACTTCATCGTACGGTTTAGACTAAACGCTTGAACATTCTTCTTAATTGTCTTCTATGTCTCCCTGTGACATCCCACCAAACCACTTCTACGATATTTAAGAAGAAGAAGAAACTGGTAGACATTTATCACTTTTACTCTTGGGTTGTACTGAAAAATTTTCAAGGTGTACTGAATGTTTGAGCGATGTGTACGCAGTTGGGTTGTTTCGGAATCACTGAATGTGATAACGACATGCAGCGTGACTTTAGGCTATATCTTCAACTACCAGTTAAGTTCCATCACAATGAGTAAAAGCTCCCCGTCCTTATTGAGTGAGTTTGGAATCTGGACGGTTAACGTTGCACATACATGTAAAAACATTTGTGAAGTATATGGGGAAAGGCAGTTGTAGTGAATGTTCTCAAAATATTCGAAAGAAAGGATGTCAAAGGTGTCTTTTACTGTGAATTATTACAGAACAATCAGAGGAGGGTGCGTTGGCGGAGTGGTAAAGCCACTGGACTCCCAACCTGACACAAATCCACACACTGATCCAAGTGCCCTCGGTTCGAATTCCGGCGATTTCAGGTGGAATTTCACTAGAACCAAAGCGTGACATCAAGGAGGTCATCCGGTCTGAAATCCTCTGCCAAGTTAAACCCGGGTGCTCCGTCAACAACACACAAAAATAATTGCAGAACAATCGAATGGTCGATTCAAATGTAGCCTGTATAATAGCAAGTTGGAGAAACTGCGCAAACACATTTACCATATACCAGAATTGGCCATCAGAAAGAGTATTGTGTTATAATATGGAGTTACTGCCAGGTCTCAATTCTTCGTCACTGACAGCGTTGCAACCCCCTGTGGGTGAGGGACACAGACGAAGACCACACCCACGGTATCCCCTGTCTGTCGTAAGAGGAGACTAACAGGGGCGACCGACGAATGATGAAATTAGAACCATGAGAATAATTGTGATTAGTACCATTACGTGCGGAACACCATGGCTCCACGTTACTTGCGACTAGTACCACCATGCGAAGAAAACCATGGATCAACGTTATAAAGGAGCAGTACTATTATGTGAGGAACCTATGGGTCTTAGTGTTGGTTATGATAGAGGTCATCATATGTATTCCACTGTGTTCAGTGTTGCCTGTGAGTAGTATCACTTTGTGAGAAACATCGCGGGTTTACCTTGCCTGTGGTCAGTACTACTATGTGAGAAACATCACGAGTTTGGTTGACCCCCGTGATTAGTACCACTGTTTGAATAAAACCATATGACTGCGTTGCCTGAGAGTAGTACCATTATGTGATGAACACCATGGGCTTGTGTTGCCTGCGGGCGTTACCATAATGTGCATTGCCTATGACTAGTACCACTGTGTGAGCGACGCCATGAGTATACGTGACCTGTGATTAGTTCTACCAAGTGAGGAGCACCACGGGAATACCGCCGTCCGCGATCAGTCCCACTATGTGAGGAGCACCATGGGTCTGCGTTGCCTGTGAGTTGTGCCCCTACGCGCGAAACACCATGGGTTTGTGTTAACAGCGAGTGGTGCCATTGTGTGTGACATACCATGGGTCTAAATTACCTGTGATCAGTACCACCATGCGAGAAACACAATGAGCCTGTATTGGTACCACTGTAGAACACCATGGTTATGCTTTACTAGTGATTAGTACCATTGTGAGGGGCCGCTGACCTGGACCCCTTTAGATAATAAGCACCATCCCAATGATTAAGATATTCTGAATTGGATCCACTTATTTTTTTGTTTCACGATCATTGTCTCATCACCATTTGTTTTACGGTAGATTCTAGTCAGTGGATACATTTTTAAGTTTTAATTTGCATTTCATTACATATCGTACCATTAGGGGCCGATGACCTAGCTGTTAGGCCCCTTTAAAAACAATAATCATCATCATTATCATCATCATCATCAGAGAGTTGCACGAAATGGGCTGGGATTTCTTACTACACCAGTTCGCCGCGAGCATGGTTTTGTATTTCTTAATCACTTCTGCATACAGAACCGCAACACCTAACTACGATGTAACAGGCCTCTTTTTTGTTGTTGTTATTGTTGTTGTTGACTATTTTGCACGTAAATAGTAAAGAAGAAGAAGAAGAAGAAGAAGCTGATAACTTGTTTATTTTAAAAACTTACGTATCGCATTTCTTCTTCGCTTTACGTACTACTTTCATAACAAGAAATCATCGCGGCAGTCTCTCCCGTACTGATGAATGCAGAAAATAGGGAACGTCGACCATGATATAAACAACTGTTGGCGTTCTCTACCGTTTGATTTTTTCTTGTTGGATTTTCTGCACACATCCTTTGGGGATTTTAAAGTTCAAGAGCGTCAGCTATCTCGAAAATTGCTCGGCTTGAGTTCAGAAGTGTGTTTGCCTGCACGCGTACTAACTTACTCTTCACATTAATGTACTCTCTTGTGCAACATTAAAAAAAAAAGAATACACCCACGTATGTCTAGCAGACTACTTCTCTGCGTGTAAACTTTACATTTAAATCCCATCTTCCCTGCTGGTTAATTTCTTCCTTCTCCCCTCCCTCCTCTTTTCACCGGTTTAGCACAGAGTTTTGTCCACAGGCACCATTATAGCTACAATTCTTATCGGGGCCTTAACGTTAGCTAAAGTCGAATTTGCATTTTAATACCATTCAGACCAGGGCCTCTCAAACGCCCAAAATCTCACGCGCGCAAACAGCGGCTCCGAGTTCCTTTGCACAGTGCTTCGGTTCCACTCGGCTCGGACCAACGCTTCGTCTCTGGGCTACTCGGCTAAGCTCGTCTCAACTCGGCTCGGATTTGGAGCGCTACGGAGCAAGTGAGGAAGAGGGAGATAGGCGGAGCGAGCGAGACAGGCGTGGGTAAAGAGAGACAGCGCTATTGCTCCAAATCGAGGAGTGGGGGGTCTGCACTCTGGGCAACCAAGCGAAGTCGTCTTTTGCACCGTGCACCCTGAGAGGCCCTGACTTAGACGATGGAACGTCAACATGGAGAAGTTCTATCTGGCATTACCTTCAGTACACCTACGGAGTGATGAAAAATAAACGTATATGAGAACGTCCCTCCTACCCTCCTAAACGCAGACATGGAAAGATTATAAGTTTATTAAAGCAATTGGTAAAAAGGCATTTTTTGTTTGAACCTTTCGCATCCTATTTATGGCCATAATTTCGTAATTATGGTTTATGCTAGACATAGTTTAAAGAGGCTTCTGATGCTTATTCTCTTCAGTCAACAGTTTCAGACGACGAGACGACGGCACACTTATGTTCATTCCTATGACGTCAGTGGAGAACTACTTAATTTATGATACCCTATAATTTTATCAACCCTGGTGTAAATCCATTGAATGCTAATGAGGTATTCACGCACTCTAATCCTATGATATTTGCGTTATCAATTTAGAGTTCTGAAGTACCTGCAACCTGTAAAATTGGCCAGTTAAGGATCTGGTCCTTAAACAGTGCATCTTTATTTATTATTGCTTAAAGACATCGTAGTTGTGTTCGCAGGGCGTCTTCCATCGTTTGTCACCTTGGAAAACTATTGGGGTGATGCTAAAACAATAAACAATACCATGTGAAACCTGTTTTCTTAATAAACGTAGAGACAACAGGCCGAGATACACATTAAAAACCGAATTATGCTAGAAATGTCCCTTTCTTCCTAACATGAATTCGGTTTGTCACTTACTCCGGCCTCGCAACTCTTTCCTTTGCATCCTTACAAGTTATAAATGTGCTGATCTTATCTCTGCAAAGTTTGTGACAAGAACTTCCCGAAGACTGTAAGTAGAGGAGTTTAGCTTTTCCGCTCTCTGTCAGTGTAATACTAAGGCAATTAATGAAATCTGACTCTTCTTGGTACATTTTCTACGGATTCCTGAATCCCACATTTATTCAACATATGACGTTATCCCGTGCGGACATACTTGAGTCGGTCGTTACACATGGCAGCATTGATTAAGTGGCTGTTTCAATGGAGTGACCTTCGTTTTCATTACTGAAATTGTGATAATGACATGCTTACCAACAGGAGGTCAACCAGTTGGAGCCGAGTATTATTCGTGATTGTGATGTGCTAGAAATCGGAGACGGTTAATTGCCTCCGCATGTCAACAAATTATGCAAATTGCCTCTTGTTTACATGAGCTACGGTCCGTACATCGCCTTCTCTTGAACTGAAAGAGTGAACGTACTTACTTATAAATACGCCACTGTAACCACATTTTCAGATAAAGGACTGTCAGTAATATAGGCTTTCATGCTTTCTTACAAGTTACTGGTATGGTTAAAAATGTGGTTAAATGTTGTTAAATATTGGTCAGCTTCGGTTAGGAAAACCTCATCATTAAATTTAAAATGACCCCCTGCGGGTGGGGGACGCACATGTAGAATACACCCGCGTGATCCCCTGCCTGTCGTAAGAGACGACTAAAAGGGGCGACTTAGGCCCGGACATGGATTGCGGTTTGATATCATGTGTTGGACCTCCTGTGGATGGGAGGGGCTGAATACATTCAATGGTAATCCCTGCCTGTCGTAAAAGGCGACTAAAAGGATCATGTGGCCATGGTCCCCTCCTTACTTTTTATTGTTTTTTGAGGGTTAGTTGTAGACCGATTCCAAATGTTTGATGTGCGTGCTGCCTGAAGATGGGCCTCCTAAGTGTGCGATTACGCTCGAAAGCCTGTGTAGTAACCACCCAGGAAGCGGTGGGTGGGAGTGTCATGTACCCTTACAGTAGTACAACACAGGTCCCAGCACAGCCGAATGCCACAAGGACAAATTATTAGTAATGGTTTTTTTTAAATTTTTTCTCTATATTACTGCTCTGTACACGCTATGGGGTACATGCTATTGCGGGTGATTGGAAGAAGGGAGTCCTAGTGTTCATTGCCTCAGTCATCCCGTATTAGGCATCGTTCAACATCGGACCCCGGGCAATACCTGCTACGACCAGGTGGGTATTGCCTTGGCTGCTTGGCTTGGCTACAGACACCCCTGATCGGAGTGGTTGGCATTCAGGGAGGATGATTTCGGGCATGGCGTCGAAACCACTTCCGCCTGCCTCCTCGGGTAGTTCGCTACCAAAGTCTTTACAATTTGATTCCCTAATGGGGGCAACACCTTGGGAACAAGCGCAGCGTATTAGTCTGGGTTCCAGCTTCCCTAGGTTCCTGGTTGCTACCAGAACCGATGGGTAAGATTTCAAGCTGGTCAAATCGATTCTTTTCAGTTGATACATCGAAGGTGTATACGGTGAACTTGAGGATCTTAAGAAAATGCGCAGTGGTGGTTTGCTTCTGAAGACGAGCACTGCGCTCCAAGCAGATCGGTTACTTAAGTGCGACCACTTCGGTGAAATCCCCGTCAAAGTGGAAGAGCGCACAAAACCTTGAATCTGGTTCGCGGAGTTATTTTCCACCGTGATCTCGTTCTGAACACTGACGATGAATTGATGGAAGACATGAAGCACCGTGGCGTGATACTCGTCCGGCGCATCACGTGCGAAGTCAACGGTAAAGACGTTGCCACGGGTGCGTTCATAGTCTCCTTCAGATTGTCAGTGTTGCCAGAGAAAGTCTAGGTAACAACCTATCGTTGCGATGTGAGGGCGTACATCCCGCCTCGTATGCGATGCTATCAATGCGAGAGATTCGGACACATGGTATCTAGTTGTTCGAATCCATCTATGTGTGGTACGTGTGGAAGAGAAGCTCATGGCGCTGAAGACTGCACAACTCCATATAGGTGCGCTAACTGACCTGGTCTTCGTTCTCCTCAAGATCGGAACTGCCCGGTATACCTAAGTACGAAGAAGATCCAGGAGGTTAAGACCCTGAATGGTCTTTCCTACCAGGAAGCGTGCCGTAAGTTTAATTCTGTGAATGCACCGGACAAAACACTAGATTTCAGCATGATAGCACAGTCTCTCCCAGGTTCATCATTTACAACTGCAACACCTTCCCAGAAGATCGCTGCGCCCAAAGCGGCAGTTGCTCCTGTGAGCAACGCCGCAAAGAGAAAGAGCTCGAAGGCCGGTTCATCTCGGCCTTCGACCACCAGCAAGCCTGTGCCGGCTAAGAAACCTACGCTGGCACAGAGGGGAAGAAGACAACGTCTCCTTCCGTCATGAGGTCGGCGAAAGCCGCGCCTAAGCCGGCGGAGGCGGCATCGTCGACCAGGGCTGGGAAGTCACCTCCCAGCCCGTCTAAACAAGAATCGACGGCGGGAAGGAAGAGCGCCCTTACAAGGCGTTCTTCCACTTCTCCTACGGATGGGGTCTAACGCCCTCCACCCGGAGGGTCTGAGTATGCGCCAGCGGGCTTTCCTCCTGGAAAGCCTACGCGCTCCCCTCGTAGGAAGAAACCCCGCTCCCGGACTACGTCGAAGACATTCAAGGCATACATCACCTGCAGAAATGTTGTCATGAGGGGATCATGAGTTCGTTTTTACCTTCGGAATGATGAGACTACAGCATTTACTACATTGCTGGAAACAGCTTGTTGAACTGGGAGAAACTGCCACTGACAATCGTTGCACGAGAACGGAATCGTATACTTATGTCGTCATACTTTTCGTTGTAAGTCCCCATGTGCCTCACACAAATTGCTTTATGAAATAAAAAATATACCTTGCTTCTCTTGCCTCGGTATTTATCAGTAATCTGTATGTTGTACATGATCAATAAATGAATAAATAGGTATGGTACGTAATCAAAGTACAACGATGTGAAAGGAAGCAATTTCTTTTGATGCTACACTATTTGAGAATGAAGTATTTGTCAGATAGATGCACGACGTTAATAATAAGCCGGTTGTGGAAAAAGAGTGCCGAGACGTGAGGGGGAACTGGGGACGTGCTCACACGCGGAAGGTTACTTTTCCTCAGCTCTTGAGTTGACTTTCATCATAGTTGAGTGGCGTGGCGTACATGCGTCCAACTTGCGTAACAAGCATATGTTAGCGTGCTGGCCTTTGGTCACAGGGGTCCCGGGTTCGATTCCCGGCAGGGTCGGGAATTTTACCATCATTGGTTAATTTCGCTGGCACGGGGGCTGGGTGTATGTGTTATCATCATTGCATCCTCATCACGACGCGCAGGTCCCCTACGGGAGTCAAGTCAAAAGACCTGCACCTGGCGAGCCGAACTTGTCCTCGGACACTCCCGCCACTAAAAAGCCATACGCCGTTTCGTTCCGTTTCGTTTCACAGTAAAGCGACAGAGCGGCCACACCTTGCAGGGAAGGGAGGCAACATTGATATTCAATTGATTACAAAGCTCTCCTCCACTACTCAGCGAAATTCTGATTGGGGTGAAGTATTTGAAATAAAGCGCTATAATCGTTCAAGTTATTCCGGATTGATTTATACTGCGGTCGATATAAACAATCAGTTTTATTTTCATTTTGTATTTATTCAAAGAAAACTGACACACTATAATTTTTTGTTACAATCTACAAAGGTTTAAGCGTACAAGCTACGATTTACAATTCTTTGGACGGACATGACAGTATTTCCATTTTTAAAAATGTAAAATTTCTGTTATTCATTAAGCAAAAATAAAATGACATAATTCAACAAGTTCACTGCTTGATTTTGCAGTGTTGTAGTGTTGTGTGACTTTCTCTGTTCACTGAAATTATGAAAATAGTATTTAAAATTTAACAGGCGTCCGTTGATAATAGCTTGCCTCTATATGGCGAGAGGGAGTTTCATCACGAGTGAGGGCATAGATGTTTACTACCCAAAATTAAAGTATAACGATGTAAATATATCTACCAGATAGGTATACAGTATGCCTTCAAATAAATAACCTAATTGATGTTATTCCCGGTAAGCATGATTGGATTGTTGGTGATTTTATCAGATAATGTAAACCCAAGCAACCATAAGCCACAGCTTATCCACCTTAATTTGTACTATTTGTAAAATAATAATATTTCATAATAATTAATAACCATTGCCCCACACTGGGCGCCATATATAATCTTTTGTAAATGTAACAATAAAGTAATAAAAAGAATTATTAACCATCTCAATATGATTAAAATAATCAAATGTGTATAAAATACTTAATCGCCTCACGCTTGGGCGTAAATTGTAATCTGATTCAAAATATATGAATGCATAACTGAACAACTTACTCTAAATTAAATGAATAAAGATAATTAATCAATATACGTAGTATGGGCACCAGAGTTCACCAGAATGGATCCTCGAATTTTGATAGACCATGATAATTCCTTCTCTCCCAGGGCGTGTGCATATAGCTGCGTGCCTGTACATCTGCTTCAGGCCTTACCTAACCTCCTGAAAACGACTAAATAGGTAGGAACTGAACCTAGGTTCATCAAAAACTCCACTGATTCGAAAATATCTAACTATATTCTAAACAACATCCGTGTATGAGCATCTCAACACACAAAAATATAAATAAATACACTCACAAACTACCGCTGGAAGACTATATTTACAACGACAAGAACAGTGGAAAACCGAAAGCGAGGACCAAGCTACCATTTGCAGTCAGTCCGATGAAAGTTCATTACAAAGCATATATATAATATGTGGATGAATACCCTTCACTGTCTCTGCGTATCAACACAACTTGCATATTATCATAATTGGCACTTGTTATATACATAGATACTGTAGCTTTATAATACTGTGTTCACTGACTAACACTTGGTTTAAACACGTTTGCTGTTCCAGAACGTAAATTATGGAAAGTCTGAAATACAGCACCCCATAGCTCTCACCAACTTATAATACCAAGCCGCCACAAGCGATACAATGCCAAGTGCCTAAGCACTCCACAGCTGCAGGTTATTACCACACTTCACAAACATAATAAGACCACGTTCCACAACAGTTACATCTCCTTTCCTCCGCTGTTATAAGTCAAGTCTTCTCCACCAAAGTTTGAAGTCCAGTCCAGTATCTGAATTGTATGTTCTCTCCGGCGTTTTCTCACATGCCTGTATAGACCTCAGCTCCCCACTTCTCTCTCACATGATACGTCGAAATTGATCCTGGCCATCCAATCGCTAGTAGATCCTCTTGTCAAGACCACGCCCCGAACCTCTTCCGTGTCATAAGGCCACCTCATCGGACTCTGGGATGTCCGCATGACAGTGAAAAAATGAAATGGCGTATGGCTTTCAGTGCTGTGAGTGTCCGAGGACAAGTTCGGCTCGCCAGATGCAGGTCTTTTGATTTGACACCCTTCGGCGACCTGCGCGTCGTGATGAGGATGAAATGATGATGAAGACGACACATACACCCAGCCCCCGTGCCAGCGAAATTAAAACCAATTACGGTTAAAATTCCCGAACCTGCCGGGTTCGAACCGGGGCCCCTGAGACCAAAGGCCAGCACGCTAACCATTTGGCCATGGAGTCCGCTTGACAGTAACATCAACGGACTCTGGGGTGTTCCACATGACTCATACGAACTTTCCAAGTTGAAAATAACACTGTTTTCCCATCCGTTTATACAAAACAAATTATATCACAAATGGAGACCTTCCAGTTAAAAATATTAATAACAGAATATACAACTGAAATACTGATAATAATGGTGATAATACTATTAGGAATAATGACAATATCTCTCACATCTGAATACAGTGCGAGGGTGTGATAAGTGTACTATCACATACTCCGTATTATATTAGATATGTTTCTAAAGCACCTCTAGAATTGAATAATGAAAATGTAATTCATTACGTACATTATAAAAATATTTGAGGTTGTAAGCCTAACTCTTTATTGTATCCGGTCGGAATACATGAACTGCAATGAGCGTAAGTAACCTATTTCTTGCAACGTAAATTGAAATTGTCCTGGATTTCTGACCCTTTTATTGTTTTCTACCTCCATTTCAAACTCGGGTATCGCCGCAGTGATCGAGAATGACTGGGAGAACTTCGCTCAACCTTCACGGCTTGTGACGCAGTCTCAACGTCGCTGTGGTTAAATAGTATACGCTCAGCGCCTGCCTGCCCGCCCGCCCGCTTTCAGTGCAGTGAGCACCTCTGGGCTATAGCTATAAGCCGAGTGACACATTTGGTGTTTACTCGACGTAGTTAATTGTATCTCAGCCATAGGTCGCCCAACGGAATTTAGGTTTCTATATACAAGTTTTCCCGGCTTGTAGGCCGTGGTCCGGAAGGGATGTGGTCTCTCAACGTTTCATCGAAGACTGCATTTGGCATTCTCAAGGGTCTCCTCTCGTCGAAGGGAATCATATTGTAGAGTAAAATAGGAGGTCGAAATAGACACGCTGGCAGCATGAATGGCGTTGAATCAAAATGTCTGGAACACCAGCTGAAGCCATATCACATATAATACAACTACTGAAACCATAGAGCTCAAGCGTATTTTAACAAATGTTTACATGAAGAGACAAAGGTATGTACTTAATATTTACATCTAATATTTACTGTTAGAAATAAAACGAATGATTATTATATGGGAAGAAAATCGCTCATTGACTCTCCCAACAACTGGCTCTCAGCAAGCAAGATGGTCAATGAAAACAAGTTCTTATGGCCTACTCTTAATTTACGTCCAAGATATCCATCATCACTATTAATATACGTAGCAGTGTCAAACTACTTAGTCCGCTGATACTAATTACTCACCTGTGAGATCTTAATCAACAAATTAAAACGACACTACAAGAAAATATGAAGTAACTTCTGCTTATAATGAACGCTGAACGCCCTTTGTGATAATTAGTCTGGACATCTGAGTAGTGTGTGCAGTGCTTCAAACATATCTGTTGCAACTATAATCTGAATGATGACTTTCACCGTTGACTTCTACGAACTTGTTCTTCTTTTCTACTGCAATTTACTACTGGAAGTAGTAATTGCGATCTGAGTGACATGCAAATTTCCTATGTGTCGGCGGAAGATAAGATGTAGATTGGATGCCGATGAGAAACTACAGAAAACCATCTTCACGGCTGCCGACAGTGGGGCTGGAACCCACTATCTCCCGAATGCAAGCAGGCAGCTACGTAACCCGAACCGTTCAACCACTTGCTCGGTCCCATATAACCTTCACCTTCTGAGCAAAAATGTCAGCTGTGCTGCTCGGCCAGCCATTCTTCCCAGAGCGAATCTATTGCAAAATTTCCCGTTAGGGCTCATTTTAGCTGAGTCGATCAGGATCCTCCAGAATGTAAGGAGCACAATACTTAAGTACATACAAACCTGGTATCAAACGTCCGTCTTTTCTAGGTTGCAATTCATTAACCTGAACTGTCCACGCCCAAATGTGCGAAGTGTGGAGCCTCATCCTTTACATCCACCTTGAATTCTAAGCCTGAAGGAGCACTTTATCCAATACAGCTGTTGCGCATGGAACAAAATTACGAAGAACTATTAAAACTGCATTGGAATCTTTCATCAACCAGTACCTCTTGCAGAGAAAGGCGCTCTCGACCTACTGTGGTTATCTTCGACTCTACACCTGAGAGAAAATACAGAATATGAAAGAGTTAACGTGGTTTTATGCGACTTAGCTCTCCATCTGATTGGTTCAGTTTCGATTTCCGGTTCTGCCACAGATTTAAAACTGGTGTAAGGGACTGGAATAGAGTGCTCTCAGCTTCAGATATGCCACACATACACGCAGTGGAGAAGAAAAGTGTGTTAATATTCCTCTCTGGCCATGCTAGAAATAGTGTTCCATGGTCTTCAACTAAACTGCCGGGGAAAAAATAGTACACCCTCGTAGTTTTTCAATTCAGTCAAGATTTATTGTTGAAACGGTGCCTATGGAGTACATGAAATGATTGCTTTTACAGATGAATAGCTCAAGTGGTACTGAGGTACCAGGTTACGATCCATCCTGAAACACCCATAGTAGTACGTAGTGTATCCTCCACGGGCGGCAATGCAGGCGCTGTTTCTGGCATCCACTCGATCATACAGATGGCGAATACTGTCGTGGGATACATTATTCCACGCCTGTTCTACCTGTTCCCGTAGTTCTGCTAGAGTTGTGGATTGACAAGTCGCATGTGTCAGTTGTCATAGCATCATATCCCACACGTGCTCGATGGGAGACAAGTCTGGAGATCGTGCTGGCCAGGGAAGTTGCTGCACGTCTTGCAGAGCACGGTGAGTTTCACGCGCAGTGTGTGGGCGAACATTATCCTCTTGGAGCAACACATCACCTTCCTGTTGCAAGAATGGCAAAAGAACGGGTCTTACAACATGCTGCACGTACCGAGCGCTGGTCAGTGTTCCCTCCACAAACGCCAAAGGTGAACTGGAGTTGTAACTTATCGCATCCCAGACCATAAGGCTTGGGGTGGGGCTAGTGTGTCTTGGACTAATGCACTCTACGAGACAGCGCTCGCCAGGTCTACGTCTTATGCTCAAACGACCATCACTTGCGTGCAAGCAGAATCTGCTTTCATCGCTGAAAACCACGGCCCGCAACTCCATCTTCCAAGTGATCCTCTGACTGTACCAGTCGAGCCGTGCACGTCGATGTTGTGGCGTGAGTGGAAAACGGGCTAGAGGTGTGCGTGCCCGTAGTCCCTCTGTTAGTAACCGGTTGGCAACAGTTTGTGTTCACACTTCTGGGCTCACAAACCCTCTTATCTGTGCTGTGGTAGCTGTACGATCTGCCACTGGTGCCCTTACAATACGACGATGTTGGCGGGTGTCTGTGCTGCGTGGATGTCCAGAACCTCGTCTAAGGGTGTGATAATGTTCACGTGACAATTGCAACCAGCATCGTTGCAAAACTGACGCAGCACGACCAACTTGTGTGGCAGTTCTCCGAAAAGACCATCCTGCCGCTCAGAAGGCCACAATTTGACTCCTGTCAAACTCTCTCAGTTGGCTGTAGAAAGCACGAGTGCGCCTCCCTGGCATGGCGGCTGTTTGCTTTACACATTTGCATCGAATGAGTCTTACGGCTGTTAACATTCCCTATTTAAGCAAACACGCAGGTGACGCTCTGGCAGATATGTCACTACGCTTGTACGCTATGTGTTGGACGATGTTGAAACGATTATCAGTACATCTACTACCCTCCAGGTGGCATCTGCCGTCATCGGATCAAAATCGGTCGTCTTTCCAGGTGTACTAATTCTTTTTTTCCGGCAGTGTATATGGCATGATGTGTTGATATCTAACGTAGAAGAAGTCGCAGGCGATTCCTTCCTAGCATATGATTGATTACAAGCAAGTACAGTGCGTGGACACAAAAATCACTATCACACAAGCTATCATACACATACTTAGCACCTATTAAGTACGGGGTCTGTTGACCACTATGTCCAAAGACCTGAAAATGAAGAAATAACCAACAATGACTGCTAATATTTCACCAAAGTGCTTCATCGTAGTTTTCATCAATTATCTTATTGTGTAAAGTTTTCCTTTCTCTCTCAATACCCTTTTATTAATTAGAAACCAGTAATTTTCTGTGGTATTTCACTAGCGATGATGTAGTTATGAGATTAACGTCCCCATTTCTGATCTGAAAAAAAGGAATTTGCTTCTTCGTTCACAATTCAAGAAGCTGAAAAAAGTTTTCAAGCAAGCGATTTGAAACGGTGAAATGGCATACCATTTGAATCCATTTACTTTTATTTTCACCTTGTACTTCCAACTGAGGTTGCAAATATTGGACGTGCTGCTCGATCTTCAACGGTTTTTTTGCTAGGGGCTTTACGTCGCACCGACACAGATAGGTCTTATGGCGACGATGGGATAGGAAAGGCCTAGGAGTTGGAAGGAAGCGGCCGTGACCTTAATTAAGGTACAGCCCCAGCATTTGCCTGGTGTGAAAATGGGAAACCACGGAAAACCATCTTCAGGGCTGCCGGATCTTCAACTGTATATTTTTGGGAAAGGGATAATGTGTTCATTACACTTGACATCTGGGCGTGATAACCGAGTGGCAGAGTCACAATGGCGTCGAATGTGAATAGTGACCGATCTGTGTGTGTCGTATTTTTCAAGGATTTCCCGCGATAGTAGTTGCACGACGAGAGACCAAATAAAAAATTACAACAGAAAAATTAAGGATACTTACCATAACAGTCCCAATAGAAGTCGCGATAATATGTGGGAGCAAACTAGGCCCAGAGGTCAGGCGGATTAGTTAAAATTAAATCAATATACTGACTAAAATAATAACACCGGATTCAAGACAAATACGAACTTGAATGGATAAGGAGGAAGTTAAATAACTCCAGGCAACGATAAACTCCCAAATTAAAAGAGTAAAATGATTAAATCAAATTAAACTGATACATTAAACATTTAAGTTTCATTAAGATCAAACTAAATATTAATCTGCTTTCAGAAGTACACCTAAGTTAATCATCAAATCTAATCAAAATATAAATTAATAAATCAGGGAACGTAGCAAATAATAATAATGATAATTCCATGACCTTTGAAAACCTTGCGTTTCGAAGTGGAGCAGAAAAGTGTTTCATTATGACTACCTCCAGTGTAATTGAAAGAGTAAGTAGAATAACGATATGTCACCAAGCGTAAGTTCCACGAGGAACAAGCATAAGTAATGCATAATAAAATCAAGGGGACAAACAAGTCAGATAATACTCCCAACAAATATATCGTTTAAAACATCATTAGCATTAAAACTCGGGACTACACACAGATTCGGTCACGCGAATTAGGACCAACATCCATTACCAAGAAGCAGTCGAATCAACTCAATAATCGAACGTCAAATATCATGCTCATTACAGAGCACACACCCACCAAACAGTTATGAAATGTAACCATAGCAACAAGGACACAAGACCCAAGAAAAAGAATATGGCTGCCCCCCAAAAAGGCCGAGTTAGTCACAAGAAACAACTTTCAACTCATACCTTTACCGTCGTTCTCTGTGTAATTAAGGTAGTTTAAAATGATTGTAAAGATTTAACAAGCTGAACCATCATTGACTTAGAACAACAAGGTGGACCTTCTTAGATATCACAGTTAACGAGTCATACCTGTCATTACAACCTCATACAATATATACATATTTAAAACAATTTTGAAATGGTTATCAAACCAAAATTATTCGTCTGGCTATTACACGCAAAGCCCCAAAATACACTGGTAATAAATTCACAAACTTAAGTTTACCTAGATCACAGTCTCATTTTTCCCTAACACAATTTCTTAATCACCGAAGTAAATAAATTTCAGCAAACATATTTTAGATGTACGCATTCCAAACAACCCAGCAATAGTTCAATTCTTAGTCAGTACTTGATTTCAGCTTGGGGACCAAGAAGGACTGAATATGTTACTTACGGTTTTGCAGAATAAAATTAAGAAAATAATCCAATAAGATATTCGGCCTGTCGCCACACGGCGATTTAATCAACCTGGGTCATACTCCATAATCCTGTCTCCTCCTCCTACTTAGAATTCAATTAAACGCCCAACAGCAACAGCAAGGATTGATGCTTCTTGTACGACGACCCCAGAATAACAACAGACAGTCAAGATATATTGTCTTTTCGCACGCAGGTTGACAAAAACGAGTCAAGCAGTTCCGTGCATGCGGCCAGATAGCACCACCGTACAGGCAGGGAGCTCACTGACGTCTATTGCTCACGTACTACTAGGAGTTATAATTTAAATAACATGCCAACAAGGCCAACGAAACACAATCATGCATAATAATACACCTTGATACAATTTTGCAATATGTTAAATAGCCAAACACACATAAATACTCCAAAATACGTCATAGTGTGGGATTTTTGAAATGAAAAGTCACGTCCCTCTGTTTCCAATTCCACGTTAGAGGTCCTGTGGCTGGGATTACAATATAAAGTCACGCAAAACTGCAAGCACTCCTGATTTGATTTGGAAATTACACTACGAAAGATTGAGTTTTTCGTGTTGAATTTGGAGATATCGAATATTGACATATTGGTACAATACTGTCTTTAATTCGGTAAAATTAGTTGTACTTCACTCGTAATTTGGGTGATCGTGAACGAACCAACTCCTGTATGCGGAGCACAGTGCAGTTTACTTGACTTGTAGTCCGTGCAGTAAAGCTGTCCCTTGCAAAATATGTCTCAGCGATGGACAAGGACATGACAACAACTATGGCAGAGTATGAGGACTCGCATACTTTGTATATGTGAGAGAGTTATCTGTAAGGCTGTCGCTGTATATTTTGGAAGACTTGTTTCTCTCGCACAAGACCACGCAGACGGACAACAGTGCGAATCAACACATTCCGGATAACTCTAAGGGAGTGCCAAGGAACCTCAACGCAATTTCGAGCAACTGCGACGCCCTATGTTACCTTATCAACAATAACTGTTTGCATACAGCAGGCTTACGAGTTCGTGCCCCTGCAGCATACTTTCTATTGACTCCGCAACATCGACGTGTAAGCTGGCCTGGAATTGTGTAAGACCACGCTGGAGGAAGAATGGCATAGTGTCGTCTCAAGTAATGAATCGTGTCCCCCTTCCGCATTATGGAATGTTTTCCTGTGGCTCGGTCCACGTGGCCTTGAACCGCTCACCGGCTCTCCCCTCTTCGTGACTCGTCACGGAGTCGGGAATGTTCACATTTGTCATTTGTACCCTCGGTACAGTTAAGAAAGTAATGCGTATTTTGGATGTTGAGGCGCTCTTTCGCCCTGTCCGCGATCGTCCTGCGTTGTAGCACAAGCATTATTCTGAGTACAGTGATAGAGTAAAGAAAAAAGGGGGGAGGGCAAGTGAAAGAGGAAAATATTCATAATGTGGAAGAGGGGCACGATGATCTGTTTCACGATCCCGAATTGCAGGGCGAATATCTACTCGTTGCATTTGTTTCTTATCTTCTCTGCAAGAAAAGTAATAAGCAGCAACATCACGCAAACTTCATCGGGCTCTATCATTGTACTGAAAGAAAATTAAATGTTCTCTCATCCTCCCCCTTCTCCTTTGAGATTAGATCGAATTCGTTGTTCTTCCAAAAATAGAATTCCAAGAATTGTCATGATTGCAGACTAAATAGAAGTCGGTAACTAAGGCTTACATTATCTGCGTGCCTCTCTTTTCATACCGAGAGACGGTCGAGTACTCGAGAGACCCGGGTTCCCAGTCATACAGAGACACTTCTGTAGGAGCCTGGTGTGCTATTTGCTTTACACGTCGCACCGGCACAGATCGGTCTTATGGCGACGATGGGATGGGAAATGCCTAGGAAGTGGAAGGATGCGGCCGTGGACTTAATTAAGGTACAGCCCCGACATTTGCCTGGTGTGAACATGGGAAAACCTGGAAAACCATCTTCAGGGCTGCCGGCAGTGGGGCTCGAACCCACGATCTGCCGATTACTGGATACTGGCCGCGCTTAAGCGACTGCAGCTATCGAGCTCGGTGAGCCTGGTGTGAAAAGGGCCAGTGTGGTCTGGAAATCTCTTGGCTTGAATGAGAAATCACACTTGATGATCGTTGAGGACTCTACGACTGCACGACAGTCTGGTCATCAATCGAGCGGCTTCCCCTCTAATGTGGAAGATTAACAATTAAATGTTTTAACCAGATAAGTGTTCACATTCATGCATCTCCAGAGAAGTTATCGAAGATATCACAACTCTACAGTGTCTCGCCCAGTCCCTGATGTAAGTCCTCTTTACCATATGTGGGATGGTCTTAGGTAGAAAAGTATATTTTTTTTGGCCAGTCCCTACTGTGGAACTATGGACCTTCACAGTTCAGTAAGCATGGCATGCAATTCCGCTGGGCCTTGAATCAGGTATTTAAGAAAGAAAGAAAGAAAGAAAGAAAGAAAGAAAGAAAGAAAGAAAGTCACTGGACTTCTTGTCTTACGTGAATACGACGCACTGGAACGAAGGACTCTGTTTCGAAAATCACACATGTAGTGACCGGGATTTAATCGTCCGGTTTCTTCGTTGAATAGATAAGGGCCCTAGCCTTCGGTTCTGAGTGTCCCGGGTTCGAATCCCAGGCTAGTTGGTGATTTTAATCGCGTCTGTTAATCACTCTGGCTCGTGGGCAGGGTGTTTGTCTCAGTACACACCTCTTCATATACACTCAACACACAACACTACAAACTACCAAGGAACATAAAATAATGTGCGCCAAGAAGGGCTTCTACCCGTAAAACAGAACAAGTCCACATGTGCGACACAGTTCGCACCTGCGATCCCACCAGGCGCGAGGGGGTAGGGGGTGAAGCGGTGGTGGACGAAGACGAAGACTGCCCAGTGTTTAACCATGGCCGTCTCGGTAGGAGGCAAGCAACGAAGTCCTTCATCTATCATTTTCTATGCCTGGAGGAATTCATAAATACATCACACCCTTATTGACATTTTACATTATGTGATCACAGAGGAACTGGAAAAATCGTCTTCCAGCTCCCATGCTACGCGTACAGGTTCATTTGGTAATGTACAGAATTTCCTCCAACTCCAGGAAACTGTAAACCGTAAATCACTAATACTGTCGGCATGTATCCAATCATTATTGCGACTCGAAGTGCCACATTGAGCTAACTTTTCCCCATTGTGGTTACAGATTTTACTCGTCAAGGATTACAGAAGAATACGTTAGGAAATTGCTATCTTCTTTAAGAGAAACTACTGCCTGACTGCCTGCCATAAAGCATGTGGATGATACTTGCTGGTTAAAGGGGCCTAACGTCTAGGTAATCGTCCCCAAAACATGTGCATGTGTGTAGTCTTTAAAATGTATTTTCCACCATTACAGTTCGTAATGTTGTGTTCAAAGGAAAGGATTGATATAATTGGATATTTTGCATTTTATTAATGGCAGTACTGTAGAAATCGTTAAATTTACATTTCCAATGAAGCTCTAGCCTGCAAGATGTGTGTATTCTCTAACCTCGTCGTCGCCCGCTGGCCCCGCGGTGCAGGGTTAGCGTGCCTGCCTCTTATCTGAAGGACCCTGGTTCGTTTCCCGGGCAGGTCAGGGATTTTTACCAGGATCTGAGGGCTGGTTCGAGGTCCAATCAGCCTACGTGATTACAATTGAGGAGCTATCTGATGGTGAGATGGCAGCCCCAGTGTAGAAAGCCAAGAATGACTACGGCCGAGGGGATTCATCGCGCTGACCACACGAAACCTCATAATCTGTAGGCCCTCCTGCTGAGCAGCGGTCGATTGGTAGGCCATGACCCTTCGGGGCTCTTGCGCCATGGGGAGTGGAGGGTACGTGGTCGCCCAACTTCCTGCTGTAGTTCCGACTTTGGCCGCTCGGATGCCACGCCCCAACTTTTGAAGTTACACCTATGGTTCATGGCGAGGTTACACGTCAGTCAAGTAAAATTAGTGGTGTGCGTTGTCATAACTAGCAGGGGTCGATGACCTAGATGTTTGGCCCCTTTAAACAACATCGTCGTGGTCATCACTAGCTGAATGTCACAAAGCAATATATATCTGACCAAGTAATTAGCTAAAGGAATGACATCACAAGGTATAGTTTCTTCGCTCACTGACAGGCAAGGCAGTCTGCACAAATCTACTTATTGATATGCAGTTTCCACATTGGAGTTGGAATTATACACTAAACGTCCCCGATCACTGCCTTTCTAAAGACATTGTCCTCGTCCTCCAAACTTTCCTAGTACGGTATTATCAGTGAATATTTTAACTTTATCCTTGAATACTTCTTCCAAAGGTGAAATTTTGTTCATGCTTACAATTATTATACAGTATACAGTACACTACAGCCAGCATTTTTCAGTGTGAGTATTATCTCCTAAGAGCTTTAATTGAGGTTGGCTTAGCGAGACATTAAAACTGGAGACTTGCAGTAGACCAGTCATGTACTGTATACATAATTTGAGAACAGATATGTATTTCTTGTGAAACAAGTCTCGTGAAAGGCAAACAATCAAATCATCCTTTATCTCTTAGCATCTCAGCTTATCTGTATTTTGTACTCCTTCTGATAACTATTGTGTTTGAATGCATTGTGAAGTTTCAATAAATCGAAGACCTGGAATATATCGGTTATTATTTTTCACCCATTTCAACGTGGTTACCTACAGATAATCGCATTAATATTCGATCAATCCATATTTCTTCAGTTAGGTATATTTTTCTGCCTGCTGTTATTTCTTGATGGATACAGTACTTTTGCATCCATCTCTTGGCACAGGCCAGAGTAATGTGTAGCTTCCACCGAAGTCCCAGTCAACATTCATGTATGTGACAATATGGAAGTTGCTGGGGTATGGGTAGTGCTGAGTAATGACATTCAGAGCATGACTAGTGCATCTGAGTGTTATGAAAGGTGCTGCTCATAGGGTCAGTCGTGCTGCAATAGTACTTTCTGACCCAGTGAGGAAAGCAATGGCAAACTACTTCACTCCTCATCTTGCCTAGTACGCCTCATTTTGGTGCTGCCATTGGTTTTTGGGGTTTCCTTATAACCGCATAACCTTTGGTGGTGCTATTTGAGGATCCAACCAGCCTCTGGGCGGATGACCTAACAGACACGGGTATATTTTAGTGCATGAATGTAATGTCGAACGGAATTTGAAGAGCAATATTTGACGTACAGTATCATTGGAATTTCTAAACAGAACCGATATGTTCCCAGAATCACTCTGATAATACGTTACAGGTGGTAGCATTGGAAATATTTATGTAGACTATACCTTTGTATTGCTAAGAGATTAAGATAAATATTTGGTGAAGAAGTAACAGCTCATTATCGTTATGATTTCGTAAAATTTCATATGTATTGAATACTCATGCACACTTAATTTACGAAGGTACGCATTTCAACGTCTATGCAATAACAGAACAAAGACAATAAAAATCTAGAATTTGGGAAAATGTACAAGAAAAGACGTCATATTTGTAGATAACTCTAATGCCTTATTACGTTGAATGTCAGAGTTCTTTAGAGATGGAGAGGAGATGGGAAAGAGGTTAAAGAGAAAACAACAATAATTTAAGAAAAATGCAGGGAAGCGGTGGATAAGAGAGGAAACTAATCAATACAATTGTCATGACTTAATAGCCAAGAACTTCATCGAGTCAGAGTCCCAACTCGGTTGAGAATTCGTAAAATAAAATGATTAAAATCACAAAATATGATTAAACATTGACAGAAATCAAAATGAGACGGAAAGAGGAGTGGGACCATATTCAGCCCGAAATAACGTCTAACATGCTCACTTTATATGATGAAACTAGCAAGGTGCCCGTGCTTCGCTATGGTATTATAATGAAATTTATAATTGAATGCTTAACGTTTTATATATAATCCGCCGAAATTCGCGATCTAACTCGTTTTCTGAGAGATTCCGCCAAAATTCGTGATCTGACTCGTTTTCTGAGAGATTACGGCAAAGTTCCTCCCACTTTTCAATCATTCTTTCCAGCAATCGATTTCGTACTTCCCGGGCTAGGTCCAGTTGGGTCCCTAAATCTTTGCCATCTTTTCCTATAAGCATTTTAATATGGATCAAGTCCGTGAGGAGATCTGGCGTGGTGACGTCTTGGGTGCCTTGGCGGTACTGAACCCGCGGCCGGACTGCAATCGTAGTCATTACCCGGCCAGAACCCGTTTCCAGCGCGGTCCGCACATTTTGACGACGGTCCAGAATATTATTATTATTATTATTATTATTATTGTAAGTGCACTACAATTATTTCATTCATCGAGTAAAACAAGTCCAAGCAAGCAAGGTACCTATTTTGTTTAATTTTAATGTGACTGTGAGGGCCATTTTCTGCTGTTTAACTTCAGTATCTAGTTCAAATGTGCTTCCATTTCCTCCATCAAATTTTGACACTCACTCGTTTAGTTTAAATGACAACCCGTCCGTTTAAACTAATGTCTTCCGAACCTCAGGTCTGCCGGCCCCGTGGTGTAGGTCTGCCCCTTACTCGGAGGCCCCGGGTTCGATTCCCGGCTAGGCTACGGATTTTTACCTGGATCTGAGGGCTGTTTCGAGGTCCACTCAGCCTACGTGATAACAATTAAGCAGCTATTGACAGTGAGATAGTGGCCCCGGTCTCGAGAGCCAAGAATAACGGCCGAGAGGATTCGTCGTGCTGGCCACAAGTCATCTCGTAATTTGCAGGCCTTCGAGCTGTGCAGCGGTCGCTTGGTAGGCCAAGGCCCTTCAAGGGTTGGTACGCCATGAGGTTTGGTTTGGAAGCTCAAGTTTCTGGCACTGTTGGCTACACTGAATGAATAGTCGAAGGCATAGTCAACTGGAATTGGCAAATCAGAGCCAAGCAATAAGATGACCGTCAATTTTGTTTTAATAGCAGCTGTTTGTAGATAATTAATACGATCGTATGTACCGGTACTAAATAAACAAAAAAAAAAAAAAAGAAATTCAACGGGTATTTATTAGCTTTACTGATAAAGCTAATGATAATTTGTTTACATCTGTGCCAAGTGTTGTGCAGTCTTATTTTACCCATTGTTTTCTTAAGTTTCTTTTATCGTAAACAAGTACAGTGGGTCTAATACGTGTTTGTTGCTAGTAATACCATTCCTTATGCAGCCAGTCCCTGTTATGAATGGTGTGAAAATATCGCAGACAGGCTACTGAAGACACTTAAGAACCCAGATAACGTTATATTACTGGTATGCTGACTATAGTTAAGATGAGACATTTTTAACTATTATTTATTTACCGAGCGAGTGGTTTGGGGCATGCAGCCGTCAGCTTGCATTCGGGAGATAGTGGGTTCGAATCCCACTGTCGGCTGCCCTGAAGATGGGTTTCCGTGGTTTCCCATTTTCACACCAGGTAAATGCTGGGCTGTACCTTAATTATGGCCACGGCCGCTTCCTTCCCACGCCTCGGCCTTTCCTATCCCATAGTCCCCATAAGACCTATCTGTGGCGGTGCGACGTAAAACAAATACTAAAAATAAAATAAAATGGTAATATTATAAGTAGAGACTGTTTGAGTATCTAACTCTACCATCACATAGTGTTAGTTTGTTTCAAGAAAGAAATTTCAGACCTAAAATTATGTAATATTCTTGGTGTCATGCGCCTAATTTACAATGATATGTACCGGCAATGCAATTTATTCTAAAGCCATTGTAACAGGATTGTAATTTAATAATATGAGTGCAATAAATTGCACTAATACAGTTAGGAAAACGAACAATCACGTAAAACCCGAACTTTACCCTAGCGTATTCTTCATTGGTAGCTGACATGTTGATATAATGTTGTAATAAATGTCCTAAGGCTGTAGAAACCTTTTTAACCATTTTGCATGTTGTGGACGCATAAATACCAAAGTGGTTAATGAAAAACTGCCTACAGCATAATATCTTAACTAGAAGCATTGCTTCTGACGAAGTAGCATTATTTCGTCCAGTAGGGAGCTTTATTTGATGTAAGACAATGTTTGTTGTTCGCCTATGAATTCTAAATCTATCAAAGAACTCCGTTTCATTCCATTTTTCAAAATGATCAGTTCTTGTTCGAATGGGTCTCACTTGCACATCAAAATCACCATTTTCTGTTTATTCAAAAATATAAATAAGTTCTTCCTTTTTCTGCCCTGTAATTTTACTACGTTTAGTATTTAAGTAAATAGTGTAGTACTGGTAGTCGAAAGTAATATCATGTCAAGAATGTTTAACTTATAAACAGAAGTTTAAACTTGATACATAGTTTAAACTAATGTGGAGAGAATGATTTGTTAGTTTAAACTCACACTTAAACTAGTTTAAAATGAACCTAAGTTTGAGTTCGTTTTATGAAAATGCTGATTATTATCCAGGAATATTGTAACATTCATGTATGTGCAACACAATCCTATCATTCCCTCTGTGAATGATACGACACATTGCCGGTGACAGAGTGCTTAGCGAAATTGAATACCTTCTGCGCTAAAAGCTGAGAAATTTAATTCGTTGCTTTGTCGATGGCCATTCAAGGACGCTTCAGTAAGAGATAGATTCTAGTCTCTAGATATACTGGCGTGTTGAAGGACTATTTCAAGACGAAATTCTGGTAATGTTGCGTCTCACAAACCCGATAGCAGTCGAAGGGACATAGTACGCATACTATTATGTCTTACATGTAGTTATACACTGTGGTTGAGGTGATTGGGATGGAAAATTATGTATAGCTATCCCTTCATGGGTCTGTCAGAGGAAAAACCGAGTCGATTGCAGTGTGTGACCATCCAAAATTGTATATTTAATGTCACGCACCAAGAAGACAGACTCCCAAATAAATTGAATGCAAAAATACATTTAAAGAAGTTGCGTTTGAAAGGTTTAGAAGATATAAGGAATTAAAATTTGATTTCAAATACTTTCAAAAAATGCTCAGAACTGGTCGACTCTCGCTACAGAGATTCTGGTGACACACTTAATGAGGGTTTTCCAGATATAGATACAGTCAATAGATTGCAAGACTGAGCCTCAGTTAGATCTGTCTGTCTGTCTGTCTTCATCCCGGAGGATAGCTGGACCCTCAAATAGCACCAACAAAGGTTACGAGATTATAGGGAAAACTCAAATGTAAAACCCGATGGTGACGCTATAATCAGGCGTACCAGGCATTAAAAGGAGTGAGGCAGTTTGCCATTGCTTTCCTCACTGGGCAGGAAAGTGCTATTGCAGCCCGACCAACCCTATGAGTGGCACCTTCCATAACATATTTGTGCTCTGAATGTCATTACTCGGCACCATTCATACCTCAGCAGCTTCAGTACGGTTCTGTATGAGTTGCGCCGAGTAAAAGTTGTGCGGAGTATAATTTGCGCCGTGGAGATTCCCCGCCGGGAGTAGAAGTGGTTTGACAGCTGTCTTAAGCATCTGCTACCTGCGCTGCACCGCAGGGGGTTATTTCCAAGTTCCAGGAATGTCTGTGAATATCTGTAGTACTGAGATTTTGAAATTAATATATAAAAAATATCATTCACTCTATCTTTTTTTTGCTAGTTGTTTTACGTCGCACCGACACAGATAGGTCTTACGGCGACGATGGGACAGGAAAGGGCTAGGAGTGGGAAGGAAACGGCCGTGGGCTTAATTAAGGTACAGCCCCAGCATTTGCCTGGTGTGAAGATGGGGAAACCACGGAAAACCATTTTCAGGGCTGCCGACAGTGAGGTTCGAACCTACTATCTCCCGTATACTGGATACTGGCCGCACTTAAGCGACTGCAGCTATCGAGCTCAGTATTCACTCTATCAATGTTGGTTTCTTGCATATTTAGAAAATCTGCATCGTATTTATATCAGTGGGTAAAATGTGTATAACTACGTAGTTTGACTTAATTTACAAACCAAGTGTGGAAACATGTAATCAGTCTTTCAGTCTTATGAAGAATATCCACATCCTGTTTGTAGCTAACTGATAGGGTCAGGAATAGAATGAATGAAGGATGAAATATCGCTAAAGGAAGAAAATACTGCCGAATGCGAGATCTGACGTGCTTTTGCGGACAAAGATTAATGGATGGCAAATGGAATGTAGCGAATTTGTTGAATAAAGAATGACCAGTGAAAACAGAAAAAAAAACTGTCTCATCCTACGTTTCCCCGACATGCACCCCTTATGAAGTGATAGGGCTCAAGAAGGAAATTGTGTGCCCTGGCGAGGCCTGTCGCATTCCCCTGGGTATGAAAGATTAATAAATGACAAATGAAATTGTTTCAAACAGTGATGCTGATATAAATATGAAGAAATCATAATATTTTGAACGCCAGCTTTGTCCAGCAAAAACGCTATCTAAAGTTATCGTAGATTTAACCCCCGGAGCAGTGATGGGAAGCCTACGTTCCATCAGCGTCATGAAGAAGCTTTTTAAATCTTAACAATAACTGAAATTTACAGTTTTACGTCGCAAATGTTCATTCTATCAGGGTTGTTTCATTATGTCTTATTGAGACGATCTCCGTTGAACTTAAAACAGCCGCTTAAGTATTACTTGAATGATTCGACATTATTTAACAAACCAAGTCTAGCAATACAGAAAGCGGCCATTCGGCCTTGTCATCCTTATGAAAACTAATGCCTATATACATGATTTAAATTTTCGGTAGGCCTATAACCTTGCCAGTGTCTTAAACCTAATATTTACATTGCATATTTACAAAGTAAGCACCGTTGAATGAACGGTTCAGTACTAAATGTCTAATCCATTTGGAGGATATTTGACATGTTTCTGATGAATTTCTTTACATTACCGCTTTCCAAGTAGACCTCCGTTGCTCTCAAGATCCTTCGGTCTAATTGCACGTAACTTCTTTTTCTTCTTTTGCCCTCAAGATGAAGTTCATTCCTGGCAATCTTAAAATTCGAGCTTTCTGCTTCGGATTTGAAACACAAAATGAGATCTTTACCTCGTGGGTGCGGTCTCCTTAGAATACTGTTAATTTTGTGGTGCCACCCTTCAACAGCATTTGTTCTGTGGCGTCTTCCGTGGCAGTTCCAGATTGCTTGTGGTACATTATGATTTTCAAGCAATTCTTCCACAAAATAGTCCAAAAACTGGACAAGTTTAGGATTCTGTGGCTTCCACATCTTCAGGCTTCAAGAAGCCAAGAGCCCCGCACTTCCGAATTGTCAGCCTCACTTCTTGACATTCTTTGTAGAGTTTTGTCAGTCCGATTTCCTGTACCTTTCTCCAAATACACTGGAGGAAATGAAAGAAACATCCTTGTATTTCAGCTAATGGAAATGACTGTTTCAAAGCACAAATGCTGGCAGACTCAAAATCATTGATCACCCTTTCGGGTTTCCAGTCGGGAATTCTCTCCTTCAACATTCCCAACATTTTATTGTATGTTTCTGCCCTTTTGTTAGGTAAAAGTGCGAATATAATTGGAGTGATATTCGTCTCCTCCTGTGTGCTGCCTAAATCCACGTGGATAGTGTATAGCTGCGCAAATTGCCTGCAACAGCTCTTGAAAGTGCCGTCCATGACGAAAGTCTTATTTTCTTTCATAATCACTTTCCTCTTTTCAGTACAAAAAATCATTATTCTTCCGTCGCCATCCACATAGTCAGCCAAAAGAAAAGAACTTCCATCAGACATTTTAAGAATGTTTTCGTCAAGGTATATATCATCCGAACGTTCTGGTTCCCTGAGGATTCCTTGCTCCTACCTTCGAAGTGAATACAACGTCGCTTTCATGGTCTCATACTGTGGCATTGCTGTGACCAGCTCGTACCCTCTATTCTGGAGAGGTTCCAATTCTTCTTTGAATATCTGAAAAGGAGACGTTAATTTTCAAAATTCAACTTTCACTAACATGTTATGTACACAATACATTATAAGTAACTATTGGTTGTTTCGATCTACTATAATCTGATATAATATTAAAGACAGATTACGTAAATAGCATAATTAGAATACGTTAGAAATAATCAACATTTACGTACCTGAGGAATTGAAGTGCTGGCATCTTCTCTGGCTCTTTTCTTGGCTTTTGAGACTGCAACGCGCACATCCACGGCAGCTTCGTTCGGAACACACACATGTTCTTTTACTGTGATTACTTGATCTTTTAGGCTCACTACTGCCCCCTTACAACATTTGGTTTTCTCGTGGATACATTGCCATACAATGGAATTATATTTATTTGTTCTTCGTTTTCGGTAGCAAAAACCTTCCAAAACTAAACTTGTTCTTCCCTTTGTGGTCTCGATGAACTCCATCGCTCGTTCTTCAAGTAAACGATGCACAACGAGATCCAGGTAAGAAATTACGAATAGTTTTATGCGTGCGTGACGAGGATTTGTGACGAAAACCCTGATAAGGGGTAAATAGGGAGTGGACACTGTCGCATTCTGAAACACTAAACTTCCCTGTGGAATTCCCAAACAAGACCTCTAGTTCCTAGAATGATTAAGAGACAGATAAAATACTGCATCCGTCCAGAAATGGCAAAAAGTAGACTCAGTTGAGTAATGATGGCGAATTACTTCAAGTTGCTCCTGTACGGAGTAAAATTATTACACAAACCCATTAAATGTGGGTGTGATTGGTAACGAGCGCACTCAGAACATCTCTTTATGAAGCTTGAATCAATAAATACCCGCCAAACATTTTCAAACTGAGCAGTGAAAAACTGAATGTTCTAAAGAGACGCCACATACGTTTGTAAGCATTAGAAGTCTATACTCAATTTTCTCCCAAATCCCTCACTCACGTCATGTGACACTACCTGACAAGAGTGATTACTGAACATTAATATATTAATTAAATTACAATTTATGGATATTATAGTTACTTCGGGGAAGTTATGAGTGGATCCGTTCCTTTATGGGCTTCAACTGATTTCTAATCCACGTAATAATATGGGTTGGCCCCTTAAAAGAGTAACAGTCATCTTTTTCGTACTACCTCTGCCACATATAAAATGATACCCGAGTCGCATACTGCCAGGACGACTAATGCCCAGTCAGGTGGTCTACAGGTAAGTCACGTGACCAGTGTGACGACAACCTCAGCCGGGTTACGTCGCGCATTCCTATCTACGAAATGTCACGGTAAAATTTGTCACAAATGGAACATAATAATTGCTTTTACACAGTCGAAGTGTAAAATCTGCGGTAAATTAAGAAATATTTTATTTTTGGAGAATATTATGTAAACCTACTTTACTACTTTACAAGTACTTTTGGTGCTACGCTCACAGTAACACACGTATGTCTTCTGTTTGTCTTACACTTTCAACAATTTCGTGCGTGATGTCTGTGTTCACTGAAGTTCTTTGCTTTCGTTTCATTGCTTCAGTTGTCAATGACATCATTTCCTGAATTGTATCGTGATATGCAAGTTTTAATAGACGACAAAAAGCTACGGCCAATGTACATAAGAAGAATTCTGTGGACTAGTGATTTATTGGTCCAGGGATCATGCTATATCATTTTTGTGGTACTTACGATATTTCTCTGTAATGTGCAGCACCAAGTTGTTGAATGCGTCCTTAGTTGTTATTCCGCAGAGTTCCAGCCACATCACTATAACATGGTCATTTGCCTCATTGAAGAACGAAATGACATCGTGAATGCTGTTAACCTCAATTTTGCTGTTTCAACTGGCCACTCTACTCATATGGACGAAGATAATGAGAATCCACAGGCATAGCACTCCCATTCCTCGGTGCTAGCCCTGGACCTCAAGAAATTAACAAAAGACGGCACCAGCAGCGGAATACGACATAAAGGAGGCCTGTCTACGGGCCTTAAGTATGTATTCATATTTCTCTAATAACTTCGGTATTTCTTAATTTGCCGCAGATTTTTCACTTTATTCAAGTAAAAGCAATTATGATGTTCCATTTGTGACAAATTTTACAGTGATATTTCGTAGATAGGAATGCGCGATGTAACCCCTCAAGCCGTATTGCGTGTCTTCCTTGACCAGATTTGCTGCCTTGCGTACCCCAAAGCTCCTCGGTTGACCACACTAGGCTGAGTGAACCCCTCAGTACCCTTGGACGAGGCAGGAATTGAATACTGGGTCTCTGGCCAAGATGCAAACACACTTCAGCTTTCTCCACGGCGCTAGCACGTCTACATTATATTAGTTTGTATTTAATTAATTAATTTATTTATTTATTTATTATATGTTTATTTATATATTTATTTTCTTGTCCCTTCTTACATATATAACCACAAATGATACTAAAATTTCTTCTTCTTCTACCGCTTTTCGACACGTGTGGGGTCGTTGGTGCGAACTGTGTCGCACATGTGGATTTGGCGCTGTTTTACGGCTGGATACCCTTCATGACGCCAACCCTACGTGGAGGGCTGTAATCGTGTTTCTGTGATGGTTGGCAGTGTGGTGTGTTGTCTGAACATGGAAAGGATAGTGTTAGGACAAACACAAATAGTCTCGAGCCAGAAGATTTAATCAGACGAGATTAAAATCCCCCTCGCCAGGAATCGAACCCGGGATCCTCTAAACAGAAGGCCTTAATGCTGACCGTTCAGCCAAGGCGTCGGAAAAATGTACTAATTGCATACAATAATATTTATAATTCCGGGTATATAACTGTACCTAGTTCAACTACACATTCCATAAAATAACACATAAAATCATTCAGTTTTTACCGAGCAAGTGGCCGCACGGTTTTGCGTTACTTAGCTGTCGGATTCCATTCGGGAGATAATGGGTTCGAACCCTATTGTAGGCAGACCTGAAGATGGTTTTCCGTGGTTTCGCATTTCACACCAGGACATTGCTGGGCCTGTGCCTTAATTAAGACCACGATTGCTTCCTTCCCACTCCTAGTCCTTTCCTATCCCATCTTCGCCATAAGACCTAAAGCAAATTGAAAATTTGAATTGATAAACATAACTCGGTTTCCAACGGGTAGTTTCGACATGTAATCTTTAAGTTTCGTAAATCAGTCGGCATCATGCATGACAGAGTTGGTCCGTGATTGTGAGAATTAGAACTCCACTTACTTTATATTGATTTCGCTATCAGGATTTGCAACATCTGGGTTCTTCGAAATTCATGTTAACGAGGTTTTACTAGAACAGGAAGGAAGTTTACTGTACTTGCTATCTGAACTTGATTAAAACTTTGAGTGGACCATATGTTGGCCTATCTCAGGTGAACCATAACTGTGTCAAAAGCGAGTTAGAAGATAAATTTGTAAACGATCGAACGTAGGGCATATGTTCATAGGAAAGTCTTGTGTTATTTTGGGGTGTACTTTAATAATAATAATAATAATAATAATAATGGCGTATGGCCTCCAGAGAGGCCTGGTGCAGGTCTTTTCCTAGTAGACGGCCTATAGGCGACCTGTATATCTGTGAGGATGGGGCCCTACCTAAGATGATTTCTAATGTTGAAGACATCACAAACGCCCAGCCCCGGAGCCAGACGAATTAGCCAGTTCAGGATAAAATCCCTGACCCGGCCGGCAATCGAACCCGGGACACCTCGGACCAAAGGCCAGCACGGTAACAATTTAGCCATGGAGTTGGATCTATCCATTTCCTGATTACTTCCCACATGTTTGGGAACAGCCTGTATTATTCGTTGTATTAAAATAGCTACAGTCCTCACATTTTCATATAAACGTGACGTCTAAACTAATGTAGCAAAATGTTACGATGTGGCTTCGAAAGATGTGAAAGGAGTTAGTGAGACGTAAAACCAATAATGTTCTTATTAAAATGTTACAAAGAGAAACGGGCAAAAACAAACGATAAATACGTGAGGAAATGTTACTTGATATCCTCAGGAGTAATGTGAAAATAAATATTGTGCATAGAGCAGAAAGCACTTCCAGAAATATTCATCACAACCGAGCGAGTTGGACGTGTGATTTGCGTTACGTGCCTATGAGCTTACTTTCGGGAGAAGGTGGGTCTGTACCCCACTGCCAGTAGCCTTGAAGATGGTTTACTGGTCCCATACACAGGAATCCTATTGAAACATGCATTGCCGCAGTTTTCTAGAACCCTGCAATGTTGCCACATTCGTTATCCATCACTTTCTGAGTCACTTTTGACGAAGTCCGTTCCATAATTACGAATACGCATATGCACTTAATCGGTTTGACCGAAAGCTGGTTGACGCGCAGTATCAGATCTGCGCCTGTAATAATAGATGGATATACTTTACACAGGCATGACCGCGCGGGTAAACGAGGCGATGGTGTGTCAGTATACTGCAGAGACGATATTAAGAGCAAAATAAACTGTTAATCACCTGACACCACCCCTCATACTGAATATTTTTTTCTCGAGGCGATTGTCAATCACCAAAAAGTATTAATAGTAGTAGTTTGTAAGCCACCTAAGGTAAGAAATATACATGCTCTTGAAGCAGATCTGCTGAAACTTACACCAGGTTACGAACAATAATAATAATAATAATAATAATAATAATAATAATAATAATAATAATAATAATAATAATAATAATAATAATAGTTTTACGTCCCACTAACGCATGTTTCTGTTTTTGGAGACGCACATCATAATCCTTCGTGATTTTAACATAAACTTCCTGACTCAGGCTAGTGACTGGAACCGAAGTAGACTGTTCGTCTTAGTGGACATGACCAACTTACCATTAGACGCAACTAATGACTAAGGCCCGCATATTTTGAGCGTTAGTGCATATACGGACATATTTTTCTCTGATGTGTGCTCGATTATCTAAGATTTCTGAACGAAATGAAAAATTTAATGAACTTTGTATGTTGTACATCCTTTGGCAAAATGAGAAGCCTTCCCTGATCAAGTAAAAAGCTTTCAGTGTCGCAATACTAGCAAGTAGACGGATAATGACGCTTTTCGCAACAGTTATTTCCTTCTTTCTGACATTACTCTTTCCTTCTTCTTACACTAGCCTCCCGAGATTTGCTTAAACAAGTGCGTTCATCTACTAACTTGCTCTTCGTCTGCTGCAGTGTTTCACCTGATTAAACTTTTTAAATGCCTGAATTGTTTGCCAGAAGATGGTCCGAGCAGTTAGTGCCAGTGTTCAAGTATTACCCATTTACGTCCATCGACGTAGAACGATCATTTTCAGCGTATAAATTAATTGGGACTGATAACACAAAGTTATTAACTCCTGAAAACATTGAAAAGCTGTTGAAACTTATGGACATGCATCATTTTACAAGGAATTAAACATGTTTATCAATTTAACACTTAGTTAAAGTTAAATATTACGTCTGGTAATTGTATTTTATTTTATTTTTAGTGCATATTTTCGTGCATATTTACAACATTTTTAGTGCATATGAGCAAGCATGTTTTCGGAGTTTTTAGTGCATATGAATCCGGGCCCTACTAATGACGTACACACACGTAACAGGTCAACCCACACTTTGACTACTTAGTGACAAATAATCCCCATTAGGCTATCAAACATTGACATATTTCTGTTTTCGGTATCTCTGCACACCATATCATTTATCTTATGCTACTCACGGCGGGTGTCGGAAGTATAAAGCAGCCATGAGAAATATAGACTTAGCTACAATATGACGCGTACGATTTACCTTGGGACGACATCGATTTAACTCATTATTAGGACACTTATGACACGCATACTCTATGGTTGAATAATGAGATAAATGCAGCAATGGCCCGACGTGATGCTTTTTTCCACCGGTACAGAGTAACAAAAGAGCAGGCGAATTTCGAGCAGTACTGTCTTTTACGGAATAAAACGGAACTACTAATGAGAAATACTGTATTTAAATTCAAAAGGACAGATTGGGGAAAATATTAATTTGTAAGACGAGGAGTATGTATGTATGTATGTATGTATGTATGTATGTATGTATGTATGTATGTATGTAAAGTCTTTAGCCCTAAGGCTGGTTGGATCCTCAACAGCTCTGCCATCAGCTGTCATAGATGGCCTAGGCATCACTGAAGAGGGAAAAGAGGAGTGAGGTAGTTTCCCGTTGCTTTCCTCACGGAGCCAGAAGTTGCTATTACATATCAGTCTGCCAAGCCCACTGAAATGCATGCACCAACCGAGCCTATGAGCAACATTTTCACACCATTCATAGCAGGGACTGGCTGCAGAAGGAATGGAATTTCTAGCATCGCTCATACCTCAGTCACTTTCATATTGTCAAAGCCAAGGATAAGGCAGAGACAGAGACGAGGAGTAAGGGATTGGAATAAATTATCAACGGAAATGTTCGATAAATTTCAAAGTTCGTTGAAAATATTTAAGGAAAAGCTAGGTAAACAATTATAAATAAATGTAATTATTAGGTAAACAATTGATAAGGAATTGCCACCTGGGCAACCGCCCTAAATGCAGATCATTGATGATGATTGATTGAATATATCACAAATTAAACTAAAAATCTCAACGCTGCTAATTTGTGGAGTTAATTGCGTTCAATATGCATAGGAAAAATTAAATAATCTCATATTTCAACAATATCGCTGGACACACTTAATTACCTCTTCATACTGGTAAACAAATAAAAGAAACTCGACTCCAGTCTGCAACCCTGTCACACGAAGAAGACAATTACTTGAATATCGAACAGAATTTTTCACTACCAGCTGTCGGTAGAAATGAAGTAAAACGAGTTTTAAATTCCTTTAAATCTCAAGCGACAGGAGCCGATTATAATCCAATAGGCTTTATTAAAAATGTTACCGGCGCGGTCTTCCCGATCATTAATCATATCTTCAATTATTGTATAAAGTCAGGAACCTTTTCGGCCATTTGTAAGGAAACTGTACTGACTCTTAGTATTCAAGAACGCCACATCACATTCTCCATCAGATTACCGCCCTATATCTACACTCTCTCCGCTTGCGAAAGCACGTGAACGACTAATAGACGAACAACTAACAGAATATCTCACAATTCGTTCACTGTTAGACCCTTTGCAATCTGGCTTCAAGAAGGGCCACAGCACGACGACAGCTCTTCTTCGGGTAACAGATGATATTAGGCTTGCTTTGGGAAAACGTCTGGTGACGGTACTCACGCTCCTTTATTTTAGCAGTGCATTTGATTCGGTCAACATACAACTCCTTTCAAAATTGCGCTCCCTTGGCGCCGATAGAAAAGCGCTCAATTTCTTAATATCCTACCTCACAAATCGTCGTCATTGTGTGTCGGTATACAGTGTTACTTCATATTATCAGAATATCCGGTGTCCTCCAATGATCAGTGCTGGGCTCTTTATTATCCAGCCTGTATATCAGTAATATTTCATCCCCACTTCTCCACTGTAAATACATCGCCAGGATGTGCACAGGCCAATAATAAGAGTTATTCATTACCTGAGAACAGTTAGCCACAGTTCTGAGGAAGTAACTAAGCCGCTAGCAGTGTTAATGTGCTCGAAAAAAAATATTCCTTTGAAACTTACTTTAATGCAGATGGAGAGTATAGTTCATCGGAAGAGATTGTGCTGTTTGAATGGAAATTCTGCAAGGTAACCTACAAAGTGGTCATTTTCCTTTTGAATGTTTTAATAGCGGTCTATCAGCGCAACTCTGTAATCCCTTTTTATTTAATTATCTCAAATTCGGGATCGCTAACTTTTAGTGGCTATTTTCCAAATGTGATATTATGTGGATAGATAGACTGAAATATTTGTCAGTTAATTAATTTCTTTGTCATAAAGAATCTTTGAAATGTGGGAAAATAGTCGTTTTTTTTTCGTTCCTGACCTACAGATCCGTATCATACAAATAAATGAAAACTTGGTTCTTACTGTTAGTGAGAAACGTGGTTCGAACTTTTATCCAAATTTTCTTAATGTTGAACGATACTTAACCAAAACAATTCTAATGTATTTCTCCACTTGTAAAGCTGTGGGTCTGTTTCTGAACTTGTTTTCAGATGCTTTCGTGATCGAGAAGGACGCCTCATATAGGTATTGCATGGATTTAGACATGGGCACTGTAACAGGACTGCGCAGAAGCATGGCCTTGGTTAACATAGTTCCCCACTCAGCGCGCGCCCAGTCTCTTCACATCAGTGAATATAATTCCTATAGTACTGCAAAACTAAATATCCACTTTGGAATATTCCACCCTGTGTTTTGCCTTCAAAACCAACGTAGCGCTTTAGCCCAGAGATTACACTTCCTTGTCTGTTCGTCATGCCTGTCGAATAAAGTTCTCAACGATGTAGAAGCTTAAATACACTCATGCCAGTAATCTACTTTCTAGTGCCCTTGAGTGCTCTTATTTTACCTCAGAACTGAGAATCTTTCGAGCCCTTATCAATATGGTGGTCACAGCAAGAGGACTTCGAAGTTGTTACTTATTTTCATTTTTAATAATAGGACACACCTGAAATGTTCATGGGCGATAAGTAAACCATAAAACTGTCAGCACTTCTATCCTTGTGCTCGTCCCTTCTACGACACCACCATTCTCCGTCCCCATGTCATTCTGCACAGAACAATGCTTACTTCTAATGGAATGGAATTCACAACTCTTTCACTCCAACTCAAACCAAAACAGAACTTTTTACCTTGAACTTAGGTCACATACTGCAGATTCTTAGCTTACTTGACAGCTAACTTTCAAGAGCTGTGATTTCACTTTCTGCTTCAGGGCTGTCCCCTTCAAAGTGTTGCGTGACACACATCGTATATTGAATGTCAGTGTACACAAAGTGTGACGTGATTAACTACACCAGGAGCCGTTTTGTTGAAATTTTGCTTTCTCAAACATTGTCTCTACCATTGTAAGGCTACAAAGAACCATAGCTTGTATTCCAAACAGGGAAAGTGTACGATGGCATTTCAGTTAAGATTATTTCAGTTTATTTCCTCGATAATGCTTGAACACAAGTCAACGTTTCTCTCAAGTCCTTTTTATTCATTGGTGTTGGCAATAGTGTTCATTACGTTTTCCCGTGATGGGTTTCGTACTAGCTAAATCCTGCAGAGAGTAAGTTCACTCAAACACTGCAGAACTCATCCTCTGCCCAATCACCCGACCGCATTAAGGCGGTAGATTACCATACGATCCAGTTCAGCAAGTATTTTTCAGATTTTTTTGTGTATACTTTCTGTTGGTGGAGTGATGATTAACGAATTTGGGAAACTCTTCCATATCTCTGGCACCACGTGAAGTAAGACTTATCCTTTCTAGTTCTAGCTGGAGCACACCTGAAAACGTGAGCTATCCCGTAACACGCCCTTCGAAAGGAATTACATTGTCCTTTAGTTCCGAAATGTTAAACAATCATTTTCAGAAAAAAAGATGGTCACTACAGTTGTATCGACCAGTTCTGATGCTTTTGAAGCTGAATCGAAAGTATGTATATTCCGAAGTCTGTTTGATTGTGAAACTATATTGTTTATCTTGTTTTATCACTGTATAAGCAGAAAACGGAATATACTTTTCAACAAATATTATCTCGCTCCTGATATTAGGGACGCTAAGTGTACATCATTCATATTTTACCACTAGCTCGCGGTTGATGCGGCTGATGGTCTGGCAACACTCCTCTGAACAAAGGATTAATTATGAAGTATCGTCACCATAAATCCTCATGTGTAAAAAAAATATGCCCTGAATGCATCTATGGTATTCCCTGCCTGTTGTAAGAGGTGACTAAACGGGTTGACCTTGGCGTGGACATGGATTCTGGCTTTGGAATTGTGAATTGGATCCCTGTGGGTCGGAGGGTTTGAATACATCCACAGGTAACCGTGATTGTCGTAGAAGGCGACTAAAGGGGTCATGTGGCCATCGGTCCCTTCTCGAGGGTTAGTCGTAGACCGATCAAACTTTAAGTACGTACTGCTTGGGGAAGGACCTCTTACGTGTACGACTACGCTCAAAAGTGCAGACGGTATCCACAACCCGTCGGGTGGGAACGCCATGTACCCTGCAGTAGTATCCGCCTGAAGACAGGTCCTCGCACAGCCGGATGCCTGTGCATAATTTTTCATGTTTTTTTTTCATTTCTTATCCCTATGTACTGTGGGATACATGCCTAATGTATGGTTTGAATATGGGACGTGTGGTGCTCAGTGCCTTATGTTGACTTGTTGTCCCGCAAAGCTTGGCATCGATTGAGTACCTCAGGGGAGCCTCCCTGGTTATCCGTACGTGCCACCTATTATCCGAAGACACACACTCTAAAAACAAATTCACTTTCTAAATATGATCAGCTCTTAGGGGAGCCTGAAGTGACCAGGTCAGCTAAGGACATCAGCCGGACCATCGGGGAAACCCAGCAGCCAAAAGTCTCCGTGGCAAGCAGTACTGGGATAGCTCTGAGGAGCAGGAGCAGAGTGACAGCCCGTTTTAGGCATTTTTTCAATTCGGACCCCGGGCAATACCTGCTATGCCAGAGTCTACTAAGTTCGTTGTTTTTTCCAGCAATATTTGTGAAGATCATTGTGCCTAAGGCGGCAGTTTGTTCCGTGAACAACGCCGAAAAGAGTAAAAGCCCGAAGGTGTGGATTACCCAGCCTTCGGCCACAAAAAATGGTGTGCCGGCGAAGGCAACTAAGCTGAAACAGAAGGGGAGAAGGCCAATCCTCCCTACTTCAAGAGGTCAGCGAAAGATTTTCGTAACAGTAAGCCGGCGGAGGCGGCGTCGTCGACCAGCGCTGGGAGGGTATGTGTCAGCGCCACAAGGAGCACCTACTGAAAAACTTGCGCGCTACCGTGGTAGGGTGATCCCCCGCCACCGAAAAGCATTCTGGGACCCTCTACCCTTCCAAACCTCGTCCGGTGACTTTGTGGGTTCATCCCCAACCTCAGATGCAGACGTTAGTGTTTAAGTAGTCTCTCGCCAATTATAAACTAAAGGGAAGTCCACACTGTAGCACTGTTATGGTGGAATTGTAATGGTTATAACAGGCATCTTACTGAGCTGTGCCACCTAATCAGCCAGTTTGCGGCGAGTACAGTGTGTGTTCAAGAAATTAGTCCCGGAGCAGATCATCATACGGTCTTGAGAAATTTCATACTATACCACACTATACTATGCCAATCGGCTTCCGGTGACGTTTGTCTCTTTCCTCGTTCTGATACCTTCAGTGGAGCGGTTCCTCTAAGAACTGAGCTGAAGGCAGTAGTGGTACGTGTTTCTTTGCCTGTCATTGACTACTGTTTGTAACGTATTTTGAATACCGGGGAACCAACGCACTTCACCCTAGCGTATGGATTCTTCTCTCGCATTGACGTTAGTCTGTGCAGCCGTGCGATCGTTCCCCTGCTTCGGTGGAATGTACCATTCTAACACGTGCCCATTGGCCAAAGTTCACATTACTAGATGATTTAACGATTCAAATAGCCGGGACGTAGACGATGATGCGACATATCACACAAGTTGCTGCCGAGGAGTCCATTCCATCTTTTTCTGGGACTCCTCGACGAAAACTCGTTTCTTGGTGGAGCGAAGAAATTGCGGGAGTTATAAGAGAGCAACATCGCGCTCATAAACGCTATCGAAGGTCTGTAGCTAACTTCGTAACATTTTAAAAACTCCGCGCTAGGGCGCGAGTTCTTATTGGATAGAGTAAGAAAGCTTCATGGGAAAGGTATGTGTCGTCCAGGACGCCACATAAGTCATCTCAAGTCTGGACTTAACTTCCAACGAATTTCGGTAGTACAAGGGCCATCCTTTGTACCGGGGATTTATATTGCAGGCAGTATCGTCACTGATCCATCCACGGTTGCTAATCATCTAGCAAGTCGCTTCAGAACTGCGTCTGGTTCCAGGAATTACCGTCTGATTTCCTTGCTCTGAAGCTGAAGGCAGAATGCAATCGTCTATGTTTTGCTACTCACGCTTCAGAAGATTATAACGTGCCCTTTACGGAGTGGGAACTCCGGAGCGCCTTATTTTACAAGGACAGGTCTCCTGGCCCAGATAACGTCCATAACCAGATGTTGAAACACCTCGCTGACTTTAGTCTGTGCTATCTTCTAGGGATGTTGAACAGAATCTGGTTAGAATGTGAGTTTCCGTTTCAGTGGCGGAAGGGGATAGTAATCCCTCTCCTCAAGTCTGAGCAAGCTGCCCGTTCCTGGCAGAAGTTCAGACGTGATCGGCGATGCTCAGATCGTAATGGTAGACTTCGTAAGGGATGCAGCGACGGGCCGATGACCTTCGATGTTAGGCCCCTTAAAACAACAAGCAAGCAGGATGCAGCGACAACAGATCCTGTCTGCTAATCGTCGGGATATGTACTGGTGGACACAGGCGTATCGCCAGGTGCCGTGGCATGTTTGTGGATGGTGCTCAGGGACGCCCGTAGCGTGCTTACAGCCTTTCGCACAATGAAACATCCTACATGCTGGTGGTCCGCTTAGGTCGACCCGAGCCTTCTGGACGCGTATGTGTACCCTCACGTTCCCACTGCGTCCAACAGCAGTGTAATCAGAAAGGTCCAAGTAGCAAGCAATGCACCGAAACATCCAACCTATCTCTCTTAGTCCGACGATTCGTGAATATTCTAACAGTAGTAACTATTCATGCATTCCCAACACTTGGTCGTCTTACTAAGAGATTTCCATGCATTCCGGCATATGGGAATGAGGGAGGGATTGGTACGCACAAGCAACCAACATTAAACTCAAATGGAACACGATTCAGCCTTTGACGATACCTTTGTTGTACTCGCACGAATCTTTCATGATGCGCATTTAAACAATGCCAGTGAGTTGGGTGACTACGCGTCTTTTTCGTGTTCTTTCAAGTATGCATTTTCTATTATCCAAAACATTGTGCTGTCGGTAATCAGTAATCACTAATCACATTTACCTCAGAAACGCGACGTAAATGATTTCGGAAGAAAACAGAGCTGTGGAAGGTACGTTAGATCTATGAAACTACCGAGAAGATTATGGATATGAGTTGTGTAGCTGCAAGTTTGCATTCGGGAGATTGTGAATTCGAACGCCTCCTAATCTGTCTTAGTACGACGTTCTACAGCTTGAAATAGACTGTCTTTGAATGGCGACCTTAATTTTAAGCAGAATGCTTAGAAGGAATCGGGCTGCTACTTAGTTAAAATACTATTCAGTAAAGCTTTCACATAATTGGGCCATTTTTCTGGAATTTTACCTGTGTGATTTGCTTACACTTCCCACTTTGGGTGATATGCGAGGTTAATGTTGACTGAACATTATCGTTTTCTTATTATACAGATTTTTGCTTTGTCACACCGACACAGATAGGTCTTGTGTCGACGATTTGATACGAAAGGGCTAGGAGTGGGAAGGAAGCGACCGTGGCCTTAATTAAGGTACGTCCCTAGCATTTGCCTGGTGTGAAGATGGGAAACTATGGTAAACCATCTTCAGGTCTGCCGACAGTGGGGTTTGAACCCACTATCGCATGAATGCAAGACCTGGCGAGTTGACTGTGCGGTTAGGGGCCCGCACCTGTGAGCTTGCATCTTGGAGATAGTGGGTTCGAACCACACTGTCAGCAGCCCTGAAAATGGTTTTCCGTGGTTTTCACACCAGGTAAATGCTGGCTGGGGCTTTTCCTTAATTAAGGCCACGGTCGCTTCCTTCCCGCTCCCAGGCCTTTCGTATCCCATCGTCGCAATAAGACATATCTGTGTCGGTGCGACGTAAAGCAAATTGTAAAAAAACAAAACAAAAAAAAACAAGATAAGAATGCAAGCTCACAGCTACGCGACCCTAACCGTAACGTAAACTCCGGCTCAGGCACACCTCTGCAGAGGTTCGGACCTGCCTTCGGGCAGAATACAACCGTACCTTACATTAACCTGTTTGTATTTAATACAGTGTTAATTCTTCAGATTTTGAGTTACACTAGAGAGCTAGAATTTTGCTCTGAAAAGAGTTCTTTAACGTGCTACGTGACACGGGTCCCTTGAATGCCAACAGAGTTTGCCAGAATTTGAGCCTGCAACCTCACAAACAACATGTTTGAGCCATATTTGATGTTTTTCTAAAATTATAGCATATCTTGAACGGGATTATTAATATTGTCTCGAGTTTTCGAGAAGTGCAGTACTATAGCTCATTTTGCCTGGTCAGGAGGAAAGCTACTCTTGGAAATATTGCGTTCTTCTATGTTGAAGAAGGGATTCTTGAGATATTGGATTCTTAATCTTCTTCTTTTTCTTATTTAATATAAAGTATTCAATCCCATGAATATCATAGATATTAATTTAAATACAACATCCCAGTATTTGGCATATTCGTGAATATCCTAAAAATACCATGTATTCCCAACAGACATTCGTCGTACTAAGAGATTTTCGCATTGGCACATCCACTATTGTAGTCGTTTTTTCGTCTATTGCTGTTCAGTGCTATTTTAACACATTGTTGGCGCACTTAGGTCATGAATTGGCTCGCCAATACTTCATACGTTGGGACATTTGAATACTGCAGGTTGTTGAATGCATGGGACATCAGTCCTATCTAGAACCGTGTATGTAAACTGCATTGTCACGTGCTTTAACGCCCAAAATATACCTGTCAGTCCTAATCAGAGCTTTATTTAGCCCTCCTCTCCAACAAAGAAATCCGCCAGGACCGGAACACAGGAACGGCACATGACTTGCAAAGTGTCAGGTTTTATTTCTCTCCCCCTCCCCTTCACCGTCTAAAGACACCGCTGATGTTGTAGGTACCCTGGACATACAATGCTTGGTTTAAATATCGAAGCAACCCTTAAGAAGTTTATTGAGAAAGAAAAAGAAAGGAAGATAGAAGTGAGTTTACGGGCACTAAGTATCACGTAAGCATTTTTTCATAGACATGATCATCTTTTAGGATTTTGCCGTGTCAAAGCAACAGACAAAGAAACTCGACACTTTTGAAGATCTAGGTTATTTTCCATAGCCCTTTTCCCCTCTGAAATCCAGTCCGTTGCGTTTCTGAGTTACAGTGATTGCTGCCTTCATACACCACGATTTTTCTTTACATGTTTCTTTGTCTATTTATGCGGATCATGAAAGTGTCAATCTTAAGATTATTTTCATCTTCGAAAAGGAGCATATGCTATATAGAAAGCTCCTACTTGTATAGATCCTTATATATACCATAGCGTAGTTGGTCAAACTCAGGGTTAAAGGTTCATGTCCTGAATCAGTCGATAGACTAATATCTGCACATTTACTTGCACTTGCGCTTTCTTGATTCATTTTATAGACTTGGAATATCGTGGGCAACAGCTCCATGTGCTCAGATCGTGTAAAAGAAATTCTGATAACTTGTGTGGTTGTTCGGCTCCATGGATGAGTCGAGGCCCTGATTTCGATTCCCTGTTGGGTAGTGGGATTTAATCGTAAACAGTTAATTCCCTTGGCTTGGGAAATGGGTGTTTGCTGTTTCTTACACTTCTGAAACTCTCACACACGCATGTTCACATACACGGGAGACGCCGCCCCCTTTCATCGGAAGATCTGCCTTGCTAGGACTCCATCCGATTGTAAGAGCCGCACGAAATTGTTACCTGCGCGGATGCGTCGTCTGTGGTAGGAATAGGAAGGTAGCAGTGATGGCTTGTGTATAGGTATCACCCTGGTATTCAACTTGAGCTGAAGAAGGAAATACCGAGCTCGATAGCTGCAGTCGCTTAAGTGCGGCCATTATCCAGTATTCGGGAGATAGTAGGTTCGAACCCCACTATCGGCAGCCCTGGAAATGGTTTTCCGTGGTTTTCCATTTTCACACCAGGCAAATGCGGGGGCTGTACCTTAATTAAGGCCACGGCCGCTTTCTTCCCACTCCTAGCCCTTCCCTGTCCCATCGTCGCCATAAGACCTATCTGTGTCGGTGCGACGTAAAGCAAGTAGCAAAAAAAAAAAGGAAAGTGTGGAAAACTGAAAATCTCCCGGGCGTTTGTCCTATTCTTCACGTGTATTTATTTCTGTGTTACTCGAAATTCAGTTACACGAATATCTCGATTTCTCGAAGCAAACATTTCCTCCCTTGACGCAAGAAATCTCGGCTGCGTGGTAATGACGAGAAGTTTCAACGTGAAGGGAGGAAAAGTTAACAGTAACAAGCAGAAGAGACTAACGGATATTTTTTTCCAAAGGTGTTAACCGAGGTATGTTTCTTGTTTCACTACTGTATCCTGTCTTCTAAAAAGTTACTATAATAAATGTTATAATTAATGTGATGCCGTAAAATAGTTTGTATAATTTTACATACTGTAATAATGTATTCAGTATTCACATATGGTTCAATTGTGTGCTGTACATGCTAAAAAACGGTATTCTCTATATCTCGGAGTTTCGATAACTCGAAATAAAATTTAGCTCCCGAGGTGATTCGAGATATCGGGGTTCCACTGTAGTATTGTTCGCAACAATAATAACGGCACTTGTAGAATGGCCGAGTTCGGGGTTGTAATATCCTAAGACCGACAGTAATATATCCCAATCCTTCAATCCAATGGTAACACCGGGAATGGTACCCGGGCAAACTGGACGAAAAATAAAAGCATACACACGTTCTTCTTTCTTTTTGCCACTTTTCCCACACCTAGTGGGATCGTGGTTACGAATTGCGGCGGACGTGTGGACTTGGGCCTGTTTTTCGGCCGGATGTCGTTCCTGATGCCAAACCTGTGGGAGGAATGTATACACTATTGCGTGTTTATGTGATGGTTGATAGTCGGTGTTTTAATGGTTTATGAAGAGGATTGTATGAGGACAAATACAACAACCTTGTCCCCGAGTCATAGGAATTAACCATACTTGGTTTTAATACATACACACATACAAGTGCACATGTTACCTCATTGAAAATGCAGAGTGTCGCCATTAATAAGCATGTGGAAATATTTTGCTAATAGCTCTAATAGTGGTCCTGATATGTTTATGATTAGAAGCTGGGCCGAGTGGTTTAAACGGTTGAGGCGATGGCGTTTTGACCCCAACTTGGCAGGTTCGATCCTGGCTCAGTCCGGTGGTATTTGAAGGTGCTCAAATACATCAGCCTCGTGTCGGTAGATTTACTGTTTGTTGTTACAATTTGTTTTACGTCGCACGACAGAAATAGGTCTTATGGCGATGATGGGATAGGATAGGCCTAGGAGTGGTGAGGAAGCCTCTGTGGCCTTACTTAAGGTACAGCCCCAGCATTTGCCGGGTGTGCAAATGGGAAGCTACGGAAAACGATTTTCAGGGCTGCCGATCTCCCGGACGCAAGCTACAGTTGCACGCCCCTAACAGCACGGCCAACTCGCCCGGTGGTAGATTTAATGGCACGTGAAAGAACTCCTGCGGAACTAAATTCCGGCCCCTCGGCGTCTCCGGAAATCGTAAAAATAATGGGACGTAAAGCCAATAACATTATTATCGTGTTTAGAAGAAAAATAAGCAATACATTCTTTAATTTCGGTCGAAAATTGTCCATGAGCTGGTAGCAGAAGTCAGCTGGCAGGTGGTGTCTTGGCAAACTCGGTTGATCATCTCGTCTTGGCAGAGCAAGGCCTATGAGACAGGAGGAGTAGTGGTACTAGGGGGGGGGGGGGGATAACGTCAGCACGTTGCCTTGCAGGCGGCTGCTACACGAGCAGTGCTAGTGGACTGCCCTTACCAACAGCCACGCTTTCCTATGCGCGCTTCATTTGCGGTGGAGATCTACGGGGGCTGAGTGTATCACCCTATATGCGTGTTACGTGTGTTCTGTTTCTGCGTAAAATATGGAATACCTGACTCTCACTCGGAGAAACTCTCAGTTTCAACGCAAGGTTTCGATTCGAATAGGTAAGAACATTCTTACTCATAATTAAAAACAGTCATATTTACGTTTTGATTAAAAGTTGCTTGTACCTGGCGTGAAGTAGCCCGTAGTGGGACAATAATTAAACTGCGCGCTTTGGTGAAGGAAAGCATTCCTAATGTCGCACACTTGTTGTTTTATAAAATCGGATTACAGCCAGTGATTTTATCACAGGTGGGGTCTCTGTAATAAGTCAGTACTTCTGTTCCCACCTGAGTCAGTGGTAATCTCGTTGTCGCGTGAGCACGATTAAGTGACTTAAATGTTTTGTTTGTTGCAACTCACTGGTATGTGGCACCAGATGTAAACATAGTTGAGGAAGAGAATGCTGTCGAAACTAACGTATGTGCTTGTCCTTGCGGTTTCAATTATACACGCCCTGTTTGAAAGATACTGCCATATTCAGCTTCTTTTGCCTCATGCATCCATACGTACAGTAGACGAACGTATTACATATATCCCCCATCACAGCAGTGCACAGACGTACCTTGGGGGTATCGAAATTCCAAGTGGGCTTTGGTAGTTTTTGTGAACGTGACTTTTCTACATCTATCCACCTATCTAGGTGTTATTTCTGGTCCAGGAAAATCTTCCCCAGCCCTTTTTAATTCCAGCGCAGCAATTGGCTTCTCACCAAGACGACCTCGGTTCGAATTCCGGTCAATGCATGTGGGATTTTTGAAATGAAAACTTACGTCCCTGTGGTTCGCGTTCCACGTAAATCTATATATCCCATGGCTACGCCCACTATATCAGCGGTCACGTAAAACTACAAGCTTGTTTAAAACAAAACACATTTACACGCTTAATTCAGTTCATTTGAACGTCCGAGGAACCAGGCAGGATTCACACATGCAGTAAATACATAGAGCTAATGATCATATTGCTATTTTTTCCAAACTTCTTTTTATTTGAGTTTGTTGCGGTTAACGTTTGTGATCAAGTAGTTCGTAGATTGTAAGTACCCTTTATTTACTCTATATGAATGTTCGGTACCAATTACTTACCTGCTTCTGTAATCTTGGTCGGGGATCGGGATCATTATGCGTTTTGCTGATGCCTTCGGCTCCTTCATAAGAGGTAAACAGAGAGGATTGCAGTGCAGTCGTCACTCGTGTCCGCTTAGCCCGCTGTCACACAGGGCATCGAACGATCAAGAGCGACCAACTGGCATCGAGTACTAACGACTAAATTCATTTACCTTGTCACACTGCTCATCGATCGAGAGGGATCGACTGCACGGAAACAGCTGATACTCCCGCCCAGTACCGTACAGGCTACAGATGTATTCATATTCACGAGAGAAAAAGAATGTGTTGTGAAAGCGATAATTCGGGTGGAAATATGATTCTAACCTATGAATATATTAGGAGAAAGGAAAGAACCAGACGATCGCAGTGGACAAGGTAAAGAGCCATGGAGAATTCCACCAAAGTGTGCCTTCGTTGCGGAATGACGAAGAAAAATTCAGGAACTAGTACCGAATGCCCATCAATAATTACGGTATAAGGAATTAGAGGAAAAAATGAAGTCAATAATAAACATCAGGCAAACAAATTACAGGAAAAGTATAAGTTCTGAGGAAAGGCTGACACTATCGTTAAATTCAATATTCACAACGATTTTTTTAGGTTTAAAGTCAAAAGTGATGTTCACCTTCGAAACAACTACTGTATGTCCGTGGCAAAATATATCAAATAAAAGATTAGTGGCATTCTGCAGGATTCTAATAAAGTATTGATAAAAAGGACTGAAAACTGTTATGTACATCAATTTGAATTCATAATTTGAAGGTGCTACCATCAACAGTGGAAATATATTTATTTAGGCCTACAGGTTTCTGGACATCGGTGACTCATACAGATTTAGGATTGCTCACAATACATCAGTGGATTTGTTCCTATTATATATGATGCCATTCATAGAGCACTACAGCCAGAATTCTTGACAGGGTGAAAATTCCAACAAAAGCCTCACAAAAGTGGCTCATTGTATTTCAAATATTAAGACTAATACCATTTATGCTTATTTGTTTTAACGATGCTGGATCCTGGGGCATAATTACTGTCTTTTCAAATGATATTTTGAGGTGTTTATTAGATGGAGGTTAACAGCTTTTTTTTTTTTTCATACCACTTGGTGAGATCCCACCTACCAAAATAATAGACATATCAAGAAATGCTCCCAGTCAAAATTTACATTACCTAATGTAGAAATAGTGTGTCAAGTTTCATTACAATCCTGTAAATAATTTTGAAAGAAAGAAAAATGCACATATGCTCTGAATATTGTGAAAATGATAAAAGCAATGGAGTTCCTTACACTGTTTCTCTCCCTCATGATCCTCTGCAAATCTCTTGTCGCCTCTCCTCTTCTTTGTTATTGTGCCATGTTCAGAATAGTATCATATTGCTTTCATGACAAGCATGTTGCTGAATTTCTGTAGGTCTACTGTGTTTTGTGCAAAGAATCCAGGTCCATATCCAAACTTTGCAAGAATGACAATCCTGTCTTAATTTATATCATTGAAGACTACAGCAGCTTTGAAAGCAGCTAATTTTACCAAATGGCTGTGAAGAAAGGTTGTCTATGGACATCTCTTCCAAAGTAAATTCTCTTTAGGATTCTGTGTATTCACATATGTGTACATTTCTTGAGGAGTTCAGGTGAGGCTAGTGCTCTGTACACTAGCTTAATAACTATAGGAAAAGCTTCTGGAATATTGTTCTAATAAGTACGTTGGCAGTGTAATAGACTGATACTTGTCAAAACTACATGTAAATTACACACAAGGTCTTGTTTATTACCCTCATCACTAAGCATAAAGGACTGTCTCCCCAAACTTTGCACTGGCAAGCTGATCTAATTGCTCAATTGGCAATAATAAGCCAATTAATATAAATCCTGCACTTCCATCCAAGTTACTGGTAAACTCCTTGGTACAGAGTAACAACTTTTTCCACAAAGGTCTGGTAGGACTCTCTTTCTTACCTCAATGTTGATTTTGCCTTTCTGTGTATTGTTCATATGTAACTTCTTTACTGATATGAACATGACCAAGCCTATCTATCCATCCTGAAATACTTTCCTTATGAATCAGTTCAAGGAAAATGAAAACTTTGCCTTCAATTTCACCAAAAATGAGAACCAACCACTGCAAAAAATAATAGGTGCTAATAACAAGCACCTTGCCTTCTATTTTTAGAAGTGAAGAGTATGCCTTTCTAACAACTAAATAGACTACTATTGCCATCTACAGTAAAATGTTATTTAGGCCTCAGGTGGTAAATGATTTCATTTTGCTATATCTTACATTGCCTGTCAAAACTGTTTGTAAATACCAATTATATAAATGAATGTTTGACAGAGTAGGGTGTATGGGCCTTGTAAGATCTTGGATTGACTTACAGGGTAATTAATCTACTCAACCTTTTATTACAAGCATGTAACTGTCATATGAATATATTTTTTATAAATAATGTACATATTCTGCCATCATATCCCCTTAATATCACATCACACAAAATACAGTTTTTTATGTTGTAGATTAAAATCTACAAAACTTTGGTGGAAACATCTGTCAAAATAGTTACAAATGAATTTTTCATCTTTGTTTTTCATTGTTTATATGGATCTACAGCACAAGAAATAAAATAATCAGTCTACCTTGATGCCCTCTGTAGGCCTATATGTTATTAATAAATTATAAGTACAGTAACAGACATGAAAGTAGTGATCGCTGGTGCAGACAGGTACAATGGCAGGAGAGTACTTGGAATGAGGAGATAAAGGCTACCTAAGTTACAAAGTTATAAGGTGGCAGGGAGGGATTCTGTCAGGTATAACTGTAGTAAGAATTTTGTCCTATGCAAACAACTTGGTCTATTGAAACTGTGCAATCTAATATTAATGGATCTACAGCACAAGAAATAAAATAAGCAGTCTACCTTGATGCCCTCTGTAGGCCTATATGTTATTAATAAATTATAAGTACGGTAACAGACATGAAAGTAGTGATTGCTGGTGCAGACAGGTACTATGGCAGGAGAGTACTTGGAATGAGGAGATAAAATAGAACTGAATGTCAGGTTGAGAATACAAAACTGGAACAGGTAGATAATTTCAAATAGGTATTTAGGATGTGTATTCTCGCAGGATGGCAGTATAGCAAGCAACATTGAACACAGATGCATTAAACCCAATGCAATGAGCTTGCAGTTGTGATCAACAGTATTCTGTAAGAAGGCAGTCAGCTCCTGGACAAAACTACTAATGTCTTTACACTGGTCTGGTTTCAGACCACCTGTGCTGTACAAACCTAGTGCAATGAGTTTGCAGTTGCGATCAACAGTATACCGTAAGAAGGAAGTCTCAATACGCTGGTCTGGTTTCAGACCACCTGTGCTGTACAAACCTAGTGCAATGAGTTTCCAGTTGTGATCAACAGTATACCGTAAGAAGGAAGTCAGCTCTTGGACAGAACTATCAATACGCTGGTCTGGTTTCAGACCACCTGTGCTTTACAACTGCTTACTACATACACACAGAAAGGACCTACTACATGTATTTCAAAAACTCCTTTCCTTGTAAACCATACCTGTTCTACCACATAAAATATACAAATTAAGATGTTGTAATAATGCTAATAATTAATAAAAATTGGAGTTAAGGTTCTTTCCCATCAGGTCCTAATACACATAACTCACTGAGTATTCCAATAAATATTGATAGATAAGTATAACAAAAAATGATTTAATTTAAAAAGTAGAACATTTCTCAAGAACATAAATTTTATTAGATTCTTTCTTGGTCTAACACTGTATACAACAGTTTCTGAATTTTAACTTTGAAAACCCTTCAACCTAGTTCACTCATTCTTTCCATGTCATCATGAAGACACTAAAAATAACATTGATTATATTTTCTTTTCAGTTTTCAGTATCTTTTCTAAATATTCACTTAACACATCACTGTCACATTTCTGATTCTTTTATTTTTAACTGCTGGCAAAGCTGTTTGTAGAAGCAGAAACCACTGGACTGGAAGTTGAAGTCCCTTCAGTAATTTCTGAACTGTAGGAGTTAAACCCCTCCAACACAAATTATTTCTGCTTCCTCCTCCTATATTTCAGCTTGGTGAAAAGGCTCTCATACACCAGGTGCCACTTCCATAGATGTGTTTGTTATAGAACTGAAAAAAATAAACAACATATTAATGCAATTCTTCTAAATTGGAGCTACATTTTAGTCTGGACACAAGCCTTCTGTTTAAGAAATTGTTACTTTCAATAATTATTTTAGTAAGATGATTGCTAGGTTAGATTATATTATATTACTTTCAGTTATATCTGATAAATTAATGAACAGATGGGTGGAACTTATGGCCTACAGACTGAATCTTCCCCTCACTCTTTCACAACTAGAACACTGGTCTGTAATGTAGGCCTACTTTTAAAAATAAATATTACAGAACTGTACCTTCTTCCAGAAAGTTGAGGGCATTGAAGTAGACCCATTTTATGTTTTCTGTACAGCAGAACCTGGGAGGAGAGGGAGGATGTTATCTCTCCAAGTTCGATATCCAGCCCTCAGAATTTGCCATGTTCTGGCAACTTTTTCCTGAAACAATGAATCAGAATATTGTGACAAAGAAAATATACATGTAGTAGGCCTACTTATGGCATAGGCCTACACTTATTTGTCATTAAAGCAAACAATGGTATTCATTTCATTAGGTACGAGATGGAGGTTAGGAAAGCACTGCTTATGTTTTCCAAACATTTCTTCAATTAAGTTACAAGAATGATAATTACTACTTCTCCTAGTGTAACTCATTTTACCACTCTATTCCGTATAATATACTTTATCAATAAATAATCTAAGATAACACTATTCATAAGATAATCGTAATAAATCTAATAATTACTTACCAGTTTTTGTCCCAATTCTCCACACTATAGAATGCCATACAAAATTCACGGTCTCCCTATTACTATATCCAGGGAGTCTAGGATTATACACCACTTTGTTTTCATACACTAAGCAAATTAATGTTTCGATTTCATCAACAGATGACTATGTTGCGTCCGCCATTATCGAACGACTGCGACTGAAAAACGGACACGTTTGTTTTTACAAACCAGTCGATCTTCATCGCTCGTAGTTGATCGCTGACGATCGATGCTGTGTGACTGGTGCCACTGCCCTCTGTAGGTTTGTTTTCTTAGTCGGTCGATCGCAGTCGTTCGATCGAGCCTGTGTGACAGCCCCCTTAGAATCTGGCAGTCTGCCCTGGGACTTCCTTTAAGCCAGCTGACCAGTGGTCTTTCGCCGTGAAAGTGTCACGTACTGCCGCGGACAACAATAGGGAGATACTAGTTTTGTTGTCTCTATAGCTTACACCAACCCCTTTCAAAGAAAAGGAACGTATTGATGACATACGTAGCGGACTCCAATTCAGGTTAATATGAGCAAATGACGTGGTGTGCGGTCTGCGGGAAGATTACATAAACGAGCGAGGTGGCTGTCTGGTACAAGTCGTGAAACTGTAAGATAACATTCTGAGGATTGTGGATTCGAATCCCACCGCAGACAGCTCGGAAGATGGTTTTCCATTTTCACGCAAGGCCATTGTCTGGGCTAGACGTTAAATAAACCCAGTCCTAGCCGGCCCCTTTCCCACCGTTGCGTGTTAGTGAGATGATAAACAGATAGCAAAAAAAAAAAAAAAAAAAAAAAAAAAAAAAAAAAAAAAAAGCAAAACGTTCGGTGTAATCGTCTAGTGTTTTATAAGACTGAGAAACCGTATTTCTATGACCGTCGATAAACTAGGGTTGATAGTACCAAAATTGTACGAGGCATTTTCGTACTGACAGCTGCGACCTCGGTCTCGTCGTGGAAGCAGTATACTATATCAAAATAGGATTCACTGAAAGAAAATTACTTTATGTGTAGGTATCGTGTACTTTGATTACTTTCTCCTAATATTATAAGTTGAAGTAATAACAGTGGTTTAATATTCTGAATTTTTGACCCATTGACGTTTCTTTTGATGAAATCATTCTGATTATTGGAAAGAACATTCTAACATTCAGTTGTTTAATTTTTTAAAGTGAATGTGCTTGCTTTTTTAAATGCCATCTGTGGCGGACAATCATTGGGCAACCATGCCGTTGCGACTGCTATCCGACGTGACTTATTATCACGTCAGCTGTGATTCTGATTCTGTAAGAAAGCTGGTATTACCTCTCACCTTAGTGGTACAGGCATTGATATGGAAACACTGTACAGTACATAAAGCCCGGTGGTGTTGCCATTGTTATCTGAAGAGAGGAGTAGGAGCTTGCTGTAGGGCTCCTAGTACGTTGTCACTTGTAATGGGCGATCTTCGAAAGAGGTGGATTTTCATTGAAGTCATATAGAAAACTGCGGAACCACTTCAGATCTTCCGTCTGTAAAACAGAACTTCCTAGTTTTCTTAAGACCACTTTACACTCTTCCAAATCTGTTTTAGTACCTGTGAAAAATGTACTTTACCCTAGATCTTTTCATCGGGAAAATTTATTTCGTAGACTGCTACTAACTTTCAATTGATTCCCCCTTTGAATTTGGACGTGTTAGATAGTAACTTTCAGCTTGCATTTTACATAGTTTTGCACGGCTATTGGTATGCTTTATTAACCTGCTTAGTATAAGTCCTGACTACTACTACTACTACTACTACTACTACTACTACTACTACTACTACTACTACTCCTCCTCCTAGTTTTTCGTCCCACTAACTGCTTTTACTGTTTCTGGAGACGCAAGGACAGTTTAGCACGTTTCTCTACAGTTGTAGAATTCTTATGCAATTTCTGAAGTGTATATACATTGTTCACATGAGTATGTCATGTAATTGATGTTATCATACAAAATAACTATTATTTCATTAATCACATTAAAAACCAGTGACCCATAGAGCCCATTACGAGCGTTGAGTATACTATGTCGACGGCTGGAGTTTCCATTGTTGTTTGCAGATTACTTTTTCCTGCTTGTCATTTCTCTTTAAATTCCACGGTATTCAAGGAGACGTCTATTGTGGAATTATCGTACCCCAGTGTTTCTCTGTTTGTTATAATACATCATTACTTTGACAAACGTATTAAATTATTGAATTTGTCAGTGATCATTTAACGTACATATGGAGAGAATGTTGGAATGATATTTGGTTTGTTTAGCAGACAATGGTGCTCTCAATTCCATGATAAATATATATTTTTAGATATATTTTAAGGCAATAAACTAATAGTTGCAGTATATTTACATTATTTTTCAGACGAAATAGCGTGATTTGGCGGGTAATTTTTCTGAATGGTTGAAGTTGTAATGAAAATCCACAGCCTGTTTCCAGTCATTTGACCGGGTCAGGGAGGATAGGATTTGTGCCGGCTGCCGAGGCCTGTCTCACTCCTCTGGGGCAATGATTAATGGATGGCAGATGAAATGATATTGGAGAATGTTGCTGGAATAAAATATGGCAGGGAGAACCGGAGTATCCGGAGAAAAACCTGTCCCGCCTCCGCTTTGTCCAGCAAAAATCTCACATGAAGTTACCGGGATTTGAACCACGGAACCCAGCGGTGGGAGGCCGGTGCGCCGCCACCTGAGCCACGGAGACTCTTGTTGAAGTCGTAATGTGATACTAATATTATCATGTGATATGGTAATCAAGCATATTTACTACGGTCACATTTCTTCACTCTCGCTTACCGATAGTGCCAAACTATTTAAAATTTCAACAAGGAACGAGGGCAAATGCGGGCCAGCCTAAAACCACAACAGAAATAACCAGGATCGCACCAAGAGTCTTCAAAATTCTCAATTTCTTGCAATTAGCCGGGTTAGCCATAACGTTTATTTAACATTAGCAACAATCATATGCTGTGTAAACGCTCACGAGGAACCTGTCCACTTCGAGGTTGGAAAAGCACAATTGTGTTGATATTGAAATCTCCACGCGTATGAGCAATATTCTCTGACCTTGCCCAGAGGAAAATTACGGGAAATTTGCGTTGAAATGTGAAAAAAAAAAAAAAAAAATACTTCTGAGTAGAAAGATGTTATATGCGAGATATAAGTTGTATTTCATAAAGGGGTCTTCAGAGGCACAAAATTATGGGCACATACTTTCAGCATACATCATAAACAGCAAATGAAGAACAGGTCACTACACTGATTATAACAGTTCATTCTATGTAAATCAGAAGCGAATCCTTTAGGTGTGATTATAAACCATTCGGGACGATTATATTTGTGCAGCATGGTGCTCCAGTGTGGCTGCACGTATGATCATTCTAAAGGAGTTCGGTTTTGACTTAGATCACGCATGTCAAACGTCCGCCCGTGCTAGAAATATCTGTGCACACGAGCGAAACTCTCTGCCCACCTTACGATTTGTACTTCCCCACGTTGCTGACTCAGGGCTGTGCATGCCTTCCGACGACAGGCTTCTGTTATACCTGTTCTCTTCTACTAGTGGTTGAAACGTGTCGAGTGGAAGCATAGGGGGTAAACTGAACACCTCTTCCAAATACGAGGAATGGTTATTCCTTTTCTTTAAGACCCCCTGTGGGTGGCGGACGCAGACGAAGAATACACCCACGATACCCCCTGCCTGTCGTAAGAGGTGACTTGAAGGAGCGACCAAGGGATGATCAACTTAGAACCATGAAACTACTTGTGATCAGTACCACCACGCGGGCAACACCGTGGGTCGCCTTTACTTGCGCGTAGTACCACTATGTTAGGTACCAAATAGGTTTGTGATCAGTAGCAACAGAGTGCGTTGCCGGCTTCTACAGTACCTGTGATTAGTACCACTTTAGGAGCGACACCATGATTCTGGCTTGGCTATGATTAGTACCCACTATATGAGGAACTCCACGGGATAGTACGGGTCCCTGTGGTTAGTACACGTATGTGATGAACACCATAGGCTTGCGTTGTCTGTAAATGGCGCCGCAATGTGAGAAACACCATAGGTCTGTATTCCATGTGCGAATTTCATTACCTATGAGTAGTACCATACTGTGGGGAATGCCACGGGCTTACGCTAATTTTGATTAGTACCACAACATGATAAATGCCACAGTTCTACTGTCCTAGCGATAAGTACCATTATGATAGGCCGATGACTTGGATTTTGGACCCCTTCAGACTAAAAGAATCATCGAGTCAGTATTATGCTATAGACGCAGTCCCTTGGTCAGTTATACTATTGTTTCACGTCAGTTTCTGTGAATGTGGGATATTGTGGGTCGGATCCACTGATTGTTTTAAATTCATGTCCGTCCATTCATTCTTCGTCCTCACGTTTTGAATTCTGGCCAGTGGAGGATTTTGGACTTTGAATTTGTCATTCCATTTCGTCTCATTTCGTACCATTAGGGGCCGATGACCTAGATGTTATGCTCCTTTAAACAACCACCATCATCAACCTTTTCTTAATCCGTGATCATGAAGTACGGCGCTTGCAATAAATAAATAAATAAATAATCATATGTAAGAAATTTAATATACGAAGGCACTCTCGTGACTATAAGGGCATCACAGGAGAGCGTTACTAGCAGAGTTATCTAGTGGTGTTCAATCTGCATGTCAAAAATTTAGTATTTGGAGTTATTACGAGTTAAACGATGCGGTATACTGCAAATAGCTTACATATAATATATCTGATTTCATGATTTCTTAGGGCGAGAATCCTGGAGACAACATCCTGAGGGCTGGACATAAACTTGCCCGTAGAATTTTCAGTGACCGCAGTGTAAATTTTGTCTCCTCCTGAAAGTAATAAATAAAAATCAGTAAGTCTGTTACGAAACACAGTAGCTGTAAGAATCGATGCGTGTCGTCTCAAAACTCACGAGTCTCAAAACTCACTAGTCCCAAAACTCACGAATTCCAGGAAGAGGATTAGTAAGAACAGGTTTCTCTATCTGGGCCAGTCTCAAAACTCACGAGCAGGGTCAGTTCTTCCTTGAATGGATAAATGTCCACCCTATTAGTGATGGGATAATGGAATACATTTAATAATCGAATAACTTCCATCCGATTATTTAAATAATCGAATGAATAATCAGTTTAAATAATCGAATGAGTTTCAAATATCATTCAGTTATTCCGCGCAGAATAATCGGATGCGTCATGAATAATACTTTTCGGTTTAAGTGTGTCGGGTAGGTGATCTATTGAAATTAGCGAATAGATGAACTCTTACGATAAATAGAAATACGCTTTTTTTCCAAGTGAATCTCCAAGTATTGAAACTAAATGAGTGAATTAACTGTCTTGATCTTAAATATTTCTAAATGAAATTCCTCATTCAAGTAATTGCCGCCTTCTGGCCGCATAATGGAACTAAGTCGCAGTACTATCAACTGACAGTTTCTTTTAACTTGCAGCGGGCAATACTGTATACCTACAGTACTTTAATATTGTGTCGTCCGGCTGCATGCATAAATGGTTAGCATGCTGGCCTTTGGTCCATGGGCTCAAGGGGGTTCCGAGTTCGGTTTCTGGTTGGGTCAGACATTTTAACTTTCACTAGTTAATTCCTATGGCTCGGGGACTGGGTGTTCGTGCCGCCTTCAGCATTAGACTTTATTTTAGGAAGGGCCTCATCCTCACAGACGTGCAGGTCGCCTGTACGGCGTCAACTCTAAACAACCGAACCAGACCTCCCGGTGAAAGGTAAAAAAAATCAGCTTTAAGACAACAGCAAAATATTTTAATAATAATAATAATAATAATAATAATAATAATACACATCGGTTTCTTTAATTCACCACGGGATGGCAGAATAACTTCCACAGTATACCCCGCCTGTCGTAGGAGAAGCGTGAGTCACCGCGCACCTCATCCCTCCTGCGGTCATCGCAAGCACCTGCTGTCCAGAGTCGTGAATTTTGAGACTCATTAGAATGTTTACTTTAACAACCAGTTTGTAGTCGTGAGTTTTGATACTATTTGTAACTAATTTTAGCCCGTGAGTTTTGAAACTCGTGAGTTTTGAGACATAACCAATCGATGAGCTTGCAAAAGAGAAAGTGCAGATATTGTGGACGTTGTGCACCTGGTTATTTTTGTTCGTGGAGTAGGCAGTCCACTACAAGTATCCGAAAAGAGTTCGTAGACTTCATCCTTTTGAAGACGGTTACAACCGCACTAGACCTATTTACCGGGCTGAGTAGCTAGGAGGGTAGAGCGCTTGCTTTCTGAGCCCAACTTGGCAGGTTCCAACCTGGCTGAGTCTGGTGGTATTAGAAGGTGTTCAAATACGTCAGCCTCGTGTAAGTAGACTTACTGGCACGTAATAGAACTCGTGTGGGACAAAATTTGGGCACCTCGGCGCCTCCGAAAACCGTAAAATTAGTTAGTGAGACGTAAGCACATTATTATTATTATTATTATTATTATTATTATTATTATTATTATTATTATTATTATTATTAGAAAACCTATTTAGTGTTCTTTTTCAGACTGACGAAAGAATGTATCTGTGTTGTGATAAACTTGTATCTATTGCAACAGACTGTGCTCCGGCTATGACGGGTGCATTCATTGGTCGACTTGAGTCAAAATTATAGTCGTTCTACACTCGTTCCTTTACGAATGTTCACGGTTTGATTCACCAGGAGGCCCTTTGTGCAAAATCGCTAAAAATGGGCCACGTGGACACCGTACGAAAACTGTGCGTTAGGGCTCACTGATTAACCCATCGTCAGTTTAAAGTTTTTAAATGGACTTGAGCGAGCTCAGCGATTTACCGTATCTTGCCGAATTACGGTGCCTAAGCAGGGGGATATTTAAATTGAAGCTAACCTTATGGCTGAACCAAATTACAAAGACAGATTTCTACTATTTTGTGTGCTTAGGAGCTATGAACTTTGATACTGAGCTGGAAAAGGAAGTTTATATTCTAGATGAGCTACAAGATCAGTTTTCATAACAGATTTAAAGACCTTGACGGTATTCGACGGAAACTGCAGCTGTTCATTGTACCATTTCAGATACAGCGAGAGGATGCATCACTCAGCTTACAGCTATAGCTCACAAATCCTCAGTGCGACGTAAGAGGAGTACCAGGAACAGGTGCTTCACGAGTTTTATCGACAATTAAACCTATCCTTTTTTCCGAAAACCCGAATGTTCACGGGAGAAATGATAACAATGTTCGGAAGCACTTACAGTACATGCGTGGGCAGTTGTATACGCAAATAAACCTGAACAAGACTAGGTTCAGATCCCAACTATCATGACTCTCGCCTACAATTACTTATGAGACTTGCCTGCACTGTGTCCAATTGAACAGTGAGCGACGAATTGCTAAAAAGTTGTACAGATTGTGACGTGAAATCATACAGCTACATAGGCTGTGGCATAAGGATTGACACAGTAATTTGTTAGTGTGTGTATTTGTGTACTTTTATAGCAGGACGGATGCTTAAAGAGATGCTCTTTTTATCGTAGCATATTTTCGTAAGTTTATAAAAACATGACTTTTTGCTACAGAAGCGATGTAGTAGCGGCATAGCATTCGTCGTTATTCTGCTCCATAATTGTCCATAGAAGAGTTGAGCATGTTTTTACTCCAAAACATTAATGCCTTTTATTTTGCACCATTCCACTGCTTACATAAACCACGGTACTCACGACGACAGGTATGCAGAACGAGTCTACAGTTCTAGGTACAGACGGGCACTCTTGACTGGTACAGTCAGCTCAGACTGCAGCTCTCCTTCGTTCACTGGCTGAGCTTACACTGAACTGCACTCCGCTTTTTTCGGGGGAGGGGGGGGTAGTCCGCTCCCCCCGCGTGGCAATCGACACTAATCTACATTGCCTCCGATATGCTATTAATTTCTAAGGAGAAAAATAGCAGGAAGAAGTGGGAAAGGTACTACAGGAGTACCTGCCTGTTTGCATGACAGACGCATTACCAGGCAAGGTTTGTGTTAGTAAGGTGGTGGTGTGGCGTGGTAGTAAGGGTCAGGAGAAAACCACATAGGCGGAAAAAGGAGCTTACATGTAATACCTGACAAATTTTCAGTGGCGAAGCTATTAGTTAATTAATGGGTAGGCAGTAAATCTTACCTTAAAGTTTCGTGTACAGTAGTTCCAAACCTCGAGTTGCCTTGGTTTGCAAAATGGTCAATCACTCGGTCCTTCAATACTTGATCACTCACCAATTTCTTCACAAGCATTTTCTCGATAGAAATGGTACGAAGACTGCCGAGTCTTCCGTTGTTCATAGAATTACGCAGGTATGTTTTTATCCTCTTCAGAGTGCTCATACTCCCTTCAGTGGTCACAGGAAATTTTAATATTAAAGGAATCAATTTTGATATTTCCACAACCGGGCGAGTTGGCCGTGCGGTTAGAAGCGCGCAGCTGTGAGCTCGCATCAGGGAGATAGTGGGTTCGAACCCCACTGTCGGCAGCCTTGAAGATGGTTTTCCGTGGTTTCCCACTTTCACACCAGGCAAATCTGCCCTAATTAAGGCCACGGACGCTTCCTTCCCATTCCTTGGCCTTTCCTGTACCATCGTCGTCATAAGACCTATCTGTGTCGGTGCGACGTAAAACAAAGAGCAATAATAATAATAAGACATTTCCACATACACTGGTTCGAGGTCATTGAGGACAATGTAATGTAAAAGTTTTAGGGGACAGCTGTTTTTCTATATCGAAATAAATCTTAATTAACTTTCTAGTCTTTTCTTATTAAAACAGCGGTAAATGTTCATAAGACTGTTCAGTTTAATAGCAGGGAAGCTCTCTTTGTAAACTATGAACTGAGTTGATCCAACAACTCAAACTGGATGCTTTCAAAATCGCCAAACCGTATTTCCATTTGCATAATTAAGGTGTCAAGGACTTCATATGTTAACATTTTGAGCGTTTGGAATGTCCTGTCGTCTACATTTATCTCGTTATTTATTTTCCGACATTTTACAACGGAAGATGATACTGTATATTCTGATCGCAGGACTTTGAGGATTCAGTGCTTTTTCTAATTTCAGTATTGCACAGAATTACATCAGGTGTGCTTTTATGTTGCAGTAGAGCAACGATATGTATCTGCAGAGACAGAGCAAATAAATGAATTGGGCCTTCTTGAGTATGTTAAGCAACCCTACAGCAGAATTTTACGACTCACTGTCCCAACCCTCATCATTCTTTGCAATGTCTTCAAAAACCTGTCTTAGATCATCATAGTGTGAAAATATTGTGTGGACTGCTCTCGAGTGAAAGCTCCAACTGGTAGCGCATGCCTGTGGAAGTCTGAATCCTTTGTATTCCAGAGGATGAGCTCTTTTTGAGGATCTACTAATATGAATGAAACGCTGTCAGATTATGAATGAAGAGCCTGCCTGATATTATTGTCTCGTTTTACACCACTAACAGTCCATGTCTGAATTCAAAAGAAAAGCACATACTTAACACTAGGGTACTTCATTGTCACCTTCGCGCGGGGAGTTACTACGCTCTCAAATAGTAAGGAGGCTTGCCTCTCTGGGCTCTAGACCTTGCGGGGAGAGGAGTGCGGGCGGTAAACGTACCCTTCCTCCACCACCCCGCGCCATTCACAAGCTGACGGAAGGGAAATAAAACAAAAAGTCCTGGGTGAGACAAGTTAGAGACTGCCTCCCTGTCAGAACAAGTAGTCTGCTGTCGCCATCTAGCGGGGCGATCAGCGAAGCACATCATCTGCTGTCATCATGTAGCACATATCAAAAAGAGATTATTGTTGATTTAACACAATAACAACGGCAGATACATTTGTTACGATAGTTATGTTTAATCGTATTTCTTAGGGTAGGCATTGCCTCAAATGACTCCGAGTAGTTTCGCCACTGCAAATTTTGATAGCACATGCAAGGATGTTGTTTCTGGATAGGTCAAGGTGATCGTGTTAGTAGAGAAACGGTATCATGCACCAGCCATGATCCATATTCTCGCCATTCCAGTTATCAAGGGATCAGTCCGTCTGGGCACTACCGTGCCCAGCGAGGGCCTTACTGGTTGTGGTGGAGCCATGCGTCGATAGGCACTAGGGCCCGTCGCACCGCTCTGCCTCCTTGGGGTCCCTCGTACCCAGTCTCCGATCTCGGAGAATTGAGGCCAAGGCGGGCGCTTCCTAGATGGGGATGGGACATGACGCCGGGCCTCCTTCTCTGCCCACGCCATGGCCCGGTAAACAGGGCAACTGGGATGTGAGGCCGGGTGGCCCCTCGCGCAGTTGGCGCACACCGGTGCCTCTTTAAGTGCTGCGCAGGCCGTTTAGTGGTGTTCACCCCCACAACGGTTGCACCTCACTAAGAGCCCACACCTATCCTGACGGTGGCCCCACCTCAGGCAGCGGATACACTGCAAGAGCTGCCGAAGGAGACGTCTCCGTCTCACCTGATTGCCGCTACTCGCTGAGGTCCTCTCCTGGTTGGCTCCTCGGTCGACTGCTATCCTGCGAGCAGTCCTTTGTTGCGGCTGGGCGGCCCTCTCCTGGTGGGCCGGCGTCGTCTTCTTCTACCTTGTCCGGGGGTGGCGTCTGCTTCCTGGCTGCGGCGGTCTCTTCTCGGCTAGGGAAGAGGCCTCGTCCTGGTAGCCCTCCTCCCAGCCTGGTGACCCTTGGGTAGCGGGTGGCCCCGCTGCAGCGTCGGCTTCTCCCTCCTGGTTGGCGGCGGTCGTTGCTGACACCTTGCTGCGTTCCCTGTCCTGTGGGGCGCACATCGATTGTAAACGCGGCACTAGCAGGCCGAGACTGTGTGGCAGCCTATGAACGCCCGAAGACGTCCGTCTCCGTGCCGCCGTCCGGGTCGTCTTCCTGGTCTGCAGCCGGGTGGTAGGCCTTCCCTGAGTGGCCCGGGCAGGTGGTGGACGTTCCTGGTTGGCGACATTTTTGGTCTTCGTGTACTTCATGAACTACAGCAATTTGACTTGGGTCGCGGCGCTCGGGAGTGCCGCCGTCGTCCTCGGCTCCGGGGGAGCCAAGAAGCGTGGGTCGGAGCCCACCTGCTGGTTCCTATGCCTCCTGGCAGTCTGCGTCTCGACGGTAGACGTCTCCCGTGACGTCTGGGTGACCGCCTCATGGCTGCCGGTGTCGACTGGGCAGCTTCTCTTTCCTGGTAGCCGGGTGACCTGAAAGTAAGCAGAAAAGCTCCTCTCATAGTGGCCGATCACGCCTGGGTCCTTGGGGCATATGATTATCGCCCAGTCTAGGATGTCCTCGATGGCGCCTGGCGAAAGGTCGTTCCCTTCAGCCCCCTCCAGCCTAGTGAGGTGTTCCATGATGATGTAGTCCTCTGTAGCTGTCGCGTCCCGGTCGGTAGTACACCATCAGTGCAGGGAAGGCCAGGCTCAGCGGGTTGGTCCCGGTGTCGACCCACTGAACAATCTCCGCCACTGTTTCCCTCTAGTCCTCTGGTAGGTCGACTCATAGCTCCGCCATTCTTGTCTCCTGAAATAAATGCCTGAAAGAGAGCTAGCACTGAAAAGTGCTTCCTGACAAAAGTCGTAGTGCGTACTTAAAAAATACTTGGAAGATGTACTATCAAGTACTGTTGCCTGACTAGTACTTGGAAAGTACAGATCTGGTTAGGAGAGTGAGTCAGCGGGAAGCACGTACGTCCTCTCGCTGTGACTGCCAATCTCGTCCTCAACTGCACTTCGCAGGTTACTCCTGCCTGATACACCTAGGTACACCTGGGCCAACGTTCAAGACACGTCGGTCACTCCAGCCCCGTATAAATCTCCAGATATGGAAAGCTCTCGGCCAGCGACCTAGTCGTTTCAGCACCCCTCGAGGCCTCAGCAACGTATTGGCCAGTGGCGGTACTTGGAGCGGCGTCTGACCAATCAGAACCGGCCTTGTCCCACGAGGGTCTGGCCCGGTGACGTCACATAGCTTACATGCGCTGGCCCACCCGGTCGGAGGTTGAAATAGCGGACGTAGATGCCACGGGCGCTGCAAAATAATAATAATAATAATAATAATAATAATGTCGCGTTGAAGGCTAGAGAGACTTTTCCTTAACATATTACAGGAACAAGAAAGCAAAATTAAACGCTGTCGGTTAACAGAAACGTGCGTTGTGGCATAGCGATTTTGTGTGTGGAAAGTGTTCATAATCAACATTTTTATTGCTGGTCATATTACAAGACCACCGTCCTCTAAAATGGCCTATTGTGTCCTGTTACAAAAGGATTACAAAGAAACGGAAGAATTTGACTGTCAGGGAGTTCAGATATTTATATTCGCTCTTCAGCTGTGTGCATGGCTCTTCTCTGAACAATGAAAGAGCGTAAGCCAGTATTGGGCGGTCTGAATATCTCTGACCTCTAGTTACTAGTAATCGTGAGTCTACACCCCTCCAAGCTTGTGTTGTTTGATAACGTCCTGGGCTAGCGTTCGTAACAGCTGTTTCTCACGCACGCACGCAGAACTGCCAGTCAGCTCGTCATCTTGGCATGCCTGATTTAAATGGTGAAAATGTGTGTTTTACAGTAGCATATGCTGGGATCAAGGCGTGGGCAACCACTAGTCTTAGGTTATCCCTTTTTCGATGGATGGTTTAATGAACGTCAAGCCTTCAGCGTTTTGAGCTGCAGCGAATAGCCAACGGAGAAGCCTGCTGTGTTGTCAAGGCTGCTTCACAAGTTACTGCCAAACCTCAACCCCCCTGATCAGAGGAGATGGTAGCCTAACGTTTAGCAAATGAAAGTCCGGCTTTGTGGCTAAATGGATAGAATGCTTGCCTGTAGTCCGACGACCGCGGTTCAGTTTCCAGAATCAACACCCTCATACTGTTAATTCCCCTGGCTTGGGGACTGGGCGTTTATTTCGTCTACGCCATTTATTTTATCCTCATTAGATCACCACCAAGCCTATGCATGTTGAATTTTTCAGCGGTCGTAGCCATCCTTCACTGGTTAATTAGCTTCCTCCGGAGATAAGTGGTGGTGTCCGACCCATGATCACGGGTTCGATTACAACCTAAAAACAGAACAATAAAGCTGAAGCATTTCATTTTAGCAGATCTAATAAAAAGAGAACTTTATTTCTCCTATAACGACAGCCCTGCAGTGTCTTCATGTAAGGATGTAGAAGTAAACGGGAGTGGTTCTAGGACATTTCGTACCACGGACATTTCGTACCACTTGACCGGCTGATTACCTGCGAACTTTCAGCTAATGACTTTAAAATATTTAGGAGAGTACATTCCGTACCACTTGAAAGAGTGGGGAGTATTGCGAAGTAAAAACGATATCCTAATGAATGTGTTCACCGAGCTCGATAGCTGCAGTCGCTTAAGTGCGGCCAGTATCCAGTATTCGGGAGATAGTAGGTTCGAACCCCACTGTCGGCAGCCCTGAAAATGGTTTTCCGTGGTTTCCCATTTTCACACCAGGCAAATGCTGGGGCTGTACCTTAATTAAGGCCACGGCCGTTTCCTTCCCACTCCTAGCCCCTTCCTGTCCCATCGTCGCCGTAAGACCTATCTGTGTCGGTGCGACGTAAAACAACTAGCAAAAATAAAAATAAAAAATGAATGTGGTCAATAGTATATAGGCTATCCATTGTCCACTACTGGCGCAGAAGCCTCCGCACGGTGTGACCACTACTGGTGTAAACCTTCCGTCGAGTACAACTGATCTGACTGGCACGCGTGTTAATTCTTATCTCGTATTCGTCATTCGCGGGGACCTAGCTACCTCCACCTTTCAGTAGTTTCTTGTTTCCGCGTGACCTTCAAGCCCATAACTGCCAGTTCATCAGAATATTGATAATGAAATAATGTAGTTGTTTATAAATATTCACAATAATAGTAATATTATCCATCCTTAAGCTCGTCAGGCACATTGCGCCCGAACCCGATGTATATTTCTATTCTATTAGTTTGTATCAGAATTTATACGGTACTTAAAAATCGACTTTCTTATGATAATATTTATTTAAACATAAGTGAAAAGTATAGTTTAAAGGGCAATTATGGATATAATATAGAAGTTTTCTGTAGTAAATGTTTTAAATTATTTTTGTTTCTGAATTCTAAAGTGAAATTCACACCCGCTGGGGAGGAAATGGAATTCCAATTTAACAACAAGTGGTACGGATTGTCCTGGCGTAAATATTTGGAGATTACGGGAAAACCGTTCACAGGTAGATAACGACGTAGGTGGTACGAAATGTCCTCAAAAATCAAGTGGTACGGAATGTCCGTGGTACGAAATGTCTGGACACGAACGGGAGTGAAGTAGCAGCACTGTTATCTATATAAGTCAGAAGTGTGAGGTGAGGAAGTATGTACGATGAGTAACGCATGGTTGATAGCAGTGGTGATCTGACGGACCGAAGCCTAGCACATCTATTCACCGGTGCCCGCTCCTATCCTATATACATCAGCAAGCCACGTGTGGGAGTCGAGGGGAGAGGGGCGAGAGTCTGGGCTACAATATCAGTTGTCCGATGCTTTGCTCTCAGAAATACGTGCGACGTTTTTCTCACTGCTTTCAAGTTTTGTAAATGGAACAATGTGTCAGATGCTTACATTATAATATCCTTTAGACTTCCATCATTCCCAATTGAGGTTTGGGCTTCACTGATAGCCTTGGTAGCCCTCAGTGTACGCCACTGGTGTTTTAGTCTAGGGACTCGGTCTTTATTCGCTGCTCATGGTGCAAGTTTAGAGTCTTTAATCACTTTTTGACCTCAGGCGGTGACCTTTTTTTAAAATATAACTCATATCTCCTATAGATATTATTCCTAGTCAGAGGCGGGCGTTTTCCGCACTATCCTAAAATTAATATTCTGTCGTTCTTCTGTGGACAAGGTTTTCCATTGTCAGCTAAGACATGTCCTCTGGCATTATCGAAGGTATCAACAACACTGTGCTTTCGAGATCACATCTTGGGATAGGTTACACGACAGTTACACTGGAGGCAAATGAAGTCCCAACACCAAGAAGACATTGGTTTCGAGGAATACAATTTAGGCTAAGGAATTGTCTAGGTAACATATATATTTGACTAAAAGTTTCCAGGTTACAGGTTCAAGTATGCGCGAAGACATGTGACACGGTGGTACATTAATAATCGCTGTAGTTGCAACGAGTTTGAATGCAATCCTGCATGAACTGTGTTGTACAGTTGCAGTGCGCCATTGTGTGAGAGGGAGTTCGACGCCTGTTGCACTTGGTCAGTCAGATCAGCAGCGGTTAATGCTGGTACCGGATGACCTGGATTTGTTGTCCCATAATGTCCCATACGTGCTGAATGGGCGAAAGGTCTGGTGATCTCGATACTGTGTAAAGCATGTTAGGTGACAGCAGTGGTATGACGACGAGCGTCATCCTGTTGGAAATCACTTCGTTGAATCCTGCGAATGAATGGCAGCACAACTGGTTCAATCACCGGTCTGGTCTGAAGTACAAATCCCCCATCAAGGAAACCGCTCCTCGGACCATAACTCCAGGTATAGGTCTAGTGTGTCGGGTTCCAAGCGCCAACCTGGCCTCCTCCTTAACAACTACGGCCAATACTGGCACCAAGACAAAAACTGCTCTCATCTTAGAACACAACATATCTCCCCTCCGCCCTTCAATGACCTCTAGTTTGACACCACTGAAGTCGCAGATGAGAGTGATTGGGAATTAGTAGCGTGAATGCTGCAGGGCGTCTGGCTCGGAGCTGTACATTAATCGATTTCTTACAGTTCGCTGCATCACTCTGGTGCCAGCTGAAGCTCCGATGGCTGCTGCATATGTAGTCTGATCCACCACAGCCATGCGGCGAATACAGCGGTCTTCCCTCCCCGTAGTGGCCCGTGTGCGGCCGGACCTCGGTCTTTTCAACACAGTGCCTTTCCGTGGCCGCTGTTGCCAATACCGTTGCACTCTGGATACACCCCTGTCAAGACATTTTAATAAGTATTGCAGTATTGCGTAAAAAACGTCCACCTTCTCGTAGCGCTATTACACGGTCTTGTTCAAACTAAATAAGCAAGCTCCTGATACTGCCTTCTTCGTCTCCTGATAGGGTTTTTTTTCTATTTGTTTTACGTCGCACCGACACAGATAGGTCTTTGGCGACGAGATGATAGGAAAGACCTAGGAAGTAGAAGAATGCGGCTGTGGCGTTAAGGTACAGCCTCGGCATTTGCCTGGTGTGAAAATGGGAAACCACGGAAAGCCGTCTTCAGGGCTGCCGATAGTGGGGCTCGAACCCACTATCTCCCAATTACCTGGATACTGGGCGCACTTAAGCGACTGCAGCTACCAAGCTCGGTCGTCTCCTGAAAGGTATCTTTGACTCACACCTACCTCACGTATCTCTTGTCTCGTAAATATTAAGAGATGTCGCGAATGTATATGAATAAAAAAGCGATGTCTCAGCAGGGACCTTTGCTCCTTGAGACACAGCTCGTTAGCGGATTCTTCCGGAGACACAGCTCCAAATGTATATGAATAAACTGGAGTTTAGTCTCTCTGAATGGAGACTGGTCTCAGAATTTCTTGAGACAGCGCAGAAGGTGACTCAAGCCGATAGAATCAGGCTGAAAACGCGATGGTGGAGTTTATGATGCTTTTACAACGGAGAAGAATAATTTATAAAGCACGAAGAAATTCTCTCGAACATGATTATAAAGATCTCTACCGTTACCGGAAAGAAAATGTGGAATGGTTAGCACATTTTCTGGAGCCAATACACGAGATATTCATATAACAATAATGATAAAGATGATGACGATGATAGCCATTTGCGATAGGATTTACATGCATCATAAAGTCTAAGATGTTCAAAATCAAGCCAGAAATATGCAAAATCGTGCAACATACAATTCTGATAATTTTCTTAGTAATTATTAAATTAATTTAATTATTCTTAATCTATTCTACATTTGTGATTTTTTCTGTACGTTAACATTTATTCTATTCACAAAATACGACTAACATTTTATAAATGAAATTAATTCACAATCACGGAAAAGGCCGAAACAAAACATAACTATGTTTAAGATATGACCTACAATTATTCAAGGCTTTCATTATTCACTTTGTCCTGCTCCTTAGCTGAATGGTCAGCGTGGTACTTTTCGGTTCAGGGGGCCCCCGGGTTCGGTTCGCTGTCGGGTCAGAGATTTTAACCTTAAATCCTCAACATTCATGCAACTCACACACAACACTATCCTCCACTACAATAACACGGCAGATGACACCCATCCTCGTCGGAGGGTCTGCCTTACAAGGGCAGTACCAGGCTAGAAATAGCCACATGAAATTATTATCTATTATTATTATTATTATTATTATTATTATTATTATTATTATTCACATTTTGATATCTGGAAGGATATTTTTTTCAAGTCTGAAAATTATCGCTCTCTATCACATGTTGGCCAAATGGTATTGAACGAATGTGCAAGTATCTTTGGTCCTGGTGTAAGCTACCCCATTTATGTTTAAGTGCCGTAAAATTCCCTGCCCATGCCTTTTTCGATTGCACTGTTTCTAAATTTATTTAAAAGTTTCAACTGGCGGCTCGTGCCCTTGAAAAAAATATGCTGTAACTGGTTTCACAACATTTAACATATTCGCATAATGACGTTATTCGGCCAATGATTTGCTGCCTCTATGAGTGCTGCTCTTTCTCAACCATAGCACCAAAATCTCACTTGCGCCGAATACTACGAGGGAAGCATTTGGTTTGGATCAGACAGATTTCGATGAAACTTCCATGAATGTCAATCTACCTGTCTTAAATTTATTGCTGATATTCACTTTGTCATAAAATCAACGATATTGTTATAATTAATTGCTAAAGAAAAGCTGGGTGGTTTGCAGCTGTATTGACCTCGCGTATGCAGTGTAGAAATGCACTGATAGTTCTATTTTAAAGTTACATTAAACAGTGCGCTATAGAGTGAAAATTAGATTTTGACAACATGAACAGAATGTCTTGCTCGTCAAACCCATTTTACTAACATGCACAGGATATGAATATTTCAAAATATTAGGCTTTTAATACTTCTGTCGTTTACAATTGAAGCTAAAATATGTAATATGAAATCCTCGTCATTTGTATATAAACTTGCATGCTATAAATAGCCTTATACTTTCGGATTCTTGTTGAGATTGATTCATTTTGTCACACTGCGGGTAACCTATATAACAACGCCAATCATTCAGCGATGTTCTGACGTCTTAATTGATCATCCTACCATGTTTCATTGAAATCGCTGCCATCTACACACCACGTTCCATGTACAACTGGAGCAAAAATTTACTGTCAATAAATACCGGTACGAAAATGTTATTTCACGGCAGAACGGTTATCACTAGAGCCCGGATTTCCATGCAAATGCATGTTTTTCAATAAGCTGGCTACACTTCTCAAACTTTGCAAATATTCGTTTTACGACTTAACAATTCCAAATAACCGTCCTTTTCCCGTGCATGTTTGCATGTTTTGGCCATTTTAGGAGAAAATTCATGCATAATGCATATTTGGAAGATTTTGGATTTAATAACGAATATTTGGAAGTTTAATATTGCATAATATGACTTTTATTCTGATTTTGACGCATATAAATTCTTAGCATGCATGATAGTGCCATTTCTGAATGTTAGTGTGCAGAATTTGGGACAATTTTTCCACGTTATAGGCTATAGTATGTCTATTACTGAGAGACGGAGAGAATGTATTCCTGGCATCCTATGTGACAATCAAAGTTAGTAGCCTACATACGGTACAAGTCCTATAATCCAATTAAACAAACACTTTCTTATCTGTTGCTTGAGTAAATGATGACGTATTTCGGAAGTCCCCACGTCGATATCTAATGCTTAGGAATAAGGTGTCCTAGTTTTACAGTTGTACATTGCTATAAATTGAACCGTAAATTGTGCATTAATGATTGACGGCTCATTTTTCGTCTGTTAGACGAACAAAAGAAAACTTGTATCGCACTTCTGTGGCGTCGCGTTACTGGGATAGCAGCTTACAAACTCAGGTTTTTCATTGAACCCTCTACCGTTGTTATCTTGGAATGTCCTACCCGGTACCCTCATTCGTCACACGTCTTTGTTAACGCAGTTATTGAGGACATTCAAATGTGTCTGCAATCATCGCATGGAGAAGTAGCTGCCGCAGCTAAAGATAAGTTGAACAAATTACTTAGTTCAAATCCTGATTTCTCGCCATAAGACCTATCTGTGTCGGCGCGACGTAAAGCCCCTAGCAAAAAAAAAAAAATCCTGATTTTGAATTCGTCAAGCTTATAGAAGACGTGTTATGGTGAAAATGCAAAAGATGTACAATTTGACCTCATTTTGTCAAATGTATTCATTGAAGTATGCATCTATCACTTGCTGTGATGTAAAAAGATCATTTTCTGTGCTTAAGAATGTGCTGACAGATAAACGGATGGGCTTAAATCAAGACAATTTGGAGAAATTAGGGTAGTTTCTGTACAATGTTTCAAAAGGAACTGAATTTTGATGGTGCATGTTTTCCAGTTTATTGTGCATTTTTGCCATATGATAGTGCATTTTTTGAGATTTGATAGTGCATTGAAATCCGGGCTCTAGTTATCACCATTGAGTTCCGGATGTCTATAGCTCAGCATGTTCCAACAAAACCACTCTTCGTAGCTCTCTGATTGTTAATTCACTCGTCAGCTGACAGATACCAGAGCCAGTGTGCGAGACTCATCTCAAGCGGAAGGAGACAAGTCTCGTTAGCGAGAAACAAACTCTATTCATATACATGACGAGTTCTGTCTCGCAAGTGACTTCCGTCTCAATCCTCCTTCGAGACTTGTCTCCGAGTTACATCTCATTTTTATTCATATCACCCAACGTCAACACTGGACGATGACTAACGCTCACGAAGTGTACAGCGCGTATTTCAAATAAATTTCAGTAGCAAGGTAATACTGACGCTACTAGCACCACTCTTCACCGACCAGCGCGCAAATGCGTATAGGCGTCATCTTTCAGATGTGCAAATGCGCCGCCCGAATATCATTTATCTAGCACAACTCCTTTTTGGGGTTGGGATTTCGTTTTCCACCGGTATATTTATTGGACTTCTTTATATATCCATAGTCCTGTGTTTGTCTCGACCATATCGCGCCAAGATGGGAAATTCTTAGGCAGATAGCAGAGAGTTATGGGTTACACGCAACTGGAGACATTTATTATTATTATTATTATTATTATTATTATTATTATTATTATTATTATTATTATTATTATTAGAACGTGCTCTGACTGACTTTCGGCAGGCATCATGCAACTTTAATTAAACATGAACCTTTCCTGTTTGAGACATTTTAATAAGAACACATCCTACTTTTTGCTCTCGGCCTAAACCTACTCACCAGTTGCGAGCGCTATTTTTGAACGATGGAGAGAAAGCATTTAGACGGCATTTATTACGCCAAATTAAACATTTAGCTCTAAAAGCATACTCCTTGAAATTGTTCCATTGGCGACCGGTAAGATTTTGCTAAGAATGTGTGGACGAACTCTTTATCTGTAAGTTCACGGGTTAACATAAGACTACTGTCGACCAAAGTATTATGTATACTAGAGTTTGGAGGTTGGGGTTTATGTGGATCTATTGGTTATTTCATAATGTCCAATAACACCATCGCTATCCTCGGTTCATTTCATGTTAGTTCATGTAGCTTGTGAGTTTTAAATGTATAATTTAATGTTTTTATCGGAGGTGGAACGCAAAAAATCTTTTTTTTTAACGTGTTTCAACCATGCGTCGACTTTGACATTGTTTCTCAAAAAACCGTCAGCTGATCTAATCCAAAGTTTAACACAGTATGCATCGGGGTGTTTCATACATTCTTTATACAGGCGTTGTCATACATTTAGTAAAGCAACTTTTTCTCGGCTCTGAGTGGTTGAAAAACTGGGTTCTTGGTTGCGTTGTGGCCTTTACATATCTAGTGGTTATGCTATATGTCTGTAAGATACGTAAATGTATTAACTTTTTAAATATCAGTTTGTATTTTTATTGCGTAGAACGGTATGGATCAGTAGCTGCCAAAGCGGGGAATGTCGTGGGATGTTGCCGCGATAGCGCGGACATTGCGCCATGCCGCGCCTCTCTCGGAGTTGAATCCTCCGATTACAAGCCTGCATGTACAGTAACACTGGCTTCACCGTTTGCTTTCCTCCGGTCTTTAATAATTATCTGTAGTTATAATTCAAACAAATGACATTAAGTGATCTTGCAAATCATTTTAAAAAATGAAGTAAAAAACCTCGTCCATTTGGTTTGGATTCCGCGTAAAACTGGTGGTTCCGTGACTGTGACCACGATATCGATAGTAACGAAAACCTAAAGTCGTTCTTACCTTGCGTTACAGTGAGTCCCATCATGGAGCTGAAACCATTACGGTAGCATTGTATGGCATCCACTTTGCTTGTAGGATTACGTCTGAGTTTCGTCAGTTCGGCCTCTCGCCTTAGAAGCGCCAAATTACGTTTCATTCTGATACCTGTATTGGTTTGGCATAATATTCTCTTCACATCCCATCCACGTACATGTGCAGTCGAGTGCGCGGAATTGTGTCGATACAGAAATGGTGGTAATTTAATGTTACAACGCATCCGCCCCGCCCATGGCTAATCCCCTATCTGGTTCTAGTAATTTTCGTGTGTTCAGTGGCATCCGTACCCTTAGGCTGAAAACAGGCGAAGCGCTTAATGTCGACTCTTTATTCTGCTTTGTCAAATGGAACAAAACACATTGTACGCAGCGCGGCGGTCGACTCGACACGAGTTTCTCGCGACAAACGGGCGGCACCCTCGTCAAGTGTATTACGAAGATATTTTGATGTGTTTGAAAAACATGATAATCAGTCCGTAATATAGAGTGTGGCCGTTTAGACAAGGAATCACCGGGCGAGTTGGCCGTGCGTGTAGAGGCGCGCGGCTGTGAACTTGCATCCGGGAGATAGTAGGTTCGAATCCCACTATCGGCAGCCCTGAAAATGGTTTTCCGTGGTTTCCCATTTTCACACCAGGCAAATGCTGGGGCTGTACCTTAATTAAGGCCACGGCCGCTTCCTTCCAACTCCTAGGCCTTTCCTATCCCATCGTCGCCATAAGACCTATCTGTGTCGGTGCGACGTAAAGCCCCTAGCAAGAAGAAAGACAAGGAATTTGTTCAGACGCAGCAGCTCTTCACAGCGCGGCAGGAGAAAGGTAGGTCGAAGGTGGGGTGGAGCATCCAACTACCTCTGCAGAGTTTGAACCCGCAAACCCAGATCCACAGGGGAACTACTGGGAGTAAATAGTGGTTCAGAACATGTCTGTGATGGGTATCATGATTGCGAACTTAATGATGACAAAGAAAACTGAACATCGTCCCTGCTCTGGATCCTCTGTTATAGCACTATTTTAAATCAGTTTAATTGTCCAAAGAGGTAAATAATGTAATCGTGTAAAGCTTTGGCTTATCATGTGAAGGTTTTATTGTTAAGCTTCACTGGAAGACTTTTAAATATTTCGCCATCTTGATCTTTGCATTGTACACTGTAACAAACAGTTGGATACAACACTGGCGCACGATCTCACGATTTCTAACTGAGAAATAGTTTTACTGTAGCCGAGCATTGTGAGCTGTTCCTCCTGTTGTTACTGGCACTTGCGTAAAAGAGCGTAATTCACCTTAAAATGAATACTACTATTACTACTACTATTGTTGTTAAAAACCGCCAACAGCTGTAAAGAATTGCAGAATGATTTACACTCACGCGATTGCTAAATAAGAATTCTAATGAGAGTAAACCCAGAAACACATTTTAAGGCCACTGTAATACCTTTGTGAAATGAAAGTTACGGCGTGTTTAAAAGTTGTTTTATACCATTTTATCAACTTTCTAGCACAATCAGGCTCTTCGTTACGAAAACCGTATAGGCAGGATACTGCACCATTCGGATATCATTTTTCCGAATCTTGGCACTGACAAGCGTCATCATCGTTGTGATTTCCATGAGATAAAATTAATTCCAGAGAGAATGCCGGAACATTACTTCATACCAAAGCTCTTTCCCCGTCCTAGACCCAAATAAAATTAATTACATTACTAACGGTCGTAAAGAGAGAGCTCCAATTCTAGAAGCAGTCTTTCCTAACAGAAGTTCTTGATCATGGCTATAAAACTTCCGACACCGTATCTCTTTACTTAAACGCTCTTAAATACCCACATCAGGTCTAGAGAGCCGAGAATAATGGCCGTGAGGAGGATTCGTCGTGCTGACCACACGACACCTCGTAATCTGCAGGCCTTCGATCTGAGCAGCGTTCGCTTGAAAGGCTTTTGAGCCATGGGGTTTGGTTTGTTTTTTTTAAAAAAAATACGCACTGACTGTGTCAGGATTTCATCTTTGAACTCTGGTACGCACGTGCACGACTTCCTGTGATCAAACTATCTACCAGTTGACTGCGCATCATACCTTTCCGATTTTATGTGCTATCGCTGCTATCTCTAGTAGTGTATAATTTGAGTTTTGGGTTGAGAAGTATGCCGTGAATTCTATAGTATGATTGATGCTCAACCTTCATATTCGAATTCATTTACTTTGTTTTGATAGTTCTCGTTTACGTCGCAGCATTTTCCTGTTGTAAAAATGGGGAACCACGGAAAACGTCCACAGGACTGCCAACAGTGGGACTCGAACCCTCTACCTCTCAAATGCAAGCTAACAGGCACACAGTCTGAACTGCGCAGCCAGCTTGTTCGGAACGCTGAGATCCTCCCTAGTACAGTAATAGGAAATGTTCCTATATCTAGTTCTCTAGTATCTCTCTTTGGGAAGAATACTCGATTACATTAATGCTGGTGGCGTGAAAGAAATCTACAGCTTGAATATCCTAAGTGAGTTTCTTTCTTGAATCTTGTTCTTTGATTTTGCTTTGACAGCGTCCAGACATTTTTTTCCATTTCTACTAGCTAATATCCTTCTTCCGAAGTGCCCTTTGCACATGGTAGACGGAACTTACAATCTCCATGAGTCTTTCTGGATGAGGAGGTGCAATGGATTGTAGACCGCATGAAGAAGAATGGTCTCGAAAGCGATACAACGGAAAACCATCTCCAGGGGTGTCCATAGTTGGGTTCGAAACCCACCATCTCCGAGAGCAAGTTCACAGCATTCTGTCGGTATTGCGAACACTTCTTGCGTTTCCCTTCTAACTAGCAAGCTTTGAAATTTGCAATTACTGCTATTCTGCAAAATAGAGTAGACTGATTGAGATTCTCTAGCGAGCTAGTTCGTGAGCCTATGACCCAGATGTTACATCTAGTTAATATAAGATAAGCTCCTCTTGCATTACTGCTCAGTGTTGGCTTGGACCGGATTTTTTCGAGACTTATCACTTTTTAATGATTCTCCTGTCTCAGCGTTCGCCCGAAATACATATGCAACAAAACGTATTTTGATGAGTGTGTTTTTTTTGTAAGTACAAAGTACTTATCAGTAAATCGTTTATCGTTCCTTGACCGTCGATTTCATTATTTAATAAATGATATTTATATCATGGAAGAGATTTGGTTCACAATCTCGATATAATTATTTACTCGTTCTCTCTGAAGTAGTAACTGTTTCTTTGCCACCCGTTTCTGCATTAGTGCAGGTTCTACAACATGGCATTTTTTTTTTGCTATTTTGCTTTACGTCGCGCCGACACAGATAGGTCGTATGACGACGATGGGACGGGAAAGGCCTAGGAATGGGAAGGAAGCGGCCGTGGCCTTAATTAAGGTACAGCCCCAGTATTTGCCTGGTGTGAAAATGGGAAACCACGGAAAACCATCTTCAGGGCTGCCGACAGTGGGGTTCGAACCCACTATCTCCCGGATGCGAGCTCACAGCTGCGCGCTCCTAACCGCACGGCCAACTCGCCCGGTACATGGCAAATTGGCACCGCGGGGGCGTAGCGCAGGTGGACAGCTGTTCGTTAGGGTTGCAGGATATAAATCCCTGCGCAGTCGTTTGACATGTCTTTAAAAGTGCTCAAGTTCGAGAAGCTCGTGCCGATAGATATATAGGCACGTTAAAAGAACATTTTAGGGCGAAATTTCGAATCTCTAGCTTTCTTTAAGACTGAGAGTAATTCAAGGGACATAAAAATAAATGTTATTTACAACGCACATTGTTAAAATGCGACAGCAAGGTCTCCCCGAGAGGATAATTGCCCACCTGGTTGATGTGCAACATAGTGACGTTGTTAGGACAGAAAACCGGTATCGTGTGAGACAAGATGTTAAAGATCGTTCTCGCAGTGGTGTTGCCCGTGGTCAACAACATAAGCTGATGACCACTACTTACGAATCTTGGCTCGCAGGAACCAAAACGACTCCGCAGCAGAGTTGTGAATGCCTTCCTTACGGCAATTGGAAGGGCTGTACCTACTCAGACAATCCGAAATCATCTCCATAGGTCCCGCCTACTCTGTAAAGAATTCCTTGGGGAGCACCTTCACGTATACCCCAGCACCGCAGCGCCAGGTGCAGACGGTTAAGGGAATACTTAGACAGCAACCTGGCAATATGGCTTCAGGTCTTAACTGATGTGTCAGAATTTGTCTGACGCCTGACAATCGTCGGACCGAACGAGTTGGCCGTTCGTTTAGAGGCGCGTAGCTGTGAGCTTGCATTCGGAAGACAGTGGGTTCGAACCCCACTGTCGGCAGCCTTGAAGATGGTTTTCCGTCGTTCCCCATTTTAATACCAGGCAAATGCTGGGGCTGTAGTCCTACCTTAATTCAGACCACGACCGCTACCCTCCTACTCCTAGCCATTTCCTATCACGTCATCGCCATAAGACCTATCTTTGTCGGTGTGACGTAAAACAGATTGATTGTAAAAAAAAAAAAAGTAATCGTCGAGGGAGGGAAGTAACGCGAGGCAAGTTGTATATTCCATGCCACGGGTCCAGCAGGGAGGCGCATCTGTCATGCTTTGGACAAGCATTATGTACGGACGTCAGGTACCGCTCATCGTCGTTGAGGGCACTACTAGTGTACAATGGCGTGACTGAATCGTCCTGCCCGTTGTTCGGTCATACCGACAATACATCGGAGACGGCAATACGCGCATGTACAGCTTTCGTCATGTTAAAGTCTTCGTTGTGTAGGCCTAGATAAGTCGGGCTGAATGATTTTCGGTGTCTGCTGGCATGAATCCGATTGAACAAGCCCAGGACCAGCTGAAACAGGCAGTGCGAAGACTTAGGAATCTACCTCTCGCCCTGAACGATCTTCGGAAGGCTGCTAGGCAGCACGCCACGAATCATCGAAGCATACCTCAAGACACCATACTATGATGATTTTGATGTCCGGGTTTGATAGACGGATCCACTTCGCCGAATAATATGCCGTGTTTTTCGTAGGTTTAGGTGTATTCCTCAAAGCAGTCGTGTTATTCGTTACAAAAAGTGTGTATGTTCCTCCCATACGTTCTGTTGGGGCCGATGACCTAAATGTTAGGCCCCTTAAAACAACAATCAGAACTTTCTATTGGGTCGTAAGCAGCCTAGTACCTTAGCAATCAAGGTGGGTGCAAAATATTTTTTTGAGGTGTGCATGTGGAAATTGTTTTGAAAACTTACGTTGTTGTGGAGTTATTTCTAATTATATGCAAGTTCGCAATTGGGATGGAAGTGGTGATGCTTACATGAAATGTTCCATAGAAGCATTGTCATGAAATGAAAATGAGAAATCACAAGCAACCACGTAAGGGTGACCAAAATTTCAATTCTATCCCGCCTGCTTCTTGAATCCATGGATTTGGGTAACTGTCTGTGGCATTATACTGGGTCAATACTAGCTTTTGGAACACTGTTGCCTGCTAACTACCTTGTAATCAGGAGAAAATTCCTCATTTATGTTCACGCTCAGTCCCTGGGTGACCTCTGATAAAATGTGATAGGTCTATGTCCTCTTTCCTATCTACATGGACTTCGTGGAAAGTCCCATAATGCATGAGATGTTGTACTTAGAAATCATATCAGTAAATATGCCTATCGTTCTGGAATTCCTGTAAACTACTCATGACATTGAGTAATGTTAGGGGATAGTATCTTCTGTGAGAGCTAGGCATGCTGCCAGTTTGAAATCCAAATAAAATGCTAGTATAGTGCTTGTATGAACATGATTTTAGATATAAACAATGATAACGAAATGACTGCATTCAACTTGCGAAAGGCAGAAGTATTCAGTCAGCAGTATGTAAAGATAGTTGGGTATAAGGATAATGTTAAGGTAGAGGAAGCGACTAACCCTGGCGAATTATTTAAATTTGCCTGTAATAATAAAGCCATTTACAAAAAGATACAAAGTTGAAAGCTAGAAAAGCAGCTAAGATTGATAAGATTTCTGGGGTACAGTGTCATATCTGAAATACTTGATACCGGGCGAGTTGGCCGTGTCGTGTGGTTAGAGGCGCGCGGTTGCGAGCTTGCATCCGGGAGATAGTGGGTTTGAATCCCACTGTCGGCAGCCCTGAAGATTTTTTTCCGTGGTTTCCCATTTTCACACCAGGCAAATCCTGGGGCTGTACCATAATTAAGGCCACGGCCGCTTCCTTCCCACTCCTAGGCCTTTCCTATCCCATCGTCGCCATAAGACCTATCTGTGTCGCGACGTAAAGCCACTAGCAAAAAAAAGCTATACCAAATGAATAGATAGTTGCAATGGTACCCCCAGTTTACAAGGGAAAGGGTGATAAGCATCAAAAAGCGGATAGTTACAGGCCAGTCAGCTTGACACGTGTTCTTAAGCTCTGGAAAGCATGCGTTCTGATTATATTAAACACGTTTGCGAAATTACTAAGTGGTTTGATAGAAGGCAATTGGGGTTTAGGAAAGGTTATTCCAGTCAAGCTCAACTTATAGGATTCCATCAAGAGATAAAACGGATATTTTAGATTCAGGAGGTCAAATGGACTGTATCGCTATTGACCTATCCAAGACTTTTGATTGGGTAGATCATGGAAGACTACTGAGAAAAATGAGGGCTATTGAACTAGACAAAGAGGGGTTAAATGTGTGGCTAAATTTCTAGAAAATAGAACTCAGAGAATTAGAGCAGATGAAGCATATTTTGATCCTGTAATGCTTTTTTTTTTTTTTTTTTTTTTGCTTTACGTCGTACCGACACAGATATGTCTTATGGCGACGATGGGATAGGAAAGGCCTAGGAATGGGAAGGAAGCGGCCGTGGCCTTAATGAAGGTACAGCCCCAGCATTTGACTGGTGTGAAAATGGGAAACCACGGAAAACCATCTTCAGGGCTGTCTACAGTGGGGTTCGAACCAAGAATCTCACGATTACTGGATACTGGCCGCACTTAAGCGACTGCAGCTATCGAGCTCGGTATCCTGCAATGCTTAACGGGGAGGGGGTGTACTATAGAACGGTATTATTAGACGTTTGTTTTTCATATGTATCAGTCAAGAACTCGAATCACCCGTAAGGGTATGTGCAGATGGAGATGTTCAATAAATTACCAATTTCTTTGAAATCATTTAAGAAAAGGCTAGGAAAACAACAGATAGGGAATCTGCCACCGGGCGACTGCCCTAAATGAATGATTGATTGATTGATTGATTGATTGATTGATTGATTGATACTGTTTTTAATCGACTACAAAAAGACCTCGACACGACAGTGTAAGAAGAGAGCCAACAGACCCTGGGTACCGAGCTCGATAGCTGCAGTCGCTTAAGTACGGCCAGTATCCAGTATTCGGGAGATAGTAGGTTCGAACCCCACTGTCGGCAGCCCTGAAAATGGTTTTCCGCGGTTTCCCATTTTCACACCAGGCAAATGCTGGGGCTGTACCTTAATTAAGGCCACGGCCGCTTCCTTCCTATTCCTAGGTCTTGCCTATCCCATCGTCGCCATAAGACCTGTCTGTGTCGGTGCGACATAAAGCAAATAGCAATTAGATTGTGGTTCCAGTGTATGGGTCCGACTCGTTGGCTGAACGGTCAGCGTACTGGCCTTCGGTTCAGAGGGTCCCGGGTTCGATTCCCGGCCGGGTCGGGGATTTTAACCTTAATTGGTTAATTCCATTGGCACGGGGGCTGCTGGGTGTATGTGTTGTCTTCATCATCATTTCATCCTCATCATGACGCGCAGGTCGCCTACAGGTGTCAAATAGAAAGACCTGCACTTGGCGAGCCGAACCCTTTCTGGGATATCCCGGCACTAAAAGCCATACGTCATTTCATTTCCAGTGTATGGGACCCTCACCAGAATCACTTGATACGATAATTGGAAAAAGATCCAAAGTAAATCAGCACGATTTGTTCTGGGTGATTTCCGACAAAATGGTAGTGTGTTACGAAAATGTTACAAACATTGGCTGGGAAGACTTCAGAGTAAGGAGACGAGTTGCTCGACTAAGAAGTACATCCCGAGCTGTCAGTAGAGAGATGGTGTGGAATGACATTAGTAGACGAATAAGTTTGTGGGAGGTTTTAAAAGTAAGAAAAATCATAATATGAAGATACATGTGGATTTCAAGAGATTAAATTTGGCAAATACCAATTTATAGGACGAGGAATAAGGGATTGGAATATTTTACCATGGGCAATTTTCGATAACATTCCAGGTTCCCTAGGAACCTGTACAAGGCTAGGTAAACAGTTGATAGGGTATCTACAACCTGGGTGGCAACCCTAAATGCAGATGATTTGATTGATTGATTGATTGATTGATTGATTGATTGATTGATTGATTGATTGATTGATTTGGTTAGTAGTCCGTGCCAAGACTTTGTGGAGCGTAGCTTATTTAATGGACAGTATTTTGAACAAGAAAAAGGTCCCGACTCATTGGCTGAATGGTCAGCGTTGAGGCCTTCGGTTCATAGGGTCCCGGGTTCGACTCCTGGCCGGGTCGGGGATTTTAATCGCCTTTGATTAATTCTTCTGGCCCGGAGAATAGGTGTTTGTGTTTGCCCCAACACTTTCCTCTTCACATTCAGACCAACACACTACACTGCCAACCACCACAGAAACACGCACTAGTGATTGCATCCCTCCAAATAGGATTGGCGTCAGGAAGGGTATGCTACCGTAAAACAGGGCCAGATCCACATGTGTGAAACAGTTCACACACGCGACCCCACATGTGTGGAAGAAGAAGAAGAAGCTCAAAGTCGTAGTTTCACGTGACTTTATACAATGATCGTAGCCACAGGACCTCCATTTTTACGTGGAATCTGAACCACATTTCATTTCAAAAATCCCACATACATTGGGTGGGATTCGTACCACAGTCGCCTTGGTGAGAAGCCAGTGACTGCGCCACTTGGCTGTCATGCCCTCTGAAACAAAAACTGTTAGACAGTCTGGTAGTATTTGAAGGTGCTCAAATACACCACCCTCGTGGCGGTAGACTTACCAGCACCTAAAATAATTTTAGCGGGACAAAACTCGATGTCTCACGGGCGTCTCCGGAAATCATAAACTAGATAATGGGATGTAAAACACTAAGTAGTAGTAGTATCATCGCTCATACCTCAGTCATTTTCATATTGTCAAAGCCAAAGATAAGACAGAGACAGATCAATGAAAGTAACAGAATTGCCCTAGCCCATACCAGAAGATATAGTGCACTGTAAACACTAGGTCCTGGCTAGCAAAGAAATACCCCTGCTTAATTACTGTACATGGATATAATGTGTGGATCAGAGTCTCATACCCTGGAGCTATACTCTGAGGTCTTACCACAGATTTATACTTCCTCTCCTTTACATACTTTTTTTTACAACTTGCTTTACGTCGCACCGGCACAGATAGGTCTTATGGCGACGATGGGATAGGAAAGGGCTACGAGTGGAAAGGAAGCGGCTGTGGCCTTAATTAAGGTACAGCTCCAGTTTTTGCCTGGTGTGGAAATGGGAAACCACGGAAATCAATCTTCAGGGCTGCCGACAGTGGGGCTCGAACAACGCCTCTTCAGTGCTGCTTAGGCCATATATGGCAGCTGATGGCAGAGCTGTGGAGGATCCAACCAGCCTTAGGGCTGAAAACTTAACCTACATACAAGTTTAGAGTGTTTGCGTAAAGCAGGCTTAATTTTGGCATTATCCACCGTAGTAACATTGATAGGCGAATATTTCTTTATGCAAATATGGAAAATAGTACATCTTATATTTTTTTAAACTCGTTGGTCCATTACATGCTCCAATAGATTAGTCAGAGAATAGACTTGTTGATCTTGGTCCCATTAGATTAGATGGGATTTAGAGTTGACATAAATATGATCTGATCGTTGTGGGTCGGTTTAACATCTGGTTATATTTTAGTTTATGTGAAAATAATCAGTATTCAGCTAGGCAGATGCACATATATTGTTAGAAGAGTTAGAACCTCCAGTCACATTTCGTTGTATATATTATAGGGATGGCGATGGTTTAAGTGGGTCTGTTATCGAGGTCATTGGCCTCAGGCTGTAGACTGTCTCTTGCGTGCATGTCAGTAAGTTAAATGACCATTTTGTAATCTAAACTGTTGCTGCTACCATCGCTATCTGATATGCCGTAAATTTTACTTACTGACCCACCGGTCCATGTTACTGTATATCAGATACATCCTTTACATACTTCCCTCCAGTCTCCAGAATTTACAGTCCCCAGTATGTTTTTAATCCCGGCTTTCTTTAATCAGAGGTATGTCCACAAGTGTTAAAATTACTTTTTAAACGAAATATTGAGTTTTAAATCCCTCCCAGCTCCCAACGATTACCACTGATTATCGATAGTGGCTGAAACTCTTCCATCTGAAAGATGGACTATGCGTCAATTTTGATTGTCCAAGTATTCGCGCACCAGTTTTACACGATAATTATAATTTCGTGTGGCTATTTCTAGCCGAGTGCAGCCCTTGTAAGGCAAACCCTCCGATGAGGGTGGGCGGCATCTGTCGTGTGTAGGTAACTGCGTGTTATTGTGGTGGAGGATAGTGTTATGTGTGGTGTGTGAGTTGCAGGGATGTTGGGGACAGCACTAACACCCAGCCCCCGAGCCACTGGAATTAACCAATAAAGGTTAAAATCGCCGACCCGGCCGGGAATCGAGCGCGGGATCCTCTGAACTGAAGGCCAGTACGCTGACCATTCAGCCAACGAGTCGGACAGTTTTACACGATGGGAATGCTGGACAAAAGAGAACACGAAACTGTTCATGTCTTAATTTTATCCAATACTTTAGTAGGTTAAGGTGAAGGACATGTGCGTGATGTGATGTATGCCGAATTTTAAGTTCATATTCTACATGCTTTTCTAATTTTTCTTCCACTTACGTAATGCTCAATAAATTAAAAAAAATAAGCTGCAAGATAGACTCCTCTTAACATAACAACGTTAAAAAAATCTATCTATCTATCTATCTATCTATCTATCTATGTATGAATTCAGTAAACTCTCTCGTAGAATTCAAATGCACGGCTGGGCGAGGATTAGTGTTGACTTTACTCCTTTACCGGGTGGGTTTTATAATTTCTCACCTCTTCTGCTACTGGCTACGTATTCAATCGCAACATTTGGGAAAAATTTTCCAAGTGTAATCTCGCAAACTAGTTCCATAAGGATGCAGGAAAATCAGATTCCTCCTTCCTTAATTGGATTTATCATTTTTTTAATTATTATTATTATTATTATTATTATTATTATTATTATTATTATTATTATTATTATTATTATTATTACATTGACATAACATTTATCGTTGTAATAAACCTGTGCTGTTCTTGAAGCCAGACTTGTTCTACTCATTCTTAAGATTAATTGAACCAGTTCACTTTTTTGATAGTAGAGTCCTAATTATTTTCCTTTTCCAGGAGAACGAGCCAACTATGTCAACAGTCCTCATGTTATCGCCATGGTGGGTCTGCCAGCCCGCGGAAAGACGTACATATCCAAGAAACTGTCTCGTTACCTGAACTGGATTGGTATAAACACCAAAGGCAAGTCTTAAACTTCTGTTATTTTGTAACTTATATTCTTGACTATACAGGTTGAACCCGAACTCCACTGACAAAATTCGGAGATTGTTCAAGGATGCCTTCTGAGTACATTGATAAAAGGGACCTGTGGTCTCCGGTGGCTCGTTGCATAGCAAGGTTACCCCAAGCAACATTGATTCTGAGAACATACATTCACAAGAGTGAAAAAGCTTGTAATATACAATATCCAAAACGTACAACACAAAACACAAAGTAATGCAACAACCCTCAGACGAAACACGTACACTTTTATTACAGCGTGTTCAATCTGCTCTGTCAGTGTACTGTACAGTAAAGAGAGTTGTAAAGGTAACAACTCCGTGTCGTTGGCTTCCGACAAAATTCCGACGCCGGCGTCTGTCAAGAACTAGCATTTAGGATGGACGTAAAACAATTATTATTATTATTATTATTATTATTATTATTATTATTATTATTATTATTATTCCGAGGATACCGTGGAACGCAGAGGTGAAAGAAGTGCGGGCATGAATGGGTGAGTATATAAAAGTTGGAAGATTAATTTAAAACTTTAAAATTTATATTTCTTCCTTATATCTTTTGTTTTTCAAATTTTAAACAGGGTTAGAAAATAATAAATCAAGGACAAGAGTTTAGCTCGTAAGCTTGAGTAACAATTTTAGAGGTCTAGAATAATCAGATAACAATACTTCAACAACATGAGTTTGAAGTTCCCTAATTACAAATTTACATGAGCTCTACTGCTCCTTTCAACCAACAGTCAAGGAGACGGATCTCCCAATTTTTTACATCAGTAGGACGAGCGTCTTTACACAATTACTTCCTAGGAGATTATTCTCCAAAATTACATAAGGCACCTACACTCAACAAAACCAAACCGTAAACACTGTCTTATATGTTCGACAGTCTGATTGACCTTGAAACGAAATTAATATAGTTGACTTTAACAGGGGTAACAAGTACTCATTCTACGTGGCCTCTGGTAAAAACAAAAGGTTAAAGTTACTGGCCAAAAATTATAATGTTAAGAGGCGGACACTGGCACTCCTTGAAATTCACCAGAACATCATTAAAACCCTATGTGGGCTTATGGCCCGACGTTACAGAGGCTAAGGCTATACTGCAGAGGTGAGTAGATGAAAATAAATTTTACAAACTTAAAAGATAAATTTAAAGCTTACAAAATCATTGTCACCTCAATATCAAGTTGAGAGGGAATACAAGAGGGTACCTCACTCTTTATTCCCTAATTTCGGTGAAGTTTCTTAGACTTGTTTGAGAATTTACATTCCGAAAGAAACTTGAAACCTTCCCCTCGAGCTAGCATTCCAAGACTATTACATTGTTAAGCAGAATCTGCCATTACCTTGAGCTGGTGGACCTCCCGATGGACGAGTGAGCCCTTTCCCGCTGCCTCCGCTACGTACACACTTCAAAGCTCTTGACTGGAGCGATCACAAAAGACAACATGACCTGAAACGTCCCAGCTTTTATAGTGGAGAGGAAGGTTTCAGATTTCTCTGGGCCGAAACCCTGATACACCCCCAATTTTCATTTGACGATCAAATAAATACCAAAAACCGTGATTAGTTACTTAAATGTACAAAATTTTCTCATTGGTTAACATATTAAGTTGGTGGGAAGAGATAGATGTGTTGATAACTTTAGAACACCCAAAAACAATCAATACACAATTCAGTTTAGGAAACCTTGACACACAAAATTACTTCAAAATGTCATTGTTCATACTCGCACCAGAGGGCGCAGCTAAGTTGATAGTAGAGACATCTGTCGAAAAATGTCCAAACTCCTTGTATCAAACAGTTTGACGACCAAGTTCTAGATGGCCTTGTCAAAGGTGCTTAATTTAAATGCACGGGGCGGGTGGACCTCCGGTACAATTATTATTATTATTATTATTATTATTATTATTATTATTATTATTATTATTATTATTATTATTATTATTATTATTATTATTATTATTATTATTATTTTATTTTTTATTTTTTCAGTGCAGTACAAATACAAAGCTAATTGGGGCAGCAAACCAAACGAAATGCAATTACTGTGTGACGAGCCACAGGAGATCACCGGTCCCTTATACCAATATACTCAGAAGATATCCCTGAACAACCTCCGAAAGTTTGTCGGTGGAGTTCGGGTTCACTCTGTATAAACGGAGCTCACGTTGATAATTTCAGGAATGAACGCAGTTTTTGTGATCGAGAAACACATTTGGATTGTGGCAGAGCACGCAATATGTGCTTTGTATTTAAGTGGTTGTGACAGCAGAAAATGGAAAATAAATGCTGAATGCCAGGAAGATACTTTCAGAAATGAAATAATGTACGTCATAATTAACCATAATTCAAGTTAGGCTGTGTCCGATGATTTCGGAATCCAGTAGCTACAGCAGATCATACCCCCACTTACTTCCGTAAACATGCTTTTAACAATAGAAAAAACTAGTCTTTTAATCAAGTGAAAACAGTAAATATGTCTAATCTGCAGTGTTTACAAGGCGTTAAATAAGAGATACACTATTTTCTGGATGATATAACCGGAAGTACCACTTACAATTAGATGTAGCTTGATGATAATTTTACTGAACTATTTACAGTGAGTGAGGCTGAATTAAAATAGCCTAAATATCCGTGCATTAATAGGAAATCATCTTTTCAACCAAATGTTCATCCGTGATAGCAAAGAGTTCCAACAAAACAGTAGCTTGACCTTCAGCTTTGTCTTCGTCCACCTTACGATCTTATTGTCTTGAAGTCGAATTACACGTTCAACGCGTGTAATCATTGAACTCTACAACATGTAAATGGGTAAAATATGTGGCCTTGGATATCAGCCCTCGAGAAGTCTTAATTAACTTCGTTCTGCAAATAACCACAGAACTAGTCTTTCTCTCTACACATATTTTAATAATAATAATAATAATAATAATAATAATAATAATAATAATAATAATAATAATGTTATTTGCTTCACGTACCACTACCTACTTTTACGGTCTTCGGAGACGCCGAGGTGCCGGAATTTAGTCCCGCAGGAGTTCTTTTACGTGCCAGTAAATCTACCGACACGGGGCTGTCGTATTTGAGCACCTTCAAATACCACCGGACTGAGCCAGGATCGAACCTGCCAAGTTGGGGTTAGAAGACCAGCGCCTTAACCGTCTGAGCCACTCAGCCCGGCTACACATATTTTAGGTAGTTACTCAAGCAAAGGGGTACTTTCAGATATAGATATAATGCATAGAAGTTCAGTCAAGTAACTATAATGAAATACGGTGCTCAAAAATGTTTTGCATATTCAGGTTTAGTGCACTTGATATTTTGTTATGTACGTACGAAGGGTATGTACAAAGAAAAATTATGGAAAGCAATAAAAAAAGCAACAAAAGCACAAAAGTCGTAATGTAGTATTTTGAACTCAAATTATCGTTCATTTCATGACAGGTCATTGCCGTGTATAGCCACACAGTGTGCTGAGATGGGCTTGAACACGACGAGTCTTACTCAGCACAAAGATTCATACTTGTTTTAGAGCAGATTATTGCACTCTAGATAGCAGCTTTTTGTTGTTGTTGTTGTTACAATTTGCTTTACGTCGCACCATCATAGATAGGTCTCATGGTGACGATGGAATAGGAAAGGGCTAAGAGTGGGAAGGAAGCGACCGTGGCCTTAATTAAGGTGTGGCTCCGACATTTACCTGGTGTAAAAATGGGAAACTACAGAAAACCATCTTCAGGGCTGCCGAGAGTGGGGTTCGAACCCACTACCTCCCGAATGCAAACTGATAGCTACGTGACCCAAACCGCGCAGCCACTTGCTCGGTGATAGCAGCTTCCGTCAGTTGCTGAATGTTAGCAAGAGGAATAGGACGGAGGGTATTTGCTCTCTTCACTTCTCGCCATTCAAATTCAACACAGTTCATATCCGTGGAATATGCCGGCTACAGCATTCGCTCAAGAAACTGATTGACTGATTGACAGAAATATAGTAACGAGGTTACGGATAATGGAAGCCTTCACCTTCCAATCCGCCAAGATCCATCACGGCCCGTACGGAGATAGCGTTACCTCTTTTCCTAAATACACTGCCTGACGAAGAAATGGATACATCGGGAGAAATGGTCGGGTGTCAGTGTAACTTCGTACACGTACACACCACCGGCGGGTTTGTAAATGATTAGACTTTCAATTCTCTGTGACGGGTAGAACGGCAACCAGAGTGCGTTAGTGTTGTTACCTAGCCTGGTAGGGTATGTAAGGGGCGTGAACAGCGTCAGATGTTGAGTGATCACCGTGAAGGACACGGAGATGCCGTGTATTCGCGTGAGACAACGTTTTCAACACCTTCCAGAGTTTGAAAGTGGGCTCATTGGACTGCATGGGAACGTGAGGGCAGGCATACTCGTCGTCAAGGTTCTAGCCTACCACGTCTGAGCAGCACAAGGGAAGACCGCCGTATTGTTGGATTCCCCGCAACATTCTGCGACATCCTGCACCATTGGTCGGAGACTAGCAGCAGCCGGACTAGGGAATTACCGTCCGTTGCGCAGGCTGCCGTGAACACCACATCATAAACGGTTGCGTTTGGAGTAGTGCCGTGACCGGGAAGCATGGACTGCTCATGAATGGCGTCGCATTGTGTTTAGCGGTGAATCGCTGTTCTGCACTACCCAGGATGACCATCGTCTGCGAGTATGGCGGCGACCTGGGGAGAGGTCCCATTCTTCCAATGTTTTGGAGAGGCACAGCGGCAGAGTAACTATAATAAAAGGTTGGCTGCTACGGCGGTTGAAGCTTCCATTGGCTGGAGTGCTATGACGTCACGCGATATGAACAATAGCGAGTAAGGTACACAGTCGCAGTACAGCAAGCCTGTGAGTTCTTGTGCCTGTTAAACATCTTCTCAATCTTTCATCAAATAATCTGGTTTAGTCCGATTCGATAAGTAACGGCACTTCCAATAGATTTAAAAACGTGAAAATGCGTTAAATTTCGTCACATGCTGAGCAGGTAGAACATCAACTATCAAATACATGACATATAATACGATAAGTAATAAAATATTGCCTTGCAACTCAAAATAATTAATTTATTTCCTGATGAAGTAAGTTTTGTATCAAATGGCATAGGAAAATATACATCATATGGACATCTTTATGGAATTATATTAAATTATTAAAACGTACGTATCGGGAGACTTAATTACTTGATGAACCATCCCCAAGCTTAGCCTTCTTATTGACAAATTATCTCAGTGCTAGCTCCTTACTCTTTGCATTAGAATGCCATATCCTAATAAATGTCCTGGTCCTTACAGAGAGACAAATTATTTTGTCATGGAATACTGGAAATTTTGACTTAATAATAGAAATAAGAGTTTTCATTACGTTTTTGCATTTGGATACTGTCTTACCGTGAAACACACCAAATGAAATTTCGAACTGGGCTATGTTTCTTAACCACTCATGACTGGGATGTGTGAGGCCCCCTTTTGAAATAACCGAGATCCAGTAACAGGTCTCTTCTCGCACGACATTTTTGTCTCTTTCTTCGTATTTACTGTATATCGGATCACGGATACTGTATTATTATAATAATAATGTTATTTGTTTTACGTCCCACTAACTACTTTTTAAGGTCTTCGGAGACGCCGAGGTGCCGGAATTTAGTCCCACAGGAGTTCTTTAACGTGCCAGTAAATCTACCGACACGGGGCTGTCGTATTTGAGCACCGTCAAATACCACCGGACTGAGCCAGGATCGAACCTGCCAAGTTGGGGTTAGAAGGCCAGCGCCTTAACCGTCTGAGCCACTCAGCCCGGCGCTGTATTATTTCACGAGCTTTGAAATATATTCAGAAATATAAGTTATTAGCACATAATAATGTTAATGTTATTGGATTTCATGTCCCACTAACTATGTATTTGAGCACCTTCACCACCGGACTTGAGACAGGATCGAACCTGCCAAGTTGGGCTAAGAAGGCCAGCGCTCTTATCATTTGAGTTGCTCCTCAGCCCGGCTATTAGCACATAACAATAATTATAGAAAATATGATTTTCATTCAGTCATTTATATCTGACACCTTTTTTACCGTACGAGCTGTCATAATGGAGATATTCAAGAATTTACAAAGTGTTTCAACAACCAAGCATTGCTGACGAGGAAGTATTGTTAAGCCATCACAGTAGCAAACTAACTGGCTATGATGGTTGTTGTCGTTATTGTCTTCATAATGTGCAAAATAATAATAATAATGTTATTTGTGTTACGTCTCACTAACAACATTTACGGTTTTCTGAGACTCGAGGTGCCGTAATTTTGTCCCACGAGAGTTCTTTTACCGTGCCAACGATGTATAGCGCCACACACGTTTCCATAATATGTTGACTGCATTTTAATCAGTACAGTGGTTCAACTTCAGATACTGACAACACGAACACTGTTTACGTAGTGAACCACTATAAAATTATTATGTATCCGTGTTCCGATATACAGTAAATACGTAGGAGACAAAAATGTCGGTCGGTCATTTGGTTTCTTGGCTTACGCTGCGTGGACCATCAACGATAGACCCCAAGTGTAAGCGTACGAATTGTAGAGCATAGAAACCTCTACAAAAAAGTCCGCGATGGCACATGCCTATTTCCAACCGGCTGCCCTCTAGAAGCGATTTTATTCTATAGTCCGCGGTAAAAAATATAACTCCTTAAAATTAAATAAATGTTTCGATATTATCCTCGAGTTCCTCATCAAAATAAATTGTTTGGCCTCCTCCAGTATTTTATAAGGATTACAATATCCTTGTCAGGACATTGTTTGCATGAATGGTTCAGAAGTTACGACCATTTTAGACTGTAGTGGTCATACGTGTCATCAGGACGGGCCAGTGCTGTCTCATACCACATGACGTCACGCAGAAGGCGGCCAGGGAGAGAAAATAGTGAGCGCGATGCGGGAAGAGACCCCCCCTGGCACAGCGGTGTTACTCCTAACCTCATGGTGAGGGGAGCCATCGGATATGACTTCAGGTCACGGCTGGTAGTGATTGAGGGAACTCTTGACGGCACAACGGTACGTGCGTCCTCAAGTGTTACCTCTCGTGCGACAGTACCGTGGTGTCATGTTTCAACAAGGCAATGCTCGTCCACACACCGCACGTGTCTGTGTGATGTTGAGGTATTCCCGTGGCCAGCAGGAGCCCAGGTCTGGCCCCGATAGAACATGCGTGGGACCAGCTCTGTCCCAATGCCAGTATCTAGGATATCAAGTACCAGTTACAACAGTTGTGGGCCAGCTTGCCTCAGGAGAGGATACAACGGCTTTATGGCACCCTTCCCAACCGAATCAGTGCATGTATCCAGGGCGGAGGGGATGCAACGTCATACTGATAAGTTAGTTAGTACTGCCAAGTTACCGAGCAAGTTGGCCGTGCGGTTAGGGGCCCGCGGCTGTGAACTTGCATCCGGGAGATAGTGGGTTCGGACCCCTTTGGTGGCAGCCCTGACGATGGTTTTTCGTGGTTTCCCATTTTCACACCAGGCAAATGCTGGGGCTGTACCTAAAGGCTACGACCGCTTCCCATTCCTAGGCCTTTCCTCTCCCATCGCCGCTATAAGACCTATCTGTGTCGGTGCGACGTAAAGCAAATAGCAAAAGTACTGCCAAGTTCTTTTTTTTTTTAATCTCAATTTTGACTCGATTTTGTAATCACTGAAATTGTCACATTCCGTCTCAGCACGTAACGTTTCATTTCATTTCCTTCTCACCTTCTGGATGCTTCATTATTTTTGTTAAGCGGTATACATGATAGGCTGGCCCCGTGGTGTAGGTGTAGCGTGCCTGTCTCTTAGCCGGAGGCCCCGGGTTTGATTCCCGGTCAGGTCAGTTAATTGGATCTGAGGGCTGGTTTGAGGTAAACTCAGCCTACGTGATTACAATTGAGGAGCTATCTGACGGTAAGATAGCGGCCCCGGTCTAGAAAGTGAAGAATAACGTTCGAGAGTATCCGTCGTGCTGACCACACGACACCTCGCATTCTGCAGGCCTTCGGGGTGAGTAGCGGTCGTTTGGTAGGCCAAGGCCCTTCGGGGCTGTTGCGCCATGGGGTTTGGGTTTTGGTGTACATGTTAGGGCCTACATATTAGTGATTAATACGATATTATAACCGTATGATAACTGCTAATGACAGATATGGAATATCATATTAGTGCAGGTTGATGAACACCTCCGTCTTATTGAACTGCGAAATTAAGTGTACAGTTAGGTGGTGAAGAAAGTAAATGTTAATGTAAAATACCGCAGCGAGAACCTTGAATTTTTTAACCCAGGAATGCAGGTAGAATTTTAGGTGGAACTGAATGTGTTGTAATAAATATCCGGCATGTATAACGGTAAAATTACTGTATTGTCGTTGCTCCTAGAAAAACTGCCATGTGACAATATTTCAGCTTAGAATTCTAACCAGAAAGGTTCTGTCATCTAATGTTCAGCATGGCATGATCTGTATCAGCGAAATGAGTGATACATGTGCTGCGAGTCAGTACTTCTCCTTTCACCAATGTCACATAATAGTATTTCGAGGCGCAGCGACGATGTATTCTCACCGAGCGAGTTGGCCATGCGGTTAGGGTTGCGTGACTGTGAGCGTGCATTCAGATTTTCAGTAGTGTCCCATTTTCACACCAGGCAAATGCTGGGGCTGAACCTTAATTAAGGCCATGGCCGCTTCCTTCCCATTTCTATCCCTTTCCTATCCTATCGTCGCCATAAAACCTATGTGTCGGTGCGACGTAAAGCAAAGTGTAAAAAACAGAACAAAATGCGCGTATTTCTTGACCTTGCAGGCAGCCTGCACGTGTTCGACCTGGCAAGCAACAGTCGCTAGTCTGAATCTCAGCTGTTAACACGGTGAGACATTTATTACTGCAACACTGTATTTTCGTATGTAAAAGTTATTTAAAGTACGAGTCGGCTCGATGGGTTTGTTCAGCAATTTCCGGATTAAAAAAAAAAAAAAAAAAAGAAAAACATGCGCGCACACGAACAGTTTTAACAGAGGAAAAGCTCACCGAATAAATCACTCACAAAATTAGCACAAGTAGGGATTTCGGTTCCTTCTGCACATAGAGCTACAAACCTGTTACACATGAAACAGTACAGGTTTACACGGGCCCCTTGTTTAAAGCCACAAGAGTGAGATATTTTGAGTGGTATCTTGCATCATTGGATGATAGTTTATTCGACCCACAGCTTGTGTTTTTTCTCTCTTTTTTCGGATCAGGCCTGGTTTCATCTTAACGGTCGTGTGAACAGTCATAACTCTCGCTATTGGTGTGCAGAAAATTCTAATGGTGTTTATGAAGTCCCTTATTTTAATAGGAAGATTGATGTTTCGTGTGCTGTTAGTGCGAGACGAATAATTGGGCCTATTTTTTTTTTCCCGAGACGACAGGGTATATGTGGAGAGGTACCAAGATGACATTTTGACGCCGTTCTGCCATCAGTTAACGGAAGAAGAGAAATCGCGTGACCGGGTGAGTTGGCCGTGCGCGTAGAGGCGCGCGGCTGTGAGCTTGCATCCGGGAGATAGTAGGTTCGAATCCCACTATCGGCAGCCCTGAAAATGGTTTTCCGTGGTTTCCCATTTTCACACCAGGCAAATGCTGGGGCTGTACCTTAATTAAGGCCACGGCCGCTTCCTTCCAACTCCTAGGCCTTACCTATCCCATCGTCGCCATAAGACCTATCTGTGTCGGTGCGACGTAAAGCCCCTAGCAAAAAAAAAAGAAGAAATCGCGTGGATGGTTTGAACAAGATTCAACACCTGCTCGTACAGCAGGAGATTCCCTTCCTATAATCTCGGAAGTGTTTGCAGACAGAGTGATCAATGCTGGTCTATTTCCCCCTCGTTCTCCAGATCTAGCAGTGTGTGATTTTTACTGTTGGGGTAAACAAGGAAAGCGTGTATCAAACAAATCTTCACCATTGGAGGAACTGAAAGAAAACATTGGGAATGAAATCAGTAACATTACAGTGGCAGAACTCACTCGCGTCAGCCAAAATGTGGTTACCAGATACAGTGCCTCTATAACCCAGGAAGGACGAAGCATCTTGTATAAGGTAAAATTTATATAAGATTGTGTACACGCTTAAAGCAGGGCCACCGCTACCTTAACGCAGAGTACCAACACCGTGCGTTCGGTCTGGGTTTTTATGAGAGACAACGTCAGCCGGGTATATGAACGTTACAGGATAGGCTATACTGATAAATACTTAAAAAAAATAATTTATCTCGCACCGTTGTCATTTCATCAGCTGCTGAAGTTAGCCAATTTGATCGCTTCGTGGGCGAATTTAGATGGGCTTTGCGAGGCGATGTTGCTAAATCTGCAAGTGACTGAGGACCGGGTTGAGAGACACAAAACATTTGCCAAGGGAGGGCTTTAAACACGGACCTTCGAGCTGACAGGATCGCGCCGTAACTAGTACACTATGGTGACACCGGCTGAAACCCATAGGTTTTTTGTATTTGATGCCGTTTTCTCGGCATGGCTCTGAAGCCGGTCTTAAGCCACGTGCAGATTTAGCAACATCGCCTCGCAAAGCCTATTTGAATTCGCCCGCGAAGCGATCTGATTGGCTAACTTCAGCAGCTGATGAAACGTCAACGGCACGAGATATCAAATTATTCTTTTCATATTATGTATTAGCATGACCATCCCTCTAACGCTCATTTACTCGATTCGCATCATTTCCGACCACCCTGTATATACATCCTTGTTAACTTCCTTTCTGTCTCAGTTCTGGGGTGACTCGCGACTCTGACGTTCTAAATCAAGTGCGTGAATCCTTGAATTTTTATTCTTTTGGACATTTCATATTCAATAAAGCGTTACCTTATTTTTATTAAGTAGTAGGGCTACTGGTCTGGCAGACAGGCAGACGTATAGAGGCTAAAAGCAGCAACTCGACAATTCACATTGTGACCGCACAAAGTAGAAAATGGTAGTCTTGTACTTCAGGAAGACAAACTTCCAATTAGATATAATTTCAGAAAGAAATTCTAGAACACCACAATTAAGGTTCTTTGGTCTTGTGCGATGATTGGGAACCCCATTCCAATGCTGATCTTACCTCGCCCATACGTGCTTCTGAGGGCAGGATAAGCTGATTACTGATCAAATTAAAAATCTACAGTTTATACAAACACGGCATTAAATAGAATACTAACTGAATGCTTACGCACCACTAAGATAATCATGACTTGATAACAAAGTTTCTCTGTACTGTATTCCTGTCATCGTCAGCATCTGAGAGAGGCAATCCCTTTCTAGACCTACAGACTTGTTCTAAGATCAGGTGTAAGGTCAGTATTGTCTTGTATGTTCCTAGTTCTTTTTCAACCAAACTATCCTGGTATTCTCCATATTCAAGTTTCTGCTGGCCTTTAAAGTGTTTCGTGCCTAATTCGTAAAATGAATGGCACCATTAAACATTAACTTTTTTTTGCAGCTTCTTTCTGTGATATGTATGTATGTATGTATGTATGTATGTATGTTCAGTCATCATCCCTAAGGCTGGTTGGATCCTCAACAGCTCTGCCATCAGCTGTCATAGATGGCCTAGGCATCACCGAGGAGGCGTACTAGGGAAATGAGCAGTGAGGTAGTTTCCCGTTACTTTCCTCACCGAGCCAGAAGTTATTACATATCAGTCTGCCAAGCCCACTGAAATGCATGCACCAACCGACCCTATGAGCAACGTTTTCACACCATTCATAGCAGGGATTGGCTGCACTAGGAATCGCATTACTAACATCGCTCATACCTCAGTCACTGTCATATTGTCAAAGCCAAGGATAAGACAGACAGATCATGAAAGTAACAAAAGTGCTCTAGTGCACTGTAAACACTAGGTCCTACCAGCAAAGGCATCTTTCTTTGATAAGGGAGTGAATTTATCGTGGCTGTTTCTTTCTAAGCAACCAATATTTCTTCAAGTAACTTTTACCGGCTCGGATATTTCAGTACTCCTCCTCGTGGTTTTCCAATTGATATATTTCTGTTCATACACTGCTCTTCTTTTCATTGAAAGTTTGTTTGGCTTTCCAGCATGCCGCGTCTCCATTTGCTATAGACGTAGTCTTCACTATGTTACATTTCCTCTTCGACAATTCTTCATTAACTTCCTTATAGGTTATCTAAAGCGCTAGTCGGCCATATTTTCCCCCCTCTTCATTTCTTACATTAATGAGGCAGATGTAATTCTTCATGAGTAATGCAATGGATTTTGGTTCATCTTTAGTAGTAGGTCTATTTATCTCATCCCGTAGGGCTACACACTGTTCGTCTAAGACTTTCATTTTTTTAGTAAGTCTGTGTGTACTAATCTCATGGAAAATTCCATTCACGCTTTCTGTACTAAATTTGTTTCTCGTTTTTTCTTTCCCCCACCACTGAAATTTCTTGAGTTTAAACTGGCGTTTGCTTTTGTGACCTCCATATCGAAGCAAGAGTCCTCAACTGAATCCTGCAATCCAAGACTCACATTCCGAATCCCTTTGTGTTCAGTTTTTAATTTTACTTTTAAATACGTGTTTGTTGCACTGTATAACTTTACTATCTCCATTCAGCCTAATGGACACCCATTATTTTCATGTGTATTCTCTACTGTTTATATTATACTGTATATATTGAATGAATCAACGACTTCCCGCAAATACGGGTTGCCGCAATTGACAAGGTATAGCGTATCAGGATACAGCAATATTTAACTTAAATATAGCGGTAGTACGGTTTTTAAATTATGGAGGTTAGCCGGGCTGAGTGGTTCAGACGATTGAGGCGCTGGCCTTCTGACCCCAACTTGGCAGGTTCGATCCTGGCTCAGTCCAGTGGTCTTTCATGCTGTTCAAATACGTCAGCCTCGTGTTGATAGATTCACTGGCACGTAAAAGAACTCATGTGGGATTACATTTCGACACCTCGGCGTCTCCCAAAACCGTAAAAGTAGTAGATTATTAAATTATGGAGGATTAAACAAGAGAGATCTCAGAATTTTTACGGATCAACGTATGGTGGTGGTAACTATGTTTTCAGTTCATTGCTAGATGAGCTAGCGAGTTATCTTTTCCAAGAGCTCTGTATCATCTTAGTGATGAAGTAGTTAATACTTATTGAAATTTAGGAAAGAGAGAGAGAGAGAGAGAGAGTGTGTGTGTGTGTGTGTGTGTGTGTGTGTGTGTGTGTGTGTGTGTGTGTGTGTGTGTGTGTGTGTGTGTGTGTGTGTGTGTGTGTGTGTGTGTGTGTGTGTGTGTGTGTGTGTGGCTCCATGGCTAAATGGTTGGCTAAGTGTGCTGGCCTTTGGTCACAGGGGTCCCAGGTTCGATTCCCGGTAGGGTCGGGAATTTTAACCATCATTGGTTAATTTCGCTGGCACGTGGGCTGGGTGTATGTGACATCATCATCATTTTATCCTCATCACGACGCGCAGGTCGCCTAAGGGAGTCAAATCAAAAGACCTGCACCTGGCGAGCCGAACTTGTCCCCAGACACTCCCGGCACGAAAAGCCATACGCCATTTCATTTCAGTTGTGTGTGTGTGATCCATTTAGTTTTATAAACTTTGGTGTTTAATGTGTATTTGTAGTGAGTGAGATTAATGGCATTTATTTAAATTTTACAGTAACTACAGTACGCGCAGCTTCAAGTTATACCTGGTTTTACAGGGGTGAGGAGTAAAGAGGGTGCTCTTCCGGTTCCGGTAATACTGCCAACTGAATATAAATGAAATCTGAATTAAATCGATAGTATGATCGATATGAATTTTCTAAATCTTTATTATCTTAAGCCAACAACTATGTAACACACACACACATTATACAGTATAACGTTATATAACATTTCTCGATGTGAATCTTGTTCCTAGCATGAATTCTATATTTTAACTTTGCTGTATCAACAACAACAGTACTAGTGCGTAAAGTGTACGCCAGATGTCTCACGGCGATGAATACTCGATTCATAGTTTGTTTCAAAGGTTGCCAATACGAATCTCGAAAGATAACAGAGGTCTACCGATTCAGCACTAGGGAACCCAGTATCACTAAAAGTTGCGCGTACTGTAGTTCTCTAGGTGTTACGATCCCCTGCGGGTGGGGGACGCACATTTAGAATACACCCGCGGTATTCCCTGCCTGTCGTAAGAGGTGACTAAAAGGGGCGATCTTGACGTGGACATGACTTGCGGTTTGATATCATGTGTTTGACCTCCTGTGGATGGGAGGGGCTGAATATATCACAAGTAATCCCTGCCTGTCGTAAAAGGCGACTAAAAGGGTTATTTGGCCATGGTCCCCTCTCTATTAATTATTTTTTGAGGGTTAGTTGTAGACCGTTTCAACATTTTTGATGTGCGTGCTGTTCGGAGATGGGCCTCCTACGTGTGCGATTACGTCCGAAAGCCCGCATTTGTGACCACCCAGGGATCGGCGCTTGGGAGCGTCATGAACCCTTGCAGTAGTATCCACCTGACAACACAAGTCTCCGCACGGCCGAATGCCATATTATTGTTTTTAAAAATATTTTTCCCTATATTTAGTGCTCTGCACGCTTTGGGGTACATGCCATTTTGTGTGATTGGAAGAAGGGAGTCCTAGGGATCATTGCCTCAGTCATCCCGTATTAGGCATTGTCGAACATCGGACCCCCGGCAGTATCGGGTATGACCAGGTGGGTATTGCCTTGGCTGCTTGGTTCGGCTACAGAGACCCCTGATCAGAGGTGGGTGGCATTTGGGGAGGATGATTTTGGTCGTGCCTTCGAAATGTCATCGACCTGCCCTAGATGGTCCCCAACCGAAGTTTTTAACTTTTGCTTCCTTGTTAAGTTAAACACCCTGGGAACTTGCGCAGCGTGAAGGAATGGGATCCAGCTTCCCTCGGTTTCTGGTTACTACCAGAACCGATGGGCACGATTTTAAGCTGGTAAAATCTATCCTTTTTAGTAGACACATTGAAGGCGTCTACGGCGAACTTGAGGATCTCATGAAAATGCGCAACGGTAGTTTGCGTTTGAAGACTCGTACAGAACTGCAAGCCGATCAGTTGCTTAAGTGTCCGACTCGTTGGCTGAACGGTCATCGTACTGGCCTTCGGTTAAGAGGGTCCCGGGTTCGATTCCCAGCCGGGTCGGAGATTTTAACCTTAATTGGTTAATTCCAAAGGTACGGGGTCTGGGTGTATGTGTTGTCATCATAATTTCATCCTCATAACGACGCGCAGGTCGCCTACGGGAGTCAAATATAAAGACCTGCACCTGGCGTGCCGAATTCGTCCTGGGATATCCCGACACTAAAAGCCATACGACGTTTCAGTTGCTTAAGTGCGACCACTTTGGCGAAGTCCCCGTCAAAGTGGAGGAGCACAAATTTTGAACACTGACGAAGAGTTGATGGAAGACATGAAGAACCGTGGCGTGACACCTTATAGTCCACACTATGGCACTGTTAGAGTGGAATTGTAGCGGTTATGTCAGGCATCTTACTGAGCTGCGTCAGCTCATTAGTGAGTTCGCGGCTAGTATAGTCTGTATTCAGGAGACAAACTTAAGACCAGGTCATCATACGGTCTTGAGACATTTCAGACTATAATCGACAGAACGATATTATGCTCACTGGACGTCCGGTGGCGTGGTTATTTCTATTCGTTCTGATACCTATAGCGAAGAGGTTCCTCTAAGAACCCCACTGGAAGCAGTTGTGGTGCGGGTACCGCTGCCTGTCATAGCAACAATGTGTAACGTTTCCTTTCCACCAGGCCAGCCTCTTAACATACATGATGCCACTGATCGTATAGATCACCTTCCACCTCCCTTCCTCTTATTGGGCGATATTAACGCCAATCACCCCATATGGGGCTCTGAGACGCCTTGCCGCAGGGGAAGAGAGCTGGAAACATTAGTAACAGAGCTGGATTTATGTATTTTGAACACCAACTGACTTTAGTGTACGTTACGGCGCATATTCTCGCATAGACGTAAGTCTCTGCAGCCGAACGTTGGCTCCGCTCTTTCGGTGGAATACACACGATGATCTCTGTGGCAGTGACCATTTTCCCATTGTCCTTACTTTGTTGAAACAAAAATCCGTCGAGGGTCCTCCTCGTTGGATTCTTAAACATGCTGATTGGCCAAAGTACTCATCACTAGCTGTTTTTAACGACAAGACCAGGCGGACCGTAGGCGACGAAAGAACTTACATAACGCAAGTTATTCTTGCTGCTGCTGAAGAGTCCATTTCCTCCTTTTCAGGGCCTTCTTGCCGAAAACTCGTTCCTTGGTGGAGCGAAGTAATTGCAGCGTCTATCAAAGAACGCCGTCGCGCTCATAAACGTTATCGTAGGCAGCCTACTGTGGTCAACTTCGTAACATTTAAAAAACCCCGCGCTAAAGCACGAGTTCTTATTCGCCAAAGTAAGGAAGCTTCGTGGGAGAGATGTTTCTTCTATGACGTCACATACACTGTCATGTCAAGTGTGGACTAAACTTCGACGTATTTTGGGTGGACAAAGATCATCTTCAGTACCGGGAATTTCTATTGCAGGCAGTATCGTCACTGAACCACTCTCGATTGCTAATCATCCAGCTAGTCATTTCGCCGATGTATCTGGATCCGGGAATTACCATCGTGATTTCCTCGCTCTGAAGCGGGAGGCAGAACGTCATGACCTTAGTTTTACCACTCAAGCTTCAGAAGACTAATGTGCCCTTTACGCAGTGCGAACTCCGCAGGGCCTTGGCCCTTTGCAACGCCACGTCTCCTGGGTCAGACAGTGTCCATAACCAGATGTTAAAACACCTTAGTGAGGATAGTCTATTATATCTCCTTCGTGTGTTCAACCGAATCTGGATAGAGGGTTAATTTCCGTCTCAGTGGCGAGAGGGTATAGTTATCCCTGTCCTTAAGTCTGACAAAAGTCCTAAGTATGCAGGAAGTTACAGACCTATTTGTCTTACTAACTGCCTGTGTAAGCTATTTGACAGGATGGTAAATTGCCGACTTGTGTGGTGTCTGGAGGAACAAGGACTTTTTGTCCGATTACCAGTGTGGTTTTCGAGCCGCTCGCTCGACCACTGACCACTCGGTACGCCTGGAGAGTTCTATCCAGGATGCGTTTCTCCACAAACAGCATTTGGTGGCTGTTTTCTTTGACTTAGAAAAGGCCTATGACACGATATGGCGATATGGTATCCTTCCAGTCCTGCATCAATGGAGATTCCGAGGTCACTTACCGGTGTTAATTGCGAATTTTTTGTCCCTCCGTCTATTCCGTGTCAGAGAAGGGAGGACATATTCACAATACCCGTTGCAAGAAAATGGAGTCCCACAGGGATCGGTTCTTAGTGTCACTCTCTTCGCGATTGCCATAAACGGTATTGTCGCTGCTGCTGGTTCAGCAGTAATACCGTTGCTATATGTGGAAGATTTTGCTCGCGTAATATGGCAGGCGCATAGCGACAATTACAGCAAGCTATTAGGAGAGTGGAAAAGTGGACCTTAGAACATGGCTTTCGGTTTTCCACCGCAAAGAGCTCCGTTGTCCACTTTTGCCGACAACGCACTCTTCACTCACATCCTGAACTTTATTTAAGAAATGTCGCTCTTCCCGTAGTTAACACCGATTTCTTGGGCTCCTTTTCGATAGCAAATTATCATGGGACCCACACGTGTGGAAGCTAAACGTGCAATGCACCAAGAAGCTGACTCTCTTGAAGTTTCTTAGCAGCGCTCCTACGATTCTGTAAGGCACATTTTATCCAGGTTAGACTACGGCAGTGCAGCGTATGGCTCAACAAGACCAAACGTCCTTGCAAAACTGAACAGCATCCACCACAGCGGGGTTGGGTTGGCGACGGAAGCTGTCACAGATTGTTTGATGTACCTTTGGTTCCTTGCCTTGTCAGACAACCGAGTGGGGTACCTCAGTTGATAATACGGCGACCTGAAATAATCCTGGATCTGCACACTGGCCCGAAGGAAAACATGAACCCTTCGATTTATCGGAGGCTCTTCCTGTCCTTTGTTGGCCGGTATCCAGGTTTAGTCGTCGTTTACACGGATGGTTCGAGAACAGACACGAAGGTGGGCTGTGCGTTCGTTGTCGACACTGATAGGTTTCTTTTTGCTCTCCCGGAAACCTGTAGTGTGTACACAGCAGAGCTCTATGCTATCTGTGAAGCTCTGCGGTATGCAGTGTCCGATGAGCGCCGACACTTTCTTATGTATACTGACCCTTTGAGCTCGCTACAGTCTATTGATACCTGTTTCCTTCGGCACTCTCTGGTGCAGCGGATCTAGGATCTGCTGGCCGTATGTTCGGATGCCGGCACCAGAATCACGTTTATGTGTCTCCCAAGCCACATACTGAGGGAAACGAGTTAGCAGATAAAGCTGCCAAGGAGGCAGTTCCATCAAGTTATATTCTCTCTCAGCTGATACATTTGGTTATGTCGCATTGGGAGATGGAGTGGCAGGCTACTCCACTTCCAAATAAGCTGAGAGCGAAGGTATGGAGGACTTCCCTTCGGGCTTCTCGGCGGGAAGCAGTGGTATTATGTCGTCTTCGAATCGGCCAGGGTATACTAACGCACTCCCATTTATTGAAAGGAGAAACCCCTCCGGTGTGTAGGCCTACTTGCGGCGATCATCTTACCGTGGTACACATCCTTACGGAGTGCGTGGACCTGGTCTACCCCATTGAGTCTATTTTAGTTCGTGTTTGCGTATTTTAATATGTTATTTTAACTTCTAACATGGATTATATATATTTCCATGCAATGCCGTATTCCTTTATCACTTCTGTTTTCTATATTTTTATTAGAAAATAAGGAATTGTGAATTAGATACACTGACTGTTTTAATCTCATAATCATTTTTCATCACCATTTATTTTATTAAAGTTTAGTCAGTGGGTACATTTTAAACTTTTAATTATCAAATCAGGTCTCGTCCATCTCGTACCATTAGGGGCCGATGACCTTAGATGTTAGGCCCCTTTAAAGAACAAGCATCATCAGCATCTAGGTGTTACATTTTGTAGGTTAGGTTTGGCTCCGTCCAACTCATTGGCTGAATGGTCAGCGTTGAGGCCTTCGGTTCAGAGGTTTCCGGGTTCGATTCCCGGTCGGGTATGGATTTTAATCCCGTCTGATTAATTCTTCTGCCTCGGGGACTGGGTGTTTGTTCCAATACTTTCCTCTTTTTACACTACCAACCACCATAGAAACACGCAATAGTGATTACATCCCTCGATATATGATTGGTGTCAGGAAGGTCATCCGGCCGTAAAACATGGCCAAGTCCACGTGTGCTACACAGTTCGCACCTGCGACCCCACAGATGTGGGGAAAAGCGGTAGAAGGAGGTTAGGTTTGGCTCAGTTTCGATTCTGGGTTGGGAAAGAAGAAATAATATTGACCTTTTTATTTAAATGTCGGTACCGGTAAGGTGTTGATAGAATACTTACAAAGACAGCATATTGTAAGGAGTCGTAACTTCCGCAGCGTTTACATTCGTATAAGCAACACAGTATCTCAAAGAGCAATTCGCTCGTCTTGCCTATCATGTAGGTAATTTCTTTAAACAACACGATACCCTTGTAAATGTTGTGTATATACAGACATTCAACTGCATTTATACAGTATTTCACTGGAAAAATAGTTAACAGTCGTATTGTTATCAATTATTGCCGCTTTTCTTATTCAAATATTGCATTGTTAGCTAGGTCAAGAACGAAGGTTATAGTGTAGTCAAGAAAACAAAAATAATAATCAGCTGATTCCTGTATTCCAATAACGTATTTGTAGTTCTGAGTAGGTAGTTCAAATCTCCGGCATAATTTATACTTGCACCCTCGATCGTTCAGCGTTTAAGAACAGTTTTGATTTCTGTTAGCTTGTAGGAATAACATGACAATACTGTCTAATAAGGATTTAGTTTGAACATCATTTCTGTTGTTTCAGTTAACCAATTGTAATTAGGATACGTCTAAACGCAGTTAGAATAATTTAATGTAGTTATATTGTTAGAAATTATCGTGCTTACTATGTCATTGCGTAATATTTGTTTAGAAGGGTAAAAATCTCTCTTCTGTTAGCGTGTAGGTGGAAAAAAATAATAACCCGACTAAGTATAAAGTATTTAGTTTGAACTCCAGTTCTGTTGTTTCAGTTAACCTGTTACAATTACAATACGCCAAATATAGTTGAGAAATTGTAGTGAAGTTATTAGATAGTATTCGTGTGTTATCCTTGTATACGATAACCCTTTCGATATTTTACCATGTAGCTAAACGGCAGTTTTCATATCAAGCAAAGTTGGGAAATATAGTAATAATAATAATAATAATAATATTAATAATAATAATAATAGGTCTACGTATTTAGCTTTGTTGTGTAATCATAATGTAGTTCTTCCGAATGTCAACATATAACGGCAATTTTCACTTCCGTTGACGCGTAGTAATAATCTGTTGTAATTAGGATAGGTCTGATGCAGTTAAGAATTATTGTAGTAAAGTTATTTTATTAGAAATTGGCGTGCTTATTTTATTACTGCGATATATTTGTATAGTAGGGGAAATATATCTCTAGGAATTCAGCTCTTACTAGAATTCTGTTGTTATAATTTTGATAGGTAGTTTAGAAATGTAGCGTAACTATTCTTATTAAACTGTATCTTGCTTGCTTTTTCTGTTTGCAAGTAGTGACAATAATAATAATAATAATAATAATAATAATAATAATAATAATAATAATAATAATAATAATAATAATAATAATAACTACAGCAAGGGAATGCCTAGGAACAACTTCGTGTAAAGATGGGAAAATGCGAACATCTTGGTAGAACGATGAAGTGAGAGCAGCTTGTAAGCTAAAAAGGAAGGATTATTAGAAATGGTTCCGAACAAGGGCTGATGCTACAGGGAATGGTATGTAGATGAAAGAAATAGTTGTTGAATCCACAAAGAAGTCGCGGGAAGATTTTGATAATAACCTGGAAAGGCTAGGTCAAGCAGCAGGGAAACCTTTCTGGACAGTAATAAAGAATCTTAGGAAGGGAGGGGAAAAGGAAATGAACAGTTTGATTACTCTTTGCATGAAGAAGCGATATTAAATGAATTGCGAGTTGCAATAGTAGTCCCAGTGCACAAGGGAAGAGGTGACAAACATAAAGCGGATTATTACAGGCTTTTCAAAATCATTCTTTCTGATTATATTAGCGACGTTTGCAAAATTACTAGCTTGTTTGACAGAAGACAGTTCGTGTTTAGGAATGGTTATTCCATTGAGGCTCAACTTGTAGAATTCCAACAAGATATAGCAGATATTTTAGATTCAGGTGGTCAAATGGACTGTATCGCAATTGGCCTATCTAAGGGTAGATCATGGGAGACTGCTAGCAAATTTGAGTGCAGTTTGACTAGACAAAAGAGTGACTGAATGGGTGGCTATGGATCTAGAAAATAGAACTCCGAGAATTAAGAGTAGGTGAAGCGTTACCTGATCATGTAATAATTGTGAGGGGAATTCCTCAAGGCAATATTATTGGACCTTTGTTTTCTTATTGGTCCTTTATATAAATGATTGAGTATAAAGGACTGGAATCAGAGATATGGCTATTTGCTGATGATGTAACTTATTTATTACTCTATTCAGTATAAGATTGTGAGCGACAGCAAAACGACCTCGACTGCGTTGTGAGATGTGCAGCAGACAATGGTATGATGATAAATGGGGTGAAAAGTCAGGTACAGAGTTACGTCAATAGGAACAGTCCCCTCGGGTTTAATTCTTGCGTTGATAGGGTGATCTTTCCTTCTCGGGATCACTGCAAGTACGTTGGTGTTAATAAAAAGGAAAGATCTTCATTGATGTAATCACACTAACGGGATTGTAAATAAAGGTTACAGACCTCTTCACGTGGTTGTGGGGTTATTCAGGAGTTGTACTAAGGATGTAAAGGAGAGGTTATATAAGTCTCGGGTAAGGTGCCAATTGAAGTATGGTTCCAGTGTATGGGGCCTTCACCAGGATTACTTGATTCGAGAATTTGACAAATCGAAAGAAAAGCAGCTAGGTTTCTTCTGGATTATTTCCGACAAAGGAATAGTTTGACGAAAATGTTGAACATTTTGGACTGGGAAGACTTGGGTGTAAGGAGACGAGATGCTCGACTAAGTGGTATGTTTCGAACCGTCATTGTAGGGATGGCGTGGAATTTCATTAGTAGAAGTGTAAGCTTGAGCGGAGATTTTAGAAGTAGAAAAGGTCATAATATGAAGATAAAGTTGGAATTCAAGAGAACAAATTGGGGCAAATATTCATTTATAGGACGGCGAGTAAGGGACTGGAATAATTTATCGAGGGGAATGTTCGATACATTTCAAAGTTATTTGAAAACGTTTAAGAAAATGCTAGATTGATTGATTGATTTGATTTGATTTGATTTGATTTGATTGATTGATTGATTGATTGATTGATTGATTGATTGATTGATTGATTGATTGATTGATTGATTGATTGATTGATTGATTGATTGATTGATTGATTGATTGATTGATTGATTGATTGATTGATTGATTGATTGCTGTCCATAGGCAGCTCGAAGTTTTTCCGGAATATACAAGGCAGGTATAGTGCCACGATCCCCAACCGTTAGTCCGATAATAATCATTCATTCGGTACTTGTGAGCGCGTAAATGTTCTGCTTCTTAAGATGGACTTCAGTAGGCTGACCGATATGGTGCTCGAATCGGAAGGTTGAATCGATAATGAAGCCTTCCTTGTCATTACCTTTAAAGACAATTGTACTGCCTGTCCAGAATGTACGCTTTATGAAGCATTCGGGGACAATATTCTAATGTAGTCAACACTCCTGCTACAGAAACAACTAAAATGAAATGAAATGAAATGGCCTATGGCTTTTAGTGCCGGGAGTGCCCGAGGACATGTTCGTCTCGCCAGGTGCAGGTCTTTCGATTTGACTCCCGTAGGCGACCTGCGCGTCGTGATGAGGATGAAATAACACATACACCCAGCCCCTGTGCCAGGTAAATTAACCAATGATGGTTAAAATTCTTGACCCTGCCGAGAATCGAACCCGGGACCCCTGTAACCAAAGGCCAGCACGCTAACCATTTAGCCATAGAGCCGGACACAGAAGCAACTAAAAGTGTGAAATGAACTTGAGCTCACTTCCTCACTAGCTTCTCTCTCGTAGTAGTCTTCTCCGTAGCGTGGTCTTTAGTAGTCGTTACTCATGGAGTTTTGTGTTCGCCGCTCAAAGTTTTGATAAGCAACAGCGGATCTAAGCGGTTGTACCCCTACAGGTAATACAAATCTCTCAACAGGCCTCTTGCCAGAATAGCGCGTTCAGGAAATTTGCATTCTAATCTATTACTATACTGTATTCAATCGCTCCCTCCTCGCTGTATTCAAGATGCATTATCTAGCTTTATGAGCCAAATCTACCGGCACGTAAAAGATTACGTCTCCTCAGTGTCTTTGAAAACCATTAGTGTAGTCAGCGGGACGTAAAACCAATAACATTATTATATTTTGGTGATAGCCCTTCAAGGGCTGTAGTGTCATATGGTTTGATTTTGATAGCATTTAACAGCTATATTTTGATGCATCATATCTCTCTCCCCTCAAGTCTCTCTCCTGGGAAGAAACCTTCTTTTCAGTTCTTCATAAATTAGGTCTTGAAGCGTTCCTTCAGCCTTATGAAAATGTGAAAGAATTTAGAAGTATTACATAAATTGTAATGAAAACGAACATTTATTACTTAAAATCATTTTTAACTGACATTGAGCATATTTTCTACGAAATTTTGCTGTTCTCTGGCACTAAATTCCACTTTTCTTGATATTGATCAGTTTATGAATGAAGAATTTTCTGTAATTCATGATGAATTGCTGTTCCAACTAATCTGGCTTGACAGGAGTACACGATGGTTAGGATAAGTAATAGCAGTTTGTCACCTCATTCTTTAAATTGTTTTTCTTCTTTTTATCGGACGGGCAGTAAAGGAAATTGAAGAGAAATTTGGAAAAGCAATCAGTTCAAGGAGAGGAAATCAAAATTTGAGATTTGTGGAAGTTATTTAATCTGACTCCGGAAAAAATGAATAATCTGGAAAAATTGCTGAAAGATATGGATACAGCCTTACAGACGAGTACAAGATGAAAGTAAATGCACCTGTCAGTGATTCATTGAATAATAATTCTATTTGAGAGGAACAACCACCATTAATGAGTGAAAAAAGGGGGCATACTGTATAGTATAGATTAACTGTCTCGAAAAGGAAGTTTACTTACCTCAAGCACAGATTTACATATTACAAATTCACACCAGTCAAATGCAAATGCCACGGCCGCTACCTTCCCAATCCCATCACTTTTCCATCTCTGCGTCGTCGAAAACCTTCGATGTGTTAGTGCGACGTTAAACTACTAGCAAAAAAAAAAAAAAGCATATTACAAAGATGTTTCAGAATATGCTTGTGTGGAACACGGTCAATGTTTGGTGCAAAGAGAAAGAGAATAGAAGCCTTTAAAATTATTCGTTTCTGAATAACATTAAAAGTGAGGTGTATAGATCGGATCACCAATGAAGAAATAGATTGATAAGCCACATCATGTGACACCTTGCAGTTTTTTTGTTTTGTTTTGAGGGGGAAGTGACACTGTCGGTTTCCTCGAAAAATATCCGTTATAAGAGAAATGACTTACAATTAGAATAATCATAATAAAAATGTGTGCTTACATGGTTCAATTGTGTTATCGCCATATTCGCCACCTAGCGTGACACACACATTCTTCATGCCAAGACATGAATATGGCAAGCAGATTAGAGTAGACGGAGGATGCGGTTGTGTAGAGATACACAGGTTAGCCCAGGATAAGATGGCATGGAGGGCTGCATCAAACCAATATATGGAATAATGGTTCAAACATACAGAAGGAGCATTGTTGGGTTAGGGCATCCAAGCTATTTTGTTTCAGCAGAGTTACTGTGGATGATTTTTGTGATAATTGCAGCATTGTTGACTGCTCTCGGGTTCAATCAATCAATCAATCAATCAATCAATCAATCAATCAATCAATCAGTCAATACTGATCTGCATTTAGGGCAGTCACCCAGGTGGCAGATTTCCTATCTGTTGTTTTCCTAGCCTTTTCCTAAATGATTTCAATGACATTAGAAATTTATTGAACATCTCCCTTGGTAAGTTATTCCAATCCCTAACTCCCCTTCCTATAAATTAATATTTGCCCCAATTTGTCCTCTTGTATTCCAACTTTATCTTCATATTGTGATCTTTCTCCGCTGACAGCTCGGAACATACCACTCGGTCGAGCAGCTCGTCTTTCTCCAAGTTCTTCCCAGCCAAAACTTTGCAACATTTTTGTAACTCTACTCTTTTTGTCGGAAATCACCCAAAACAAATCGAGCTGCTTTTCTTTGGATTTTTTCCAGTTCTTGAATCAGGTAATCCTGGCGAGGGTCCCATACACTGGAACCATACTCTAGTTGGGGTCTTACCAGAGATTTATATGCCCTCTCCTTTACATCCTTGCTACAACCCCTAAACACCTTCATAACCATGCGCAGAGATCTGTATCCTTTATTTACAATCCCATTTATGTGATTACCCCAACGAAGATATTTCCTTATATTAACACCTAGATAGTTACAATATGCCGGCCCCGTGGAGTAGGGGTAGCGTGCCTGCCTCTTACCCGGAGGCCCCGGGTTCGATTCCCGGCCAGGTCAGGGGTTTTTACCTGCATCTGCGGGCTGGTTCGAGGTCCACTCAGCCTACGTGATTAGAATTGAGGAGCTATCTGACGGTGAGATAGCGGCCCCGGTCTAGAAAGCCAAGAATAACGGCCAAGAGGATTCGTCGTGCTGACCACACGGCACCTCGTAATCTGTAGGCCTTCGGGCTGAGCAGTGGTCGCTTGGTAGGCCAAGGCCCTGTAGTGCCATGGGGTTTGGGTTTTTTTTTTTTTTTAGATACTTACAATGATCCCCAAAAGGAACTTTCACCCCATCAACGCAGTAATTAAAACTCAGAGGACTTTTCCTATTTGTGAAACTCACAACCTGACTTTAGCCCCATTTATCATCATACCATTGCCTACTGTCCATCTCACAACATTATCGAGGTCATTTTGCAGTTGCTCACAATCTTGTAACTTATTTATTACTCTATAGAGAATAACATAATCCGCAAAAAGCCTTATCTCTGATTCCACTCCTTTACTCAAATCATTTATATATATAAGAAAACATGTAATTAGGTAATACTATTAGCTTTAAAAATATTTGTAATTATCTGTAGGTTCGTTGACTGGTTTTTAACAATGTTCCAAGACTGGCTTGTTAAGTCAGGATATCTCGTCCCTCTAAACACAAAATGATTGTGTTCTGTGCTTTCGTTAAAGAAAGCACTGTTTTTTTTTTTTTTTTTTTTTAGTTTGCTAGTGGTTTAACTTCGCACTAACACATGGAAGGCCGGACTGAGTGGCTCAAACGGTTGAGGCGCTGGCCTCCTGACACCAACTTGTCAGGTTGGAGCATGGCTCAGTCCGGTGGTATTTGAAGGTGCTCACATACGTCAGCCTCGTATCTGTAGATTTACTGGCACGTAAAGGAACTCCTGCGGGACTAAATTCCGGCACCTCGACATCTCCGAAAACCGTAAAAATAGTTATTGGGACGTAAAGCAAATATTATTATTAACGCGTGGAAAGTTTTCGGCGACGCAAGGATTGGGAGGAGCTAGGATTGGGAGGGTAGTGGGCGTGGCCTTAATTAAGGTACATCCCTAGCATTTGTCTGGTGTGAAAATACGAAACCGCGGAAAATAATCTTTAGGACTGCCGAAGGTGGGATTCGAACCCACTATCTGCTGAATGCAAGCTCACAGCGACCGATCATCACTGCACACCAACTCGCTCGGTTTTTACGATCTCTCTTGCTGCATCATGGTGTTAACAGTGCTTTTTACCTTCGTAATTGCTTGTTGCAATGATGCGAGTCTGTTCAGTTACAATTTGATTGCATTTATCTTCACATAACTCGTGTAGGCCTAATAGTCGAACCTCTCTTCTTCGGACACCGTCGGTTTCCTCGAAAAATATTCGTTATAAGAGGTATCAGCTGAAATTAGGTTGTAAAAATTAATAGGAACATTTTAACGACAAAGAACATTCACCTGAAATATAAGCATTCGTCTTTATTTTGATTATTCTAAGTCATTTCTAACTAACTTAAATATTTGTTCGGGAGATATTAGACGTGATTTTACAGCCGTTACAAATATTACAGCTTCGGGAAGTAATCATTCAGCTGTGTGTGTGTAAATTTAGCATATTTTTTCTCTACTGCGATATTCTCGGAAAGGGCATAAAGTCTGTTAACTAGTTCAATTGTGTTATCGCCATATTCGCCACCCAGCGTGACACACACATTCTTCATTTGTTTAAGTATCTGTTTTCTTATTATTTGTGATTTCTCGCGCTTTTTCTTGTTACCTCGACCCATCACTCGGTTTCTTTGCTCGAACACACTTGAACCACTCATAACTTACCGCAACGTTCTCTTCTGTGAAAATTGACTTCCGCTTTCTTTTCCCTCCACAGTTCCTATTGTCCTTCTACTCATTTGCAATTTAATTTTTATTCTCCACAGTTGTGTTTGAGTTTTCCCCCATTTCAATTTTTCGGGGAACTATCTCACTGAAAGTCCTTTCGCACTTTCTATGATTACTTTTTTTGTTTCTGGAGTTCTAAACATGCTCGTCCTTTCTTACTCATGTTTACTGAGCGATTGAACTGATACGTTATTTCTGTCTGCAGTAAAGTCTAACGAAAGTACCGTTCCTAACCTTGACCTTATCAGCGATAATCAGAGTTAAGAATAGACTGATGCAGGGTAGGTTGGAAAATCCCGTTGTAACTTGTGAGTAAACAGTCCCTGGCAGCATTCCGAGGCAACTAGAATTCTCAGAATGTACAGTAATTAGAACACAAGATTACCATAACGAAAGGTTTGGAAAGAGTCATGTACAGAAGAATTAACTTCACATAGCTATTACGGCATTCCTGTGTTAATTTCTTTCGGTTTTCCGTGGATTCAAAGTAGTACAAACATTCGAAAGGAATTTTCCAATGACTGCAGCATGGTTTTAAAGAATGGATGGCATAGCCTGGTGAAGAGAAAGAAAAAGAAAAGTGTCCGGGAACGTGTAAAGAGTCTGCTTAAGACAAGTGGACGAGAGTGATGGCGATGTCTGCTGTCCGGAATTTGAGATGCCCGCTTAAATGAGATTTATTTAACATTTGCCTTATGTAAAATAAAATCGGTTCATTGACAAAATGTCCGTGTCCGCAGGTATCCGCTGAATAAATGTGTCCGTTAGGGGTTCGACTGTATCTTAAAGCATTTCATGGGTTTTAATGGTTGTGCCTACTTCTCATCAGATAAGGCTAAATTACCAGCAGCGTGTTTGATTCCGGCTCAGTCGAGTGGTATTTGAAAGATACTCAGATATGCCAGCCTCATGTCAGTAGATTTACTGACTTTTAAAAGAACTTATGTGGGACAAAAATATGGTATCTTGGAATCTCTGAAAACTATAAAAGTACGGTAGTTGCTGGAATGTCTAATGCAGTAGTTATAAATAACAGCCATTCGCCCCGCTCTTTCATCTGTATATGGAAGCTGCACTGGGGGAGAGCAATATATCTTCCAGAAGTGGAGTTTGATAAATTATACTAATTTCAGGTATAATTTTTTCCTAAATAGCTACTCTTTTACGAGTGAGACTTGTTCATCTTATTAATAAATGTTGAGCCTTTGCTAGTTTAGAGTTGTCATTCATTGGTGGTTTCTCAAGGATCCGTGATCAGAATATTCTAATTATATGTAACTTAGGATTGTGTGTATTTACTTTTATCGAATGTGTTGTCCTGTTCACAGTATTTAACCTTGGGGAATATCGGCGTCATGCTACTACAGCATACAAAAGTCACGAATTCTTTCGGCAGGACAACAAAGAAGCTATGGCTATCCGGACCCAGTGTGCTATTGATGCACTACATGATGTTTGTCTTTGGCTGGAGTGTGGTGGAGAAGTAGCAGTGAGTATATAGTACATCCTTTACTGGATAAGTAAAAACTGGTTGAACATGTTATGAGTTACTAGGCCCTATATGATGTTTTTCTTTTGACACTGAAGCTGTTTTATTAGTACAGTTACTTGTAACGGGGTATAAGTACTAGATATATTGACTAAACATGTAGTCTTTGAATTTTAAAAATATCTGAAAGTATTGTATGGCTTCTGGAATCAGTTTACTGTATTTTGCAAGCAGGAATGTAGTTACTTACATTGTTTGCTGACCAGTGAAGAGAGAATTACTGTGGCAATTGTTTTCATGCAGTTTACTACTATAAATACTGATAGAGTATATGGTATTTTTGTTTAGTAAGTTAGTAGTGGAGCATAGCATTGTATGGAAGTGGAACATAGGCGACAACAAGCTCAGAAAGAAAGAGAATAGAAGCTTTTGAAATGTGGTATTACAGAAGAATGCTGAAGGTGAGATTGATAGATCGAATCACGAGTGAAGGGATACTGAATCGGATTGGCGAGAGGAGATCTATTTGGCTAAACTTGATGAGAAGAAGAGACAGAATGATAGGATACATCTTAAGACACCCAGGACTTGGTGAGATAGTTTTTTAGGGAAGTGTAGGGGTAGACCAAGGTATGAATATGACAAGTGGATTAGAACAGATGGAGGATGTAGTAGTTATGTAGGAATGATAAGGTTAGCACAGGATAGGGTGGCATGGTACATTGTCATAGACCACAAATTAAGATTATCCAACCGTTTCTGCTCTTGTGGTAACAGGGCAATATTACATTTTAATCCCTTGGTGAGTCAGTATCTATCTGGTATATGTAAGTATTTGTAGAACCAGTCTTCAAATTGTGGCAGGTTAGTAGTACAGTTAGTTAAGCACTTCCTTACCCATATGGATATACAGCATCATTTGCTCCAAATAAGCCCATTTAAAGGAACAGATTGTGTTAAGCATTTGAGATTAATTTGCATTGCATTACCTTTATAAAGTTACTTTTGATTCAGGTATTAAAAAACACAAGCATTGGCTATGATCAGACCATCTTTTGGTTTTGGTCCTGAAGTTATATTTAATTTTTTGAGAATGAGGGAGTAACTTAACTGCAATATCGTATGTTGTTTGTGAAGTTGTATTATGTTAAATGTTGAAATAATTCTTACAAAACTGGCATAAGCACATTAAAGCTAGAAACATCCTTTCTTTCTGCTGAAGTTAAGCGAGCAGATCTCATTAATGTACCTCCTACATCATCAGGGATTTCTTTACCATGCCCAGAATCAGCGTAGTTCAGTGCAGTTTGACTGTTGGTAGAATCTCAGCAAGAGTGTTGGATGTATGTGTTATTATTTAAAAAAATAGTTTCATTCCTGTGCTGAGTAACTGTGCTATAACTTGGCATATTCATTCTTAAATTTTTAATTCTTTTTCAGCTCTGTAACCCACTGAAAAACAGGTATAAGTGGAGCCTATATGGCAGATGTGTCATGGCAAATACTCTCATTGTAAAAAAAAAAAAAAAAAAAAAGTCCGGTCTTCAGATGATAACTTCAAGTATTTTAGAGCTGGGTTGAGTAGCTCAGGCAGTAAAGTGTTGGCCTTCTTAACTTAAGTTGGCAGGTTCGATCCCAGCTCAGTTCGGGAGTATTTGAAGATGCTGTAATTCATCAGCCTCGTGTCAGTAGATTTATTGGCATGTTAAAAGAACTCCTGCGGGACGAAAGTCCGGCACCTCGGCATCTCCAAAAACCGTCAAAAGTAATTCGTGAGATATAAAAACAATAACATTACAGTATTATTATTTATGTAAATTAAACCAGTGTACCGAGCGGAGTGGCCGCACGTGTTTACGCGCTACAACTATGGAGCCAAGCTCTGCATTCGGGAGAAGGGTGGGTTCGATCCCACTGTCGGTTGTCCTGAGATTTTTTTTGTTGTGGTTTCCCATTTTCACTTCCAGGCAAATACCGGGACAGTTCCAATTCATAGGCCACAGCTGATTCCTTCCACCTCTTTACCTAGTTTCGTTCACCATCATTCAGTTAATCTTCATTAGGTTTTCGAATGAGATTGGCATCAAGAAGGACATCCGGCCGTAAGAACATGCATATAAATTCATCTCGCCTCATCCCAGACCCCATATATCAAGAAACAGGGCGAAAAGGTAGACAAACATTAAACCAATATGAAGTCTTACTTGTTGCCTGGAGCATATTTACAATTCCGAAGTAAACATGAATTACACCTTCATTTGTCTGTAGTGTGGATTTTAAGTTTGGCGCAAATAAGTGGCCGCACGGTTTGGGTCATGTAGCAATCAGCTTGCTTTCTGGAGATACTGGGTTCGAACGCCCACTGTTGGCAACCCTGAAGATGGGTTTCCTTGATTTCCCATGTTCACACCTTAATTAAGGTCGCCGTAAGATCTGCCTGTGTCGGTGCGCCGTAAAGCAAATTTTATAAAATAAAAAATAATAATTTAAAAGAGGTCATGGCATTAGACTGACGGACTATGTTCCTAACATGGCACATGAATTTACCCATGGTCATGGAATAGCTTTTATCAGTTTTATTGTTTCTACCTTTTTTAACATGTTTGCTGAGCCTTCCTTTTTCTTCTTCTTTTTCTGACTTCCACATGATAGTCTTGAAACTGATGAATTGTAATGGTGTTTTCTTTGCATACAGAACACTTTCTGAAAAGAAAAGCCACAGTGTATGGGTTACAGGAGGTATCTCTCATCATCTAGGTCATCGGCCCCTAATGGTGGTAAGGCTGAGAAGTAGCTGAAAACTTCCATATTATGTAGTTTCTTCAATACAGCTTCAAAATTAACATGGATGACAAATACCCCCTGCGGGTGGAGGACGCACGTGTATAATACATCCGCGGTATCCCCTGCTTGTCGTAAGAGGCGACTAAAAGAGGCCCCAGGGGCTCTCAACTTGGGAGCGTGGGTTGGCGACCGCGGGGCCCTTCGCTGAGTCCTGGCATTTCTTCCACTTCTGACAGGGTCCTCACTTTCATCTATCCTGTCCAACCTGCCTTGGTCAGCTCTTGTTCCTTTCCGACCCCGACGGTAGTAGAGCATTCGAGGCCTAGGGAGTCTTTCATTTTCACTCCCTTTGTGGCTCTTGCCTTTCTTTTTCAAAGTGACGGATCCCTTCTTTTTCTCTTTGTCTACCCCCTGTGGGTGGGGGACACAGACGGCGAATACACCCACGGTATCCCCTGTCTGTCGTAAGAAGAGACTAAAAGGGGCGACCAAGGGATGATTGAAAGAGAATCATGAAACTACATGTGATTAGTACCATCACGCAGGGAACACCATGGGTCGTCTTTATTTGCGAGTAGTACAACTCTGTTAGGTACTCAATAGTTTTGTGATCAGTAGCACTGTGGGTTTCCAGTACCTGTGATTAGTAACACAATATGAGCATCACCGTGGGCCTTTGTTACCTATGATTAGTATCCACTATATGAGGAACATCGCGGGAATACCGGCGCCCGTGATTAGTACACCTAGGTGAGGAACACTATGGGTTTGCGTTGCCTATGTGTGGAGCCATTATATGAATAACACCATAGGTCTGCGTTACCTGTACGACGTACAATACTTGTGAGTAGTACCATAGTGATTCGAACAACGTGAGTTTACGCTACCTTTGATTAGTATGCCTACCGCAATGTGAGAAATACCATGGTTCTACTTTACTAGCGATAAATGCCATTCTGAGGGACCGTTGGCATGGATATTGAATTCCTTTAGACAACAAGCATCATCGATTCAGGAATGTGCTTTGGAATTCGAGGCATTGTGGGTCGGATCCACTGCTTGTTTTAAATTCATATTCATCCATTCATTCTTCATCCTCACGTTTTTGAATTCTGGTCAGTGGATGAATTTTGTACTTTTAAATTATCATTGCATTTCGTACCATTAGGGGTCGATGACCTAGATGTTAGGCCCCTCTAAACAACAAGCATCATCATCATCATCATCATCATCATCATGGATGGCACAAATACAAGTTTTGCAATCCCAGGCTTGTGGGTATCTTGTCCACAAGGCAACTATTAAATCGTCCAATTTGCAAAACAGTTCAGTCATTTGACTGCTTTTAATCATCTGTAGCTGTTTATCATGAATGTATCACTTCCTCACAGAGTAAGGCTGAGTTGCTCAGTCCGGTGGTGTATTTGAAGGTGTCGGCTTCGTGTCTGCAGATTTATAGGCATGTGAAAGTACTCCAGCGGGACAAAAGTAGTTGGTGGGATGTAAAATTATTATTATTATTATTATTATTATTATTATTATTATTATTATTATTATTATTCACTCCCTCATAGATGAAATCACTCCTTCGCTAATTAGGTAATATGAGGGAGTGACAGTGAAGGAGTGATGGATTCTTATAAACCAGTGGATGTCCTCAAAATAGTTCTGAGTTAGAAATACTAGTAATTCAGTAGAATTTTTTTTGTGTTAGTACTTCATTTTTGAGGGAGTGATATTAACAAAAGTATTCTGTGGCAAGAGAGATCACTTTCCAGAGGGAAAGCATTGAAACACAAACCTGTTTTTAAGGATAATGTTTGTTGTTTAAAGGGGTCTAACATCTAGGTCATCAGCCCCTTTTTAGGGATGACTGATACTTATTCATCTCAAGCCATGTATGGTGCCACTTGTTTGCAGTTTTGTGAACTTTGTTCATGTAATGAGGGAGTGATTATAATGCAGTTATTATGGTAGAAATCAGAAAATGGTACTTTATCAATAACCGAACATTAGACAAGCTTACTGTGGGAGTCAGGATGAGGGAGTGATGGAGGAACAGTTTCATCACAATAAATTTGTAGGATTCACATGCTGTTGCCATTTTAAGGATTATTAATGAGCTAAACTCCTTCCATAGTTACTTTCATAGGAAATAAAAATAAAAAATCACTTAACAATAATGAGCAAGAGCGGGGGGACATGGGGCACTGAGTTTATTTGGAGAGAAAATATTTCTCTCTGTCTCATATGTTTGTAATTCAAGCGTTGCTTTTTAATTGCGAAGAAAGTGTTTGTGTTTGCAAACCCTGGAATCTCTTTACTCCACTCTCGGCAGACTGAGATATGCACTGTACTTTGAAAATTTCATTTGTATGTGTGTTGAGTACTCAATCCAAATGCTAGTTGGATCCTCAGCAGCTCCACCGTCAGTTCTCAATAGATGGCCTAGTTGTCATTGAAGGGGACCCCTGTGGGTGGGGGACGCAGACAAAGAATACACCCACGGTATCCCCTGCCTGTCCTAAGAGGCGACTGAAAGGGGCGACCAAGGGATGATTGAATTAGAACCATGAAACTACTTGTGATTAGTACCATCGCACGGGGAACACCATGGGTCGCCTTTACTTGCTGGTAGTACCACTATGTTAGGTACGCAATAGGTTTGTGATTAAAATTCAGGAAACTCAATCATCAAAAATTACCATTGTTTTGCCCCAGTGCGGCATGGGCTCATCAGTTGGATACCGCACCTTCCCAAGACACTGGCTGGCTAGCACGCCGGTAGCGACACCATTCAAGCTATACATGAGATAAGCACAATGCAGTGCCAACGTACTAGGGGAGAATTGCATTTCCACTTGCTATATATGCCCTCCTGGGCTAGCATGACCAAAAATATGGCTTCCAATTGAGAAGCTCAATTGTACCACTATATATGAGTAACACTGTGGGTCTGCGTTGCCTGTGATTAGTATCCACTATGTGAGGAACACCATGGGATAGTTAAAGTTCCTGTGATTAGTACAAGTAGGTGAGGAACACCATGGGTTTGCATTGCCTATGAGTGGTGCCAATTTATGTGAAACACCATAGGTCTGTGTTACTTGTGTGACGTACATTACTTGTGAGTAGTACCATTAAGAGGGAACGTTGACCTGGATTTGGACCCCTTTAGAAAACAAGCATTTTTGATTCAGGATTGTTCTTTGGAAGCAGTCCCTTGGTCAGTAATACTATTGTTTTAACATAGTTTCTGGGAAGCTGGGGCATTGCGGGTCGGATCGACTGATGGTTTCAAGTTCATAATCATTGTTCATTGTCTTTTTTTAAATTCTAGTCAGTGGATCGATTTTGGAATTATTTTTAACTTTCAGTATTGTGAGTTGGATCCGCTGATTATTTTAAATTCATTCTTCATTCATTCATTCATTCATTCATTCATTCATTCATTCATTCATTCATTCATTCATTCATTATTATCACGTTTTGAATTATGGTCAGTGGATGAATTTTGGACTTTTAAATTGCCATTATATTTTGTCTCATTTCGTACCATAAGGGGCCAATGACATAGGCCCCTTTAAGCAACAAGCATAAGCATCATCATCATCATCATCATTGAAGGGGCATACGAGGAAATTAGGATTGAGGCAGTTCCCTGTTTCTTTCCTCACCAAGCCAGGATGTGTTGTTACACATCAGTCTGCTAAACCCACTGAAGTGCTCACCTTCATCGTAGGGAGTGGCTGTATAAGGAATGGTGTTACTATTAATACCTTAGTCACTTTCATATTGTCAAAGCCAAGGATGAGACTGAGACAGGGAAATGAAAGTAACAGATGTGATCTAGCCCATACTAGGAAGCACATTACACTCTGCACACCGTGTCACCAGAGGTGGATCTGGGCGGTATAAATATAAACCATATAGTCCTACCTCATGCCCTCCCCGAGTGAAGCAATGACCCTCTGCTTGCAGAATTGATTGGTAACTCCTAAAACCATATTAACCAGCTCTGTGGTCTAAGGGTAGTGAGCCTGCCTCTTACCTGGAGGTCCCGGGTTCAAGTTTTGGTCAGGTCAGGGATTTTTACTTAGGATCTAAGGGCTGGTTCGACGTCCACCCAGTCTGTGTGAGAACAATATTGAGGAGCTGTCTGATGGTGCGATAGGAGCCTTTGTTTAGAAAGCCAAGAATAATAGCAGAGGAGATTCGTCACACTGTCCATTTGTCAACTTGTAATCTGCAAACCTTAGAGCTGAACAGCAGTTGCTTGGTAGGCCAAGGCCTGTCAGGGCTGTAGCTCCATGGGATGTTTTCTTTTAGTTGGAGAATTCAATTAGTATTTTTCATTCCTGCTCATCGTCTCTTTTCCAAACATTAATTATTGTATTCTTAAACCCTTCTGTGCTGCTTCTTATGTTGCCATTGAAATCTCCCATCAGGATGAAACTTCCCCCCCCCATTTGTCATTGATGATGCTTCACTTGTACCTTATGAAACTCGGTTACCTTTTCCCAGTTCTGTGCCTTAGCATGGAGGAAGTCCATTTCTAATTTCTGTGATTAATTTACTCAAGGCAAATTTGTAGTTTTACGTGACTGTTGATAATGTGATCATAGCCATTGGACCCCCGATTTTAATTGGAATTGAAACCACAGGGAAGTGACGTATTTCAAAAATTGGATACATATTTAATGGGATTCAAACTGCAGCTACCTTTGTGAGAAGCTAGTCACAGGATTTCTCAACTCTCACACCCATCCATCAGGTATACTCCTGATCTATAACATTGGATATGGAGCTTTTGCTGCTCCAGTCTTACTCAAGGTACTGTTGCCTGGTATGGAACAAAAAGAATTGGTGAAAAAAGATGCTAGTCTTATTTTTACACAGCCCCACTGTGACGTGCCGGATCACTTTAATTTTAATGTAAATAAATACTCGCTCATTTCCCTCTCCACAAACAATAGCCCTTGGGCTTGAAGACGATAGTTAATAATTAATAGTAATAAGTAATGAAACTTAGATACTCCCAGAGGTGGGGTGATAGAACACTAAGCATTAACTAGGAAACTCATCATCATCATCATCATCATCATCATCATCTTCATCTTCATTTCCCATTTCCAGCTTCCCGGGTTGGGTTCTGAATCAAGGACCTCCATCGCTGCCTGTCTCTCCACCACTCTTCTCCTTTTTTAAGTACATCTTCTGGTTTTCCTCCCCTCTTCTCTATGCACTCCCACACTGAATCTGTCCACATCTTTCGGGGGCTTTCTCGTGGTCTCTTTCCTGTTAACTTCTCTGAAAAAGCTTTTTTGTTTTGGCACACTCTCTTCTCCCATTCTCATTATATGCCCATACCACTTTAGCTTTGTTGTTTCTATCCTGTCTTGAAGTTTCAAGATTCCTGTCCTTTTCCTTATCTCTTCATTTCTAATTCTGTCCTTTCTGGTCTTGCCCTCGATACCTCTTAGGAATTTCACCTCCACTGCCTGTATTCTACTCTCTTCTCATTTCGTTGTAGTCCACGATCCAGCTGTATAGGTTAGTATGGGTTCATAATAGGTTGAATATAATACCTTCTTATATTTCTTCAGGACATCTTGGTTCCACAAAATACCCCTTACACTCTGGTAGAAGCTGTTTGCTTGTTGTATTCTTTTTCCAATTTCCTCGGTAATCTTTCCATTTTCTGTGATCACATTTCCCAGGTACTTGAAACTTTTAACAACTTCCAGAACTTTACCATTCCATTTTATCTTTCCTCTTCCTTCCTTCCTTCCTTCCTTCCTTCCTTCCTTCTTCCTTCCCCTTGTCATCACTATTGTTTTACTTTTCTCTGTGCTAACTTTTATCCCAAATTTTTCTATCTCTTGATTCCATACATCTACTTGTTATTGCACTTTCGTTTCATCCTCACCCCACATCACTATATCATCTGCAAACAACATGGCTTTTGTTGCCTGTCTTCCCAATCTCTGTTTAATGTTCTTATGAATTTCATCCATGACTATGATGAATAGTGTGGGGGTTAGTACACTTCCCTGTCGGAGACCAGTTTCAACTTTAAACCATTTTGTTTTCCCTATACTAGTCTTCACACTACTAACACATTTTTTGTTCATAGCTTTGGTTACGGGAACGAATGGATCCACGAAATGTCACTGTAATATTTGTCCCAAATGAAAGATAAATAATTGCTTTTACTCAAATAATGTGTAAAATCTGCAGTAAATTAATAAATAGTATGAAATATTTTACTTGTAGAGAATAATATGGATACACACTTTACTACCTTACAACTATTTCTTCTGCTACATCGCAGCACTTCTGTATGTGTTTTGTTTGTCTAACACTTTCGTGTGTGATGTCTTTGCTCACTGAAGTTCTTTGAATTAATTAGGTGTTGTTTTCTTCATGTTGCTCATTCGTTTTGTGCCCTAACTCATTCATTAAGTGATATATTTTTTGGTCCAGGGATCATGGTATTTTCCTTCCAACAAAAAAGTAATATATTTATTGGTTGAGGGATCATGTTATTTTGCTGTTTGAACTGCCCGCCCTAGTCATATGGACAAAGATAATGAGAATTCACAGACATAGCACTCCCATTCGTCGGTGCTAGTCCTGGACCTCAAGAAAGAAACAGAAGACAGCACAAGCAGCGGAATGAAACATAAGGAGTCCTGTCTATAGCCCGTAATTACGTATAGATATTTCTCTAGTAATGACGCTATTTCTTAATTTCCATTTGGGGAAAATATTACAGTGGCATTTCGTGGATCCAATAGGGATGTACAGAACTACCACCGATAGAGCGCACTGCTGTTGTACTGGGTAAGCACAATACGCTCTTCATTTGTCTTCTGTGTACTCGTGCCGCTAAATATCCATGAATTTAAGTTGCTTAAATTGTTATTTTCGTGACTATGCCGAGCTATTGCAGTGTTCCTCTTTGAAAAAATCGGGGAAGCTCATTTTCATTTCACCAGTTTCCACAAAATAAAGAAATGAGGAAGAAATGGTTACATGCTATTAGAAGGAAAAATTTCGGTGAGAAGATTCTGACCGAAAATATTAAAGTGTGTTCCCCTTATTTTCAACCCGGTGACTTCACGAAAACTTTGTTGGGTAAGTGCGATTTACGAAGGGAAATAATTCCTATTTTCTACCTACAAACTGATTAGGCATTTTGATAACAACCACCGAATTTATGCGTTTGTATTTAAAGGCGAGAGATCAAGATTAAAACCGGGCGCTGTTCCATCGCTTGTTCCGTGGACCACGAACAGAACAAAAACTAGGAAGAGGCCATACACCAGAAAATTGCTGGATTACCACGATAAGCCTACAATATCGGAATATGCAGAAATCACCCCCTTTGAAGTACGGGAAGAAATCGTGAATATACCGGAAGAAGTGAATGTTACATTTTTGTGGCTCTCATTTTCAAAGACATCAGCACTCAAAAAATACTACAGGTAATTTGGTTGTTGAGCAAACAATGCGTAATCCTGATGCCATATTGCTTTATACAGGATTTGTAGACGTCCAACATTGTAATTTGGTGTTTGCTGTTCTGGAAGAAAACGGATACAATTTACAGATATTCCCTCTTGAACCCAGACTGTGTTTCTCCTTGACAGTTATGAAGCTAAGGACCAACAAATCTGACAAAGAACTAGGCCTTAACTTCGGAATCCATAAAACTACTGCTGGGAGAATATTTAATGTTCGGATTAATTTCATGTACTGCCAATTTAAAGAATTGAACATTTGGCCTGATAGAGAAAATGCCCTTGAAAACGGCCCCCTTGCTTTCAGACAGAAATACCCCTCGACTAGAGTTATAACTGGCGCAACTGAGATTATAATAGCAAAACTTGTTCCAAGGGCAAACATTCCACTTTCATAGGGCTAACTGGCCTCAACCGTTTGGTAGGGGGATGCTGAAAAGTTTATAAATTTTGGCTGCATGTTTTTGAACACTGAATAATACCAGTCTTGGGGAAGTGCTCTAATGCGTAGCTTACAGCAGCAATATGCTTATAACATGCCTTGGGGCCTGCTCCAGCAAAACGTTCACATTCTCTGCTATAATGTCACCAGGTACTCCTAAAATAAGCTTCACATTATAGGTCTTATGTTTTGTGTACTCGGATTTCACAGCACTGCATTTTAGAATTTCACCCGACTGAAATTAACCTTTTATAAACAAAACAAACTTTTCACTGAAAAGTCTGTATCCAGCATAACACATAAACACAATGATTTGTAGTTGGAAACAGGTGCTCCATCTATTTCCGATTTTCTAGATACAAAATAATCCATCAGATGGAAATTTGTGATAGTGATCTCCACCTTATGGCTGATGGTCAAATATTCAAATGAACCAGCACTGGGAAACTCAAGAATATTCACATGCTTTTGGTGGTGGACAAAGACTGTATCTACAGTTTCATGTAAGCCATCATCAACCTTAAAAAAAAAAACATGAATCGAAGTTTATAAGCAAGGGGAACAAGTGCGTTTTTAAATATCTATTTATGATTTAAGTCTTGTGGATGTACATATATTTATCAATGCGCAGTACTCAAAGGCATGTTAACTCCTATTCATTATTTGGATAATAAAGCATGTTAGAATTTTCTAATTACCGCTGTACTAACTCTTCCTTCCTCCCGCTAGTTTTAGCGTTTCTGGTCCGTAGCTCATACTGCAGCTGTTTAAGGTTTAAACGCTGAAAATCGTCCACAATATACTAGGGGATATACCTATACGATTAATTAATATAGTCTTGGAGAAAAATTGGAGAAGATACAATCGGCTTTAGCTCAGAAAACTCGGTCACATTCTATACATTACTCGCAGCTGACAGGGAGAAACATAAGACGATCGCCTTGCGCTTACCCAGTAGTACACGAGCGCTATCTGGCGCGAACGTTTTCTGCCTACATCCCTATTCGTTCACATAACCCATAGCTTTTATCATTTGCACCTCCACTCTGTTAACTTGTTTTTTTCCTTAATGTGTCACATACCAACTGTCTGGGCACACTGTCATAAGCCTTCTCAATGTCAATAAATGTCATCACTATGTCTCTTCCAAACTCCCATCTTTTCTCCATCATATGTCTTAATGTAAAGATAAGGTCAAACGTTGATCCGTCTTTCCTAAAACCATACTGTTCTTCTTCCATTTTTCCTTCTAGCTTCCTCCTCAGTCTTCCTTCCAATACTCGCTCAAGTATCTTAGCTACATGGGCAATAAGGGTGATCCCACTGTAGTTATTGCATTCCTTTTTATCACCTTTTTTTAAATATCGGAATAATTAAACCCTTTCCCCACTCTTCTGGGATCTTGTTCTTTCTCCAGATTATTCTAAATAATTTATACAGCCACTGTAGCACTATTGGTCCTGCTGCTTTTATCGTTTCCGTAGTTACCTCATCCATTCCTGCTGATTTACCGCTCTCCATCTTTTGTATGGCTTCCTCTATATCGAACATCGATATCTCTTTTTCTTGTTCTTCTTCTTCTTTCCCCATTGTTTCTTCTTGCTCCTTCTCATCTACGAGTTCACTGTATTTAATATTTAGCAATCCTCCGAAGTATTCTTCCCATCTTTTTTAGTATGTCATCTCTTTGTATCAATAACTGCCCTGTTTCACTTTTTACATATTGTGTATCTTCCCTATTTTGTAAACTGTTCTTCACCAAACCATACAACACCTTTTAACTTCCCTTTATATCCTCCTGTAAAGTTTCTGTGAAACTTTCCCAGCTTTTCAGTTTCTCTTCTTGTACTATTTTCTTACATACCTTTTTGGCTTCTTTATATTTCTGCCAATTCTCTGTACTATTGCTGCCTATCCACTTCCTCCAAGCTATTGTTTTCTCTTTAACTGCTTCCTTTACCCTGCTGTTCCACCAAGGAGTCTCCTTTTCCTTTTTTCTCTCTGATAGTCCTCCACAGGTGTTTACTGCACACTTCACAAATCCATTTCTGAAACATGTCCATTCCTCTTCCATACTGTTCAGGTCATCTTTGGGAATTTCTTTCTTCAGATCCTCTTGAAACTTTTCCCTTATTTCTTTCTCTTTTTTAACTTCCATCCCTCTATTTTTCTTTCCATTTTTTCTATTAACATTATTTTACTAAGTCTTAATTTGGCTACCACCACTTTATGGTCTCCTTCAAAATTTGCTCTTGGCCTTGCTGTCATATCTTCCAGTTGTCTACATTTTTCCTTCTCCACCAGAAGAAGATCAATCATTGCCTTCGTCTTTCTATCTCCCCAACCATTTCTAGTTATTTTTTGCGAGTTCTTTCTTCTAAACCACGTATTGCCAACGATTAATCCATTCCTTCTACCAAAATCTATTACCAAATCTCCTTCTTCATCTTCATTTCCATAACTATAGGGGCCAATTATCTCTTCTTTTCCCTGTCTGTCTGTTCCATCATGTGCATTCATGTCTCCCATTATTATAACCTCTTTGTCTTCAGTACAACTTTCCAGTTCTTCATCTGCATTTCCCGATTGGGGTGCATAAACCTGTATAAAATCCTTGATTCCACTCTCAAGTCCAAGTCTAACTTTAATTATCCTTTCACTGATCAGGTCAATTTTGTCCACATATTGCGCTATTTCTCTCAATATAACACTAACACCATTTGTTGCCATCTTCCCTCCACTCCAATATAATCTATACCCTTTCTTCAATTCTTTTTGACCTTTCCCCTTCCATTTTGTCTCACTTATTCCCATCATTGCTATGTCTTTCTTCTCCATATACTCTATAAGTTCTTCTACTTTGCCATTCAAAGTCATGACATTGATGATACCGATTCTTGGTGATGTCTGTTAGCCCAATTCTCACAGTTCCCCCAGAGCACCGGGAGCTGCATATCACTTCAGGGTGACGCCCTAGCATTTTCTGAGGCCTCGATTCGCTTGCACTCATTTTATAGGCTGTTTGTACGAGGGGTTCGCCACTCCCAAAGGCATTTTATTACCTTCTGCTAGGTTCAGATTAGGCCACCCCTGACATGGAGTCGGACGCCCTTAGTAGCCGCTCCTCTGGAGTACAGACGCTACTGGTTTGCCCCTTCTGCCATCTCCACCGTACCGAAGTCCATCTTCTCCTCTGTAGATGCCGTTGAGGTCTTCATCCGTAACCCAAGGCAAGGGCCCGCCATATTTATGACCCCTGGAGAGAGGGTGTCCCAGTATTTTAAAGCCCCCAGGAATTCGGCTACCTGTTGGTCCGCAGATTGTATTGGTTATTTTAACCAGCCCTACATACTGTAGGGCCACCCTATCCGCCACCTGGGGACGTGCTTTGTAGGGGTCAGGTTCCCCTGGTTACTTATTGGAAGTTAACCCCACACATAAAGGCTGAGGTTATTTGCAGAGAAACTAGGAAACAAAGGATCATTAATAAGAATTTATGAAAGTACCAATTAAAATAATGATTTATTAAGATGATAAATGTGACGGCATATTAACAGAAACTCAATTTACGGAAACAAAAGAAAATTGAATGAAATAAAATTTAACAAAATGAACTGTTATGCAGAGACTGGCAGTAATTTATGCCATTAGCTCACCATTTGTAGATTCTGTATCTGGACACGTTTGATGGTGTAGGAGCTGTTGTTTGATGTTCCTCTTGTACTGTCGTTGTCATCTCTCATAGTAAGTACCAGTCCTATTTCCGATTTGAGCATTGCCCACTAATTGGACAACAACTTTCCTGACCTTAACACGTCCTATAATACTCGTCACTTTATGTGGTTTTGAGCCCTAATTTCAATATCAAAACCACCCTGAGTTGCGTTCATGGAGAGAATACACTTGTATTCTTCTGTATTACAGAAATGTAGCGTAACTAAAGATATAACAAAATTATCTCCTGTTCCAGACAAGTCAGAAACTGGTCTCTCACTAACTTTTTCTCTTGTCATTGAGATAACCAGTTCTCAGTGAGAGTAACTTTGAGTAGTACTCTACTCAGATGTAAAGTGAACTAGTAAACTAAATGGAGAACCTCCTCCTGTTGTCTGCCCTGTCTTCTCTCTGGTATTATAAGAACGACAAGAAAGACCTCCTTCCTCTATCATCATGACTATCGGTCGCTAAGATGTTAAGATGTTGTTGTATTAAGACATTAAGATATTAAGACCTTCCGACGTTAAGACCTTAAGCTATTCAGCTATTAAGACCTCCACGAGCTCTTGCCATTGATGTATATAGGCCCCAAAATCTCCCTCCATCTACCATATCACATGGTCCAGTAAGATCTGATGTTCTAGCCGTTCTTCTTTCCATCACTGTATATCCATCATCTTGTTTCATAACATTCATTCACATAGGTTGAAAGTTCGCACGCTTCGTAAGCATCATGTTGCAAAGTTCGAAAAGTAGGAGTTAAAAAGTTCTAACTGTCTCTTCAGAATATGCAGGGGATGGACTAATTCTGCAAACTCAATGATGTCCTTTTCGTGATAAAGGGTTAAAATTAGCATGGTGTGTCCGGTCGCCTGACCTCGGGCTACTGGAAATTTACTGCAGGTATTATACGGGTAATGTTGTAATACCTTATTCAAGACTTAACTCATTCATTTTTCGTTGTTGCCGTGACACACAGAAAGGAGATGATAATGTGAAATAGATGACTAAAAACCCTATAAATAAGCATAATAATTTAAAATGGCCTACCATAAATTAAATATATGCATCTTACAAATTAATTGTACAGTTTGATAATATTTTATACATTCTGTGATGTTCGAAACATCACATCACAAGTTTTATCTCTTAAGTTTCAAGAACCAACTGATTAATCAGGTCGTGCTAGTCACAAGTTGTTTTAATTTAAAGGAAAATCAAGTACTTCACATGAAAATTATGAATCCATTTATGTACTGACAAAGATTAGAACCATGACTACCTTAATGAGAAACCAGTAACAGTACAACTTGGTTATCACACTCGTCAGTTTTACTTTTTTAGGGGAGGGAAAGAAAGCTGGGCACTATAATACTTCAAGTATCCTTTGCTGTGAAAGTCTTTAAAATATATTGAACAGTGCTGCAGTGACTATATTGATGAAGATTAGAGCCATTTGTTTCATGTTACTGAAAAATAGCCACAAATTGAAATATGACTGTGGAAATAATATCTCAAACAGCAAAGTTAGTGGAAGTTTTGTCCATCTAGCTGCTTTTTGCAGTAGATTTTCTAGGTTTTTAGGTAGAATAGTGGCTTCAGTATTGTATGTTGTTTACATCAGTAATTTCATGTTGTTGTTATTTCAGTTGAGAACCAATCAACTTTATTTATGTCGGTTTCATCTTATAGGTGTTTGATGCGACAAACTCTACTTCGGACCGCCGGCGAATGATCTATGAGATGGTTGTAAAGAAGATGGGCTTCAAACTTTTCTTTGTTGAATCAGTTTGCGATGATCCTCAAATCATAGAGCAGAATATAATGGTAAGTTTCACACATATTAAGATATCAAGATGTAGGGAACTGGGTGAGCTCTGTATGAGTTTGTTCCTATGAGAAATAGTAACTGTATTTTGTGTTTCAAATTTCTTAGAGTTGAAATTCTGTATAAATTTTAAACTATGATCCGTCTCTTTGCACGTGCCTGTACGCTCACAAAAACTTTGTGCAATCCAAGTGCAGTTTTTGTGTTTGTTCATAGCAAATTGGTATTGCAAATTACTGCTTGCTCCAGCTGATTTTTGTTCTATCACTGTATTGTAAGGATGCAGTTGCTTTACAGAAGTCTTGCACTTAAGTCATTTCAAATTAATAATTAGTCTTTTTTAAACTATATATATATAAAAGTAGATATCTCAGCATCATCTGTTCCATTCTAAGTGTTAGGGCTTGAATTTGTAACTGACAATAAAAGTTAAGCACCTCAAAGGAATGGTCCGATGTAGACAGTTTTGTGCACCTACATACCATCAGCGTGTATGTAAATGATTAGAGTTGCAATAATCTGTAACACCTAGAATGGCCACTAGAGTGCATTAGTGTTGTCACTACATGACTGTGTTATTAGGCCTGATGGGGTATGTAAATGGTGTGCGCAGCATCAGATGGTTAGTGAGAACTGCGAAGGACCACAGAATGCTGCGTGCTCATGTGAGATAACATTGCCAGCGCTTGACAGAGTTTGAAAGGGCCTCGTTGTGTGTGCATGTGGCTGGATGGTCTTTAGTGCAATATCCAGGGATGTGGGGCATTTCATATGTGACAGTGGCCTGATGCTGGACTGAATGAGAATGAGAGGGGGAATTACATGCATCATCAAGGTTCCGGTCAACTAAGTCTGACCACCTCCAGGGAGGATCACTGTCTTTTGCACCAAGCACATCGTAACCCCTTTACATATGCGTCTGCCATCCTGCTGCAAAGAATGGACTTGCTACAACACCCTATGTCATCCCGCACAATTGGTCGGAGACTAGCAACTGCCGGACTACTGAATCGCTATCTCATGCGTGGGCTGCTGATGAATTGCGTTGCATCATTTTCAGCAATGAATCTCGATTCTGCCCTACCTCAGATGACCATCATCTACGAGTATGGTGGTGCCCAAGGGGAGGCAGCATATTCTACCAATGTTTTGGAGAGACACACAGGTGTTACCCGTGGCATCATGGTGTGAGGAGCAATTGGGTATGACTTAGTCAACCCTGGTAGTGATTCAGGAAGACTGACAGCTCAAAGCACGTCACGGACATCCTTCATCCTCATGTGTTACCTCTTTTGGGACAGTATCCTGGCACCATCTTTCAGCCGGACAACGCTTGTCCACAAATGGAACGTGTCTCTATGAACTGACTGCATGATGTTGAGTTATTCCCTTGGCTACCAAGATCCCCTGATCTGTCTCCGATAGAACACGTGGGACCAGCTGGGACGTCAGCCCTTTTCCAGTACCAATATTCACGATATCGAGTGCCAGTTAAATTTGCTGTGGGTCCCCTTACCTCAGGAGAGGTTACAACACCTATATGATACTCTTCCTAATCGTCACTGTATGCATCCAGGCCCAAAGGGGTGCAGCATCTTATTGACAGGGGACCAGTAGTGTAATCTTATTGCCAACTTCGTTTACATTACACTTGATTTTGTAATCACTGAAATAAAATCTCAACACAGGAAGTTTCATTTCCTCCTCTCCTTCTGGGTGCTTAACTTCTTGTCATTGAGTGTATTTTATAGCAGACCATGATTAAATTATCAACTAGTTCAGTGTACTCCACCAGAGACAATATATGTGCGTGCATATGAAAAGGGACCACATCTCGGGTATTGAGATAAAGGTACTGTTGTGTTCCATAACATGCATCATCAAGGTTCCGGTCAACTAAGTCTGACCACCTCAAGGGAGGATCACTGTATTTTGCACCAAGCACATCGTAATTGAATTTAATGCCTCCAAAAGAAATTAAGGCCTTAAATTAGCATGTAATGTTACAACAGATGATTTCATAACTTTTCAGTAGAGCTGTTTAAAAATTTGGTTACTTTGTGACACAAATAATTTCTAAACTATTTGGAGGTTACACTGGCATTTACATTTTCTTGTTCACCGGTATTCTGACATATAATTTTTTTTAACGAAAATTACCAACAGATATTATTTATGATCTAATTTTTTCGCGGAGATCTATCTATCGATGCTTAGTCTTTGAGGTTTTATGACTTGCAGAAGGTCACTGAAGACAACTAATTGCAACCCTACTGCACTTTACAAAAATTATCACATACCTTAATGATCGTTAATCACAGCCAGCATAAGACACGAATATCAGTTATTCATGCTGAAGCCTGTGTTCCTTGTCTATCCCTTCCGATATTTCCATCCCCCTACAAGGCCCCTGTTCAGTATAGCAGGCGAGGCCGCCTGGGTGAGGTACTGGTCCTGCTCCCCAGTTGTATCCCCGACCCAAAGTCTCGCGCTCCAGGACACTGCCCTTGAGGTGGTAGAGGTGGCATCCCTTACTGGGTCAGAGGGAAAAACCAACCCTAGAGGGTAAATGGATAAAGAAAGAAAGAAAGAAAGAAAGAAAGAAAGAAAGAAAGAAAGAAAGAAAGAAAGAAAGAAATAATCACTGATCTCATTAAGACTCACATCTCTTCGAATACTAGATGTAATAGTCTTCTAGGTTTGTCCCATAGAAGTATCAAAAACCAATACTTTATGGTTGTTTTGCTGAGGAGTTTTAACACAACCGTGTTGTTGGGCAAAACAAGAAGATAGATTTGATTGTTCTTATGCTATTCCTCTTTTTCCTGGCTGTTTCTCAAATACTTGGGGTCAGTACTATGTGTGGATTAAGTCCAGTTTATGGTCAGATGCCCTTCTTGATGCCAAACCTGTATGAGGGACTGTATTAACTATATGTTGTGGTTGGTACTGTGATGTGCTGAGTGTGTATTAAGACAAACACAAATACTGAGCCACCAAGCCAGAGGAATTTATCTAAATTCCTGACCTGGTCAGGAATTGAACCCAGGGCCCTCTGAACCAAAGATAACTATGCTGGCCAATGAGCCAAATGATTGTTCTTATGGTATTGGGGTGATATAAAAGAAAGAAAAAAAAAGATGCTTAATTATCAATTTGATCTAGTAGAGTAGTGAAGTTGTGAGAAAGAAGCTGATAAATCAATCTATTTCTTATTGATGGTGGTTTACAAATATCACTGTGTTCATGTATATTTTCTATTGGTCTTCTGGTGATTTGAATACCTGTATTAAAAGAGTATTGTTTTATAATAAAGCTCCTCCATATTAAAGTGTTTTTTGTGTTGCACTGTCTCTTCAGATCTATTCAGTCTTGCAACCGAACTTACTCCAGATTTAGAGATACATTAGAGAATTATTTGAAATAGGAAGTGAAGTTTAGTTATTAACAGTGAAGTCTTTTGACTAGTTGAGGGTAATGGATAATTTAGTGTATTTTGTGTACATTTTTCAGGAGGTTAAAGTGAGCAGCCCAGACTACAAGAACATGAACATGGAAATGGCTCTTAATGACTTCCTGCTTCGAATTGAGCATTATAAGGAGAAGTACCAGCCCCTGGATGAAACTCAAGAGGCTGGCCTCAGTTTCATGAAGATATATAATACAGGTAATGTAATATGTTCTTAGATATGACTATTAATGGAAGGACATTTATTTCTAGTTAGCAAGGTTGATCCCAACTCAGTGTGGTGATATTTGAAGGTTCTGAAATATAGTCAGCCTTGTGTCATAGATTTATTGGCATGTTAAATAACTCCTGGAGGACAATATTGGAACCTAGGTGTCACTGAAAACCGTGGAAGTAGTTAGTGGGATGTAAGAACAATTTTTTCTTCTTCTTATTCATTACATTTATTTCTTTATTTACTTACTTGCCCAGTCACCATTCTAGACACATTACAAGCTAGTTTACTATCAGTGTGATATAGATAGGTGATCTAGAGAGTCTTTGAGATGCTCGATACATAGGTTGATTTAACTGACAGTTACTGTTAGCAGACTACTTTTTTACTTCCTGTGCTGTCATTTCTTGATGGATACAGTACTTTTGCATCCATCTCTTCTTGGCACAGGCCAGAGTAAAGTGTAGCTTCCACCGAAGTCCCAGTCAACATCCATGGCTGTGACAATATGGAAGCAGCTGGGGTGTGAGTAGTGCTGAGTAATGACATTCAGAGCACGACTGGTGCGTCTGAGTGTTACGAAAGGTGCTGCTCATAGGGTCAGTCGTGCTGCAATAGTACTTTCTGACCCAGTGAGGAAAGCAATGGCAAACTACCTCACTCCTCATCTTGCCTAGTACGCCTCATTTTGGTGCTGTCATTGGTTTTTGGGGTTTCCTTATAACCGCATAACCTTTAGTGGTGCTATTTGAGGATCCAACCAGCCTCTGGGCTGATGACCTAACAGACAGACAGACATAAATATTATAATCAAGGCTTGCACTTTTTAAATATTTTCAAATGCCATTTAAGTTTAAAAACCGACAATTTGTATTTGAATTGTAAAAGTCCAATTGTCATTATAGCTTAGATTATGCCAAGTATTCTAAAGGCTTCCCTTTTCCCACTTCCTTGTTAAATAACGTGTGGTACCATACCAAATCCTAGTCAAATTAGGATATACACTTATCGAGGTCAAAAAATCGAAAGAGGTGTTGATATCTCCATCTCCAGCAGGGTCAAAGAATGAGGTGTTTAAGTTTTGGTTTGTGAGTAGTATAGTAATCCAGAGGTACATGAAGAAAAAATAACTGACCAAATGAGGCAGTTTTTTTTATGTGATCTATTTTGACATTGTCCTAAACTCTTCACTGTGGGCACCCTTTTAGGCTTACTAAAAGAATTTTCATCCTGTTGACCATTCTATTTTACTCTACTTATCTCCTTCCCTAAGTGTCTATATTAACGACATTGAAGTTAATTGACTCAAATTATTTGTACCGCATCACGCTTTAAATTCTTGCTGAAGTTACTTTAACGGGGTGCGTCAGATACATTAATGAAATAGTATTTTTCTTCAAATTCAATGATTTACTTCTTTTTTTGTCATGATAAGATCTTTCCTTGCAGATCAAAACAAACTGGTTGACACTCTAATTTCTATTCAAGGGTACATTCAGTGTTAAAATTTTAGTCTCATTTTAACCCTTACCCCTCGAATTAAAGTTCTCTGTGTTGCCTCTACCACTCGTATATTAAATGTAAATTTTTATCTTATATGACCTGTATTAATCTTTCACGATTTTGGAGATAGCACTTGCTTTTAAATGATGTAGTTAGGCTATACACGTTTACAGCAAGCTATACTGGAGGCAATATGTGGAATTTAGGACTAATTATTTTGCATTTTTATTATTATTATTACCGTTATCGCATACCGATTGGTTTCGTTAATAATTTAGTGTACAAATTATTGCTAAAAAGCAATAATTGAAAAACTCTATTCAGTCTCTGTTTTCATACCTCTCGGTTGTTTGTAGGCTGAAACCACTGTAAACGGCGATTTCTTGAAATCTGAATCTGTTGATTTATAATTGTGCCAGCCGTCAGCATCAAGTACATGTTGGGTCACGGTACACAAACCGACCATCGTTAGTTCACTTTTAGGCATCGTGAAATGCTATTAGATATATTCATTAGGAGCAGAGGTGCGAAAATACTGTGGTTTCGTGTGTTGCCTGACATATACAACATATATATGACTAGAAGAGCACATGGCGACCATGTTTGTTTACTATCGCTCGAGCTTTCGTGTGCGTGAGTGGACAGCTGAAGGCTACACTGCCATCTAAATAATAGATTTTTGACAGACTGTCAAATAGTATCTGGATTCTACAAAGTTCCACGCGGAACCAAAAGATGGCAGTACAGTACATCATCGTGTATTTTGTCGGCTAAGAGACGGCAGACGAGCGGTGGGCGATAAAATGCCATGTCGGGTCTCCCCCGACATGCGACCGGAACGGGAATATCGTAATGTCGGGCCTCACCCGACAGAGGAGTAGTAAAGGTTAAATGTAACTTTTAGTCACTTTTACTGATGATAGAATTTAGATTCTAAAAACCAGTTATAATTTATAATTTGTGGTGACATAGATTGTTTACTTTACGTCAGGTCAGGATCATCCTGCTACTGTATGTGACAGTAGACTATACCACCTGCGACTGTCTGGCCGAGGGTCAAATGGCTGTTATCAAACTTGACACCCAAAGGGAGGACCAACGGCTACAGGCAGAGGAGCCCTACCTTTGGAGGCCAGGTGAAGCCTTTGTGCAGGAAATGACACATAAATTCACCAGAAAGGAGAACATAGTAAACAGTTCAGATGGGGGAAGAGGATCCCAATCCCAGCAGTAGATAAAACGGAAGAACTTGCTCCTGCCAGCATAGTCTGTGCTCCTGAGGAGCGGCCTAAAGTTATACTTGGCAGGGGGTATAAAATGCTTCTGGGAGTGATGACCCCACCGTAATAATACCCTATATATGATATGGCTCTGTGAAGCCTCCGTGGCTCAGACGGCAGCACGTCTGCCTCTCACCGCTGGGTTCCATGGTTCAAATCCCGGTCACTCCATGTGAGATTGTGAGATTTGTGCTAGTCTTTACTGTCTTGTGAAACACACCTTTCAACTCTCTTAAAGTGATGCATAATAGCTCCATAATTTTGCCACATTCGGTAACTGTCGGCATTATGGTGTAATTTTATGTGATGGACACCACAAACTGCACTGTGGTGGTAACCGATTTTCCCCCTTTATTTCATTATGGGATGAAATAATGGGACAGGTTTTTCTCTGGGTACTCCGGTTTTCCCTGTCATCTTTCATTCCAGCAACAGTCTCCAGTATCTTTTCATTTTATCATTCAGTCATTAATCATTGCCCCAGAGGAGTGCGACAGGCCTCGGCAGCCGGCACAATTCTTATCTTCGTCACAAGATGGGGGCTTCATTCATTCCATCCCTGACCCTGTCAATGACTGGAAAACAGGTTGTAGGTTTTCATTCATATGATATGGCACTTCAGAACTTGTCTCGGAAAAGGTTTAGACGTCCACTGCTGCAAGTGACGCACAGTTCCTTGGGCACTGGGGGAATTGTGAAAAATGGGCGACCAATAGCCAACATCATGCATGTGGGCAGAATCAACCTTATGACCCTGACAGAAAAGGCAGAAGAAGTGGTGGATTTTATGGAGAAAGGGGAGATAGAAATTCTGGGGTTGAGAGACGTTCAATGGAAGGGGAAAGGAAAGAAAAAAGAAGAGAATGAGGAAAGGATATACACTGTACTGAAGTGGTGGCAGAGAGGCCAAAAATAGTGTGGACTTGATAATTTCAAAACAGCTGGAAGAGTATGTGGATATGTTAAAGTACATCAGTGACAGAATAATGAAAATTAGATTGACAAGGGAAGGGCGCATAACGGGGAATCGCAGATCTTATGTACATTTTGCACACAGGTTAAATGAGCCAAGAATATTATAACGACCAAATCATTTCTTTCGGAAATTTACTCATGCTACCTACAGAAAGCGTTTAAAGTTTGCATGTTTGAATTGGCACGCTTCGCTACGCAGGACTGCGGCACGTGCTGGTTGCACTCATCAAAGGGCTGCACCACTGATCGCTCTTATTCTGTTAGTAATTGCATAGAACGTCGCGAAAATGATGTAGTGGCATTAAGATAATTTAATTCCTGCATTGATTGTGGGTCAATAGAGGCTATAGAATAATATTGTTATGGTGAAAATAAAGGTTAATTAGTATTACAAGGGATGTTACACATGAAAGCAAGTTACTCTATATAGTTTCTGCAGCAATGGTGCTTGTGCTAGAAATGTTCGAAGTACAAAGAGGTTCTACACCAACCACGTCTAACGAAGCGAGGGTATGGGCAAGTGGAATATATTAAGTCACCGCTGTCAAAACAATATTGTACAGGATGTTCAAAGACTCACAGGTTTTTGGACAAGTACTGACGTTGATACCAGGCGTATTGCCACATGGGATGAAAACGACGAGACGACAGTTGGTGGTATGTCAGAGATTAAATTTTCAAGATGGTGTTTCTTTGTGCCAAGAAGATATCCAAATTCAACAATTGAACAGTGTCAAATAAGCTATGTACAAAGCCTTTCCATACTCTAAACCTGTATACATTTAGTGGTTGACAGTAATCTGTGGCACCAGGGGGGTGGCATAAACACCTGTACGATATTACAATATCTTCATTTTGTGTAGATTTATGTCCAGAAAAGGAATCCAGAATGAGCGCAACGGTGTGTTTTGCTTGAATACACCATTAAACCATTCGTTCACTTGTATAGATTCCTTTTTTTCCAGATTTAGTACAGTATGAATATTTTAATGCGAAAACATGTTTTTTACTGTCTTACAAATCACACCTTTCAACTCTCTTAAAGTGATACATAAAAGCCCCGTAATTTCACCACATGCGATAACTGTCGGCATTATGGTGTAAATTTATGTGATGGACACCACAGATTGCACTGTGGTGGTAACCGATTTTCCCCCTTTTAAAGCCAATGTTCCCTTCCTGCACATCTCCAGGTTGATTCTACTCTGATCACTGTTACACAAGTTTTCAGGGCCGTAAGAATCAACAACAGATTTAACTTCTACAAATATTTCTGCTCCTGCCATGGTTTCTACTTTATTGTAGGTCTGCTGTTTTGTCATTACAGATGTCATTTTCCACGACACAATACCATTACAATTCTCAAAGTTACGCACCCACGTGTGGCATGCTTTAAGCCCCATGCATTTTTCTTCATGAACAACTTGCATAGCCCACTGCTGGATGGTCACATCGTGAATTATTTCATTATTTTGATGGGCAAAATCAATTTTTTCTAATGGTACGTGCTATTGCCCTCAATTTGTCCCAGCACGTTCCGCTGTTTTTTACATGCTTTCCTCACAGATATAAATTATTTTTGCTTTTGACACGATGGAACTTTTCTTTCACTGGCGAAAACGAAAGCGTGCCCAGCTTACCAATTCTCCAATATTGAACAGCCTTCCGTACGCTTAGTATGTCAGCGTGGTATCAAATCAGCTGTTTGACGGTGCGAGTTGAGGGTAGGGTATGGATTAGTGGCCTCTCGATGAGTGAACCCAGCACATAGTGCAGTAATGCGTAGCTGAGCTCGCCAATTCAGACATATGAACTTAAACTCCTTTCGTAGATTGCACAAGTTAATTTCCTAAAGAAGTATTTTGGCCATTATGTTATTCTTGGCTCATTTAACGTGTGTGCAAAATTTACCTAAGATCGGCAGTTTCCTGGTACGTGCCCTTCTCTTGTGAGAATGAAGAACAAAGTGCATGCACCACAGACAGGGAACAAAAAGCAGGATATTGAGGAATTTCTGGAGAAACTAGGAAAGGAGATTGCTGATTTGGAAGTGATTTCCATGGAAGACAAGGAAAGGAAGAAGTAATTGGACCTTGTTGATATGGAAAAAGGAATGAAGGAGAGAAACTAGTTGAGTTCTGTGAGAGGAATTGAATGATTGTGGGCAACACTTGGTTTCGGAAGAAAAACAGCAGGAAAATTTACGATATGGCTGGGGTGACAGTAGAATAAAATCAATAATGGAGATCTTTCTGGTGAAAAGGACAAATCACAGACTGTTGATGGATGTTGCAGCTTTATCAGGAGAAGCATTCGATGGAGATCATAGAGTTATGATAGCAAAACTGAGAGTGGAGAAAATAGAAAAATGAAAGGAGATAAGAGATAATAAAATAAGTGTGGAAATAAAAATATACAGGAAGAATTTATGGAGAGAAACAACAAATTCCAGTTACTGAAGTAGGAAATGTGGAAGGGAAGTTGTAAGTAGGGCAGAGAGGGAAATTTTGTTATGGAGTCCCTGGTCTGTTAACTGTAGGTGATGGCTTAGTCACTTACTTGGTGAAATATGTGAGCATATTAGGTTAATACACTAATGTGTCCGTAGAGTAAAAATCTTAAAAATTGGAAGTGCATAATTGGAACATGAAATGTATGCAGTGGTTCTGATTTGTTATTTTAGTATGTTATCATCCCTAACTACCATACAAAACTTGAATCACTCTAACAGGCTATCTGTGAAATAATTCAGGATGTCTACTGGCAACACATCATGAAGAGCAATAAATGATCTGAAAGTGTACTTGGTGGAAGCTCACAGAATATAATTTGCCTTGTATATTATATTCCATCAGGTTCTCTTTTTGATCCTCGCAGAACTTTGTTGAGATAAGTTTTAACTTTCAAGTATTGAAGGCTATAAACAGAATTTAAACATCAAACGTTTTTACATTTCTAAACAATTTTCATCAATTAAAAAAAAAAAGTGACTTTAAGAACAAAACATGTCATTCTCTGTTTATTAGGTTTTTAAATTTTATATTTTTTTACAGGTATGTTGTGTGTTATGATTGGTGTATGACAGACTGAAAATCTTTAAAGTTACCTCACAGAACTTTCTTGTGCTGGATATGTTCCCTTTCAAGAAATTCATCCATCAGTTGTGCTCTATGAGGAATATACTTAAAGATTGTAAACATTTCTGGATGAACTGCACTTCTGAAAGACTTCCCAATAGTTCCAATACCTTGTCTTGGTGTTGGTGAGCATTAACAGTACCTCCAGGAATGTTGTGCTGTTCTGTATGTTCTGTCTGTTCACATCAGCATACCACCATCATAGAATTATTACAAGATCCTTGTTCATTCCAAATCATCATGTAACAGGAGGGAAGGTACTATGCTAACCTATAGACCCCTAGGATAGTGGAGTGTAATATGATGCTAAAGCCATGTTTGTCATTGTCAACATAGTTAACCTTTAAATTTTTTTAGTCTCTCAAACACGAGATACACTAGAGTCATGGAAAACTGACTTTCGTTAACTCAACATTCTATTAAACTAGACATCTGCAGAACTTTTATTTATTTTTCCATAGTGGACAAATCATGAAGTTAGTTTTATTATGTTATTTCTTGTGTTCTACTTACACTGGTCAAGCGGTATGACTAGGGGCAGTAATATTTGGAGCATACTACCTAGGTATAACACATAACGTTCTTGGTGACAGGTGATTTGTGGATTGCCATTTGTAAGTAAATTGTTGTGCAGGAAAGTTTCCCAGGTGAGTGCTGTATTGTTTTACCAGTGAAAATATTAAGAAGAGGAAAGAAAATTATGTGACTGTAAATGGAACTGAATGTGTTAAGACTAAAAATTTCATGTATATGTAAGTTGTTGTTTTATTATATTTAAATAAATTGTTTTAGATTAGATTTTATACTTTCTTCTGGCCTCTGTATTTTTAAATCTTACACTATTATGAGTTTTATGTAACACTTCCACAAGTCTGTAAAACTCGACAGTTTTGTAACTGAACACCCTCTCAGTCCACATTAGGTTGAGTTTCCAAGACTCTACTGTTTAAGTTATTAAAACACCTGAAAAAGACCAGTTTATTGATAATATTATAAGAACATCCTCACATTCAGTGCTAGCAGAACCACAGTTTGGCCACTACACATCTGCTCCACACTGCATTTTAGCTATTATTAAGGTGGTGGATGCAGAATTTTAACATCCAGGTCACTTGTTCACTTGTTTACATAAACAATCTTGTACATATATATATGCAAATAAGCGATTTGAAAGAATCTGAGGATGTTCATATAGAACATACAATGTCATTCTATTATTCATAAACTGGTTTTCTTTTCCAGGTATGTACTATTTTTTTAAGAAATCATTTCTTGTGTTTGACTGACAGCTTATTTTATTTGAATTTGATAACCTGATTAAACACAAGACATTGATTAATGTTCTTGTTATTTCAGAAAATCATTCAAACCTTGTTCTTCACTTACTATATCTTATTAAACTTTATCGGTTTTCAACTGTCGATTGATTTATTATAATTTCTTTTTTCCGTTCGTAAATACCAGTTTTCAGCTATAACTGGGATGTAAAGCAAGCAAGCTTGTAGTTTTATACGACTGTTGATAGCAGTTGTTCATAGCCATGAACTTCCAGTTGTACGGGGAATCTGAACTACAGGGACGTGACTTTTCATTTCAAAAATCTCGCATGCACTGATGAACAGTCTTTTTCCCGTTTATATAAGGCTGTTATAATTGATGCAAAGTATGTGGGAAGACGGTATCTTAGGTACATTCTCATTGGTGTCGTAAAATTCTATGAAAATAAATTGCTGGTTATGTTGCTGACGAGCTGTGTCTGTGTTGGTCAAAATTGTCATAAAGCTACTTTTCCATTTGTGCAACTATGCATGCAGCATAACCCATATGTTTGTTGCATGGCCAGAGGCAACAGTACACAAGAGGAGAGGAAGGCATAAAATAGGTGTGCAAGCCATAGGCGCAGGACAACACAAGTCTCCTGCTGTGCATCTATTTTCCTTTCTGGTCGTTGTGCATGTTTCACAGTCCGATCGTGTTCGCTAGTAGAAATGGAGTGGTCAGATCATTTGCAGTAACAGTTCAAAATCTGTTGTTGACATCTGGGTAAACAAAGCTCCTTTGGCCAGTCTGACTTCCTTTACAACCCTCAAATTGAAATTTGTCCTTTGTAGATATCAGTTACTCAACAGGAATGCCTCCTTTTCTTTCTACTTTTCTGGTTGTCGCTCACAATAACTAAAACAGCAGCAGTTTGTGCTGTGGCCTCCTCTTTCTTGACATATTTCCACTGTCTTCTCAAGCAAATAGCCATTGCAGTATGCAGATGTGGAAATGACATAGGCGCAACACACAAAGTTGAATATGCAAGTAGCATTCGCGTCTGTTGCCTGTTTTTGTATCTCTGCTTATGTAGAGGAATGCTTCAGACTGAGTGGTACACAAATGAAAACACAACTTTATTTCAAACATTCCAATCAAATTGAGCAATTCAGACATTATTACTATACATATAGAACATGAATAGGAACAACACAATGACAGGTCAGCATCACAAGAGGGAACAGCAGGGATGGAAAGGAGGACAAGCATGAAAGCATATGGGTACACATCTTCATTCACTGTCGTCTTCAAATAGCTAGGCTTTCTCCTCGTCAATCTCTATTCTTCTACATCCATTTCTTCTCAGCCCTCGACAAGCTAGTTTCTGTTTCCCGATCTCATCTGGAGGGCAGATTTCAACACTCGCTGAGAGACCATCTTGATAGATCTTCTGTCTTGATGTGGGAAGCTTGAGAGGAAGAGAGGAAGAGGAAGAGACAAAAAAAATTAAAGATAAAAACAAGTGTTAAAAGACTAAGGACATAGGACAAAAACAAAAGGAGAAAAGGAACCTTCCAAGTCAGTGTAACTAACGCTGATCTGTCAGTGTATGTATCCTATTCCTGTTCCCACATTTCTGTATACAGTTGAGTTTGCCATTTGTTTGTGCCTTTCCATTACTTTTACAGACAGAATGGTTAGCTGAGAAGGAAATGCCATGGTGTGTCTGTTAGTTTTGTTTGGCATTGCTTTGATATTTATTTTAAATGAAATATCACACTGTGGGTATTTGTTCTCAAGCTGTTTTTTTTTAATTAACATTTATCTACTGCTAACTCTGAATGTCCATCATCTATTTTATTTTCCTGTTTCTTATTAATCCCATTTCCCTGACAGTGTTGAATGATTGTTATCAGTTTATTCACATTGGTAGTGGTATTTATGATGTTGATATTTGGTATTTCAGGGGAAAAGGTCGTGGTTCACAAACATGAGGGTCACATCCAGAGTCGAATTGTGTACTACTTAATGAATATACACATTACTCCCCGTACCATTTACCTTACAAGGGTAAGTGATTCTTTTTAGTATATTTTGGACGTGGTGATCTGATGGATGATATTAATGCATGGTCATAATGGTAGTTCAGTATACAAACATAGTACAGCATGTCACTTGCACTGATTTCTCTACACTTATTTATATAAATGAGTTACTGATGGTGGCCATGTTCATGATATAAAGTACTCCTGTTTTACCCACACTAATATAATGAAGATGTAAATCATTATTATTTGATAGCATTACTTTACCACTGTTACTTTACCCACACTAATATAATGAAGATGTAAATCATTATTATTTGATAGCATTTCTTTATCACTGTTAATTAGTGTATAATCCCACTCAGGAGCTTGTTATATTATCAGTATAAAGAGTATATTTTTATAGAAGTTGAACCCAACAAGTGCCAAAAGTCAATATTTTCATCAGCCAAACTGCTCTGTAGTTCCAGTGTCAAAAAATTTGATGTTCAACTAGATAGCACTTTTATGATTATCATTGACATACAGTGGCATTTTATTGTACTGTGGTCTTAAGGTCTTCCCTTTCTAGCCTCCCAGATTATTCATTTGGTACTCAAGTATGCGTTGTTCTCCTTGAAGATGAATGATGTTCGCAACATAGTTGTGTGTAGAGAGGCTTACCATTACTTATCATAATGAATAAATAATGTAATGTGCCCCATGTATTCAAACATATTTTTGTTTACAAATTTAGGAACTTCTTTTTTGTTTAATTGCATATATTTTAGAAATGCTTTCAATCAACAGATTTAATTAATTTCCAAAAATGTAGCACATATATCCTTTTTTAAAGTCAATGTAATAAATATTAATTATGTTCTTGAGACTTAGAGCATTGATTAAATAGAACACAATTATGAAACTTATTGTGCCGGGATGAGTGGCTCAAACAGTGGATAGCGGGCATTGAGCCAAACGTGGCAGGTTCTGACCTGGCTCAGTCTGGTAGTGGCTTAAGGTGATTATTTACACCAGCCTTCGGTAGATTTCTCAGTATCTAAAGAAAAACTCCCAGGGGACAAACGTCTGGAATCTTGCCATTTACGAAAACTGTAAAATTACTTGGAGAGAGCTATCCCAATCGGAAGTCATATTTTTTGTCAAGGTCTTGCTTTGATTCAAAATTCCATCATGGTGTAAAGGGACAGTTTTAGGGAAGACAAAACCAAGCTAAATATTTGAATTGTTTCTTGATGACGAGATATGCCAGAACACAGCTGAACAGACAAACTTTTATTCCCAGCGGAAAATCGCACATAAAACCCAGTTTAGTAAGATGAAACGAAGGAGTCGAGATCAAGACGGGGTCCCAAGAAATAGGACGAAATAAAGCTTCTTATGGGCATACTGCAGCCGGAGGGGATTGTACAGAAACCTAAATTAGGACATTATATTTCTCACAATCACTTGTTGACCATGCCTACTTCCTATGAGCTGATGACAGAGAAGAGATTTTTCCTCCACACCTTTTTACATTTCTCTAACAACGAGGCATATAATGGACAAATTCCTCCCCAAATATACAAGCTACCACCTGTGACAGCATGGAATATACATGTGGCACTTAAAGGTTTAAGATTTTGTTTTATCTTATATGACAAATTTCTTTTCTCAGCATGGGGAAAGTGAACAGAACTTGGAGGGGCGCATTGGAGGAGATTCAGACTTGTCATATCGTGGCAAGTTGTATGGAGCAGCATTATCTCAGTACATCCAACAGCAGGACATCCCTGGTCTTCGAGTTTGGACTTCATGGTTGAAACGCACCATCCAGACAGTTGCTGCCATCCAGGCTCCTCAAGAACGTTGGAAGGCACTTAATGAAATTGATGCTGTGAGTTTGACTGTTATGTTAGGGTAATTTGTTCAGTTTCTTTTAATTTGGTTATATATATTTCAACTATCATTGTTTTGAGTGCTTTCAATATACTGTACAAGTATGGCCATGCATATAATAATAGGAGCATGAATAAACACTATGACAAGTCAGCATTGGAAGTGGGAACAAGAGAAAGAGGAGACAAGGACAAACATTAAAACACAGAAAGACACTTTACCTTCATACACTGCCGCCTTCAAAGGTCTCCTCTCATCAATCCCAGTTCTTACATATCTGTTTCTTCTCGGCCCCAAACAAGCTCCTTTGTACTTCCCAGCTTCATCAAGATGACAGGCTTCAACTCTCATTTAGGGGCCATCTTGACAGATCTTCCTTCATGGTGTGGGAAGTGTAGGGTAAGAAGGAAGCTAGATAAACACTAGAAAAGGGAAGAGACAGAAAGTAATATTAATATAGGTGTTAAAAGACTTGAAACAGAATAAACACAAAAGGAGAAAAGGAACCAATTAATTCAATATGAGTAATGGAAAGTATAACGGGACTCAGTGGAAGAGGTTCTGTTGTAGAGATTATACTAAGTTTTTTTCAAAATGAAGAACATGAAAAATTATGTTACCACCAGTTAATCAGGTTGAATCATAGGTTCAGTAACATTCTGATTAAAAGTGATGTTTATGTAGAATATAAGGCATTACTGATTGTTATGCTTTAGAATTTGTGTATCATTATCTACATGTTAACTGTGTTGATACTGAGCTCGATTGCTGCAGTTGCTTAAGTGTGGCTGGTATTCAGTATTTGGGAGATAATGGGTTTGAACCCCACTTTCGGTAGCCCTGAAGATGGTTTTCCGTGGTTTCCCTTTTTCACACCAGGCAAATGCTGGGGCTGTACCTTAATTAAGGCCACAGCCACTTCCTTCCCACTCCTAGCCCTTTCCTGTCTCCCATCGTCACCATAAGACCTATCTGTGTCGGTGCGACGTAAAGCGACTTGGAAAAAACACTCTGTTGATGTAAGTATTATAGACACCAAACTTCTTGATTTAAAAAAAAAATACTGGTATAATGGGATGTGGCATGTATGATACTGTGAAGACTAATTATCTGATATTTACTACATTTTACTACATTGTCTATGAGGCTGTCTTGCACTTGAAGTTCTTTCATGCATTGCCAAATTCTTTCCCTTGGTACACTGTCGTATGCTTTCTCAATGTCCAAAAATATTAGAAATAAAGGCTTGTTCTTCTCCCAGTATTTTTCCATTAGCATCCTAATTGCAAATATAAGGTCTGTAGTTGGCCTTCCTGGTCTGAAACCATACTGCTGTTCTTCCAAAATTGGTTCAACAATATCTCTGATTCTGGTCTCTATTATTTTTTCCAATATTTTCAGGACATGAGACAGTAGTATGATACCACGGTAATTAGTAAATTTTCATCGGCTTCCTTTCTTGTACAGAGGCACAATGATGCCTATCTTCCAGTCCTCAGGAATAGTATTTTCCTCCCATATCTTGTTGAGCAGTCTCTAGAGCCATTGGATTCCTGGAATTCCCGTTGCTTTCAGCATATCTGCACTTAGTTCATCTATGCCCACAGCCTTTCCTTTCTTCATGCTCTTGAGCGCATTTTCAACCTCAAGCCATGCAATTGGTGGTTCAGTTGTGGTTCCTTGACTTGGCTCTCCTTTATCCGTTGATATGTTTTCTGTATCTCCATTCAGCAGCTTTTTGAAATAGATCTTGAGTTCTTGTTTAATTTCTCCCTCTTCTTGTACCAGAGTTCCATCATCACGTTCTATTGTTTTTATGGTCTCCTGATCCCTTCGCTTGTTTTTCACTACTCTTTAGCAATTTCATATTTCCTCTACTGTCCTCTTCCAGTTTGTCTGCAAACTCATTCCATTTCTTCTCTTTTTCTTCCCTTACAATGTTCTTTACAGCAAGTTTCTTGTTCCTGTATACTCCTTGAAGTCTTTGTATTTCTTGTTCATTTCGTTCTTGTCTCTGTTTTTGTTTTTCCTTGTCCAGTGCCTTCTTTATTTGGTTTCTTTCTTTCTCCGCTGTTTTCACTCTATCATTCCTCCATGGTATCTCCTTTTTTCTTTTGATAGAACTTGTAACTCCACATAAGTTTTTGGCTTCTCCCACAAAGGTGTCTTTGCAGGCCTTCCACTCTTCATTAACGCTGGTTACTTCACCCTTTGGCAAACTTTTTTTTTTTTTTTGCTTTACGTCCCACCGACATAGATATGTCTTATGACAACGATGGGATAGGAAAGGCCTAGGAATGGGAAGGAAGCGGCCATGGCCTTAATTAAGGTACAGCCCCAGCATTTGCCTGGTGTGAAAATGGGAAACCACAGAAAACCATCTTCAGGGCTGCCGACAGTGGGGTTCGAACCCACTATCTCCCGATTACTGGATACTGGCCGCACTTAAACGACTGCAGCTATCAAGCTCGGTCGGCAAACTCTGTTGAATCCTTAGTTTGTATTCATCCTTTATTTGGACTTCTTGCAACTTCCAAGTTTTAACCCTTAGTTTTTTCATAATAATTTTCTGCATTTCATTAGTCTTATGTTTGAAGTCTACTACCAACAATCTGTGGTCACTGTCCATGCTTTCACTAGGTATGACCTTTACATCTGTGATGTACCTGCCACCATCTTTATTCGTGATTATGTAGTCAATCAATGTTCTATACTGGTCATCCCAACTGTACCTTGTTATTCTATGACTGTCTCTTTTTTTGAAGAATGTATTTTTGATTATAAGATCATTTCTTCTGCACAGATCTAATAGTTGTTCTCCTTCTGGGTTCCTTTGTCCAAATCCATGTGGACCAATGATGTTTTCGTACCCAAGTCTGTCTACCCCAACTTGCTCATTTAGATCTCCAATAATAATATTTTCCTCATTAACTGTATCTTCCAGGTCTTGCTGAAATTTCTCTTTGTCTTCCTCACTGCAGCCTGTCTGTAGGGCATACACTTGTATGATGGTGTACTCAGTGTTCTCCAGTTTCATGAACATTTTAATGATTCTATCACTTTTGCAGATAACTTCAGCTGTAGCATCAGTCCCTTCGTTAATTATGAATCGAACACCATTTTTTGCTACCTTCTCCTGTCCACTCCAGTACAATTTATATCCTCTACAAAGTGTCTTACTTCCAATCCCTTTCCATTTGGTCTCAATCCCAATATTGATATTTTTCTTCTATCCATCATGTCTAGGAGTTCTTCTACCTTTCCAGTTAATGATAGAATGTTCATAGTTCCGATTTGGTATTTGGGTCTCTTTTTTTATTTGGGGTTTCCTTTCAGAACATTATATATCATCAGCCTTATGGTCATCATACTTTACAATTGTCTGAGAGGACATGTCAGTCCGGTCTATAATCTTCTTTCCGAGGCTCTTTTTCTTATTGAAAGCGACTGTACTCGGTACTCTTCTGCTGACTTGCTAGGCCTAACACATAAGAGGATTTTCTTTCAGGGTTTACTCCCTTAGCCTTTGAGGATGCCTTCCTCGTCCTACAAGGCAGTAGGTTCCATCTGTACACCCCAGAAGGGTGGGTTGCCTCTTCCGCCATCTCCACTGTACCGAAGTCCATTTTCTCCGCCGTAGATGCCGTTGAGGTCTTCACCGTTAACCCAGGGCAAGGGCCCTCCATATTTATGACCCCTGGAGAGAGGGGTGTCCCAGTATTTTAAAACCCCCAGGAATTGGGCTACCTGTTGGTCTGCGGATTGTATTGGTTATTTCAACCAGCCCTACATACTGTAGGGGTCCCCTATCCGCCACCTGGGGACGCGTTCTGTAGGGGTCAGGTTCCCCTGGTTACTTATTGGAAGTTAACCACACCCACAAGGAGTGAGGTTATTTGCAGTACTGTAATCTATATACGGTATATAAAATAACATGTCCTGACTGACTGACTGATTCATCATCGCCGAGCCAAAACTACTGGACATAAAGAAATGAAATTTTGGGGATACATTTGTATTAGGGTGTAGGTGCTCACTAAGAGAGGATTTTTGGATATTCTGTCACTAAGGGGGTGAAAAGGGGGGTGAATTTTTAAAATGAGGATATCTATATCTCAAAAACTTAAAAGTTTACAGACGTAAGAATGGTTTTTGGAATCTCATTTAAAAATATACACATATTTGTTTGTTTTTGGAAAATCTCATTAGGGGGGTTGAAAAAAAAGTGGGGGGGAAAGAGGTTCAACACCTATTATGAGGAGACTTATATCTCAAACTGAAGATGTTATCGACATGAAAATGGGTATTTGAAATCTTCTTAAGAGGGGGTAAACAGGAGTCATAAAGGGGGTGAATTTTTAAAATGGGTATATGAAAATCCACTTAAAAGGAAGTGTTAAAGGGGGTGAATTTTTAAAATGAGCAATCCATAGTATATCTCAAAAACTTAACATATTACAGACATGAAAATTGGTATTTGTAATCTCTTTTAAAAATAAAATAACACTTTTTTGTTTTGAAAAGAACACTTGGGGGCGGGGGTAAATGACTGAAAGGGGTTTGAATTATTTTCAGTCGGGATGCTGGTATCTTCAAAATTGTAGATATTACAGACGTGAAAATTGGCATTTGTAATCTCCTTTAAAAATAAAGAAACACATGTTTTTTATTTTTGGGAAAAGCACCTAAGGGGGTTGTAAAAAGGACTGAAAAATGAGTTGAGCTCTTTTTATGAGGATACTTATATCTCAAAAAATTGATGATGTTACAGACATGAAAATTTGTGTTTGTAATCTTCTTTAAAAATAAAGAAACACGTATTCTTTTGTTTTCTAAAAATCCACATAAGGGAAGAGAACTGAAGGATGTATTGAATTATTTTTATGACGATATCTATATATATAAAATAACTTGTCCTGACTGACTGACTGACTGATTCATCATCGCCGAGCCAAAACTACTGGACATAAAGAGATGAAATTTTGGGGATATATACATATTAAGACGTAGGTGCTCGCTAAGAGAGGATTTTTGGATATTCCTTCGCGAAGGGGGTGAAAACGGGGGTGAAATTTAAAAATGAGTTGCTCTATATCTCAAAACTTTAAAAGTTTGCAGATGTAAAAATTGGTATTTAGAACCTTCATTAAAAATAAAGGAACATGTATTTTTTTGTTTTCGGAAAATCGCAATAGGAGGAGTGAAAAGGGGCTAAAAAGTGGATGAATGCCTTTAATGAGGCTACTTATATATCAGAAACTGAAGATATTACAGACCTGAAAATTGGTGTTTGGGATCTCCGTTAAAAATAAAGAAACACGTATTTTTTTGTTTCTGGAAAATCCAATTTAGGGGGGGGGGGTGAAAAGGGAGTAATATTTTAAAATGAGTGTTTCTATCTCAAAATTTTTAAAGGTTATATATGTGAAAATTGGTATTTAGAATCTCCTTTACAAATAAATAAACACACGTATTTTTTCGTTTTTGGAAAATCCAAATATTGGGGGGTAAAAAGGGGGGGAGGGTAAATTTTTTAAAATGAGTGTGTATACATCTTAAAACTTTAAAATATCCAGATGTAAAAATTGGTAGTTAGAATCTCCTCTAAAAATAAAGGAAAATGTCCTTTTTGTTTCCTGTAAATCCCAATAGGAGGGGTGTAAAAGGGTGAAAAATGGGTTGAATGCCTTTAATGAGGATACATATATCTCAGAAACGAAAGATATTACAGAACTGAAAATTTGTATATGGGATCTCCTTTAAAAATAAAGAAACACGTATTTTTTAGTTTTGGAAAATCCAATTAATGGCGGTTAAACAGGAGTGACAAATTGGGTGAATTTTTGAAAGACTATATCTACAGAATATCTTGGAAACGTAAAATGTTACAGACGTAAAAAGTGGGTGTTTGTTATCTCCTGGAAATCTAAAGAAACATAGGTGATTTGTGTTTGAAAACTCCACTTAAGGGGAACTCAAAAGGGGTGAAATTTTAAAATGAGAATTTTTACAGTTTATCTCAAAAAACTTAACATGTTACAGAAGTGAAAAATGGTATTTTTTAATCTCTGTTAAACATAAAGAAACATGTATTTTTAGCTTTCGGAAATACCACTTGGGTGGAAGGGGGGGGGGGTAAAAGTGACTGAAAATGGTGTTGAATTCTTTTAATTAGGCTACTGAGCTGAGAATGGTGTTGAATTCTTTTAATTAAGCTACTGATATCTCAAAAATGAAGATGGTACAGACGTGAAATTTGATATTTGCAATCTGCTTTAAAAATAAAGAAACGCGTATTCTCGGAAAATCCAATGAATGGGGGGGGGGGGTGAAAGAATTGAAAAATTAATTGAATTAATTGAATGAGAATACATACATCTAATAAAAATTAAAGTTGTTACAGAGGTGAAAATTCGTATTTGGATCTCCTTTAAAAACAAAGAAAAACGCGTTTTGGGGGGAAACCATCTTGGAGGGCGGGAGTGTAAAGGAGTTGAATTCCTTTCATGAGGACACATAAATCAAAAACTGAAGAAGTTAGAGTCGTGATAATTGGTATTTAGAAGATCCTTTACTATTAAAGAAACAAGTATTTTTTGCGGGAAAATTCACGAAGGGGGGGGGGGAGTAGTGTGAAATGAAGTGAAAAAAGTAAATTATTTTTATGGGGATACTTGTATCTCTAAACTGAAGGTAATAGACGTGAACATTGGTGTTTGAAATCTTCTTTAAACATAAGAAACAAGCCTTCTTTTAATTTTTTGGGGGGGGGGGGGTGCCGGTAAATAAACTTAACGGCGGTGGGGTGTAGAAGGAGGTGAGACCAATTGATTTTACTGTTCTTAATGTACTTATAAGGATCCTCAGCAGCGCGCCGGCCTCTCACAGCTGGGTTCCGTGGTTCAAATCCCGTTCACTCCATGTGACATTCGTGCTGGACAAAACGGAGGCGGGACAGGTTTTTCTCCGGATACTCCGGTTTTCCTGTCATCATCCATTCCAGCAAAACATAATAATAATAATAATAATAATAATAATAATAATAATAATAATGTTCCGGACCGTCGTCAAATGTGCGGACCGCGCTGGAAACGGCTCCTGGACGGGTAATGACTAAGAATGCAGTCCGGCCGCGGGTTCAGTGCCTTCTAGGCACCCAATATGACACCACGCCGGATCTCCTGAAGGATTTTATCCATATTAAAAATGATTATAGGAAAAGATGGCAAAGATTTACGGACCCAACTGACCGGGAGGAATACCTGAGCCTAGCCCGGGAAGTACGAAATCGATTGCTGGAAAAGAAGATTGAAAAATGGGAGGAAACATGCCGTAATCTAATAGAAAACGAGTCCGATCGGGAATTTTGGTGGGTTCTCGCAGAAAACTAGTCAGACCGCGAATTTCGGCGGATTATATATCTAAAACAAGAAGCATTCGATTATAAATTTCAGTATAATACCGTAGCGAAGCACGGGTATCTTGCTAGTTATATATAAAATACTGAAGATGTTAGAGACGAAAATTGGTATTTGGAGCTCCTGTAAATGTAAAGGAACATGCATAATTTGTTTTTTGAAAATCCACTTCAGGGGAAGTGTTGAAATGGGTGAATGTTTAAAATGAGCATATCTACAGTTTATCAAAAAAACATACCACATATTACAGACTTGAAAATTGGTATGTTTAATCTCCTTTAAAAGTAAAGTAACAGATGTTTTGGTTTTCGGAAATAAAACAAAATAAAAAACAACCCTAAGAGGGGGGTTGAAAGGGGGTTGAATTATTTATAATTAGGATGCTGGTATCTCCAAAATTGAAGATATTACAGGAGTGAAAATTGGTATTTGGAATCTCCTTTAAAAATAAAGACACACATGTTTTTTATTTTAGGAAAATCCATTGAAATCACTGAAAAAGGGGTTGAATTATTTTTATTAGGATACTGGTATTCCAAAACTGAAGATATTACAGACGTGAAAATTGGTATTTGGAATCTCCTTTAAAAATTAAATAAAACACATATTTTTGTATTTGGAAAATTCACTTAAGGGGATTGTTAAAAAGTACTGAAAAATGAGTTGAGCTCTTTTTATGAGGATACTTACGTCTCAAAAACTGAGGATGGTACAGGCATGAAAATTTGTATTTGGAATCTCCTTTAAAAAAGAAACGCGTATTCTTTTGTTTTCAGAAAATCCAATTGGGGGGGGGGGGATAAATGAATTGAAAAATGAGTTGAATTCTTTGTTTGAGGATACTTATATCTCGAAAACAGAGGATGTAATGGGCGAGAAAATTGGTATTTGGAATCTTCTTTAAACATAAAGACACATGTATTTTTTGGCGGGGGAGGGAGGTGGAATCTACTTAAGGGGGTGTAAAAGGAGTTGAATTATTTTATGAGGTTGCAAATAAGAAGTGGATTTACAACAACACAGCCCTAAGGGGGTTTTGACTGGTGGGTGAAGACTGATGACGAAAATATGCATTTATGTGAAACCGTTTGAATTATGAAGTTAAAATTTCATATTATATCCTAGCTGTTAAATAACAGAAGGTTTGAAACAAATTTAACTGATCAGAGAGTTAAATGGGGGTTAAGATCCGAAAAGAAATATATTCCTTCCTTCCTTCCTTCCTTCAAAACGGTTTAACGAACGAAGACAAAATTCCAATTCCAAATCCTAGGTGTGAAATGGGAAATATTTTTTAACGTTCCAACCAAAAGGTGTTAAATGAGGTTAGCTCAATAAACAAAATTATTTATCCCACCAAAACTGTTTGACGTACAAAGTTGTAATTTTACGAGAGGGGTGTTCTTTTATGTCGTAAGTGTAAAATATCGTATACTTCAAAATATTTCTCCCCTAAGGGGGTTAGATGGTGGTTGACCCTCAGAAACACAATACCCATTCTTCCGAAACCCTTTTAGGCACTAAGTTAATTTCTTTATGAAGGTTGATCTTCTATACCCTAGATGTTAATGTATATTTAAAAACATTCACCCCTTAAAAAGTATTAAATCCTCCATTACTGTTCTACGTACAAAATAAAAATTTCACAGGTTGATCGCTTTTCCACCTCAGATTTTAAATACCATAGGGTTTTTTTCTTTACGTTGCACCGACACAGATAGGTCTTATGGCGACGATGGGACAGGGAAGGGCTAGGAGTGGGAAGGAAGTGGCCGTGGCGTTAATTAAGGTACATTTGCCTAGTGTGAAAATGGGAAACCATGGAAAACCATCTTCAGGGCTGCCGACAGTGGGGTTCGAACCTACTATCTCCCGAATACTGGATACTGGCTGCACTTAAGCGACTGCAGCTATCGAGCTCAGTACGATAGGGTTTTAAACATTCAAATTCTCCCGTATATGGTTCAAGTGAGTGTTAGATCAGAAAATAAATAATCATTGCCCCAGAAATGTTTTACAGGCTCAGTTGACAGTGGACTCTACAAAATGTAAAATCTTGAATAATAATTTTCTTTTCAGTTTAAAGCCATAGCGAAGCACAGGTATCTTGCTAGTTTATTTATAATTTTGTGGGTAATTTGGTGCATGATTTAAAAAAAATGAATCTCTATTCATAATCTTCTCTCTCTACCATGAACACCTTTAATATTAAGAAAAAAACCTTTTTGGTTCAATTACAACTGCAAGAAAATGGATGTATACGGTATATGGTATGTTCCACTAATCATGTGTGTTGACTATATTGTTTTTATTTTCCATGATTTTAATAGCTTGAGACATTCTTCTGAATTTCTCTTTCCATATGGATGCATGTTCTTGAAATAAATACTATTCCGTAATAAAGAATTTTAGTTGACCCTGTATTTTTAACTATATTTAAATGCTGCTTGTATTTGTTTTTTGTGACTGCAGTCTAAGACACAATTTCAATTATAGGGCATTTGTGAAGAAATGACTTATGAAGAGATTGCCGAAAAGTATCCTGAAGACTTTGCAGCTCGTGATCAGAGCAAGTTTACATACCGCTACCCTCGAGGAGAGTCATACGAAGATCTAGTTGCCCGACTAGAGCCTGTTATTATGGAGCTTGAGCGCCAAGGGAATGTCCTGGTGGTTAGTCACCAGGCTGTTCTGCGCTGCCTCTTGGCATATTTTCTTGACAAGTCTGCTGGTACGTACACAGTTGAATGATCGTTGGTTTAGATAGCTGAAATTTAGGTTAAATTATTTTTCTAGGTCTCTTTTACGATATTTTATGACTGTTTTATTTTTTATTTTATGTGTTATGATTACCATTGTTATCCTACATTTATTTCACCACCTTATTAAAATTACTCTTGCTTACCTATCAGAGAAACTTGAATTATATAAACATCTGTTTTAGAGAAGAGAATACTTCTGCTCAGCCATCTTAACCCATTTGTATCCTATTTAAATACCGTAGCAGTTCACTGAGAAAACACATTTAAATCCCGCACTACGGCAGTCGTCTGCACAGTATTATTTAAAAAATAATACAAAACCAACCAGTAAAGATTCCTTTCTGAAAATCTGCATGCACAATAAAGAAGGAATAAGCTTACCAATGCCGCTTTTTTAGTACATCTGCTGAGTGTAGTACACCTCAAGACGTTCTTCTAAGTGAAGTGCTTCACCACACTTTTTGCACTGCCAGCAACTTTCACTTCTCTTACCCCGGCTGTAGCACACAACACACCTTTTCGTGACTTGTTTTCTTCTCTGTTGGGGGAATATGCATGGAAAAGTGGGCCCATGATTTAGCTTGTAATCTGGTAGGGGCGGTGCTCGCCGAATGTCGGCCTCGAACAGAGTGCTCCGGCAACTGAACAGTTTCAAGTAGCTGCATTGCAATGCTAGTTCTGAAGTCATTGTAGCTCGTCTTTTTGCTAGCAGCGATATTGTGATACACAGTGAAGAAATTGAAAATGCATATATCTAGGGGGTAAAAGAATATTTTTCTATATCCTTTTACTGTGTGTCGCATGACAGGGAACAGAGCTGTCACCTGTCACTCAGGATTGCTCAACTGTCTTGCTGCACAATCATTTGTCTCGTCAGATATTTTGTCAAACAAAGGGTTCATGTATTCACAAAAAACTGCGAGTTCAGATAGTGGCAGCGTATCAAACTTTTAAAATCAGTTATCACTAACCCCGCTGTATTCACTAAACATATGTTCAGCAGGGATATTGTCACTTTTTGTCCAGTTCCAGTCATTCAAGTTAGTCTGCGCCAAGGTACGAACTTGTTTCGAAAGACTTGGCCCACCATCATCATTTGTATCACTTTCCGTGTTATCAGCACTGTTACACGCATCACTCAAACTCAAATTAAGACCTTCAAGGTCTATTTTGTCGTCACAAATATCACTGTCTTCATAATCACTCTCTAATAATACACTATCTGTTAGCTTTTATATTCCATCTTCATCAACACCAACACATCTGCTGATAGCAACTGATGTGAGCGAAATAATATGAACAGATTCTTTTCTCTCTTGTTCCAAAAGTGTGTGATTACCTGGAGCGTGGGGAATAACCGAAGCCACATGTCTAAACTTCAGCTCAGAATGCATACAAGATGCATCTGTGCGTTTGTAACTGAACTACATGTATTGATATACAGCAGTGCATCGCTGCAAGCTGATCTCGTCATTGGATTCATATGCCATGAATAACTTTTGCGAGCTAGGGTCATCAAATTATGTGATTGTGTTAACTGACCAATATCTGTAACATGTTAAGAGATTTAAATCTTGGTCACACGATCCATCCTGTAATATGTGTAGAAATTGAAGTTGACCCTTAGTTATATTGTTTTTCCTTACGTTAAAGATGCTATGTTGCAAATCATCCCTTCATAACTATTTGACAATTGGGAGATGGTGGGTTTGAACCCCACTGTCAGCAGCACTGAAGATGGTTTTCGTTGTTTCACACTTTACCCGAGGCAAATGCGGTGTTGTTGTTTGTGTACCCCTTAGTCGTAGTTTCTTGATACGGGGGTCAGGTATTAGGCAAGATGGATTTATATGGAATGTTTTTACGGGCAGATTGCCCTTCCTGGCGCTAACCTCAGTCAAGGAGCTAATGAAAATGAAATGAATGATGGTGAATGAAATTGGGTAAGGAAGTGGAAGAAATCTGCTGTGGCCTGTGAATCAGAACGTCCCAGCATTCACCTCGAAGTGAAAATGGGAAATCGCAGAAAACCATTCTCAGAGCAGCCGATGGTGGGATTAGAAAGAAAGCATCTCCCGAATGCAGAGCTTGGCTCCATAGCTGGAACGCATTAACAGTTTAAAATGCTGGGTCGGTACCTTAATTATGGCCACCGTCACTTCCTTCCCAATCCTAGCCCTTTCTTATCTCATTATCGCCGTAAGATCTGCCTATGATAAAGATGTTGGTTCCCATAGGGAACCTGAAATATTTGTTCCGAATGAGTAAATTTATAATACCAATATAGTTAGTCCTTTATTATCTGATGGCCAGGCAGGCATCAATTGATTCCCATAGGGAAATTGAAATCTTTATTATCTGATGGCCAGACAGGCATCAATTTTTGAAAATGAGACAAAGTCTCTCATATTGCATTGGCACAGCCAATGGCTCCAAGTAGCCTACGCAATGGCCTCCACGGTATACACTAGCCATGCATCTTGGTAAGTGTGCTCTTTACCAACTGATGAGCCCAACTTAGCACACTGGGGCGAAACGCTGGCAACCAGGAATAACGGACCAACTATATTGGTATTAGATCTGCCTATGTCAGTGTGATGTAAAACAAATAGCAAGAAGAGACCTGAAATTATTTTCAATCTATACTTCCTAATCAAATACGTGGATAGGCAAGTAATAATAAGGAGAATGTTATTTTGGAAAAACCAACATGTCCTTTGCTGGCAAATGCATTTCATTAAGTCCTGTCCATAATACACAAAGTGTATATTAAGTTATAGAGTAGACTCATTTAATTTTTATCAAACTACCAATTTCAAATATCTTACAAAATACTGTTTCTTGAAAAGACTTATAATGAAACTGTTGCTTTTCAGAAGCAACTTATCTACCTGAAAAATAACTTCATACTGCAACATAAATAATTTAATGGATTTTTTTCTAGATATAGTTTAAAACTGCAAGTTTTTTGTAATAAAGCAAAATAAACCTAATATTCTCAAAAAACATAAGTGGTTTTTAAATTATTTTGCACTATGGCATACTTGATGGAATTAAATATGTGAAGTCATTAAAAGTAACAGAAATTTGCTGAGATAATTGTCTTATTTGTGTGTAAACAGTAACAATTTGGGAATGAGCTGTGAAAAAGGAGGGAAGTTTTGTGAGAAGACTTTAATCCATAAGAAATAGGTACCTACATAAATTTTCATTCAGCAGCGTGATATTTACAAGTCCTTTATAATTTCTCGAATACAGTCAAAGAAAGTAATAGTTTTTAAAAACATCATGTATTGATTGTTTGAACCACAGATCGACTTGAAAGCTAAGAATGAGGATAGGAGCATACACAAGGGTAATTAATATGAAAGCTCAATATGGAAATGAGGAACAACTGAAGAATTTATCTATCTGAAAAATAACTTTATACTACAAGCAAAATCCTTTAATGAGATATTTCTCTAGATATAGTTTCAAACAGCAAGTTTTTGGGATCACACCATAACAAACGTAATATTCTCAAAAAACGTAAAATTAATTTGTATATTATTATGCTCTGTAACATACTTGTTATGTGAAATACTCCATACTCATTGTATAGATTGAATAGAAAATCTATTGTCGTCCAAAAATACGAGGGCAATTCATAATTTAAAGCCTATTTAACCATAAGAATCTATTTTTATAATCTTAAAGAAACTGATGCAAGTGGCTGCGTGGTTTGAGTCCCGTAGCTATCGGCTTACATTCAGGAGACAGTGGGTTCGACCCCCACTGTCGGCAGTCCTGAAGATGGTTTACTGTGGTTTCCCATTTTTCACACTGGGCAAATGCTGGGGCTGTATCTTAATTAAGGCCAACGTCACTTCCTTCCCACTCTTAGCCCTTTCCTATGCCATCGGTCCGATATATAGCAAATTTTTTTATGGGCACAGCTGTACTGGTGCCAGCTGGACCAGCACATTATATCCTGTACATTATGAATCCTCTACATAGGATCATTCTCTGAAAACATGTCGGTAAGAATGAACATGGTAATTCAGACACTTGTTAACGACTTGAAATTCAATATGCCTTCAGTCAAAAGACCTATTTCTCATATTATGTACTGGGCTTCAGAGTGAGTGGGGAATTTCACTGAACCTTCTGAGATACTCAAACTTACATTGTTGGCTTTGTAAAGCTGGTAGTTATTTAAACTCTTTGCCGATGACCTTAGATGTTAGGCCCCTTTAAACAACAAGAATTATCATATTTAAACTCTTGGAAATTTATCTTGGACTAGATGATGGTCTTCTACTCTTCTATCCATGATATACCATATTTATTTGCCTATAGGATGCCAATCCCCTTTTTTCTCAAATTTTACTTCCAAAATTGGGGGAGGGTCCTATAGGCACTAACTTCATAAAAATCCATTGTTATGAGCAGGGGGTAGGTTCAGAATAAGATATTTAGTTTTGATGCTACATAGTATGAGATATATTATTAAAATAAACAAAGTTTACATCTTTTATCAACAATGATTCACCACTAACATTCTGTGCAGCGATAAGTTCCGCGAAGACTGAATACGCTATTGTAATATGGCGAATGGACATGGCCAGTGGAGCAAAAAGAGCATGCAACTTTAATACAAAATGGCTACCTGTAACATGGAAATCCTTGTTTTTTAATACTGGTGTATGTTCACACTTCACAAAAATATTTTGATCTTTTTAAAACTCTTTTCAACAATTTCAGGAGTGATCAGTCCCCAAGTATGCATGTATGATCCACTTGCAAATACTTTGAAATGAAGGCTGTTTGATATTTCCAGCTCTTTTTGTCTCGTGCATGTTGTCCACCATCTAGTTAGTGTAAAATAATCTCGTATGGTCCTTAGAAGGCTTGTGTATGGAGACTTCTAATGGCTGCAAAGCTAATGCAAGTCCTCCTGTGATAAATCACTGGATAAGTTTTAGTCAATGCCATTTGCTGTTTTACTCAGTTAACTAAGTGGCTGCGAAATCTGTCCAGTACAAGCATAAATTTTTTTATTAATTACGGCTCCTGGACGTCGTTCCCATAAAGTTATTAGCCAGTCTTTCATCAGATCCACCTCCATCTACCCTTTGTACTGTAGATGGATGTGAATTCCTTTCAGAAAGTCTCCTTTAGGCAGAGTTTTTCATTTGAATATTGAGTATTGGAGGAGTTCCCCACCATCTGTCACAGCTAGCATAACTGTACCTCGTAGCTTCACAGCTCTCTAGGTTTTCACTAAAACACTTGGTACATGTGCTCTGTTTATCATTGATCTTATTGGCATGTCAAAGTAAACTGATGTCTGATTGGCATTGCCAATTTGCGATAGAAGAAATTTATGATCTTCTCCGTGTCTTATCACGAAAAGTGAAATTCTATCCTTTTATCTGTGTAGTCAGCTAAAACCCATTGACTTAAATATTTTGACACACAAATCATTCTGCCCAACATTGGCTCAGCTTAAATTATGAAACTGAGATCCCGTGTTTTCTCGCAGTCTCATGTGCTTTGAATTATAACAATTCATACATTACAGCATGACAACTGTATCTTGTTTCACCAATCCACTGTAACAGTTTTTCCTCGACTTCTTTGTCCTTTCCTTCCAGTCTTCATGGAAAGATTTACAGTTCTTCTTTACTAACTTCACTTGCTCCTTCTGATTACGCCAGTACTGGACTCATTCTGTGATAAGCGGTACTCTCCTGGTTTTCACAGTGTGCATCTAAGATAAAGACTGAACACGAGAAGAAGGTATGGTACAAGCCAAGCAGCTGAACAGTTGGAAGGCTGGGGGGGGGGGGGGGGGAAGCGGGGGTCGGGAGGGAGTAGGTGAAGCAAGCCTGGACCGAAGGCCACATTCCATTGGACTCTAGCTATGCTGGAGCCAGGAAGGGATGGGTTTTACCATTATTGCCACACAGTATGCTTCTCAACAGAATGTCACTGAAGCCCAGAAAAGACAGCATTGCCAGATTTAGTACACCAGTAGTGAGGAATTTGTCAGTTTCCATGAATTTTGTGTTTCGACTCTCAAAGATTAAAAAGGGGTTCAATTGGCACTGGGGTCTTACAGCTGAGTTAATATGGTGTTTGTGATTAACTGGCATATTCAGACGGTTGATGTTTGATATTGAAGTGAACACTTTCACTGCCCAGTATTGATTTGCATCATCATTCTCGTATATCGGATGGTCTACCAGCCCCTTGCGATCCAGTTTTATGCATCCCTTCACACTTACTACAATTCTGAAAGACATCGGTCCCTCTCCCTAAACCAGGGTAATATAACGAGATGTTTGTTTATGGGCTAAAAGACAGCAGGAATCGTGAGCGCCACTATTATTGATTATGGGTACCTTGAATGAACCTGTAAAACAAGTACAGATACGCAAAACACGTACTTTAAAATAGGAGGTGGACGCACAGACCAGGAGCACTGTACTGTATAGGCTGGGAAGTGGGCGCCGTAGGTCAAGTGTCGCAGTAGCTCGCATGGCTAGCGCATGGTAGGACGTGTGATAGTTGACAGTGCTCGAGGGTTAGAAGGTTCAAGTCCCATCCAAGTATTTTTTTAAAGCTAGTTTCCTGGGATGTGGCAAGGTTTTTTACTTAATACCGGTATGTTTCACAGACTGTTTATTTGGCCCTGAAGAGGGGCGTTGGTATGAAGCTGGGTTGATAGAGGCTAAAGAAACATGTGACAGCATTTCAGTTATTCACGTCGTTTAACGCAGCACCTGCTCAAACTGACGACCTCCGTGGTTAATACAGAGCTGCGCCCGATGTAAGGACTGTCGGGCCCGTTGCAGAAACTCTGGCAAAACGGATTGGCATGCCTCGGTGCTGAGCTGTCTAAGGTGACAAGGACTGGCCGGCTCCTGTGCATACACCAGTTGTTTTACAAGGTCACATAGAAAAAATCTAGGGACATAATATCGGGTGATCTGGTGGGTCAGGGGACAGGTCCTCTCCTTCCTATCCATTTATCAGGATACGTCGCATGGAGATGGTTCCGGACGACCACCACCGCATACGGTGGAGCTCCGTCATGTTGAAACCACATCCTGCAGCGGTCAAGAAGTGGCACGTTCCAAAAACGGTGGTAGTTCATTTTGGAGAAACCGCATATAGCATTGGCTGGTCAGATGGCCCTCAAAGAAATGGGGACCGATGAAGTGATAACCCATGATTCCACACCATACAGTACATTCACCTGAAAAGCTGTCTGTCGCACCCAATGGGGTTAATCCACACTGCAGTAATGCATATTATGGCGATTAACGGTTGCATTGTTGTGGAATTGTGTTTCGCCCGTAAGTAATAGTCGCTAGAAAAGCAGGATCAGTGTCCACATTCTATAGGATCCATTGACAGAATGCCATCTAGGTATCAAAATCATGACCATGGACCTCCTGGTGTAAGTGCAGATGGTACGCGTGAAAATGGTGGGTATGAAATATCTGCATAACAGATCCTCAGCTTATGTTAGTCTCCTGTGTAATGGCCCGTGTGCTAGTATGAGGGTTACACCGGATAGCGTCAAACATGACCTCTTCATTGTCAGCAGACGTCATGGAATGATCTTGGACAGGCCGTGTCCTTCCCAGGGATGCAGTATCCCGCAGGCGTCTTTCCACACTCCGAAATGTCATGCCCGTCGGTTGTCTATCTGGATAGCATTCTTGGCTTGTATGCATTCTGTCTAGCTTCTCCATAGATACCATATCCACGTACTCGTCGTTGGAATACATCTTGAGGCAGTGAATAAACTTTGTGTTGTGAATTGCTTCAAAGGAGTGGAGTTCGTGCAGCTACAGCATTGCATGTTGTTATTGTTCCATTGGGGCATACTTTGCCCTACCTGTGGTCTACAAAGCTTGGAACATGTACGACGTAGCTAACTGGCCATAGACCATCATCTCCTCATCCTTGTCCAACCCAGCACCATACCCAGTGCAACGATACATACGATGTTTTACAGGGTCAAGTCAGTCTTTGGAAGCTATCAAGTATGCAACCTTACCACACCCCAGGCAACTGGCTGTTAAAGAAATTCTTATTTGGGGTTCGAACCTCCTACCTCGAGCACTGTCCACGATCACATATCTCCCCACCCTATTGTCATGTGAGCTACTGTGACACTTGACCTACAGCGCCCACTTCCCAGCCTATACAGTACCGTGCTCCCAGTCTGTGTGTCCACCTCCTGTTTTAAAGTACGTATTCTGCATATCTACTCGTTTTACGGGTTCATTCGAGGTCCCCATAATGAATTAATAGTAGCACTCACGATTCCTGCCGTCTTATAGCCCGTTAACACACATCTTGTTATATTACCCTGGTTTAGGGAGAGGGACCGATGTCTTTCAGAATTGTAGTAAATGTGAAGGGATGCATAAAACTGGATCGCAAGGGGCTGGTGGACCACCCAGTATAGTTACCAATCTAGAGTATAACCAGACAGATCATGTGAAGGCTGATCAATTTAAATGGAGGAGACTTCACGTTGTTAATGTCTTAGTTAATAGTGCTTAAATTTCAAAATAATATCAAATTCTATTTATTTCTGAATTGTAAACACATCTTTCTTTCCATAAACAAGGAAATACAACATTGCACTGTTAAATTAAAAAGAATGTAGCAAGTTAATAAAATAAAGATATCAGGAAATGTGGTTGGTTATTTTGCTGGTATGTATTGAGCCCGGTTACAACTTAGTCTGAAGAGTCTGTGACTTGACTTCTTCAAACAGTGTTTCACCTACCCATTTAAACCAACAAATATTTAAGATTTGTATTGATTGTGTGAATGACTGATAAAATGATGTATGCTTCCCTATCTCATGTTAATATTTTGATTTGTATCTAAACATACACATATCTGTCTCAAGGTAATCTGCTCAGCATTCCATTCCCGTGGTGGGATATAGCACAATTTGTTTCTGCATGATCCTATCTGTAGAATACTCAGTTGAGTGCTCATAACATTAATAACTGTAATGAATTGTCAAATGCAGATTATTATTTAGCTATATCCTTATATAATACAAGAAACACTCTAAAATACCTTTTGAAATTTACAGATGAGCTACCGTACCTGCACGTTCCACTTCATACAATCATCAAGCTGACGCCTGTAGCTTATGGCTGCAAGGTGGAACATGTCAAACTTCCAATTGATGCAGTGGATACACACAGACCCAAACCGAAGGTTAGATGCCTCAATTCTTATGAGCTTCTTAGACAGTAGTTAGGTCTTATTGTTAGTCACCTAATTATAGTTAAAATTAACAAGGTGAATGTGGTAAGTGAGATGTAGTTCATAAAATTAACACCAAAATGTGGCTTTTTGAAATTTATGAAAGTCTGTAGTTGTTGGGTTCTACATTATCATATGCCTTGCAGTCTCTTGAATAACTAGATGTTGATGAAGTATGTATAACAGAGAAATAATGTTGTCTTGAATACTTTTGCAAATATTGACTAGTACATGTGATGGATGGAAGAGGGCTACTATTTACAGCAAAGAAGACTATGGCAGCCACCATAGTAAGCATGTAGTAGGTATAATATGGATGATCTATTGATCAATAGGCTAAAATGTATACGTAAATAGAAATTGCTGTTGTAAGTATTCATAAACTTCAAAATATCTTCATAAATCAAAATATAAGGAGTGTTTTAACCCTATTTCCACATCTGGGGCATATTTTGTTCTGTTGCCGAAAAATCTTGCATATTAATCCATATTGCAATGCTGTTAGTCTCTCTCTATAAATATTTATTCCATAACTGAATCTTTGTGCATCTGATTGCACTTTGCTGTCTCGGTCTCCTTTTTAATTGGCATAAGATTTATTGCTAGTTCCTCCCCGTATGGTTAATGGAGTGTGCATTCTAATGTGAAAAGAAAAAACCAAAATACTCTATTCCTCCTAGCTATTGACAATGCAGTCTGGGAAGTTTTTCTTTGTGCATTTCCAAAAAGGAATATGGAAGTGACAGAAAGTTATGAAGATACTTATAATTGGAGCACACTTAATGGCAAGGAGCAAGTATCAAATTAAGCCAAATAGAGAAAGATGAACATGGAAAGGAGCATATAAGAGGATAACCGTCGAGACAGGTCACAGTGGGAAGAAGGCGTGATAGTAGAGGAGACCAGAACAAAAATCAAAACACAGGACAGGGACAATCTTCACACACACACTCAGCCTCTTCAAATAGATACTCTCTTCCTCCATCAATCAGAGTTTTTCTACATCTTATTCTTGAAAGCCCCCAATGAGCTTGTTACTTATTACTTATACTGACCAGTTGGGTTCCTTTTCTCCTTTTATGCTTGTCCTGTGTTCCTAGTCCTTTACTATGTGTATTTATTTTTTTGTCTCTTCCCTTTTCTCTCTATATGTGGCTTCCTTCTTAACCCACACTTCCCACATAGAGACTGAAACTCTTCAATTAATGCAGATGGCCTTTCAGTGAGTGTTGAAGCTCACCCTCCTGATGAAGTTGGGAAGCAGAAATGAACTTGTCAGGGGCTTAGAAGAAATGTATGAAGAATTGGGGTTGATGAGGAGGGAGCCTATCTATTTAAAGATGGCAGTGCTTGAAGATATGGAGATTGTCCTTGTTTCCTTCTCTGTTGCTCCCTCTTCCTCTACAGACTGTCACAGTGTTCGTCCTGTTATATGCTCCTTTTCATGGTTCTATCTCCCTCTGTTTGACTTAATATTTGGAGTACAGTTATTATGTTGTATGGTAACGAATAACTGTGTAAGCTCACTGCTTGCATTTTTATGCCTGCAGGCTTTTTTTTGTTTGTCTTAATGATCTTTAGATGATTCTTCCATTTTCAAACAATGAATGTGTGTGTTCAAATAAAGACTCGACAGATGTGTGTGTTCAAATAAAGACTCGACAGATGTGTGAGCTCAGCAGAGCATCTGTAATGTGAAACTACTTAATCAGTATAGAAGAAAATTATTTCCTGAATTGATAGTTTGAAAGAATTATGACTCCTGTTATCATATCATCAGAATTTTATGAACTAAATGCACAAGTAAGAAATGAAACTTTGCTAATATTTGTCATTTTGGGACATATTTGTACCAGTCAAAAAGTAGAAAGAGAATAGAAAATGTTTAGTATTCAGTTATCTTATTCAGAGCTAAAATGCCAATCTAAAGCCAGGATAGGTTTTGGAAAGGTTGAAAATGAAACTTTAAACTAACTTTATAAATTCTAATACCATATAATAGGAAGAGTCATCAGAAGTCGGACTCAAGTGTTTAAACACAAATTCACTGTGTCCATTGGAAAGAGCCATGCTGAGAGACCAATTCCAACTTTTATGTCATCCCTATAGTATTCAATTACAATAATAGTATGGCTAGTATCAAGTCAAAAAAAATAATTTCTAAGCAGCCGTTCATTAATTTTACCTGCACTATATTTGCAAATTACTAGTCAGGATTTTTATCTCAAAATTTAGGCATTGATCTAAGGTTATGAGTAATAAGTAGTCATATTTGACCTTAATATCTTGGAAAAACACCATCATAGAAGTCATCATTCATAAGAAATCAGTTTGTTGATCACATAAATTGAATTTATGAAGATAGAACTAAGATAAATTTTGTTACAATTCACTAAAATCTTTAAACCAAATGATCAGTTCTCGTGGTGTACCATGATTGTTGTTGATTAACCCAGCATACCATAATCAAATTGATGAACATTTTAATTTTGTGACAAAATAATAATGTTGCCGGTTTTGATCAATGTTGTGATTAAAATCTGGAACTCTTATTGTATTGAAGGTACTTTCTCAAGGATAACTTCAGTGAAAATTGTCACTTGATGAGCAATTCTAAAGTTGGTGGATGGATGATGGATTTTAAATTACAGGAAATGAAGTCTTGATTGAAAGTCATAATGAAACATTTTCATGTGGCTGATGCGGTCTGTAACTACTTAATGTTGCATATTTGATATACTGAACATAATTGATTCATTATACACTGTTGTTACAATTTGAATGTTTGAAGTATTGAGCAGTTGGTGTGATTACCCACTATTTTTCTTCCTTGTTTTTTTTGTTTCTTTTTTAAGTTCTTTATTGTACAGGTTTTTTGCAACCCTTATTGGTTGAGGTGCTTTTACCAATGCTAACTAAGAATAATTCTTAGTATACTCGTGGGACAAGACTACAGTGAAGAATACAGTTCATCAATGTTCATAATTCTGGAGCAACACAATTTCAGTTTCAAGAATCAAGATGATTGTTTTTCCATTGGTGTGACCATCAGAATAGCAGGTTCCCCAGTAACTGCACATCTCTCGCAACTGTGGTCACTTTAAGTTTTTTTTTTCTCTTTCTCCTTACATTTATGTGGCTATCACAGTTCGATGCAGTCCTTGTAAGGTAAACCCTCTGATGAGGATAGACGGTGTCTGCCTTGTGTGGGAAAACTGTGTGGTATTGTGGTAGAGTTGTTATGGTGTATGAGTTGGAGGAATGTTCCGGACAACACAAATAGACAGTCCCCAAGTCAAAGGAATAACAATTACAATCAAAATTCCATGGCCCAGCCAGGAATCGAACATGAGGTCTAAAGGCCAGACATTGATCACTCAGGCATGGAAATTGACATAAGAAGACATGTGACTTTGCTATCACTCCAGTTATAAGCTTGTTCAAACTATGATTCATGAGAAAGTATAAAGATATCTCATGAATTTTACTGTCAAAACCAGAGTTGAATTCCAAACATTTATACAGAGAATCAGATTCTCTTATTTTTGGACTAGTGTGCGTCAGCAGATACTGCATTCAGATCCTCTTTCTTTCAGTCACCAGTACTGTACACAGGAATCAGTTTGTTTGCTTGAGCACTGGCTGCTTAACCTAGAAAGCTGCGTTATCAAGTTCTGTAAACCTGTTCTGTTGGCAATTTAAACAATTAAAAGAATAGTTGTTGATTTTGTGATTGATAGCAAAGTGCTGTGACGCTAATGCATGGAGAAATGTAGTAGACTTTGCTATAATACATAGACTTCATTTGTGTGGTGTGTGCACTTGATGTTGCACGTCTGGGTGCCACACAATAGGCTTCTCGCAGTTCTTTAAATTCATTACATTGTAGAGCAAGTGTTTATATTGGCATTTCAAAATCTATTAAATATTAATAATCCATGTGACAACTTAAACATTTTTGAGTTGAAACTAATTAGCTTTACCTTGTAGAATAGAAATATTCTGAAATTAATTTTTACTGTAAAGTCATTTTTCATCAAACAAAAATTATCTTTTGTTACAGTTTTAAATATAACTGAAATTCAAGGAGTTTTTCATGGAATGAAAGCTTTCTTTTTGTCGTATTTCCATGTTAGATTTGGACTTTTCTCTCCTTCTGTTGATAGAGCATTAGAAACTTCATTGAAATTTCAGGGAAACTGCTAGTTTTTCTTTTCCAAGATTCAGAAAGGTAAAAAAGAAAGGTGTGATCATTCTTAAAATGTTGAGCATTATGCCATATTACTATTATCTGTATTATGCGGACAAATAGGCCTAGCTGAAGTTTTTTTTTATATTTGCAAATATTTGGATGGACTTGGCAGATATTTTGTGTTTACTCGTGTTAGTGTTTTCATTGATAATTCCAGCACTCTTCCAAATAGACTGCAAAAGGACTCTACCAGTGCTAATCTTACTTTTAGTGGGACCCATTAAGGTAAACCATATTGCCATGTGCTTGAATCTTCAGTTGTTTTCATTTTAAAAAATCTAGATTGCATGAGTATATAATACTTGGATTCCTGATTTTCGGTCTTCGTACAAACTTTTGCGTGGAGTTCATTATTACCCATAGCATGTTTGTTGTGGAGTGTGACACCTGTTTTTGTTGTCTGACACTAGTGGTATTGTTTTTGTCTGTGTTGGTGTTTGATGTGGAAAGACCATAAGTGATAAGCAAATCTCAAATACAGTAGTTCTCTTCAGGATGACTGTTACAGGTTTTACAATATGTGATATGGTGTGATTAAATTCTTGTTTCAATGTCCTGCATATGCCGTAAGTGTATTGCTGAAATTAGTTTATGCAAGTTGATTTTACTTTTTGATCAATTATGTTGCTTCTTAAAGCTAATACTAGTGTCGGAATTTTTATTATGGACACTCGAGTTTAGGCTTTAATTACAAACGAACCAATAGGCCTATTGCAATGGGAATTATACCAATATTTCCCTCGTTTAATTCTACATTAGCGTATATAAGACACATTGTTTTCGACGTTCATTAAATATTCTTTATTTGTGTTTGTAATAAATATTGCCGCATTTTTGGCTTCTTCTCAAGGAAGCGCTCAGTTAGGAATATATACAAGGAAAACTACTTGTCTGATGGCAATGAAAGTTTTATATGTTATAACCACATGTATTTGTAGTGTCATACTCAAGTTACAATTTGTTTAACCACCCTGAAAAGAGTTCTTATCATTTTTCTAAAGCAACTCTATCTCAGCCCAGGATAAACGTACAACAGCTAACTTGGGCTTGTTTTGAAGCACTCGCTCATGGTTATCAGAACTACAACAACTGTAACCGTACAGTGTGGTACTAAATTTATGAAGAGTAATATTGAAAATAGGTTTTGTGTACGCTGGACCGTGCAATTAACAGTAGGCCGGGTGGTGAAATCGGGTGCAGTGTTGCCGCATTCAGCAGTATTCACGCGCGCAACAAACGTTGCTTTACAGATGTACAGCTTGTTTGGTTACCAGTGGCCTACTGCGAGCTTAATCCAATCGAGCTCATTTGGGCTTATGTTAAAGGGAAAATAGCAAAAGCAAATATGGGTAACACATTAGAAAATGGTAGAGGTATGGAAGCAATTAACGCTTTATGCCAAGAAGCCTTATGTAGCGTGACCCCTGAACTCTGGAAACAATGTATTAAACACGCTAAGAAAATTGAAGACCACTACTGGGAAAAAGATGGACTGTCTGGAAATGTCCCTTATTTCGAGCCAATCATAATCAAAATGAATGACAGCAGCACCGATTCATCGGAACAGTGATTTTTCAGATGAATAAAATTGATAGAATTAAATATTATAAATATAGCCTATGTAAATAATAATGCAAATTCTTGTACAAATTGGAAGTCAAACATTTTTCAACTTGCCATTGAAGGTCCAAAGCCCTTGTGGAAAAGGTGATGGGAAGTGAAATTTATAAGAGGAAAAAAATTAAAGGTTGAAAGTAAACGAAAAGCTGTGTTCGTTGCGCGCGTGAATACTACTGAACGTGGCAACACTGCGCCCGAATTCACCACCCGGCCTGCTGTTAATCGCACGGTCCGGCGTACACAAAACCTCTTTTCAATATTACTTTTAATAAATTCGGTACCACACTGTATGGTTACAGTTGTTGTAGTTTCTGATAACAATGAGTGAGTGCTTTAAAACAAGCCCAAGTTTGCTGCTGTACGTTTATCCTGGGCTGAGATAGAGTTGCTTTAGAAAAATGATATGAACTTTTTTCACGGTGGTTGAACGAAATTGTAACTTGTATATTACACTAAAAATACATGTGGTTATAACATATAAAAATTTCATTACCATCAGACAAGTAGTTTTCTTTCTATATATTCCTAACTGAACGCTTCCTAGAGAAGAAGCCAAAAACACGGGCAATATTTATTACAACCACAAATAAAAAATATTTAATGAAAGTTGAAAACAATGAGAGAAATATGGTATAACTCGCTTTGCAATAGACCTATTGGTTCGTTTGTAATTAAAGCCTAAACACGAGTGTCCATAATAAAAAATCCGACAGTAAGTGCTGAATATTCTCTGCAGTAGTTTATGATCAGGCTTTGGATAATTATGCATTTAAAAATGCCAAAATATGCACTAAAAGTGTCAAAATATGAACTATAAATGTTGAAATCTACATCTCATATCAATTAGCAATAAATTTGTATTTAAAAAAAAGTTACACTTTAATCATTGCCAGAATAAAAACGCTACATACCGTAGGCTACCACAATAAAAAGCTCCACTTCTGCAATGATATTCACAAGTCTTGATTGTACTCAATTATAGCATGCAACAGGTGCTCAAACACAAACTTTTGCCTATTTTCACTTAAAATAGTTTTGTTCCCAAAAAGCACATTCTCTGTAACATGCCATAATCGGAGCATACTCCAACTTGACAAAATCAGAGACTTCCAGTATTGATGCACCATCAGTTTTTTTCTGTGCCTAGAACAACACCAGAAATATTTTTAAGTTTGTGGAGACTGGAGTTTTTTTAGCATTACAGTTTGCATTTTTTTCCAAGAAAACTTGATTTGTTAGGTTCATTAGGGATTGTTCATCTTTAACAATTCCAGTACTAACGTAGAGGGATAGTACTTTTTCTTGCAATTTCTTGCTGGCTAATTGTATGCACATCAAATTGGAAGGAATAATATAAGTTGCTCATGAAAACCATCTTTGCTGCTGCTGGACTGAGTAGCTGACAGTTAATGTGCTGGCCTTCTGACCCCAACTTGGCAGGTTCGATCCTTTCTCAGTCTGGTGATAATTGAAGGTGCTGAAATACGTCAGCCTCGTGTCGGTAGACTTACTGGCACGTAAAAGAACTGCGGGACTGAATTCCAGCACCTCAGCGTCTCCAAAAACTGTAAAAGTAGTTAGTAGGTCTTTGCTGAAGACTTCTTGTGCTTCTTTGAATAGAAGCAGCTTTTTCAGAACAGATGGATTGAACTTCCTCTTTCACTACTTCAAAATAATAGGCATAGTAAGCAGCATCTTTGAGCTGTTCTCCATTTTTTTATGAACTGGTGAAGACAGAAGCTGCACATCACAAACTCTATCCAAAAACATATTCTGCAACTTGGAGCCTCCAGAAAGACACTTTTTTTTTTTTAGTGTAGAGATCGAAATGTTTACCTCAAGAAAGGAGGCCCGGACTGCCTCAGTGATTAAAGTTCATGTGCTTTGTAAGTGATGTGTATCATCTTAGAATATGTCTGCCTCCATAGCATAATGGTTACGTAGGTGGTTTGAAAAGTTCTCAGAATGTACTAGAATTAAGTATCTTACCTCAGTTGAACTGCTTTTATTTTCCAACATAGTCTCCCTGTAGACTAATGCATTTGGTCCAGCGCTGTTCCAATGCCTTGATCCCATCTCAAAAATGAGATTCCTCCAGGCCTGCAAAATACCTCTCTAATTCGGCTGTCAGTTCTTCCCTTGTAGAAAATCTCCATCCACCGAGGAAAATTTTCAGCTTGGGGAATAGATGAAAGTCTGATGGTGCCAAATCAGGTGAATAAGGTGGATGTGGCAACAATTCGTACACCAGTTCATGAAGTTTTGCCATGGCAATAACACTTGTGTGCGGCGGAGCATTGTCCTGATGAAAGATAACCTTTTTCCTTGCCAAACCTGGTCTTGATTCGCATATCTTTTCCTGTAGTTGGTCTAGGAGGTTTGCATAGTATTGCCCCGTAATTGTTTGGCCAGTAGGAAGATAATCTATCAGCAGAATGCCTTTTGCATTCCAGAAAACTGAGGCCATGACCTTTCCGGCCAAACGCACTGCCTTTGCTTTCTTTGGTGGTGGTGAATCAGCATGTTTCCACTGCTCTGACTGCTGTTTTGCCTCTCGGGTATAGTAGTGGACCCAAGTTTCATCTGTAGTCACAAACCGGCTCAAAAAATCTTGTTGGTTGCACTGAAAACAGGCCAGACTTTGTTTGGACATTTCAAATCTGGTGCGTTTATTGTCCAGTGTCAAGAGCCGTGGCACCCATCTTGCAGATAATTTTTTCATACCCAATTCTTCGGTTAAAATATAATATACCCATTCAGAAGACATCCCTACAGCTTCAGCAATCTCCCGCACTTTCAGTCAACGATCCTCCATGACCATTTTATGCACTTTTGCGATAAATTCTGGGGTCTTAAAACTTTTTGGCTGTCCACTACGCGGATCATCATCCAAGCTCTCCCGACCAAATTTAAACTCGCTGGTCCACTTGGCAACAATTGAAAATGAAGGAGCAGAGTCCCCCAGTGTGTTCTGAAAGTCGGCTTGAATTTCCTTTGCTTTCATACCTTTCTTTACAAAGTATTTAATCACTGCTCGAATCGCAGTTTTTTCCATTGTCACAAATCAGTACGCGGGAACAACAACAACGAGTCGTCACTACCACACTCCTGCAGCTAGAGCACTGATGCGCCACGTGTTCACTCACAAAGGATGTGTGATTATTGCGCGGGAACCTCGTTGCTCTAGCACTGACATCTAGCGGTGATTCTGAGAACTTTTCAAACCGTCCTCGTAGTACTATTAGCTGTCGTCCTTGGAAGTTCAGGTTTGATTCCCAGTTCTCCCAGAGATTTAAGAATGGCTGGAGGGCTGGTATGTTGTTAAAATGGTGCATGCAGCTCACCGGAGGTGCTCCTGAGAAGAGCTGCAATACCTCGGGATGAGGACGTGAGTTTAGTCATCTTGGGATATAACAGCCAAAAACCTCCAATGGCTTTGCACATGTAAAGTGCAGCATCGGTGCAGGCCTCGAAAACATGGTCATAAAGAATGTGTGATGGCCACGAAAAACTAAGTGCGTCATTTAGAAATGCAACAACTGTGGAATGATTTACCTTATTGTTAGGGAACACTTTGATAGTTAGTAGATATGATTCGTCTCTCTCTTCTTCCTCTCCGAAAATTCTGAACACAAAGTTAATTACGGATCTTTGATCCATGTCCATTGTTTCATCCAGTGAGTCCCAAATATATTTTCTATCATCCTTTTCCTGTAGTTTACCTGATGTCACTTTATTCATCTGGGACAGGTTATTTTGTATACTCCTCCAGAAACTGAACTAAATTCTAATTGTTTAGCTTAGCCGATGGTATGTTTGTTGCAGATGCTTTACACAGGTCCTCATTTAATTTACTTTGTTTTGGTCCAGGTTTAAGTAAACATGTGGTTACAAGGGGCTGGTGTTTTTGTTTCAAGTTTACGATTTTTAATTTATTGTCTTCTGTCATTTGAAGGTATTGGACTTTATACTTTCTAGTTGCTGTTACAACTGTGCTACAATATTTACAAAACAATCAATTGAAATGTCTTCAACCTCGCATACATATGGTTTCAATATATCACTAACAGTTCTCTTCTCCTAAGGCATTATAAATTCAGTAGCAAGTACACAGTCCTTTAATGTACTATGAACCATAACCTCTTTTAACACAACCAAAGCAGGGCTGATAAGAAATAATTGTGCACGAAAGGACACTGTATTTAACTATTTGTGAAGTGTGGACAAGACAGCCCTGTTGTAAGTGAAATTCCAGAAATCACTAGCCTACTTGCCTAATTAGGTTGCAGGTAGACAAAGCCATAGTCAGGTGTTGAGCTGGTGTTGCTAATTTTAAACACGCTACCCATCTGTCAAACAGGCTATCTGGCAATAATCAGCACAGCTCGACTTCTTAAATATGGTACGAGTCATGCCCAGGTTTCCAGTGCTTAAGTTATCTCAAATACGTGCCAAATTTTTCACTATTGTCTGCAGAAGCTGATGTCTACACTCAAGATGCAGAATACTTTCAAAATATGCCCTATCAGGAAGAAAGTAAAAAATATACACTATTAAGATAAAACTGCTCCAAATATGCAATATGCATAACTATCTGAAACCTGTTCGATATTTGTGTCCAGTAGTCTTTTTCAGTACCTTGGTTACCTGCAGTTAAAAGTAAGTTTTATAGAAATTAATTCTTCCTGTTGATCTTTAGTATTGGTACCAGTAACTTAAATAAAGCATGTTGTCCTTATTAAAATTAATTTTTTTTTTTTTTCATGTATTGCTCAAATTTATTCTCAAGATACTCCATTGGCAAGTGATTGTCAGTTTTGATACAGGAAACTTGAAATTGCTTAAAACACTGGAGGAAAAAGGATAGATTTAATATAAAGACAAAAAGCCGTGTATGACAACACAAGATAGTAGTTTCCAATACAGCCCTGTTGTATTATTCATGGTAACCTTCTGATGGTAAACTTCAGTAAGTATCAGGCCCCTTCCATTGTAGAAAATGTTTAACATCGCCTTTGGAGCATCTTTAAATACTGGATACTTCCAATGCATGCTGCTTTGTTCTGTTTCTGGTTCGTCGTTAGTTTTGTCTTTAGTTATTTTCTCACAGCCCTGAAGATGGTTTTTCGTGGTTTCCCATCTTCACACCAAGCAGTACGTTAATAAAGGCCATGGCTGTTTCCTTCCCACTCCTAGCCCTTTCCTATCCTTTCGTCGCTATAAGACCTATCTGTGTCAGAGTGACATTAGGCAACTTGTTAAAAAATATATATATTAATGTTTACATCTTTACTTCCAGTTTCAGCATGCTTCATGGAGTAAGTCACATTTGTTTCCTTTTGTAATTTGCTCTTGCCTCCTGTAATTATTTATATTCTGTGTAATTCTCTAATTATTTTTTTTCTCTTTATTTGTAGATGTGTGTTGAAACTTAAGACAGAAGTTTAAATCTTCTATTAACTTTACTAAATTAAATACACTAAATAAGTAATAAAAACATTAAAACCCTTTTAATTGGAGCAACACACTATTTTACCTATCAATCTTTTGTTCTGTGTCGACATAGTATTTTAACCATCCTCTTTGTATTTGTGCATCAAATGGTTTTTTCAAGCACTTCAGTGATTTAACTAACTTCTTATAATATGCCTACATACTTATACCAGTCAGGACAACAAATATGTGAAAAACTTCCAGAATAAGTGCTTTTCATGTTGTTTTCTATGTGGCTTTTTGTTAATGTTTCACGGGAACTATTAAAAATCAGGATGACAAGAATTTCAATAAGATGTTTTATAAAAGCTCCTTTCAATGTTCATCGTCATCATCCTCCTCCCTTCCCCTTATCCAGCTCCTGCTGGGTCAGGGAATTTATGGCACTTCTCCACCCTCCTCTCTCCTTCCACCATTCCTCTTCCAGCATTTTGTTCCAGTCCAGATTTCTTCTTCTTTCACTCCTATTTATTGAATCGATCCGCATTGTACTAGGTCTCCCTGTCGCTCTGTTTTCCTTGAACTTCGTCTCCTTCGTTTTATATTCTTCGCTCCTACATCCTCTTTACATGTCCAAACCAACTTAGTTTACTCCTATCAGTTTTCTCATGTAAGCTTTCCATTCCAATCTCCTTTCTCACATCTTCATTTCTCAGTCTGTCTTTCCTTGTCTTTCCTACCATACTTCTTAGGTATTTCATTTCACCGGCTTGAATTCTACTCTCCTCCCTACTTATCATTGTCCAGGTCTAAGCCCAATAGGTCAATATGGGTGCATAATATATTTTGTATATTCTCATTACACTTCCTTGGTACTTCCTTATTCCAGACTTGCAATTACCCGCGGCTTCGCTCGTGTGGATTTCGTAATTTGATCAAAGTAATCTTTCCTCGGCATTGTACTAAGACATTATCTGAAAATTCCTGAAGTATGAAAACTCACCCAAAAATTGAGTTTCATTTACCCCAGAAATTCTTTGTAAACCATGTTTGTGGTATTATCTCTTGGGGCTAAGACGACCATGCGACATAGAACTGTACATGTGAGAAAGTCTTCTCTCAAGTCGAAAAATTAAATACATGTTTCTTTAATTTTAAAGGAGATTCCAAATACCTATTCCTAAATCTGTAACATCTTTAGTTTTTGAGATATACATAAGTATCCCCATAAAGAGAATTCAACCCCTTGATCAGTCTTTCCCCCACCCCCACCCCCACCCCCATCTAAGTGTATTTTCCGAAAACAAAAATACATGTTTTTTTATTTTTAAAGGCGATTCCAAATACCAATTTTCACGTCTGTAACATCTTCAGTTTCTAAGATATAAGTTTCCACATAAAAAATAAATCAATTATTTTTCACTTCTTTTCACCCCTTGTTAAGTGCCTTCTCTGAAAACAAAAAGGCACAGGTTCCTGTATTTTTAAAAGACTTTCCAAATACCAAGTTTTGTTGTCTCTAACATGTTAAGTTTTTGACATATAATGTAGATATACTGATACTCATTTTAGAAATTCACCTGCTTTACCAATTCTTTTCAGCCCCTTAACTGGATTTTCCAAAAACAAAAAAATACATGTTTTATTATTTTTAAAGGAGATTCCAAATACCAGTTTTCATGCCTCTACGTCTGTAACACCGTTAGTTTTTTGAGATAAATGTGTACTCATTTTTTGCTATTTGCTTTACGTCGCACCGACACAGATAGGTCTTATGGCGACGATGGGACAGGAAAGGCCTAGGAATGGGAAGGAAGCGGACGTGGCCTTAATTAAGCATTTGCCTGGTGTGAAAATGGGAAACCACGGAAAACCATCTTCAGGGCTGCCGACAGTGGGGTTCGAACCCACTATCATTCATTTTCCCATATTGATATGGTCCAATTACTTCTTCCTTTCCTTTCTTTCATTTCCTACCTGTGCATTTAAGTCTCCCATGATAATCACTTCCAAATCAGTTGACTCCATTTCTAGTTTCTCTAGCAAATCCTCATTATCCCCCACTTTGTTCACTGTGTGTGGTGCATGCACTTGTATGAAGTTCCTTACTTTGTTCTTCATCCTTAGTCTTATTTTCTTTATCCTGTCGTTGATGTACTCTACCATATCCACATACTCTTCCAGCTGTTCCTTCCTTTTAACTTCGCTCAACCCCATAATTTCTATCCTCTCTTTCTCCATAAAATCCACCACCTCTTTTGCCTTTCCTGTCAGGGTTATAAGGTTGAATATGCCCACCTTCATGATGTTGGCTGTTGGTCACCCATTTTTCACAGTTCCCCCAGTGCCCAAGGAACTACGTGTCGCTTACAGTACATTACTTAGTGTTTAGTTTTCAAACAAGTTCCAAAGTGTCATATCATATATATATAGGGTATTATTACAGTGGGGTCGCCACTCCCAGAGGCATTTTATATCTACTGCCAGGTGTAACTTTAGGCCACTTCTAAGGAGTACCGACATTGCTGACAGGAGAAAGTTCTTCCGTTTTATCTGCCGTTGGCACTGGGGTCCATTTCCGCCATCTAAACCGTTGACCATGTTCTTCTTTCTGGTGAATTTGTGTCATTTCCTACACAAAAGCTTCATCTAGCCTCCATAGGGAGGGATCCTCTGCCCATAGCCATTGTTTCCTCTCTTTGGGTATCAAGTTTGGTAATGGCTGCTTGACTCCGGGCCAAGCAGTCGCAGGTAGTACATAGCAGAATGGTCCTGACCTGACTAACATCCTTTAAATGTGATGTTTTAATATTAATATCGTTAATTAGTTTCCGAGGCTGAATAAGGACAAATAAAGCCAATGCATGTACAGCAAACTCCTGATTATCCGCTTTGCGGGTTATCCGTGCACCGCCGAGGTTTATTGTATTTTTAAAAAAATTATTCTTGTCACGACATATTGAATACGTGTGAACTGTGCGTTTGAATTTCAAGCGCGCTCTAGAGTTAAAGTGTGCTTGTTGCAGGCTTTGTTTGAAAACTAAACACTAAGCAATGTACTGTACATCAGTTCTGTTTTGGTGTTCTGTGATAGCAGTCGTTGGTACGAAGCGAAAGAAAGTGCTTTTAACTGTTAAAAGAAAAACTTGAATTAATTGACAAGTTTGAGAACGGAGAATCTGTAAAGAAATTAGCAAATGATTATAGGATTGGTGTTCAGACAGTAAGAGACATTCAAAAATGAAAAATGAATTGCTTAGAATTAGGCGTTTTAAGTAATTTTTATATTGGTCTACTTTATTGATTAAAGCGGTTATTGAATGTGTTAATTGTTTGATATTATTGCATTTTCAAAGAGTATTGTATGTTCTGTATTATTAAAAGTCTCGTTGTGCATTAAAATGCACAAAATCACATTATCCGTGTGAATTTGTCCGGTGAATATGACGGATAATAGAGTGTTTGCTTTACTTTTAATTGTATTAGCTCTTTAAGTTTATTTAAGATCTGCATTGTAATGACTAAAGTGGAACCTTTCGATGTATAATTCATGTGATATACAGTCAGTACGGAACAATTTAAACATGAAATTTTTAAATTGCATTATAGACACGTTAGGGTGGTACCCAACCTGTTTCACAGTACTTGGGCTCGTGCATCCAGAGCTCCGTGCATGCACTGTGCTATGAAGGATAGTGTCACCTGTAGGAGACCGGTTGCATGGTTGGTATCGAAGATGTTCTTGATCGTACAAGTCCGGCTCCATGGCTAAATGGTTAGCGTGTTGGCCTTTGGTCACAGGGGTCCCGGGTTTGATTCCCGGCAGGGTCGGGAATTTTGACCATCATTGTTTAATTTCGCTGGCATGGGGGCTGGGTGTATGTGTCGTCGTCTTAATCATAATTTCATCCTCGTCATGACGCGCAGGTCGCCTACGGGAGTCAAATCAAAAGACCTGCACCTGGTGAGCTGAACATGTCCTTGGACACTTCTGGCACTAAAAGCCATATGCCATTTCATTTTGATCGTACAAGCCTAAATTGAAATGCTAATCGAACAAATGGTATCATTATGGGTCCCCGTGAAAGTCGAAATGCTTCGAAACTCCAACATTATGAAGGGGATTCGAGTGTACGACTGTGATGGCATCGTCCTAATGCATACCATACCCCAAGGACAGACTGTTTATTTTTGGAAAATAACCTGTGACCAGCATTGTGCAATAAGCGATGACACTTCATGTAGACACCTCTCATCACTTTGCAAGACAATGCTCGGGTGCATGTCGCGCAACCAGTCGCTAATTTATTTGTTTGATGGGGCTGGGAAGTGCTCTTATCAACCCCCATACTCTTCAGACTTCAGCTCCTGTAATTTTGATTTGATACTGAAGATGAAGGAACCACTTTGTGGCATCCACTTCTGAATGGTTCCAGATGTTCTGCAGGTGATTGACTGCTCTATTCGTAGCATGCAAATCACAGGGATTGCTATAGAGATACCATGGCTTCCACATCACTGGCAAAGGGTTCTACTCAATGCTGGGTTCACTGTAGACGTTCCATAGAGCTGTCTCTTTTGTATTGGTTGTAATTAATAGTTGCCACTAATAAAGAAACAGCCCTCGTATTTTTACAGTTTTCCAAATTAGAACAAGAAATAACCCAGTCAACGCAGACTACTTACAAGCACTGACTACTCAACTTGTAAAATGGTGTGTTCAGGGGTATACCAATTTATTTTTTATTTTTTGTGCTACTTACAAGAGATACACATGTGGAAAATATAACAATCATCTGTTTGAAATGTTCAGAAGTTTGCAATGAAAGGAATGATGGAAATTCATTCTCTAAACGTTTGTTTCCTTGGAAAAAAGAAATGCTGCAATTTCTGTATGAATATAATTTAATCCATTCTGATGTTATTTCAGTGTCAAAAGACCAATTATCTTAAAGAAAAAGAGGAGAAAAATTGATTTAGGGGTAATTTGTAGCTCAAAAATTGACTTTTTGTTAGTTATACCAAATCAGTACTTATCCAAAATTTTCCATTTTGCTAATACTTTTAAACAGGCTGCTTTACAAATCTTTAAGATCTCTTCGTGGATGTAAAAATATCATTATTGACAAGACCATGTCTTTTCACTTTGCAAAGCCAATTTTCCATAACTCTTAAGTCAACTGAGGAAATGCATCATAGTGGTACTTCCTTCTGGTGATTACTTGTTATATATACAGTACATGGGTATATTGACAGTAGGCCTGAATGATATATTTTCAAAAGCAGTCTTCCTGAATTTAACTCATGTTAAACAATGAATATAGAAAACATTTGCTTCCTAGGCCTATTTACCATATGGTTCAAATTATATTTGTATGTTTATGTAAAGTATTCTCTGCTAATGCCTTGAACACAGTGCAGTTCTCAATCTCAAGACTAATTGCAGATGTCTTATGTCATATTATGATTGATTTGTACAGGGAGTTACTGTGCAATACAGGACCTACCAAAGAATCCTTTGTATATGCAGTGGTAGAAAGGATTGCCATAGTATTTGCTTTGCTTTCAGACACACATGATAATAATTTTAAATCGATAGGGAAAGCCATTTACTACACCTATACTAACAAATAAATTATCATAATGTTACAAATGATACCACATCACATGTACCAGTAATTATAGGAAATGAAACTAGGGAATAAATTGCACACAGATCTTCCCCTATATTTTATTTATTATTTTACATTTTGGGGGAAACTAGGGAGATACATTTATTACTTGAATTTATGTGTAAAGATTCAAATTACTGGCGCCTAGAAAAAAGAGGAGAGAGAGTAACATGTGTGTGCATAAGGAAAATTGGAGCTGTTAACATGTCAGTTGACAGAAAGCTAACAAAATTTAGTGTGCTAGGCTTTACAGTGAGTAGTTAATCTCCGTAGCCAAACCCACATTTGAAGTATCTTCAGCCATTATGTGCAAATTTTGATTGCTTTGAGTAAATGGGGAAAAATCTGGTGGAAGCTTTACTCAGGACATCTGCTGGCATTTGCTGTGGCATAGTTTAGAACTGAATGTACATTATCTGCTCAATTAAACATTAAAGGTTGATTATCAGACACATATGATAATTTTATATTGGTAGGTAAAGCAAATTATGAGACTTATATGACTAACAGTATATTTGACTGTAGAACTGGATGAAGTAGCAGGAATAGGTACTGCATTGTGTTCAGGACAGCAGTACGATATGAAAGTGTGACAGTGTGTGTCTGTAGCACTTCATACCTTCAAAGTATAATTCTAATTGTTTTTTCTTAGCATACTTTCATGGCTAACTTCACACATTCCATTTGATCATTCATTGATTCATTCAAATGCTCATTCATGAATTCTCTAAATGACATGCATATGTTGATTGAGGAGTGAGCTCTGCTGAACTTTCTGGGAAACTTTGGTTTTCATTGCTGTATTTTTCAGGATTTGGCGCCACAATTCCACCGAGCTCAGCAGGAAAATGGAACGCAAATTGATGCTGTAACTGAATGATATAGATAACAATTAGGTGTAATAATCTACTACTAACTGACAAAGTAAGACCAACCACACAAAGGAAACAAAACAAGGGTTTAGACTCTTAATTATATGAAATTTTTTTAAAATTTGACTTCCAGTTAGTAACATTCTATCACATCATTTCTCGTAATATGACCTACCGATTTGCATGAATAATAAAGAATTTTGACTAGAAATGGTGTTTTTCAATATAAGACTTAATTGTACTCTCCTGGGTTGTGTTGAACTTTGCCTTTGGTGGACTTGTGGCTTGCATGCTAGTTGTTTGTTTTTGTCCTGACAGCTTGTATGTCCATAGTGTTCGGTTTTGGAGAAAATTGAAGGAATATTTATGTAGTAATGTGTTTCTATCACTATAGCACCTTATTCACCAGTGGTGGGATGTGTCTTCTAAAAATTCCATTTACCAACGAAATTGCCATCTTCAGTTACTTCAGATATTGGAGAATATTACTAAATACCGTGTATTGAAATGTTTAGTGAAATTGTGTTCATTGGAAAATGTTCTGAATATTCTCTTAACACCTCTTGATTTTTTTTTATAAATATGGTTATTCGATGAAACAGGGTGAATGAATAACATATCCTAAATTTAAAGGCAATCATTTGGCTGTACGATAAATGGTAGTGTTATAGTTGAAAAATAACTGGGCATCTTGAAGTAGTTAGCTGATGATGTCACGGAATGTCCTTGCATATGCACTATAAAATGTACTGATTATAAAGTTATATGAAACTCCTTGCACTGAAAATTGATTTTGGTAACATGAACAGAATTGCACGCTCTTCGAACCTGTTTTACTTGCATGTTCAGTATACGGATACATCAAAATATTAGGATTTTAATACTTCTTTATCATTAATCATGGAAGCTAAAATATTATACCGTGTGATTCAGCCGCCCCTTCCAAGGTAGTTTTCTACAACCCAACCAATGTGCGATATGGTTATAAGGTAACTATTCCCCTGCAGGCGTACTGTATGGTACTAATGTCCAGCGAGCATATTTTGCACACAATTCTGAACCCTAAGGACAGGTTATACAGTCTACTCGCGAAATATGACTCCTTGAAATCGTGTAGCAACGTCCATTGATCATGTAACTACAGTATGTTAATGTGTTGTTCCTTGTGACCGGGTGTAACGAAGAGTGGAATCAATGCGTGAAATTCGGTAACATTGCAGTAATTAATGTCTTCAACACCAAACTGGATGGCATATGTACGCAATCGATCAGTCACTACTGATCTGCATTTAGGGCAGTCACTCAGGTGGTAGATTCCCTATCTGTTGTTTTCCTAGCCTTTTCTCGAATGATTTCAAAGAAATTGGAAATTTATTGAACATCTCCCTTGGTAAGTTATTCCAATCCCTAACTCCCCTTCGTATAAACAAAACTTTGCCACAATTTGTCCTCTTGAATTCCAACTTTAAAACTAGGGAAGATCATAATATGAAGATAAAGACACCACTAGAAATCTACAAATGTCATTCCACACTATCTCTCCACTGATAGCTCGGAACATACCACTTAATAAGTAAAATTTTTTCAAGAATAAAATTTACTGTGTCCACCTATTCAATACAATTGGAATAAAATTTACTAGTGTAACATCACAAATACATGCAGGTTTTTGGCAATGCTGGGATGAGAAAGGGCTAGGATGGATAAAGTAGCATTTGTGGCCTTAATTAGGGTACAACCATTTGCCTGGCTTGAAAATGGGGAAACCATGGAACACTGTCTTCAGGGTTGCCTATGGAAGCATTTGAACCCACCACCTCCCATAATGTAACCCTACAGCTACAGCATAACCGATTAGTTTGGTGCATGTGTATTTTCATATTTCAATTTACCTTTTTAGTGCTGGCTTTTAAACATGATATTTTAGTCTTTGCTGGCCCATTTTCATCCTTTTTAGGACATTACTCTTGTATGTTTTTTCTGTAGCCTCTTGGTCACAAAAACTGAGTTAAAATTGACTGATTATTATTTCTTTGTTTCTTTCTTTTTGTTTCATTAATGTCATGTAGTCACAAATAGAAGATTTTTTAAAATATTTATTTCAGTGTTTCTCTTCACCTGGAAAGAACAGAGATTTTATTTTTTATCTTAAGTGGTTCATTTTATCAAATCTGATGATATTCTTTGATGGGAAGCCAAGAAAACTATTTTCATGTAAACTGGCTTTATGGGTTGTCAGTAACAGCCTGGTACCATGCAGTTACCACACGTATCTTACAAGAATAATTTTTGCGGTGTTTGGTAATAAGTTTTATAATTATTAAATGTGATCCTGTAAGGTCTTTTCTGTGGATGAAAAATAACCTGGAAACGTATTTACAGAAAAGTATAGGCATGTAAAGTTTAAAAAAGTATATTCGTACACTTTTATTTACAAATCTTTATAAAATTTGGCTGTATTCAGTTTGCTAGTTACAAGGAAATGAGTGGAAGTTTGTTTCTACACATTAAACAGGTCCATTCTGTCGAGTCAACTTCAACAACTGACCTATTTTTTCATTCATGGGATTTTACTCCTTGTGAAAGAAGCACTCAAATATTTCAGTGACTACTTATCTTAGAGTGAGAAATAGCTGGATTTGGGAAACGGTATGGATTTGGTCTGGAGATCATTCTGGGTCTATGTTGAGGGGACTCGAGGCATTTTAAGCCTTTCACTTGACAGAAAATCCTCTTCATGGGGAACATCACACTGCTCATCAATTTTGCAGCTGGAAACTATTTTGGTAGGTACACGCAACTGCCGTTGTGTAAGATTGTCTACTAAATCCCCTTCATTCTCCCCTGCAGAGTCCAAACAGAATGCACAGCCACGTCCAGTGACTCGGCGTATATTCCTTAGGTCTTTGTAGTCCGCTTCCAGTACGTGTAATACTTCCTCTAAGATGAGGCCACTAGAGAGGGAAACAAATTACAAAGTTACTATGCTTGAATTTCTGAACACACTGAAGCTTAGCCCTTAAAATATGTAACACAAATCTATACAGGTCTTACTCATACATTTATGAAATCTGACTTTTGTAACAATCCACTTCTCAGTATCAAATAAGGAAATAACAGGACAACATAAAATGATACTGTAAAGGACATGTTGTACCATGCGGTAAGAGCATGTTTCTTTTGTTCCCATATGAAGCTAAATGGGAAGTTACAGTGCTCATTGGTATTTCTGACTTCCCTTTCATCTATTAGAACACATTTCATGTGTTGAAAAGTTTGTGTACACTTTCCTGTAAAATCAACAATGCTGTTGTTTACCTCAGAGAAGCAGCCATATTCGCTCCATGTAAAGAACATGCCAATTCAGAGCACTGTTGATTAAACACGGCACACAATGCAGATATGCTAACTGTACTGAATGATCCTTAAAAGTCTGCCTTTCATTCAATGTGCAATGTTGGCCATAATTATGGCACCCTTTCCGATAATTAAGATAAAATCGTTAGTAGTACTCGCTGTTACCATACGTTACTTCAAGTCCTTCCTGGGTTAATGGGCACTTTTGAAACTGTACTCTGTGATGTCTGCAGTCACACTTTAAAATGAGAAATGAATAAAGCTTATTAGATAATCGAATACTCCAGTCCATGAAACATAAACAGTAAGTCAAATTCAATTCATCCATTTCCCTTGTTCAGCTTCTGCTGGGTTGGGATCTTAATGGCACCTTTCCATCTTTTTGTATCCAACACCCATTGGTCCTCCTTAACTTTGTTCCAAACCAGGTTTCTTCTAATTATACTATTCTTGATCGTTTTTAACCATCTTGCCCTCCCTCCTCCTATCTGGGTTTCCATCATTCACTTTGTCATCATTCCCTCTTCCATACTCCTAGCCTGTTCAAACCATCCGAGTTTATCCCTCACCATTCTGTCAAAAAGTTTTTCCACTCCAGTTTCCTTCCTGAAATCATCATTTCTTCCTCTGTCCTTTCTTGTCTTTCCCATGATACTTCTTAAAAATTTAATTGAGCTTGCCTGGATTTTATTCTCCTGTCTTTTTGTCACTGTCCAGGACCTTGCTTCATAAGTCAGAAATGGGCATTAGTATGTCTTGTACATCACCTCTTTACTCATCATTGGTACTTCCTTCCTCCACACCAGGCTTCTCACACTCTGGTAGAAGGCACTTCCATGTTTAATCCTTTTATTGATCTTCATGTTCAGCCCTGCATCCTGCATCAATTAGCTTCCCAAGTACTTGGAAGTTCTCCACAATATCAATGTTTTGTCCCTTTGTTTTCATAATTTTTTCCCCTTCCCTTTCTCCTCTAGTCAACACCTTTGTCTTATTCTTTTGCACGCTGATTTTAATTTCATAATTTTCAATAACCTCACTCAATATGTTGAGTTACAATTACTACAGTATGCACCTTAAACTGTGGAAAGCTCAAGAATAGACTGTATCACAGAAGGGGTAGACAAGGATGGCTTTTAAATATGAAACCGTTTGTGATTTTTTGGCATTTCCGAAAAAGTACAGCAAAAAGTTGCTGATTTTATTTCACTCAGCACACACTATTCGATATTTGCGACAAGGCATACGTAGTATTTCCTTTCTGCTTCAGTTAATGAGAGATCAGAGTAGCGGTATTCTCACCACTAAAAATGAAACTATTTTTATATTTTTAACAGCTGTACCGTATTCATTGTTGTTTGTCTACCCCTTAGTCCCGTTTCTTGATACAGGGTCAGAGATGAGGGAGATGAATTTATGTGTCATGTTTTACAACCAGATGCCTTTCTTGATGCCAGCCTAATTTGAGGAGCTAATGAAGACGAATTGAATGATGGCGAACAAAATTGGGTAAGGAGGTGCAAGGAATAGGCTGTTACCTATGAATTGGAACTATCGCAGCATTTGCCTGGAAGCGAAAATGGAAAGCACAGAAAACCATTCATGTAAATATTCTGATATGAGTCTTCAGCACTTTTCAAAGTCATATTCTTTTCTCTTCATCTGAAGAAAAATGAAGTGGTGTATGGCTTTTAGTGCTGGGAGTGTCCGAGGACATGTTCGGCTCGACAGGTGCAGGTCTTCTGATTTGACTCCCGTAGGCGACCTGCACATCGTGATGAAGATGAAAGGATGATGAAGACGACACATACACCCAGCCCTCATGCCAGTGGAATTAACCAATGATGATTAAAATTCCCAACCCTACCGGGAATTGAACCCGGGACCCCTGTGGCCAAAGGCCAGCACGCTAACCATTTACCCATGGAGCCGGACATCATCTGAAGAATTTTTAACAAATGAAATAACATTAACACGTTCAGTGCAGATCACATGCTGGGTGCGAGATGCTAGTTTACAAGCATGTGCAGAGCACTTTCCTAGTGAGTCATGGGACGGGTGCTAGAAAATGTGAACCATAGGTTTCCCGCATTGTAAGGAAGACTTTCCTTGTCATCCCGTACATTGTGTAAATCCAGTCTACTAGCAGGTTCATCCATAGCCAGATTTGTACATGCATATGCAGTTTCCCGCATATTTCTTCTCAACAGTTTTCGTCATACGTTGTCATTCTTTTTGGGATCTTTGAGCAACAAGACAACTTCAGTGCGAGGTAAGACACTGTATTTTCTGTTTATTATTACTTCAAGAAAGTTATGAGTTATTCCACTTTTGAAATTAAATTCCTCTACTGCAGTAAGTTCAGTGAAAGGACTGACCTTGCAGTTGGCATTTATTCTTGTATAATAATTATGAGTAACATGAAAGAACTTGTAGTAATCATTTTTTACTGCATCATGATGCTTATGTTATCATTTTTTACTGCATCATGATGCTTATGTTATCATTTTTGACTGCATCATGATGCTTATGTTATAGTTTTATTTGCTTCGACAGAAGAAATACCACCTTGGCAATTTTGCAATGATAAAGACATTGTGATGTAAAATTCTATAATAGAGAAGTGTAAATATGAATATATTTCTGTTTGCAATCATACTTTGTGCATTTGTTTATCAGCAGTAAATATTGCATATTAATTTACCCACACGCCTAGCACATGATATGCCTAATGACCCAGTATTACCTCTCAATCCACCGTGCGGGTCACACACCAGGAGCGTGAGTGGGATAAGTCCACGAGTTCGATAGAACTCGTCCTACCAACATTCAAAGCTCCAATTATTACAACTTTTGAATGAGTTCCACGCAAATATTTTGCTCAGGTTGGTGGGTATGTCCTCTACTAATATGCAGTGAATGTGTTAAACAAGTTTGTGAGCCTGGATCCTCAGTAGTTGTGGGGGTTTTCCTGGCCACTTCAGACTTCTTCATTTTCTTCGACGTGTGGCAACGATCTATGTTTTGCTGAAAAGTTCCATCACCAAATGGAAGCCATTTCTCAGTTCATGAAGAACTCTCCTTTTTAGTATTTCAATGTACTGGTCACTTTTCATCATGCCATCGATTTACACCAAAGGTCCCAGACTGTCATGGGTGGAACACTCCCAAAAATAACTTCATGGCTTGTTTTATGGTCTGTTGCAGATGTGCTGAATTAGTTGGCTCACTCTTCACTCAGCACACAAATTGAACCCTTGAACACTTCAAAGTGATTTACCTCACAGAAAAGAACGTTCTTCTAATGTTCTATTGTCCAATCCTGATGACTGCTGGCATACAAGAGATGTTTCTTTGGAGGTTAGAAGAGATTTCTTTGGAGGTGTGTGAGCTTTCCTTCTGCCTCCTAGAAATCTACATCGAACATTAGTTATGTGCTGATTCACTTCTCCGTTGTCCAATTTGCAAGCCAAGTCCACAGCAATGAGCCATGGGTTTGATTTGTTCTTTTGGGGGAAAAGCAGTTTTCAGTTGGTGTAGTTTTCTTTCTCCTGCCACAGTTCACCTTCTTCTTGGGTGAAATTGAGCCAGTCTGATTGGGCTGTTGAATATTTCCATTTACAACACCTACAGTGACTTAAAATTTAGTAGCTATTTTTCTTTGTGTTATAGTCTATTCATAATATCAATATAATTGGTCCATTATTTGAAATTATAAATTTTCCTGCTAACTCAATCTTGGTTGCCAGCATTAAATTGAAATCTGTCATAGAAATATTCTGTGATAATGCTAGAATTGCAGTACACTTTCTGGGATCTAAAACTGTGAGGTTTCTCAGTTTGTTGAAACTAATTCAGGATAAATAAAATTAGCAAATACCTGGAAAAGAAAACTTTTAATAACCTGAAAAAGATACTGAATTAGTTTTGACAAACTGAAGAACCTCACAGTTATAGATTAACTAAGTTAAAACTGAAAAGAATGGCTTCCACTATACCAGAATAAACTTCCTGGGTGTCGTATCCATTGAAGACTGACAGTACAGGTACCTGGACAGTGGAGTTATTAAGAGACAGCATTTCCTGTGAAATTTCATTTCGGCTGCCAGGAAGCATGTCTGGTGAAGCAACTCGTACATCAACAAGGGTGCATTAGGTTCGAACCTACTGTCGGTAGCCCTGAAGATTGTTTACCTATTTTCACATCTGGCTGTATATTAATTACGGCCACGGTCGCTTCCCTCCCACTCCTAGCCCTTTCCTATACATTCTTCTTCTTCTTCTTCTACTTCTTCCTACTTTATTCATGGGGTCTCTTTAAAGGTTCCTTTTAGTTTCGACCTCAAAGATCTTCTGCTACCATGTGTTTTCCTTCATCCCCACCTAGTTATTTATACCTGCTCCCTTCAAAAAGTTCCAGGTCTTCCTTATTGGGTCTTCCCGGATGTTTCTTCTCTCTTCACCAGGTAATCCCAGTGTGGAGATTCTAATTCTTCCCAGCGCTTCACATTCAAAGAGTATGTGTTCGACTGATTCTTCCACATCATTGCATTTTTAAGATGGCAGTGTCCATTCAGCAATCCTACTACCCATCTTATATTTTCTCTGCTGAGTTCCAGCAGTTCCTTAGTATGCTTCTTGTTTGGGCTCTTTATTAGTTCTTTTGCAACCCTGCATCCTGGAGCATTTTCCCATTTTCCATTTGTTCTTTTGTACCCATTTACCTATGTAAAGTCGGGCTTGTCTATAAGAGATCCCACGTACTGGTTCTGGGCCCACAAAAGGTGTTTCTGACCCTTTTCTTGCCCGTTTATCTGCTTTTTCATTACCTTCTATGCCTGCATGCCCAGGTACCCATATTATTTTAACATTATTGTACTCTGAGAGCTTCAGGAGAAGTGTATGACAATACCAAACAATTTTGGATGCAACCTGGACAGCTTCAAGTGCCTTAATGGCTTGGTTTTATCTGTAAATATGAAAATGTTCTTATCTCTGTAGTTCATTTTCAGGTTTTCCTCAAGGCATGTAATGATGACCATCACTTCAGCTTGGAAAACTGTAGTGTGTCTACCTAGGCTCATTTGAATTGATCTCTCAGGTCTTTCCCCATTGATACCTCCCCCTGTTCCCTTCTCAGTCCTTGAGCCATCTGTCCACCAAACCATATTTTCCCTATCAGTTTTCCATCTGTTAATGTCCCAGTCTTCTTTTTTAGTTATCTGGGTCTCAAATGGTTTCTCAAAGATATACTTTGGAATCATATAATCAGCTGGCATGTGTAAAACTTCCCCTGTTATTACTCTGTTAATTTTACAGTGACTAAGATTGGGCCTTTGAGCCTTCCAGCATCCATGCTCCTATCGATATGAGCTCATTCTAGCCTGTCCCTCTATATAAAGTTACTTAATGAAGGGAGATCTAGTAGAGTGTTCAAGGCTTCTGTCAGCATCGTTTTCATTGCCCCAGTTATGGCTTTGCATGCCATTCTCTGAAGGCTATTTACATTAGTTTGCTACTGACTTTTCCTTGACTTCCTTTCATCCACCAAATGATTGCAGCATAGGTTATCAGTGGTCTAATGATCATTGTGTATATCCACATCACCATTGCCGGCTTTAGACCCCATGTTGTCCCGACTGCCCTCTTGCATGCATACAATAGGTTCTTAGACCGGGTTATGTTTCTTCCTATGCGAGGATTCCAGGTTAAATTTTTGTCTAATATTACACCTAAAGTGTAACACCTGTTCTTCCATATAGATTTCTTGCCCAAAGAGCTTCAGAGTTCTCGTCCACTCTAATTTCTTCCATCTTGTGAAAGGGACCAGTGTTATCTTGCTCAGGTTGACTGTGAGTTGTTCTTCCCAACACCAGTTCTCCACAAGGTTAATAATGATCTTTGCATGAGGTCCTGGATGAGTGTGAATTGCTCGTGAATGCCAGTATTACTGGAATATCTGTTCCGATATGTTTGAATTACAGTAGAAGTCTGTTAGAGCAAGAATTCACAATGGCGAAAAATTTACTCGCTATAGCGTATTGTCATTATATCCGATTTTTGTAAAAAGAAAAATTCTGACGGAACCCCACACACGTTAAAATCTGTATGAAACAGCAATCAGTTTGTTCAAAACTTGCATTTTCACAGATTTCCACACGACAGGTTACTCGTTAGTTATTTTTCTAATTCCAAGACAACATGAACGTGTAAGTTCAATTTCATTCTGAAAAATTGGAGTAGTATCACTCTAGTGACTTCTGTGGCAAACGTTTCATTTTCTTATTCAGACAGCGTCATTTAACCTTACTTAACCTTATATGCATCGTAAAAATAAATTTCAAGTGCCAGTAGAGTAATAATAACCTTTTCACCATAAATTTACAAGGGAATAGCCTTTCCAAAATTTAACCAGACTCAAGAAAATGTCTTGCTAAGCATGGCGTAAATTCAAAGTCCCGATCCACGGCATATTAAATCTATATAAAAATATCATGGATTGAAGGGCAATTGCGGAATGTTGGTTGTTATGGTTTGGACAGAGAGTAAGTTAGAGGACAATGAAGATGACGTATGTGCTGAATCCACAAGGACACGGAATGAGTGGTGGTTGCGATAGCAAATGTAATGCTGAGCATGGCTTGGGTTTTAAAATGAGATCAAGCATGGCTAAATAATGGTCAAGTTGCAACATGAGAGGTAGTAATGCATTGAAATAAAAGTGGTATTTAAGGTAAGTGTGGAGGGAGACCAGTGTTGAAATTTGATTGTAAGTTATTATGATTTTCTGCTGGGTTAGGATTGTGTTATTTATTGTTGTGAACGTGGAGGACTTTTGTTTGTGTTATGGCTGGTTAGAATGTAAGTGCTGACTGTCGATGTTTTGGTATTGATCGGGAGTAGGTCAGGGAAAAGGAATGTGACGAAAGTTGCTGTAGGCATAAGGACAAGTGATGAGTTTGCTGGATCCTCGAGCCGAGGACTGCTACAGAATTGTTATCATTTTTGTTATTATTTATTTCTATTATCTCTATTATCATTATTTTATTTTTATGTATTATATTATTATTATCATTATTTTATTATTATTTTTATTACTATTATTTTTTTTTATTATAATTATTAATATTGTGTCTTATTGCTTTGTGAACATGTAATGGGGCGGAAAGCCTGTTTGTTCATAAATAAATACTAAATACTAAATAAAAAATATAAAAATATCTCACTTATCGCATCACAGATTTTCAGTATTACTATTTCACTTTTTGCTAGCCCTGAAAATATTCTTTGTCATCCCTTGTGAAAAGAAACAGATTTCCAACACAGATTAGAGCCCTTGCCACAGGAGGCCGCTTTGAGACAGTTGCGCAAAAACAAGAAATGGCCTTGAATTCCTGAACTTTACAGGATAAATTACACCTTCGGGAAGGAAGCCGTTAGCCTCAGCAAAGTTCAGTTTTGCTCTCCGATTTTTATTGATATTGCTGAATAACCTAGAAAGCATGTTTGTACTTGTATTTTGCATTCCTTTCAGAAGTTTAGAAATTTATTCTGTGTTGAGCCATACAGTGAAAGGTAGCAATTATTTGTCACGTGATTAGTCTACGTACAGATGAGGAGCACAATCTTGTTAAGTTGACTAGCGTGGTCATATTATTGTGTAGCCCAGTTATAGATACTGAAAAAGTTGTGGTATATGCTTACTAATGAAGACAAAATTAAAATCCAGGAAGAGGACAAGCATACACATCTTTCAACATTGGCGTTTATGTTGAAACTCGCACCTTCGAGTGTTGTCGCATTCGAGATGGCGGTCAAAGTAGTACTCTAGCACATGGCCGAGTTTAGCCTCCAGATAATTCATGGTCAAAGAGTGTGACCAGGAAGCAATGTTTAATAACCTACTGGTCTGAAATGTAAGACTTCACTTTACAAACATGAAAACATGAGTGTATCTCCCTAATTCAGTACATCATATATTCCATCATTAGACGGAGTAATCAAATTCAGGCATGTTTCGGCTTGTTTGAGCCATCTTCAGTGATAAAGGGGTGGGGGTTTGAAATAATATTACATAATACAAGCTAAAAAGTGCCAAAAAACATAATGAAGGAACAAATGAAAAAAACAAAAGAGAGCCTAGACGGAAACAAAATTAGCACAATATACAATATTTACATCATCATGTGGAGCAAAAAACAATTCACTGCAACAAAATTCAGTAAAACAGGGGTTAATACAAAACATAATTGAAACTAAAAACTGTGTTAACCTAAGAAGAAAAGAAACTAAAACAAATGGTAATAAATAGGGGGCGGATTTCTATGACCAGTCATATTTTTTCCCTTAACATTATATCTTATAGTCTTGTATTTTCAACACGTTTCCAAGCATGATAATCAAAATTAAACAGGTTTCATTGGGCATATAAATGCATATTTTGGCTTTCTTAAGTTTTATGGCATATTTTCAACAAAATATCATTATAACGGCATATTTTGGTAATTTTCATTTTAATTTCATATCATAAAAATCAGAATAAGCTCTAGAAATTATTTTTCAGGATAGACTGGAATATACTACTGAAGAACCATTATAATGTAGTGTATGGAATGTTTCTAACAGGTAGGAGCTATTGTTTGCTAGCTGGATCAATTCCTGGAAACCGGGCTATTGTTTACACGGAAGCAGAGGTAATTCTGCAGTTATTTGTCGTTGTTCTTATCTCTCCCCTTCCCCTTCCCTCTTCCACCTTCAACACACTGAATGACCTTGGTCATTAGGGAGCTTCAGTCATTCAGTTCCTTTCAATATGCCTAAAACGAAAGTCTCAATTTGTGGAAAGTTGCGAAGTTTTGTTCGCGAGTTCGGTGAAAACATATTCAGTATGGATGGAGTGAAATTATTCTGTAAATTGTGTGAGGTAAAAGTTACTGCCGAAAAACGCTTCTCTGTGCAACAACACTGTAATACTGTAAAACATAAGAATTGTGTAACTAGATATTCTGCACTCGAAAATAGGCAACGTCTGCTATTCGAAACCCCGACATCAAGTTCACAGTGTTCACAATTTTCACAAGATCTCTGCAAGATGATGGTTCCGTCTAATAGCCCTTTAAAGAAACTTAACAGCCGAAGCTTCAGACAGTTTCTTGAAAAATATACAAAGCATTCTGTTCCCGACGAATCTACTCTCAGAAAGGACTATCTGACCCCTTGTTATGAAGAGATATTGGATATAATAAGGCGTGGCGTGGGAGACAGTAAGATATGGGTTTCAATAGACGAGACCACAGATGTGGATGGAAGATATGTAGCAAATGTGATCGTTGGCACGCTGAAGGAAGACCGGCCTGGAGATACGTTCCTCCTGACATGTGAAGTGCTAGAGAAGACAAACCATTCCACCATTGCAGTTCTCTTCGACAATTCAATGAATCTGTTGTGGCCAAACGGGGCAAAGAGAGAGCACATTTTTCTACTTGTAACTGACGCTGCTCCGTATATGGTGAAGGCAGCCAAGGGACTTAAAATGCTATAACCGAAAATGATGCATGTGATATGTCTTGCACATGCCTTGCATAGGGCAGCTGAAGAAGTTAGAAGTAGCTACCCTGAAGTTGATAAATTAATATCGAACTGTCAGAAAGTGTTTGTCAAAGCTCCACTTTGCGTTCAGAAATTTCAAGAAGAAGCACCTTCACTACCCTTACCTCCCAAGCAAGTTATAACGCGATGGGGGACTTGGCTTGATGCCGCAGTGTACTATTGCAACAACCTAGATGTCGTGGAGAAGATCGTGAAGACTTTTGATCCTGCAGAATCGTCCTCCATAAAAACGACTCAAGATTTATTTTCAAGCACTACATTAAAAGCGGACCTGGCTTACATAAAGTCCGATTTTAATTCTTTATCTGGAGCAATCACGCAACTGGAAGTTTCAGATGCAGAACTAAGCGATGCACTGGATGTTGTAAAGTGCATTGAACAGGAATTAAAGCTTGCGAAAGGGACAATAGCATCTAGGGTGTGTAGAAAATTAGAAAATGTACTGGAAAAAATAGTGGACTTGTGTACCTGCGTGGAATAAGTGACATTCTTTGTGGAAACCCTTCATCTGCAGATTTCCAGGAATTTTCTCCAAGTGATTTAACTCTATTCAAGTACGCTCCCCTTACATTATGTGATGTCGAAAGAAGTTTTTCTCGCTACAAGACCTTACTCAGCGACAACAGAAGGGGATTCTCATTCAACAATCTTAAGACGCATGTGGTCATAAATTGCAACAATTCTGATACTTGAGACTAGATCAGGTATGAAAGTTTCATTCAAATAACATATGTTTTGTGTATAAATTAAAACTGATTGAATATTGAACAGTAAAATTGACTGTAGTGTTTATGTCTTCCACAGAGTCCGTCCTTGCCTAGGAGTATGCAGTGTAACCTTAATGAGTTCATGAAATATTCATCATTTTAGTTGATTTTGGGTTAGAGATTTCGAAGAATTAAACATTTTTTTAAACTGTAAATTAATTGCAGCCTGTAGCAATCGTAATAAAAGTGCTTCTATGTAACGTAGATGCTATTCATTAAGTCATATTTTGAATTTTATAGGTCATATTTTTATGTTTTTTAGGTCATAAGTGCATACATATTTCATACATTTTTAGGTCATATAAATCCGCCCCCTAGTAATAAACAATAAATGCACATAGTGAGGTTGCGGACCTCTTAGTTCACAAAATATTGGTTTTGTAAAAATACAAACAGGATGAAATCACTCAAAAATTCAGGCAGAAAATCTATCTTAGTAGAAACCCATCACATCGAATTGGCTATGAGGGGAGCGGGAGCGAAAAAGTTTGAGAAACCAAGCCTGACATAACGTGCAGGCGAAAAGCCTGTGACAAGGAAAATCACCGATGAAATTTAAAGCTTTAGAACAGCAGCATTCTCAACATCATCTCAATCTAGCGGTCCCATTCTTGATTATCGTTTCATAATGTTGGCTGGTTGGTTTGCCTTATTATAAAAGGTCGGAAGGGCCACGACATAAAATTGAGAAGCTGTGTTAGGGAGATGACAGATGCATGGTAAACTGTAAGTGACCTAATGGAAGCCGTCAATGAAGTTCCAATCTGTAATGGAAAAAAATGAGGTTGTGTGAGAAAGTTGGGCTGATAAGTAAAAAAGTGTGGAATGGGTGTGTAGAAAGCTTAAAACTTACAGTGTTTGGAAGGTGGTTGTCCTCTCAAACGGCCTGGCCTTCTCAAAGTAACGGTCTCGTCCGTGCGATCGAGTCTGTTGTTGGTTCAGCTGTGTTTGCGAGGATGGAAGGAGCGGAGTGGGAAGGGGTGGTGCAGGGCTGGTGTGGGGAGGGGGGAGTTGTCATGAGTTGGAGAGATGGAGGTGGGGTTTGTTTATCTTATGGAAGTTCTGACAAATATATGGAATGAACGTTTCAAGTAGAATGTTCTTTTTCTCGTTGACTTCATTTAAATTGTGAGAGGGGTTCATAAACTGATCTAAATCGATGTGGATGCTCTCAAGAACGTTGAGCAAGGTGCCTTTTTGCTCATAATGCAAGATCTTAAGATCTTTATCTATTGAAGTGTATTCGTGGCTGGATGCTTTATGATGTTCACTCATAGCTGAAAAACTATTATATTTGAGAGCGTTGCGAAGTTCGGCGTATCTTATGACAAAATTGCGGCCTGTTTGACCAATATACCTGGAATTACAGGATTGGCATTCTAATTTGTAAACTCCGGAGTTCAAATATTGGTTATTAATATTGTTATTGTTGACAGTGTGTGGATTGAAAATGAGTTTGGAGTTAGTGTGGAAGGTTCTATGTGCTATTTTGATGTTGTGTTTTTTAATAATATTAGAAATTTAGTAAATGCTGCTATTATTGAAAGAGAATGTGGATAACTTTTCTTTAGGAGTGGAATCTTTTTCTAGGGTAGTCTTGGGCCTGCTCTTATATCTATCTATAGGGGCTACAGTTATCTTGGGAGGCGAGGTTAAACATTATTACATTTAAAACGGTAAATAAAATATACTGTACTTGCCACTATCGCAGTAGGTGCTGGATGAGTTTTCCTCTTTCTGAAGGCATGGTTCAACCTGTTTATATTTATTTGAGAACACTTTTACCAATGTTTCACGTATAATCGAATGCACGATGTCGCGACGTGGACGCCTCGAAACAAGAAAACACAAATTAAATTGCAGCCTCACATTTTCCGTTGAAGTTTCCAACAGCACGGAAAATATTTTTCACCAAAAACACACTCTTCAGTAGTAAGCATTTTCATCACACTAAGCTTACACAGGAACTAGACAAGAACACAACTTAAAGCATCAATACACCAGAACTCACTGTTGGCAATACTGTAATGAACATTAATTTATTTTACTAGTCCACCTAATCAATACCTCTTTTTTCTTCTTTTTTTATTACTTTAAAAATTAAGAAATTTATTTGAAGTTTTCTCAAATTGTAACACTGAAGCCAACCAAGCTAAGGAAACTTCAAATAAGTTTCTTAATCTTAAAATTAAAGTAAAAGAAAAGAGGTGATTGGGTGGACTAGTAAACTAAATTAATGTTCTTAATTAAGTTGTATCAATATGGACCAATATAATGAAATTGGTTAGTTGTAATACTGTATCTGTCGACCTGTTCCGCCCTCCCCGACTAACTCAACTCAAATATCAACACCGAACACGTGCGGACGATAGTGGTTCCAACCTAAAATTTCCCGCTAGTAGATCGAGCTTCCTGTGGAGTGAGTCTGTGGATGCACTGTATTAAGAGTGGATTCTTTATGTGCACTTGAAATCATTGTGAATATTGCTGAGAATGCCTTGTTGCTTAATTTGAATTATAAAATAAACTAGTTCCAGGGATAATTCAGATTAAATCGTTATTAAGAAATTTTATGTCGACTTGATTTTGAATCATATTTAATGTAGATCTGGTAATGGTTGTCATGACCACACACATCTGCAGTGCAATAAAGTGGAAAGGGATTGAGATTTTCTTTTGGAAATTCTTTGTCTGTGGAGACTAATGAATGCTTTATGTGATCCTTGCATTGATATGATATTGACATCAAGTATAAAGTATAATAGGATTATTGTAATTAGTATGTGACCTCTGTAAAATATGCAACAGTAAATTTATTTACCTTTAGGAATTTGTATTTCTGCTTAAAAACTCTTTGAACTTCATGATTAAATAAATTCACTCAAATCCACTGTTGTGAAGGGAATTGGAATTTATCACCACACCTAGTGGAGCGTCTGTCCTGTTGATTAAATTTTTTGGTGTGGTCAAGTCTCGCAGGTCGGTAGATGCAGAGTAGGTCTTGGCCCATAAGTGGCCACGGCTGGTCCATGGTCCACAGCTCTGCACTCGTGACTGGCCAACCGAGCAGAGGAGGGGTGGCCACGGCTATACCGTAGCTCTATGCCTCTGCATTCGGGAGACGGGACAGGGCTGGACCTCACGGCTGGCCCCAACCCTCGGTTGACCTGAGAACGGTTTTCTGTATTTTTCCATTCTCCTGCACTGAGGCGAATGCCGGGACAGTTCCTAGTATAGGCCACGGCCGCCAACCCCCTCACCTTCTCTGAGCATCCTTGAAGTGAAGTCTGGAATCTGTCTTGGAGACATTTCCTGGAGAGTGTAGTTTATTCATTCATCTTAATTGGTTCTAATGGATTCTACACTTGAGTCTTGATCCAGTAAGGTGTGACTGTAAGACCACACAGGCAATTGAACACACACAATACAGGCTGATATGTTCATTTTGAATGGTGATGACATTTTTTCTGGATTTAATAGCTTGAGATGTTTCTGATTATCGGTCCCATTTATTGTGGAGAGGAGAGAGAGTTGTGTACATGCACGAAAATTTTAGTAGCAGTATATTACATTAACAAAGTTTTCCATTCACTTTTATGAATATCCTGGGCAGAATCTGAAGTGAAAGAGTACTTGGCGATTAAGAACTACAATTCCTGTTAGAAGAAAAATAAAGATCACAATGTGTAGATAGCACCACTCATTTTCTTTTGTCATATATTTACAACTTTCCTGGACTGAAGTAACGGATGAATTTAGCATTACTTAAATGGTTTCTTCTTCTTTCTATGATTGCTGTGCAATAAAAAAGAAATTAAAATCTAATTGTGTACCGACTGTTACCCTAGTTTTATGTAAATAAAGTGATAAAATAATGTGTTATTCATCTTCTAGGATTTAATGTGATGTTCAAGTAAATTTTTTATGCGTTCTTTTTTTCCCCTGGATATTTGGGACTTTGCTATCGTTTTATGGGTTGTTTTGTCTTGGGTAATTTCCATTGTTTGGTTACTGGTGCTTTTTGTTTGTTTTGATGCTTTCACAAAATTCAGGTGTAGCATTAAATTTTCACTCTTTTACACATTTGGTACTTCTCATAATGTTTATGGCATTTTTAATTGCCCATGCATGGGGATGACTTCCAACCACTATTAATTAAATACATGGAGTATTTTCTAAATTTTATGTAATGAGCATGCTTATGAGAGATGTGTTTGCAATTTGTGATGCAAATATTTTTTAATTACTACTTCTTACCTCTTATGTTTCAAGTCCAATTTCTGTCATGGTATAGGGGCCAATGACCTAGATATTAGGCCCCTTTAAACAACAAGCATCATCATCATCATCATCTTTCATGATTTATGTGTTTACTCTCACTTTTATGTAGAGTGTCAATATTTATTGTGTATTGTGTTGGTTTGTGTATTTTTTGTATCTGGGTCAGTCTCTAAATGTTCTGTTGAATATTTCATTCTGTGCTGTGGTATCAGAAAATTTGTTCTAGTTGACTGGAGGTGAATGAAGTAATTCCAGGAAATACATTGTTTCGAATGTAAATTTTTGAGGAGTGAACCTTTCTTCTCTCTAAATAATATAGGTATGAATGTTTCCAGACAACACAAGTAGTACAGATACATTATATAGCTGACTTTGTTTATGAGTTGTGGCTAGAAAATGATGAGATTGTTGGTTGAAAATTGTAATTCGGGAAATTACACAAAGAAATGTTATCATATTCACTGTTCTTCCTTCTTCCCTCCTTGATCCATACATAGTGCCATGCAAATTTTTCAATATTAAGTGCAATTTTGCTGGTCCTCATGTTGAAGATTGTTCACAAGTTCCTTTGATTTTGCTGCGTCAACAGATTCAAACCAGCTTCCTTTTAATGCAGACTTGATCTTTGGGAATAAAATGAAGTTACGTAGGTTTAGATCTTACATAGTCTTGTGCTTCACCAAAAATATCTTCACAGACAGCACTTCATGTGTTGGCTGTTGCCTTGGTGAAGAATCTGTAAATTGCATTGCACTTCCTTTTCATGTGATTGTGAAGGACTGTCTTGTCTGTACAGTAGAACTTCAGTCACCTAATCAATGTGAACAATCCTCCAGATGTCAGTACAGAACCTATCATCTTTGCTTTCAATCTGGCTTGCTCATTTGTTCTTTCTTCTTACGTGGTGAACTGGGTCTCTTCCTGTACTGCAGTAGATTGGCGTTTAGTTTCATGGTCAGGGGAGGGTGGAAAATAAATCACCTTACAAGTTTTTACATTTTCTAAAACTCATTTTGGTCAACAGTGAGGAGACTCTGCACCATCTTGCATGCTTTCCTTGTGTTAAAAATCTTCACTCTCACTTGGACATTTCTCAGTTCCAGAAAGATTGGACTTATAGCAAATGTTTCAGTAAAATAAATTTCCAAGCTTTCCAGGATTGACTTAACCAGGTGTTATGTAACCAGGAGCAAGCAAAATGGGGAGATCTTTTGAATTCATTTACATTCATGAAAGAAATAAAACCTTAGGTGGCCAAGTACTGTCCATACCTCTTACATGCATAGTAATATTTCTGATGAGAGATGTAATAAAATAGAATTAAACTGAAGAATAATGCGACGTGTGTCACAAAGTCCAGTACATAGTCTGTTAAGCTTGTTATAATCCTAGAATATTGCCCTTGTCTGAAAAGTATGTTGTTTCTGTTTGGTTTTTGTTTTTGCTTGTAAGTGAAGGTGATTCCTCTATTTTCTTACTAAGCACCTTCTGATGTGATGCTACCTGCTGTTTTGCTTGGTTTGGTGAAGGTTCAAATTTTTTCATGCATGGTTGTAAGTAGCTTGTCCTGTAAACGAAGATCATATTATACTTCACATGAGATTACATAGCCTTTGTTGGAGGTAAGTGCTGTATGTTGAAAAGCGAAATTGTAAACAAAGCAGGTGAGTCATACATTTGAAAGTTTATTGTACATATAATCAGTGGAATAAATCTCATAAGAGAGTAAAGGTTGCTGATAGTATTTTTAAATGGTAATATTATAGGAGAGTTACAAAACTAAGCCCACCGGACAAAAATTTAGTCACCCTTTGGAGAAATCATTACAAGCATAATTTAATACTGTGTAACTCCACCTCTGGACTTGATAATCACCTGGATTTGGTCAGGAAGTGAATCCACAAGGTTGTGCAGGTACATCGCATCCAGGTTAGGCCACTCGCTGAGGATTTGATCATGCAATTCCACCAAATTACGGGGGTGCCGATATTGGTGTTTTACCCACTGTTCCACCGTGTCCTACAGATTTTTAATGGAGTTCAAGTCAGCTGATTTTGCAGGCCAATAGAGATATAATAGGGTGGGGGAGTGTTCATAAAACCAGTCACATATGCATCCAGAGCCCGATGAATTCTGCTGTTGTCATCTTGAAAAATCAGGGTATGTTTAAGTAAACATGCTGGTTCATGCTAGTGGTCACCTCAGTGAGCGGGCCCAATCCATGATACCAAAAACTCTCTGAAAACATCACAGACCACCTCCGGCTTGAACCTGACCTTGCACACATCGAGGATAAAATGCTTCATTTGGCCTTCGGTGCACTCGATGACGTGCATCATTGGAATACAGGAAAAAACGCAATTCATCAGACCACATTACGTTCCGCCAGTCGGGTACTGTCCATATTCGATGATTTCTAACCCATTGAAGAAGCGCAGCCTAATGTGCCTGTGTGAGCAGCGGCCTCTTGCAAGGTGACAGACTCCAAATGTTCATTGCATGCAGTTCCCGTCGTAATGTTCTTTCACTAACAGGTTGGGATGAACCTTCATTCACTGACTGCAGCATTGTCTGGTTTGGAAGAGGTTTTGATTCACAAGCCGTGAAACATGTCTCCGGTCCCTCTCAGTCAGGATCTTTTCCTGATCACAATTCTGACATGTTTCGTGGCCACGTGTAGTACACCGCTGCTTGTAGACACGTTGAAAAGTCTGCTGCGAAACACCAACAAATTCAGCAACTTCACGCCCTGTTTGGCCATGGGCATTGCCAAAAATGATTGCCCCTTTTTGTCATTCTGTTACATCCTTACATCTATCCCTGTTGACGTATACTGTCCGCTTGAAACATCAATGTCTCACTGATCTATACTGCCTTGTGCTTGTGTAGAGGCAGTGTATGTGCGGTTGAGAACGGGACTCGTTCGCTGCGCCATCTGTGCAGGCTTTGTGTGCGTACTAGGGTGAGCTTATTTATCTCCTGAAGTATGTTTTACACTAAATCTCTTATGAATTTAAAATGCTGGACACCCCCAGATGAGGAGGATACATCTTGATGCTGTAACCAACCTAGTACAGCTTCCTTTAGTATGTTATTGAAAAATTCTTGTTCATGCTAGAGAATAATCACAAATGGCCAATGCTCTACTGGTGAACAAATTCATAGTAGTGGAATGGTAACTCTCTTGATAACATTGTCCAGTTACATTAGAGTGAGGGCCGATGACCTTCGATGTTAGGCCCCTTAAAACAACAAGCATCATCATCATCATCATCATCATCATCACATTAGAGTGATCAGATGTCCTGCTTTTTTGCAGGATACTCCTTCGTTTTAACACCTTATCCTATGGTCCACAAAGAGGCTCAAATCTTATAAATATCATGCTTTTTGTAAAATATCCTGCAAAAGTACTGCAAAATATGCTTTTGTATTATAGTTTTATCTCTTTTCCAGAATTTGTAATCTGTAATTATTTATAATTCAAACAAATGAAGGGGAATGAGAAATAATGTACATGTAATTTAATTTGGTTACAGCTGAAAATGTGAACACTCCCATTTCCAGTTCCCATTACATTCACAACTGGAAGAGCTGTGTAGTGTAATATACTCTGTGTTGTGGTAGTTATCCAGATGATCAGGTATTGTGGTTTAAGGTATTCATGGTAATCGTGCCAAGAGTTAAATGTGTGCTAAATCCTGAGTTGTAGTTTCTCTACCCACCATAGTACCAGATAAATCTAAAAGTGGCATTCATTATATCAAATTTTCAGAAGATGTAGATGTTGATTCCTATAGGGAATCTGAAATATTTCTCCTGAATGAGTAAATTTATAACACCAATATAGTTGGTCCGTTATTGGACATTATAAATTTTCCAGCTAACTCATTCCTGGTTGTCAGAGTTTCACCCCAGTGTGCTAAATTGGGCTCATCAGTTGGTAAATAATACACCTACCAAGACACATGGGTAGTGCATACCGTGGAGGCCACTGCGTAGGCTACTTGGAGCCACCGGCAATGCCAATGCACTATGAGAGACTTTGTCTCATTTTCAAGTTATTTCAGAGTTGTTTTCAATAGCAAATGGCAGGAAAAGGGAGATTTTATGACATTTGGAAACTAAGAAGCATAAACTCGCCTATAATGCTTCTACATCCAGTTTATTTCACACTATTTTCTTTCAAGGAGCTGAACTGTGAACAGAAAATGGCAGCTTCTGAAGGTAGTTTTGCTTTCTATATTGTTAAACATAACCAAACATTTTGCTCGGCAGACTACACATCTGAACTGCTTCAGAAGTTTTTTGAACCTAAATATTTGTGTGCTAAGACAAAGTGTGAAGCTATTTTTCCCATATCTGAAGTATTTAAAAAAAAAGAAAAAAAAAAGAAAAAGACGACTTGGAAAACATGAACTATGACACTGTGTACACTAGACTCCTCCAACCACAAATCCACCAAACCTTTACACCTTCTGGTTTGCTATTTTATTTACAACAAAGTGATACAGGTTAAAGTTTTAGATTTTGAAGATCAGATCAGGGAAGCTGCTGATATTTTTGCCTCATTTGTCCTGGGAATGCTCATTGATTTTTCATCTTGACAGTAAAGTAGTTGGACTGTGCGAGAAACACTAATACCAACTTTGGTGGCTCATCTTGGAAAGTTTCTAAAACTGTTTATTCCATTATGCAAAAGTCTCTTGAGAAATAGGTTGTTGGTGTGGGTTGCAGTGCTCACATTGTCAACGATGCTGTACAAGCTGCTGTGGACTGCCTTCCAGTTTGTGTTGAAAGTATAGTGCAGAAAATCTATTCATATTTTTACATTTACACCATACATGAGGCCTCCCTGATGGATATTTGTTTATTTCATCAATATTGAGTATTCCAAAGTTCTTGGTTTCAGTAGAACAAGGTGGCTTTCCTTGTTACCTTCCATGAACGAGTAGGCCTATGGACGTTGTATCCAGCCCTGAAATCATATTTGTAATTACAGCAGGTGTCTGACTGTAATCAAAACACTTCTTTGATGATCCCCTGTCTGAGGTGCAGTTGAATTTTGGGCATACTCAGCAATTTTTCAGTGTTCTTCAGTTACCAGAGGGACAACATGTTATGTTTGATGCTTGTAAAATACCTGGGGATCTCAGGAAGGAGCTCCCAGATAGGTTAGAATGTGAGTTTATACCCTCAGTAATTCAATCAAAACTAATAAATAATGGCTTAGACAGTGTACCATATTTCAAAAGGACTGTTGAAACCTTTGCTGTGCTTACTTGGAATTCTTAGACCAGCAGACTTCTCACCTTTGCTGAACTTGGTGTGTTAATTTGGGCAGATCATAATTCTGTGTTAGAATGGCATAATGTACAAAGGTCACTAGATTTTGTAATTAGGTACGGTACAGTGAAAAAGACGTGACACAATGCTTTTTGGTGAGATTTTTTAATGTTAGGAAATATGTTAGTTACTAAAGTAGAGGAATGGAATTCAGCTCGCGCAAGAATTATTTGAGATGAATGGAAATTTCACTAATTTTGAAGATCGTAATATTGGTTTCAGGAATATACCATAGGTAATATTTTAGAATTTGTGTTAGGCTTGCCTGCTATGAATGCTACTACAGAACAGGTATTTGCATTAATGAACAATCTTTGGGCAAATGAAAAATCCATGATCTGATTTTTGCCTGTGAATATCTGGTCACCATAAGTTCCATCTCTGTTTGATGACACACAGTTCCTATGCTAATGACAAGATGAAATTTAGATAATAACTGTGTAGAGTTTTATGACATACTGCTTGGAAACTTGGAAGTTGCTGAAGGCAATTGATTTGAGTGAAAAGTATGAGAGTCTATCTCGGGGACTTCACACTGGAATATGTTAATGTAACATTGTATGTTGTAATGTATAAAATGTTGGCATTAATTACAGCAATTTGTATTAGTTACTTAAATATATTACTTCATTAGTTGTTGCATCCAATAGTCACAGTTTTCTTAAGTTTTACCATATTAAAATGATTCAAAGTAATAAACTTCATTGTTAGGTTCCATATTGAGTTAAGACTATGCTTAAAGTAAATACAAAATTTTAATATTCCACCTTCTCAATACTAAAAAAATCATTTGATGTTTTACAAAAACATTACAATGATATTAATAGGTACTAGTTTCGGTCCACTATGGACCATCATCAGCCTAGCCAAATTACAACAGTACCTATTAATATCATTGTAATGTTTTTGTAAAACATCAAATGATTTTTTAGTATTGAGAAGGTGGAATATTAAAATTTTGTATTTACTTTAAGCATATTAAAATGATTAATAAAAAATGTGCAATTTGTTGTATGCTTCTTATGCTTGGTAACCCTTAAAAGGAACAAGAAAAATTGGCAATAGAGTTTGCGACTAGACCGTAGTTACAATTAGGTTCTGCTTTTTGTCTCTGGATATCTGGGTCACCCTAAGTTCCATCTCTGTTGATTCTCAATTCTTACTGCATGATGTGTCTGACTGGATCTTGGTTACATTTTCACTTGGTACATAATTTTTGTATCCCTTATTTTTAATTGGATGAAAAATGCTTAGAATAAAAAAGTTTTTGACATAAATATAATTGCAACCAGCCATTTATACTTCTCCATTAGACTCGGCATTCATCACAAAATAAATATTTTCTTTATATAGAAAATCCAGCCTCTATTCACTTTTCATTTTCAACCTATGATGTATTAGAAATCTAAATATTAAACCTGTTTGAATTATGTCAACCTCTTTCCCCATAGTAATAAAACAGCCAGGCTCGAAAAACTTTTAGACCATTATTAATTCGTCTTGAGATGATTAACAGCCAGAATATTTTTTCAGGAATATGCACAGGCATGAAATCTTCAGTTTCTTATGTGATTAGGTATTTTTTGATATATTACAGATTACAAGATATGGAATTTTGCTACTTGGTATGCCCAGTTATGGTAATCGCTTCATCTTTCACTACAATTTATCTTGATGCCTCTTGGTGGATTGTGCGGAGTTAACCCTTATTCAACAAATGACCGTGTTAAATTCCTTTCTGTCCACTTGACTCTTTAGTGTGATGGTAAACAATAAACATACTGAGCATTTTCCTTAAAGTGAATTTCCATAAGCTTTTCCCCTCCTTCCCTTCTAAGAAATTTAGTGGTAGAAGATGCCTCAGTTTAATAATGATGATAATGCTGTGCATGTTATGCCATCACTGGCTTCTCAGCTAGGTAGCTACAGTTCAAATACTGGCCATTGCATAAAGAATTTTTGATTGAAAAGTCTCATCCCAGTGGAAGAAATTAGTGATGCACGCGAATGACTCCTGGAATTGCGAGAATCGGTTCATACGACTCTGAGACGCACTCAATATCACATGTGAGGAATCTGTTCCACCACGACGTCACCAGAGCGCTGGGTGCACTCACTAAAGTGAGCCGTCCATGTATAAGTGGGGCAAATTCGATACTATTTATTTGGTATACAACATAGTATGTTATAACACCCACTTAAATTAAATGTCTTATTGGTTGATATGAATGAATTATGCCATATAATAATGAAGTAACAATTTAAACTTTTAGTTTGGAAATAACATTACACATTGACGTTGTTACTTATGCTTATACTCTATTCTGCATGCAGTGTGGTTTTCAGACATCACTGGTATAGATGTATAAAGTCTGTGGAATTAAGTCACACTTCCAATATGTACAAGACTTGTTTAGTAGCGAACCTGTCTTCCACTACATTTAATTTGCAATGAGCATTCCATACTACTACTAAATATTACTATGAGAAACTGTTAGAATTATTGTTTTTGTTTTCATCACTGCTTAACACTAGCTAAGGTCTCTTTTTTTTTTTAGTACAATTGTATTTTGTTGAAATAGTAGTATTATATTGTCATAATCCTCATACATGTTTTGATTTATTGACAATCCATACAATTTGATTAGTTTCAAATAGAGAATAATATATTCTGATCATATTACAGTTGTATATAAACCAAAATGAACTCGCATTACAGAACACATTCGTGCTCCACATGTTTACGTAGCTGCATCGTAGATGGTGCTACTAGTTCCTTGGAATCGATTCCAGAATCAGGTACGCGATTCCCTAGGCATATGGAATCAACTCTTCGTGATTCCAGTCGCAACCCATCACTAGTAGAAATTACATACAAAACTGTAGGTCTTCAGACATTGATCACAATATCAGTAGTTTATAGCCACAAGCTTGCTTGCTTTTTATATCTTTTTTGATTTCCTCTCAGCATCCATATGGACCAGGTGACCAAACCATTTGTGAGACTTTGTGTCAGTATCATCCACTACAGATGTCGCCCCAAGCTCTTCTCTTGCAGCTTTGTTCCGTATTCTCTCTCTCCTAGTCTTCTTGATGACTTGATTTAGGTATTTCATTTCTGATGCCCGGTTTCTGGAATGGTGAGATATCTATCCGATAGCTATTGCTTTGTTACAGCTGTCGACTCGATAAATCTTCGCTGCGTTGCACAGCGTAATAGCTGCTAACTTATCGAACTGTCAACTATTGGCTCATTGATCAAGTTTCATTAATACACACTAGATGCCACCCCTCGTACTGCTTTGCTTTTATGCATTAGATTTGTTCCCTAGATTGCCAGGCGCATGCGCACGAGTAATGCATCGCATTTGAGCTTTCTGTGCAGCTCCCATTATCTCCTCTGAGCCATGCAGCGAGAAATTTGTATTAGACTAGTTCTTCCAGGCATGGGTGACAGTTCCGTAGTGTTTGAGGACTGTCAGAAGAATTTGACATTGTTTGAGAATTTCTAATGAAATATGCACACCAGTAGCATGTGCCACGCGCGATCCTGTTTACACTGAGAGTTAAGTATACCGTACCGGAGTCTCTTTCCTGTTATTCCAAAATATGAACATTGTTTGACCATGGTATAACTATATATATCGGGTAATTAACATAATTATATAACCTGTTAGTTCCTTGTAATGGAATATCATTAATTAAAACAATCCCACGATAAAAGTATATGCTCACTGTCAATGCAAGTAGGCCTGCTACGATAAATGTATAATTATCTATTATCCTCAGTTACTGGTACCAATGCTTTTATGAACACGAATGCAGTCACAGATACAAATCTGATAAGGGTATCGTAATTACGTTCTATAATGTTGACCCTTTCTACAATTTCTTCGTCAGAAGAAGATGAGAAAGCCATAGAAAATTTTAACAAATACAATGTTAGTTGCTGATACTGAAGTACTGCGCACGTGTTACCAAGTTAACAAATAGATATCTCCTGCTCAGGGCCCTCGAAGTTAGCAGGAGATTTATCGAATCGATAGATGTATCTTACGTTCGTGCAATGCCAAAGCATGAGTTAACCATTTGATACCACTATAGGTTCGATATCTCACGTTCCAGAAACCGGGCATCTTACGTTCGTGCAATGCCAAAGCATGAGTTAACCATTTGATACCACTATAGGTTCGATATCTCACGTTCCAGAAACCGGGCATGAGCTTGTTATTTTGCTGTTGTGGTTCTTTCCTCTAATCAAACTCCCTGAGCTGTACAATAAAGTAGGGAGGAGCACAGTCTTATAGATCTGAAGTTTGGTCTTCTGTGACACTTCTTTCTTACTGACTAAGCTCTGACTCAGCTGGTAATGGATGGCATTCAGAAATGGTATATTCACAAATTACTGTGTCCACATAGTGGTAAGAACTGACTTGCTCCAGTTGTTCTCCATGATATCTTCTTCCTTGCCTCCGACCTTCATCACTCTGCTCTTAGAGGTATTAACCACCATACCTCTTTCTTCAAATGTACTTGCTCACTCTGTTTCTGCCTCCTGTAGATCTTGAGGATTGTTGTTAAGATAGACAATGTCATCTACATAGACCAAATTCTGTAGGTACACAGGGTGTAACTGCCAGTTGCCCACTTAAATTTCTTTGTTCTTTTCCTTTTACATTGCTTTATCACTTGATCCATGAAAACTTAGGCTATTTCCTTGTTCCATGCCCTGAAGGTCTTACTTTTCTGTCCATTAATCCTGACCATTCCAGGAGCTTGAATGTTCCGAAGGGTTTTCCATTTTTCTTCAGGCACAGAATCATATGCTGCTGGTAGATCTTTAAGTATACCTTCCTCCTTGGTTGTTCATCTTCTTGGTCAACGTTCAGATGCAACTGATATGGTCTTGAATTTGTCGTCCAGTTCTAAAAGCAGCTTGTTTTTCCTCTAACTCTTGTTGAACATATTATTGTAGACACTTTTCAACAATTTTTGTGTGAAATTTAAACGCTACACAAGAGAGGCATATGGTGTGATCATTTCAGCATTTAGTTGTGCTTCCCTTCTCGTGCTTGAGGATGATGATTATGCTCCCATCTGCTTGGTATTTCCTCTTCTTTCCAGGCTAATTGGAACAAAGCTGTCAGCCAATTCAAGATCTTTGCTCCACCATATTTGATCATTTCTGGAGTTGCAGCATCAGGACCTGGTGTTTCTTCCCATTTTTATACATTTTTCAGCCTCTGCTACTTCAGCTTCTATAATATCATCACCTGTTTCTTCAGATCTTGCTTAGTTATTATCTGAACAGTCAGTTTTTCCACCTTTAAATACTTCCCTTTAATAATACTCCCAGACTTTAAGCACCTCCTCCGTTATAGTGAGTAACTTCCCATCCTTTGTTTCAATGTTTCTAATTTTCTTTCCTTGTTTCTGTCTGAGATTTCTCATCAGAGTCCAGAATATTCTGTTATTACCTCTGAAGTAATTTCCTATTTCATTTCCAAGTTCTTCCCGTGCTGCTTTCTTTGCCTCTTTAACAACTCACTTGGCTTCATTTCTTGCCACGACATAGACCACCCAATCCTCACATCTCTTGGAAGGGTAGTATTTCTTCCAGAATCATTCTTATTCTTAATGGCTTCTTTTAACAGTTTATTTCTGCAATTTTTTCTGTTTTTGCATTCTACCTGCTGCTCTTATCCCACAGACTTCTTTAGCTGTCTGTAGCATTGTATTCTTAAATGCTTTCCACACCACCTCTGCATTGTTCATATCTGTAGTTCTTTCTGCCATCTCCAGTCGATTATTGACTTCAGCTGTGTACCTTTTCTCTTTTCTTCATTACTTAACTCTTCAACATTTATTGTGGAGTACAACTTCGGATTTTCAACCTTTGGTGTCCTAAAATGAGTTTTTATGACCAGTAATTTGTGCTGTGTACAGAGTTCTGCACTGTGGAATACTCCCACATCTTGTATAGCATAACGCGCAGATGACGTGCACGTGAAGTAATCTTCGAACTGCACACTCTTCTCTCATAAGCAACAAATCGTCGTTGCTGGGACAAAACCTCCTATATGATAATATTTTTGGAGATATACTGACCCGCAGCACATACTTTATGAAGAGCGAAAGTGCATTGACACACTGCACACAATATTGCACCTTAGATGACAGAATCTCCGGCCAAAGTTCTAAGCTAAAATATTTCACATAGCAGGTTTTGTCCTGGCAGCGACGAGATGTCACTTTGTGTATGCTTTTGTGTGGAAAGAAAGTTTCCAATCAACAATTGGTTATCGATGCAAAATTCTACCATTCTATTACCATTCTTGTTTTGTATACCTTCAACTCTGTGATTAGCGATACAGCCAAAACCAAGTGCTGCATCGTTACCGATCTGGGCATTTCCATCTCCCATTACTATAATAAGGTCATTATTGTCTCTTGCTTTGTCTACTGTTTTCTGCAAAGTGCAATAGAAGTTATCCTTGTCAAGTTTTTCCTGATCCTCAGTCAGAGCATTTATCTGGATCCATGAGATTCTCTCCTCGATTTGTACATCTATTGTCATAATTTTGAAGCTTACAGCTTCCCAGGATATTACTCAACTCTCAGTGCTTCATTCAGAATGATACCAACTCCTCCTTTGGCTCCCTGATCTCTGCTTACTCCCCAATACTTCAAAGTATATCCTTCTTCTAGCTGAAGGTGCTCATTATCTTTATTTTTAGTCTCACTAATTCCCAATATCTGCAAATTATACTTTTCCATTTCATGTATTATTTCATTTTATTTTCCTGCTAGTGATGTGAAATTCCATATACCGATTCACATCATCCTATTCTGGCTGGGTGATCATCTTGAAATGTCTAGCTTCCCTTTCATATTTCCTATGAATATTTTTATTTTACTCACGTGGGTTATTAGCCCTATGATGAGCCAGTCTGGTGGAGGGGCTGCCTCCTTACAGCCTTTGGACTTGCTGGAGCTTTCCTTTCAGGGAGCTCACCCTTAACCTTTGGGTGTTACCCTAAACAAGGCAGAGGATGTCGGTTCTTCTGCCTCCTCAGCCATTGGATATTAATCTTGTCTGCCTCCGGAGCCATTGACCAGTTGTCCTTTCACCCATTTTTCAGGATTCCTGTTGGGCCTTCACAGCTACCGTAGCGGTCTCGGGGCACACAAAGTCCCCACTCTACTTCACCCGTACTTCATTCCCTACGGCAGGGACGAGTGGTTAGATTTATGGGGGACCCACACTTGTTCTATGGGATATAAATCGGGTGAATGAGCAGGCCAATCCATCTGTTGAATATCTTCGCTTTACAACTCTTCAAAAGCTGCAGTAAGGTGTGGCCTAGCATAATCATCCATGAACAAAACTCGGGGCCAAGAACTCCTCTGATTAGACATGTGTACGTCCGTCCAACATAATGCCTCCCCAGATGAGAACACCTGCACCACCGTATCTATCCCATTCAGTAATGTTTGTGGGACAACATTGTGCTCTGTCCTATTACCAGATTAACAGACATCTAGAGTCACTGTTCTCATTCGTAAAGAGAACTTTCACCTCATCACCCTGCTGCCCAGTCCTTGTCTTCTCTGCACCACTGTAAACAGTTTCTCTGATGGGCAGGTTACAATGAGACACATCGTACTGGTCATCAAAACAGTCTATCTCTGTCTAGTCTTCTGGATATGGTAAAGCACAACAGTCTGAGTCCTCTTGCAGTTGTTGTGTAATGTCGCTCGCTGTGTGGCATCTCTTCCTCTTGGCTCTTATGAATATATACAGTAGCGGTCCTCATTTGGTGTGGTTTTCAGTGGATGACCTCCACCGATCCATCACACAGCTGTACCTGACATTCTGAAGGCTTACATTGCTTGCACTAGGATGCTATGGGCGATACCAAACTCCTGTACATACTTGTCACACTCTGCCCTTCTTCGAGCTGCCTAATCACTATGCCTCAAGTAAAGTCATCCAGATGTTCTTTGTGGGCCATTTGGTATATTTTAGCACAGAATGAAATGAAGTGAAACTCTCTTAACAACAATGTTTTCTATCTGCAGATTCAAATTCATGTGGGTACACTTGCAAAGTATTCAAATATACAACTCTTCCAAGCTTCAGGCTATGAAACATCATAAGAACAAGTTTAGGTGTTGTTCGTCCTTTCTCTGCCAGTGCCCCATATGACCTTTAGCTCAACTGTAATGGTTATCAATGTTATGTATTGTTTTACACTCTGTCCTTAAATTTTGCACACCAGTATATTACATAATTATAGCCATTATTGGATACATAAAAAATGATCAAAGTGATGAAAACATCTACAGTAAACGTAGTGAAACTATTACTCATTTCCTGGATTATCTGCACAAAATATGGACAACACCAAGCATCACAAGCATTGCCAAGATTGTACTCATTAGGCTTGCTAAAGCTCTCTGGATTAACAGACATCCCTGGTCCATATGAGAAGTACCAGATAAAGGATGTAATTTTTGAGCTCTACTATGAGCTCTATGAGATAGACATCAGAACTTTAAAAAAATCATAAAAATATCACCTTGCCTACAAGAAGAAAATATTTCAGTATCATAAAATCATAGCCCACAATTTTTTTTTTCTTTTTCTGACCATTAAAAAGTCCACAGAACTGACTCTTGAAATGAAACCAAGTCTTGAAACTGAATAAAAACACATATTCTGAAAAAAGAATTGTCATAAAGACTGTTAGATGTGCAGATGGGTGATATTAAAAAGTTAGTGATCTTGAACCCTGGCTCATAAATGAAGCCTATCTAAAATGAAGAATGGACTCCGAGGTGCTTTATGCTAGTCATTATTTTCTTTGAGAGAGAGAGAGAGAGAGTGTGTGTGTGTAAAGCAGCTCAATGTAAATATTACTTTTTTTTTTTTTTTTTTTTTTTTTTGCTACGGGCTTTACGTCGCACCGACACAGATAGGTCTTATGGCAATATTACAATTATAACAAAACTGTGCTCAAGAAATAAGTAATGGAAGCATGAATAATAATTGATCATTATCAGAGTAATGTGATGTTTACTCTGGAATGAATGTGCATCTACTCGGAGGTACATTTTAAGTGAGTTGACTATGCCACACAGATCATATACCTGTAAGCTTGCATTTAGGAGATATAAGCTCAACCACTGGCAACCATGAAAATGGTTTTCCTTGGTTTCTCCTTTTTTTGTACCAGGGAAATGCTCAGATTGCTCCTTAAGGTCATGGTCACTCTCTTGCTAGTTCCAGTCCTTCCCTAGCACCACCAAAATCCTGAATGTGACATTAAACCTCCAAGAAAACTTGTTTTAAAAAATTAATGTAATCCAGTATAAAATCATAGTCAGGTGTATTATCCTCTTGGCAGTAGTGAGAGTTTTGTAGCTTCTTATCTAGAACCCTCGGATAGAGTTTTTGAAAAACCTGTCTCTGTACAGGTTTGGAAGCCTGACTGGCCTGCAAAGATTCAAGAGTCAGACACTCAGACACTCTAACCATCTTGTTAGAAAATGGTGACCTCTCTGTCTTTCTGTCCCTCTCAGAACGACTAGTAACATGGTGCTCACAGTTTTCACAAAACCGTAGAATTGTGAATTAGTTCCCCTGTGCAAGTAGATGCCCTGCCATTAGCTGAAACATTTTGCAACTGCTTCCTGATAGTTGTGTCCTGGAAGTATGCTTAAATCTCCTCAGTGCTTTCCTTTGAATCTTTTCCAGTTCTTGTATCAAGTAAACCTGGTAAGTGCCAGGCTGAGTGGCTCAGATGGTTGAGGCGCTGGCCTTCTGAGCTCAACTTGGCAGGTTCGATCATGGCTCAGTCCGGTGGTATTTGAAGGTGCTCAGATATGTTAGCCTCATGTCGGTAGATTTACTGGCACGTAAAAAAACTCCTGCTGGACTAAATTCTGGCACCTTGGTGTCTCTGAAAACTGTAACAATAGTTAGTGGGACATAAAAACAAATAATATTATTATTATTATTATTATTATTATTATTATTATTATTATTATTATTATTATTATTATTATTATTATTATTCACCCTCTCCATTACATCCCTACTACAAGCCTTAAATACCCTCGTACCTGTATGAAGAGATCTGTAAACTTTATTTACAATCCTGTTTACGTGATTACTCCATGGGAGGTCTTTCCTCATAGTAACACCTAGGTACTTACTGTGATCCCCATGAATTACTGTCGACTGAGCAAGTTGGCCGTGCGGTTTGGGGCACGCAGCTATGAGCTTGCATTTCGGAGATGGTGGGTTCAAAGCCCACTTTGAGCAGCCCTGAAAATGGTTTTTAGTGGTTTCTCATTTTTCCCTCAGGCAAATGCTGGAGCTGTACCTTAATTAACCCTCTACTGCATTAATTATTTTTCATTTTCATTTGGTGAAGAAAATTTCAAGCTTTAATGTTCAACATATGTTCAGTGTTTTAGATATACCAGCAATTCTTAACTGGGGCTAATAGCTTAACATTCGTATGTGATGTGGATTGCCATAATGGGATATATACATATGATTTTTCATCATTCACTACCTGTGTCTACAATCTGTATCCATTTATACAGGTGAAAAGTTATATGTTGTCTAAAGATAACAGTATGCAGTAGAGGGTTAAGAGTTTGGCTGCTTCCTTCACACTCCTAGCCCTTTCCTATCCCATTGTTGCCAAAAGACCTATCTATGTCGGTGTGTCATAAAGCAACTTGTAAAAAATAGAAGAATTACCATCACCGGGCTGAGTAGCGCTGGCCTTCTGAGTTCAATTTGGCAGGTTCGATTCTGGCTCTGCCCGGTGGTATTTGAAGGTGCTCAAATATGACAATCTCTTGTTGGTACATTTACTGGCACATAAAAGAACTCCTGCAGGATCAAATTCTGGCACCTTGGCATCTTCTAAAGTCTTAAATGTAGCTGGTGTGATGTAAAACCCAAATTATTATTATTATTATTATTATTATTATTATTATTATTATTATTATTATTATTATTATTATTATTATTATTATTATTATTATTATTATTATTATTGAATTACTCTCATCACATCAACACAGCAATTAAAACTGAGAGGACTTTTCTTCTCTGCGAAACTTGCGTGACTTTTCACCCCGTTTACAGTCATACCATTCTCTGCTGATCAGTTCACAACATTTTGTAGAGGTCTTTATGCAGTTTCCCCTCAATCTTGAAACTTATTTATTACTCCATGCAGTATAACATCATCCGCAAAAAAAGCCTTATCTGTGATTCCAGTTCCTTTCTCGTATCATTTAAAGCACCGAGGTCCAATAAAACTGCCATCTTAATCATTACAAGACCAGATAATGCTTTACCTGTTCTAATTCTGAGAGTTCTGTTCTGTAGAAATTTAGCCACCCATCCAGTTATTGTTTCTTCCAATAGCCCTCATTTTTGTCAATTTTCTGTGATCTGCCCCAGAGGTGCTCAGCTGGGTGCCCGTTGAGGCTATCCCAGTGCGGCCGGGCTGGCGTGACATAAATGCGGGCAGCTTATGTAACAAGTGAAGCGAGAGAGCGAACACACTTTGCAGGGAAGGGCCGGAGCATTAACATACACTTGTGATTACTCGGTTCTCCTCCACTACTCAGTGGAATGTTGATTGGGGTGCAGTATTTAAAATAAAGTGCTATAATCACAAAAAACTGACCTTTTCAGGATATTCCAGATTAATTTATACTGCGCTCAATACAAACGGTCAGTTTTATTTTCTTAAATGTATTCATTCAAAGAAAACTCTCACATTATAATTTTTTGTTACAATCTACAAAGGTGCAGGGTTTAAGCATACAAGCTATGATTTACAATTCCTTGGATGGACATGACAGTATTTCCATTAAAAAAAAGTAAAATTCCTGTTATTCATTAAGTAAATAGTAATTTAAAAAAAATTTTTTTTTGCTAGTTGCATTATGTCGCACCGACACAGATAGGTCTTATGGCGACGATTAATTAAAATTTATCAGGCATCCGATGATAATAGCTTGCCTGTAAATGGTGGGAGGGAATTTCATCATGAGTGAGGACCTAGATATTTACTATCCAAGATTAAAGTACAGCATTGTAAATATATCTACCAGATAGGCATACAGTATGCCTTCAGATACATAACCTAACTGATATTTTTCGCAGTAAGCATGATTGGATTGCTGGTGAGTTATCAGATAATTTAAACCCAAACAACCACAAGCCACGGCTTATCCTCCTTAACTCCGTGTTATATTAGAAATGTTTCTAAAGCACCTCTTAAAATTTAACAGTGAAAATCATCATTCATTATGTACATTATAAAAATATTTGAGGTTGTAGGCCTAACTCTTTATTGTATCCAGTCAAAATACATAAACAGCAATGAACGTAAATAACTTATTTTCTTACAACATAAATTGAAAATGACGTGCATTTCTGCCCTCTTTTTTTCATTATTTTCTGCCTCAATTTCAAATTCTGGTATCGTCACAGTGATCGAGAGTGACTGGGTGAACCAACCTTCATGACGTGCGATGTAGCCACATCATCACTGTGGTTAATAGCATACGCTGCGCTCATCGCCTGCCGTCCCGCCCACTTACAGTGCTGGGCGCCCACGGGACGGAATGCCCAGCGTGAGCACTTCTGATCTACCCTGTCAAAGGCCTCAGATACATCTGTAGCGGTACAGTCCATATGACCTGAATCCAAAATATCTGCTATTTCTCACGGTATTCCACACATTATGGTACTAGTCACAGGTAGTGTAATGCGCACATGTAACACAGACCTATGGTGTTTCGCACATTGCAGCGCTATTTTCAGGCAATGCAAACGTATAACGGCAACGCAAACCTATGGCGTTCCTCACATAAGCGGGCTAACCACAGGGACTCTTACTATCCCGTGGAATTCCTCACACTGTGGGAACTGAGCATAGGTAAGGCAGAACCATGGTGTCGCTAATCCCATCGTGTCGCTCATATAGGGATACGAATCACAGGTATTGTAGGACCCACCTCCAGATTCACACACTGTCGCTACTAATCACAAACCTATTGCGTACGTAACTTAGTGGTACTATGTGCAAGTAAATGCGACCCATGGTGTTCCCTGCGTGATGGTACTAATTACAAGTAGTTTCGTGGTTCTAATTGGATCATCCCTTGGTCACCCCTTTCAGTCGCCTCTTACGACAGGATTGATTAGTACCGCAACATTATACATAGCATGGTTCTACTTTCCTAGCGATAAATACCATTATGAGGGGCCGATGACCTGGATTTTGGACCAGTTTCGACTATAAGCATAATCGATTCAGCATCGTGCTCTAGAAGCAGTCCCTTGGTCAGTAATACTATTGTTTTGTGCCAGCTTCTGTGCATGTGAGGCACTGTGGGTCGGATCCACTGATCGTTTTAATTGATATCCGTCCGTCCATTCATTCTTTGCCCTCGCGCTTTGAATTCTGGGCAGTGGAGGATTTTGGAGTTTTAAGTTGTCACTTCATTTTGTCTCATTTCATACCATTAGGGGCTGATGACCTTGATGTTAGGCCCCTTTAAACAACAAACATCAATTGATCAATTAACATCTACCGTAACCTACTTCCTGCTTTAAGCCGCAATAGGTCTTATGGCAACGATGGGGCAGGAAAAGACTTGGAGTGGAAAGGAAGTGGCCATGGTCTTAATTAAAGTACAGCCCCAGTATTAGCATGATATGAATATGGGAAACAACGGAAAACAATCTTCAGGGCTGCTGACAGTGGGGTTCGAATCTACTATCTCCTAAATGCAAGTTGACAGGTATGTGGCCCAAAACCGGGCAGCCACTTGCTCGGTCTCTGTAATGATTCCTTCTGTTGATTACCTTACAAGACGTGTTTGAAATTCCTATCCACTGCCATACTGCAGGTTTCTGACTGTCATCTCATTGCATTATGAATATACTTGAAAATCCTGGTGTTGTACATATAGTTTGACAAGCTTACACAATTATTCCATTAAGTGATGCTTCATCCTCCTCTGCAGTTGCCTACACAAAATGACCCTAAGTGACCCCTCAAAAAAAAAAAAACCTGTGCTTACATTAAATGAGCATGGGGGGCAAGCAGTTGTTATCTCTACCTATCCATTGATCAGGATGACTTTCATTAAGGTGCTACGGGCACACAGACTAAAATGTGCAGGGACACTGTCGTACATGAATGTATTCATATGTTTATTTACCTAGGTGGCTTTTAGCGCCAGGAGTGTCCAAGGTAGTGTTTGACTTGTCTCGTGCTGGTCTTTCTATTTGACGCCCATGAGCGACCTGCCTGTCTGGGTTTGAGATGATTATGATGAGAATGAGGTAGGGAGAACGTGAAATCTGATGTCGGCACATAGCCTACTCCTGTCCATTAAGATAAAGGGGTCTGCTCAAGGCTTAATGTTCTCATCCAACAGATGAATTGCCATCAACTGGGTCATATGCCCTCGCTCTATATGAACAATTCAGAAAGATCTGGAATTGACTCCAGACTTCTGCCATGTAATCTATGGATTAGAAATTGTATACCACCACCTCTCCTACCCTGCTGGCCAACATTCTGATGAACATTTTTTCCACCAAGAGGATTTAAACCACGGTGTCAGACCATACAGACTTGATCCCTTAACGGTCGTGGCCACCAAGCGAGAAGTACATCCCTTGATGATGTGCTGCTGACATGTCTTTCAGGAGAGCTGGCAATGTGGTGCACAAGTGGTTAGGGTCCCAACAAGAAGTTGTCAAGAATGCCAACCCATTTGTTGATAGCAAACCTGTGAACGGTTGGATATCAATGTCTGCTCATTTGTGCTGGTTATAGAAATTTTGGATCTCATCATTGGTGGATGTTGCCTTGACTCTCCCTAACACCAGTGCAGGAGGTCTTTTGTTTTTGTTTTTATTTTGTTTTTGTTTTGGCAATTTGCTTCACATTACACTGACACAGACAGGTCTTATGATGGCGATGGTATAGGAAAGATAGGAAAGGGCTAGGAGGGGGAAGGAAGCGACCATGGCCTTAACTAAGATAGATAGATAGATAGATAGATAGATAGATAGATAGATAGATAGATAGATAGATAGATAAGGAATGGGTGAGCCCTGCCCAGGGCTCCACACGTAGGTCTGTGAAGACCCTTTGTGTCCCTTAAACGGGTTTGCCTAGTCCAACCCTAGTGCTCCTATAAAGGATACCAGTGTCCGGATGTTGGCATTCCTGATGTCTTCCAGGCTCACAAAATGTGAGCCAAGATATCGATGTCTAGTGCTTGCAACAGCCTCGCACTGACATAACACATGTGCGGAGGTCTCTTCCTCCCTACCGTATCTTCTACACATCGGATCCTGACTGATTTTCATGATGTGTAGGTGTCTGTAAGGTATTGTGGCCTGTCTACAGTCCAACTACCATTCGTATTCTGGTCCTAGTCAAATTTATCAGGACCTTTTTATAACTTTGGCTATGCCCTTTGATAAGTTCACATGCCTGTCTTGCTGTGGTTAGCCTCTTCCAAATGTCTAAGCGAGACTGGTTTATCCACTGGGATATTACCAGTTTCACACTTCACAGTGACACTCCCGGGAAGGGCTCTTGTCCTATGAAAGGACCTTTTGAGCCTTGTTTTGCTAGTTTGTCAACTTCTTCATTTCCACTGATTCCTGTGTGCCCAGGGACCCATAATAGGGTAACTGGGCTAAGTTCACACAGCTTATCTAACATCCTTTGGCACTCCCATACCATTTTTGATGTAACTGCGCATAGTGCTTTTAACGCTGCCTGGCTGTCGCTGCAAATGGTGATGCATCTTGTACGTCCAGGCATGTTCCATACATGTACAGCACAGGCCAGTATTGCATATACTTCGGCCTGGAAAACAGTAGCATATTTACCCATGGGAAGGGAGAGCCTTGTCTTAGGCCCCCAGACCCCGGCGCCTGTTCCCCTCTCTGTCCGCAAGCCATCTGTGTACCATGCACAGCCCCCAGACCTAAGACGGGCCCCAAGCATCCACAGCCCACTCCTCCCTTGGGCCTTAACTAAGGTATCTCGTATGAAAATAGGAAACCACAGAAAACCATCTTCAGAGCTGCAGACAGTGGGGTACAAATCTACTATCTCCCGAATAGAAGCTGATAACTACATGACTCAAACCACACAGCCATTTGCTCATTGCAGGAAAATTAGACCTCGTCCATAATTTTGGAGGAACCACTGGCTGAATGTGTCTTGCAGGAAAACCTGTAAGTGCTAAGGCCTGGATCCACTCTAGGTGGAGACAGCTGTCGTTTTTGCTACACTGACAGTGACAAGGAACATTCATCTGCACAACCAAGCACCTTGAGCTGATGCAAGGGTTCATTTCTGTAGCTTCAAGAATAGCTTCCTCAGTGTTGGGTGGTACTTCTTGGCCGTTCTCTGGTGCCAGGTTGAGATGTAAAACTGTCTTGTTCATACTAGCAGCGATGGGTGCTTATGAATGCTTTTTTTTTGTCAGGGTACTGCCTATCTGGATACTGTACATTTTTTATATTTTTTTATTAGGGTTATTTATAGTCGCTTTAACTCCAAAGTCCTATTGCGACCCTTACATATGATTACAGAATAATAGTAATAATAATAATAATAATAATAATAATAATAATAATAATAATAATAATAATAATAATAATAATAATAATGTAATTATAAAAAGTATAAGGAAAATATAAATAAGTATAATGTAATTAGATTTTGGAGTGCAAGCCACTGTCCTTGAGGAAGTTGATGACTTGATGACTCAGTGCTGGAGAAGCCAGTGTCACTTCCATTTCCTTAGGTATGTTGTAGTGTTGGCGCCAATGGTCATACAGTTGACATTCTGAGATGATATGCTTGACAGTGAGAGAGCAGTTACATTTACTGCAGGTGGGAGGTTGTTTCTTTTCTAGGAGATAGTTGTGGGTGATCTTCGTGTGTCCTGTCCTTAGTCAGGAGATTAAGACTTGTTCATGTCTGGTGAGGTTTTGGAGAGGATATATTCTCGTAGATATAATTTTAAATTTTTAGAAGTTGCTAGTGGAAGTTTTAAGCCAGTTCATTTTCCATTGTTCGTGTACTTTGATTTTGATAAAAGCAGTGATATCAGAATGTAGCATGGCAATTTGACGATTGTTGATTGGAAGACTAGTAGCCTCTTTTGCTGCTTGATCAGCTGATTCGTTGCCTGGTATTCCTCTGAGATGGTATCCACATAAAAATAACTTTTTTTCCTGCAATCTTGATCTTGTGGTACAGCATTTGAATTTCTTTAACAAGAAGGTGTGTTGTTGATGGATTTTGTATTGAAGTTAATGCACTTTTGGAATCAGAGAATATTATGAATGAGTTATTGTAGCTTGCTTTTGAAATATGAATCATGGCCTGTTTAAGAGCATACAGGTGACTAGTAAGAACTGTGAGCTTACTATAGTCTTTATATTTCACTGCACAACCATTTCTCTCATTGAATTTTGATCCATCAGTATAAATTGCACAATATGATGAGTATCTATTGCAAATTTCATAAAAAAACTGTTGGGATTTTGCGGTGTCAGTTTGAGCTTTACGATTGTTGTTCAATTCCCAGTTGATTGGAGGCAAATGAGCTTTCCATGGAGGGGTATCTAGGTAGTTGTGTGGAAGTAAAATGGGTGGAAGGCTGAGGTTTAGTTCTTTGAGAAAATTGTATATTCTGACATTAAAGGGTTGGGGTTGAGATCCAGTTAGTTTTCCTTCATGTGTCTTTGAAAATAGGTGAGTTTGTAAGTATTGGTTACTTGTGCTAACTATCTTGAGTGTGTATTTCAAACTCAGCTGGTTACATCTGATTTCAAGTGGTGGTTCGTTGGCTTCAATCTCTATACTAGCTATGGGGCTGGTGCGATGGGCTCCTAGGGCAATTCGAAGAGCTGAAGATTGGATGTTATTCTTGAGAGTAGATTGTCTGGCAGAACAATATACTATACTGCCGTAATCCAGTTTGGCTCTGATTGTGGCTCTGTATGTGTTCATTAGGACATGGTAGTCTGCTCCCCAGTTTTTTGCTGAGAGAATTTTCATGACATTCATTCTTCTTTGACACTCGTCTTTAAGATTTAAGGTATGGGGTCCAGGTAAGCTTGTTATCAAATAGAAGTCCTAGAATTTTGATAGTTTTAACTGATTCATTCAATTTTATGGCCTTCCATATATAATTCAGGGTTAGGGATGCTATGTTTAGTTTTGGAGAAGAGATGATGCTTGTTGTTTTAAGGCACCTAACATCGAAGGTCATCGGCCCCTTGGAGAAGAGAATACATTTGGTTTTAGTTTTAGAAAATTTGAACCCTGTGGTTTTAGTCCAGTTTTAAATATTTACAGTTTATTCTTGTAATAGGAGTTGAGTCGTCGTTATGTTTTTCCCTGGGCAGAAGATTATCAAATCATCAGCAAAAAGGCAACACTTAACTGGTGAGTGGATGTTAGAGACTATACCATTAATTGCCACAAGAAACAGTGTTACACTGATAATTGATCCTTGTGGGACACCATTGTTGAATGCTACTTCCTTTGACAGCATTCCATTTACTCTAAATTGAATTCGGCAAAATTGGAGAAAATTATAAATGAAATATAGGATATTTTCAGATATATAATGTGTCATTAGTACTTTGATTACATAGTCTTTCCATACAATGTCATATGCCGCCTTAATTTCTAAACTGACTGCTATTAGGTGTTGGTTATTGAGGAACACTTATCAAAGTGTCTGTTGTGGAATGTGCTTTATGGAACCCGTTTTGCACATTACTGAATAAATTTATGCGCTCGAGATACCAGCATAATCTTTTGTTGACTATTTTCTCCATGAGTTTACACATCGCATTAGTTAAAGCAACAGGACGATAATTTTCTGCAATTGAGTTATCTTTCCCTGGTTTGGGTATTGGAACTACATAGGCATTGCGCCATTGATCAGGAAAAGTCTTAGAACTCCACATGTGGTTGAAAATGGCCAGAAGATAATTTATTGCATTTAGCAGAAGCTGTTTCAGAAATTAAGGGACCATATCTGGGCCAGGACTAGATTTGCTACATTTGTCAAGTTCAATAATTATTTCCTGTAGTTGAAAAGCATCGTTTAGATTATAGTTGGGGTCAGAGATGGCTTTCTTTTGATCAATGGATTAAATGGATTTCTTTGTATGGAGAAATTCGGGATCATAATTTTTGTCACTAGAGATCTCCGCAAATGTGTCCGCAAATGTGTATCAGCAATGTTTTGAGGTTTGTTTACGAAGGTTCCATCAACCGAGTTTCTGAGGGAAGTAATGTAGAAGTGATTATATTTGCCATTTATTCTTTGAAGTTTATTCCACATTTCCTTTTGTGGGGTTTGGGAACTTAGTGAGGAGACAAATGATAGCCATGAATTCTTTTTGCTGAGTTTAATTTCTTTTCGAGCAATTGCTCTACATTTTTGAAATTGGACTTTATTTTCAGGTGTGGGTTTTCTTTTGTAGGGGTAGAAAGCGTGATTCTTATTCGTAATAGACTCTTTACAAGTGTCGTTTCACCAAGGTACTGTTTTCTTAAAGGAATTTGAGATTACTTTTGGAACACTCCTGTCTGCAGATTTAACAAGAACTTCTGTGAAATCTTGAACAATGGTATTTATGTGCTTAGAAGGGAAATCATTTGAAGGGGTTAAGTCATTTAAGTGATTATTGACTGTCTGCCTAAATTTCATCCAGTCTGCCTTATTTAAGTTCCATTTAGGTTTGTTAATAAATGAGGAGTTGACAGAAGAATTTTCATTATTGATTAGTATCGGGAAGTGGTCACTATTTCCTTGGAGTGTTGAATAAACAGACCATTTGAAAAGGGTTGCTATGTCCGGTGTGCAGATAGATAGGTCTATAATACTACAGGTGCCGTGGGCTATGTCAAAGTGAGTTGGTGCAGTAGAGTTCATGAGAATTAAATCAAATTCATCAGGTATCTTTTCTATCTCTCTTCCTCTTGCATGAGAACTATGAGTACCCCATAACATGTTGTGGCTGTTGAAGTCATCTACTAGGATGAATGGTTTAGGTAGTTCGTGGATAAGGTTTCGTAGATCGTCACCTTGAAACAAATAACTGTTTGGAATATAAACATTGCAGATACATAGAGTAGGTGGTAGGGGGACTGAAATTGCTACAGCTTCCAACTTAGTGTTAACAGTAATTTCTTTGGCATAGATATTGTTTTTGATATAAGTGGCTACACCTCCAATCGCATGATTCACATTAGTTCTATTTTTCTGATAGACACTGTAGAGTCTTAGATTGGCAGCAAAGTCTTTCTGAGAGTTTTTCTTGGAGGCAGATAACAGATGGTTGGTGTTTATTTATTAGGAGTTGTAGTTATTCTAACTGTGATCGATAACTGTTAAGATTCCATTGGAGTAATGTTGTCATAATAATGATCAAAAGCAGAAAGAGATTTATCTCCATTATTATACTGGGAAAGAATTGTCGTCATTGGAATAGTCTGGCATTACATTGATATGTGTTGGGTCTTCACTTTGACTGCCGGATTTCAGTAGTTTTTTTACTGTTCGAGTGCTTATTTTTTTATGCTTTTATCGGTGTAGTAAGGATAGTTTTTGTAGGGCTTTAGCAAGACCTTCTATGTCTTGTGTGTAGTTGGAAGCAGTTGCTGATATGTCCTTGGCACCAACTGTATTTTCGATGAAGGATTGGAGCTGTAGGTAGCTGAGGGGTAATACTGATGGGTCGGCTTCCAGAACATTTTTTACTGGCTGGAGCATATCACTTATTGCTGATTATTGCATGTCTGTCTTGGGTTTCTTGGAAGCGTGATTTGTCTTACGGTTTTTGATTTGTTCAGGAGAGGCCAGTATGGATTTGTTGCTATCGGGAGGATTTGAATTAGTTGTTTCACTACTGAAAACCTACAACCTGTTTTCCAGTCATTGACCGGGTCAGGGATGTATAGCTAATGAAATTGGCCTTTTACATCCAGGAAAATTCACTGTTGTAGGGGTGGTGTGTGTTTCCATAGGTGCAGCAATTTCTCTCTCAATTTGAATTCCGCAGGAGGGAGGAGGATTACAGACTTGGCTAAGTGCTTAGTCAGGGTTGGTCATTAAAGTGGCTTCTTGAATAGGCCTATCTTTTGGGAGGGAGCTAGAAGTACCGATGACAGTTTTGCGATTTTCAATCTCTGACTTTTGTGAAATCTCGTGGAGCTGAGGAAAATTATTGGAAGAGGATTAATCTTTTGGAAGTGAAACATCATTAGGACAATCTTTGGCCAGATGTCATTCGGTATGGCAAAGAAAACAAGTGGGTGAGTCGGATTATAGGTAAATCCAGTAGTTAGTACCATCGTATTCGATATGAAGGGATTCGGGGAGTTTATCAGTCTTCATTTTGAATGTACATTTGTCCTCAAAAGCTTAAAATGTGGGAGAATCCTGGAATTGACAAACCTGCTCTAATTGGGGTAATCCTAGACATGATTTCCACACAGTTTTAACAATTCCTCTTCGATAACATAGTTTGGGATCACAAGACAGATGTTGGATAATATAATACGCTTCTTTTTTGTTAGAAGGGGTCATATTTCCAGTGATACCTTGTTTATTTAGATCTTAAGGGTTTGTCAATATGAGATCTTCAGCAGTTTTCTTACTAGAGAGAAAGATGCATATCCTTCTGTTCGATGTACATGAAACAAACCGAATGTTGCTGGGGGTTGTAAGTTTCCCTATAGCTAGCACATAATCCTTGATACTGACCCCATCATGAGATATGATTACAATAGCTTGTTCTTTGGAGGGGTACGACTGAATTGCAGCAGAATAGCTTAACCTTGAATTACGTTCGTTACTAGGCCTAGTTGTGACGGTTGTCATTTGGTTACCTGTTGTTAGGATGTGGAGGGTTATTTACGGTGTTGTTATTATTTGTTGGCTTACTTGGTGTTTGTTGAGGAAAAATATTGATTTCTTCATTCATTGAATTTGATAGATGCCAACCTCTATCAACAGAGGTGGCTATTTTGAGTGGGTCAACAAAGGGTTTTAGGTTATCTGTATAGTTCTTCACTTCTCACAAAGACCACGGATATAATGTCAGGTATCTTATTTACAAAATGTAGTAGGTGATCAAACTATTTACTTCTTATCACTCATACACTAATGTAACAATTACGAACCTCTACTATATAGCAAAACTTGAGCAAGATAATTACTCACGAATATCATCAGTCACTCCTTCCTGATCCATCGATACTGTTCTTGTATAAACTACATACCTCCAATGTGTTGCCATTCATAAATCCATACACAAAATGCATAGATGCATACTCCTCATTTGAATACATGTAAAGCACAACAGAATGATTAACAGCACTCATTGTACAACTTCAGGAGCAGCTAAGAATTTCAAGAACCATATGAGCTGAACTGAGTGGCTAAGATGGTTGAGGTGCTGGCCTTCTGACCCCAACTTGACAGGTTAGATCCTGGCTCAGTCCGGTGGTATTTGAAGGTGATCAGATACGCCTGCCTCGTGTCGATAGATTCACTGGCACATAAAAGAACTCAATTAAAAGCTTTCTTTCTTCAGCTCAGATGTGTAGAACGGGCTCTGTTCAGGAGGTATGATCTGGGTAAAGGTGATGTGATTGGTGAAGGAGATTACGCATACAGTACAGTGTCTGTGCCAACCCAATGTTGGAACTTCTCTATCATGAGCAATTAACTCAACCTGAAGTGTGCCCTTAAATTTGTGTGATATGTATTGGTTAATTCATCCTAAATTGTCAGTACAGGTTTCTCCTTTATTTAAATAATGCACTCATATTTGTAATTGCCTTATGCTTTGAACTAGCGTAAATTTTTGTCCCACAGTATCTAAACACAGATTCTTTCTCTTTCCACTTTGGGCCGATGACTTAGACCCCTTTAAACAACATACATCATCTTTCACTTCTCCAAATTATTTACTATCTGCGTTTGTATTTATAAGACCTTTATCCCTTGAACTGTAGTCTTTTGGCACTTCTGTAAACTTTAGTATCCATTCTGGTTTATCTTCTTCTATTTTCAGTTTCACGTCATTATATACTGCTTGAAAATCCAAAGAACATTTCTTTTATTACTTCCACACCAAATAATAATTCAAAGCACCCAATAAAACACCTTCCAAATATGTTTTATCAAATTATTTGCTTACCCATTAATTGGAATGTCCTTTTATGTTCCAAAGACTGCTGGAATTTATGTTGTGACATTGTTTAGATTAACTCCTACCTTCATCTTCACTTCAGAGCAACAACATATAGCAAAAATGTTTTAAGACCATAATGCTAATTCACTCCACTGTGTTTATATTCTCCATATTGGTATCTTCTGAGGCCACTTGTAATTTGAGTATTAATTCATCAAACACTCTACATCTCACTTGTCATGCCGTGCATGATCACTTCAGTGTGAAAATGCGACATGAATATAGGAACTGCGACTACAGTGGCACTGAACCATAATGAAATTTATCTACAATATTAATATAAACAGTGTAATTGGAAAGGTAACTTCATTGATCCTGAAACCATAGTCAGATATTGACACTATACATAAAGTGAGATAGCCTAAGATTTAGTAACCACAGTAGTGCTAACTCATTCAAATATGGTGGTGGTGCTGATACTACAATCAAATACTGGCACTAGATACGTATAGCAAGATAGGAAGCATAGCTAATAGTTGTGTACAGTAAGACAGGAAAAGTAATCAGTGTGATGCTGATACCACAGTGAAATGTGGACACTGTGATATACAGAGTGGTCCACCAATCCCTTATAGTTCATGAAGAAATTCAACCCTTCTAAGATCGATATTTCTCGCTACTTATATATCGGCAACATAAAATGAGGCAGGTTTACACATGAAAAACGACTATATGCAACTTTCAAACCAACTTGAAAGGACCATTCTGCAAACATGCTGTTCGTTGCATGATTTTATAATACATTGTAGCATTAATATGAACTAGTTAATAGGTTGTGTGAAGTGACCTGTTGTGGTAGAATAATAAATGAACATGGTAAAACATGAATCAGAGATATGTCACAGAAATTAAATGTTTTGGTTGAAGAGAAATGCATTAAAAGGGCATTTTCTGCAAACAGACAGTATGTCATCGTTGTGGATGAATCGGTAAGGTACTAATCTTCTTTGAGAATTGAAAATGTGTGGAAGGTCGAATTCTACTCTATGCAGATACCCCTGAAAACTGTAAAAGTAGTTAGTGGGAAGTAAAGCCAATAACATTATTATTATTATTATTATTATTATTATTATTATTATTATTATTATTATTATTTGTTGTTGTTGTTGTTGTTGTTGTTGTGATAATTTGTAGGCTCTTGCCATATTTGGGGAATTGCAAATGGCATACATTTTCTCGTTCCACATAGCCAGCCCTCCAAAGTAGACTGACACCTGTCGCAAGTCACATGGGAAGCCCATGTAACATGTTGGTCTTGAACATGCTCACCAAAATAAGTATGGTACTGGAAGTTCTCTTTGGTTTGTGCAGATCTTCTTAACATTATGTTACAGTCATATTGCTTGCTGTCGTCAGCAGTACATTCAGCTAGACATACCCAACTGACCTACAACCTCGTATTTCAATAACACTATATATTCCATTCAACCAAATCAAATAGTACTGATAAAGATGTTCCTTTTTAGTCATCAACCATTTTTTGAAGTGACATTCACCATACAATGATGTGAATTATGTGTCAATACCTACATATCTATTTGTACCACATTGTGAATTTTTTATGTTTTTAACATATGGATAACACAAATGAAGGTTCGGGGGTTAAACCCAGGTAAGTCACTTTTTTCTCGAAATTGAGATTGTTACAGTCCGCTTCAGAGTGATCATAGGCATCTATTGAGAGGTTGGAAATGGAAAAAAAAAAAAGCAGGCAAGTCAGGAGAAATTAGCACTCAAAGTTTTGCTGTAAGGGGAAAGAACTAGGGAAGTCAAGCATTAAAATTGCTTTTCCTCAAGTTTTACAAATATTGACTCTCCTGCTTTTTTCCCCTGACCCTTCAAATTATATGTTGTCAACATCAAGCTCTACACCATAAGTGACCTACACTGCAAGAGTTCAGGAGTGTAAAAAATTATTTTAAACATAATCATCACAAGCATACTGTAGACTCATTTTACCAAGCTCTAATGAAACACAGACAAGATTGTAAGTGTATATATTAAGAAACATTTTTATTCTTAGGCTAATTAGTTTTCAAGGTATTCATGATTATATGGCTGAGGATGGCCCCATGCAGGGCTCAAACTAGTACCATTATATAATATTATGTACCAAATATAAATTGTATTGATTAGGAGGAACATCCACAGATCTTATTTTCATTTATTTACATCTGTGACTTGTCACTATGCAGTTCTCCTACCACAGCGATAGCAGTATCGATACGTAACAACAGTGTTGCCACCTTTCGTGCGGAATGTGTATTATGGCGGGTGTTCAGTTTTCACTTGACTACCCTTTATATATACTGTAGTTGGCTTGTTAAACAAGCGATATATTGAACCCTTCCAGCTTTATACAGATTAAGTTGGAACATCACATTAGAGCGATCGACTGGTGATCACTTTGAACTACTACGATTGCCTGAAAAAGCTGTAAATTTATAATTATTCAAAAAGCCGTTAAAATACTGAAAAGTATTGACATCTGAAAACACTAATGGCATATTCGTGTTTAGCACGTTGCTTTTATACAATAAACACAAAGAAATAAACTATTTTCTTGTTTGCTGCCTGGTTCTGTGAAAAGTCATAACTTAAAGCTTGTTCGTTCATCTTCTTGAACATAATTATTATTATTATTCACTTATGTGATTGTTTCATGAATTTATTAGAGTTTTAAATTGACTATTCCGTCTGTATTTTTGAGCTTAAACCCGAACATATTGTAGTACTAGTCCTGTGTAGCAATATAGAGTGATATTTTTGGTTGTCTATAAACTACAGCTTGCTTAAAACTAAATTATAAGGGGTTGGTGGACCTCTGTGTGTATATGTACAGCAAGGTAAGAAAATAATCATAACGATGTTAATACCACAATCGAATACTGACACTATAAATATGTACAGCAAGATACGGAAAATAATCGCAGTGATGCTGATGCAACACCTCAAATACACAACATGTAGGTACAGTAAGATAGGGAAAGTAATCTTAGTAATCTACAATCTTGTACAGTATGTATGTAGAGTGATACTGTATGTATTGTTCGCATTATATAATCATTATTCATGCTTATTGTTAGAGATCTACTGAAGTGTGTTATCTGTGCATTTACAGATACCTGGGACATTGGATGAAAAATTCAAGAGAAGTAGTTCAAGTGATATCATGAAGGAAAACCTGAAGAACAGTTCTTGATGATGGACAAGGGCACTAGGTCAGGAGTGAATTGGGACCGTTAGAAAGTTTGCGAAATGAGTGAGTGGTTGAACACTGTGTGAGAGGATTGAGAGTGCTTGCTGTCCTTTATAGATTTGGGCATTTATTTATTTATTTTAAATTGCTCAGGAAAATAAACAAAATTATATAACCTTTAGTTTGTCAAATATCACTTGTAATGTTTTATCACTTTTTACTCAAAAATGTACATTTATTTTCCATCAGGATGAGCTTTAATAGAAAACAGAACTCCATGTTTGTTTGTGAGTTTGCATGATCTAAATGTGTAATGAAAGATGAGACTTTTCTGATGATGACATGCATATTTGTTCCTGCTCATGTATGTATGTATGTATGTATGTATGTATGTATGTATGTATGTATGTAGTTGGAAGTTTATTCCTTCTTTTTGCCTGCTATTTGGAAGGTGGAAAGAAAAGAGTAGACTTACAATATTGCACATTATAAATTATATTTTTTAATTTGTGCAAAGTTTGTACACAATAAGACAGAGATCAGTATTTGTTTTTGCTTTCCAAAGCTAAAAATTGTAAATTTATTAAGGCAGACTTATGAGAAAAGATTAACTGTACTTTTTATTAATAGTTTTAAAATTCAGATGATAATAGCAGATTATATTGGTTGAGCAGTTCTAGTTCTCTACACGTGAGAGCATTTTGAGGACTTATTTTTTCTCTCATCCTGTCATTGCTGCTTTTGTATATTACTTATGGCTGTGTGTCAGTTATGCTGATAAAATGCAGTCATCAACTCTAAACATGAATTAATTGGATGTATTCTGGTTTCCTTTAATTAATTCTTGTAGGGATATTATTTTGCCCATTCTATTTTTGTTACATTGAGGTTTGTTCATTCTGTTTGAAGACAGGAATATAGAACACCATTTTGTACATATTTTCCAGAAGTTTATGATGATATATTTATTGATATTTATAATGATATATTGATTATATCTTGTGAAACTATTGTTTATGTCTTCAAGTTTATCAGTCTAGATTGATAACAGTGAGAACAAAAACATGCAACTTACTGAGTGTTGTTAAGTGCTGTATGCCTACAATATGTTTTTAAAATCTGCTTTTCAGTGAAAGTGTGAAATTACTGCCTTTATGTGATAAGAGCTAGAACTTCCAGTATGTGATAAAGAGCTAGAACTTCAAGTAAGCATTGTGAACTGGATACATGACTGTGAGGGTACTATTCTAGTCCAAGGAAATGTATCATATTTCTATTTTCTGTTATCAGTGAAAATGTATATGTGACTAATTATGGAGTAGGCTGAGCAGCGTTATCTTTATTGTCGGACAATTTGATTTACCGGTATTTACTCATTTCTTTTGACCATTTGTTGACACAGTCTTTGAAACACTTGAGTATGCCCTTGCTGCTAGATACACTTATTATTTTAAATTATGACAAAGTATATGATATCCTGTTATTATATGTAATGTGTTTTACTTTATCTTGGTTGTTAACTGGACAATTTTTATTGTTGTTAATTTACTATATAATATTAACATTAAAAATTGGTATATAAAATATTGTTTTTATTACCTTCATTGATATGTACCTCCAAGTACTTAGCATATATGGATTATTTTCATCAGAGATCTTGGCTGATCAAGTAGAATATGTACAGTATATTGCAGAACTTTACCTACTTGTCACTTTCTAAACTTTCAGAAATTTCAGATATCTGTTTAGGAGAGAATGGTGCTTTCCATTAGTGAAGGATTTTAGTAACATTCTTATAAAAATGTTGATGTTTTAATGTATGTTTTCTGGAGATGAAAAATTTGATGTAATGGATTGAAGGATGGAAATTGATACAACTTCTTCAATTTTATGAATTGAGTATAAACTGAAGAAATGTTTGTGAAACCTGTATTAATTTTAAAATATTAATACTTTCTCAAGATTGTATGTGCATGCTGTAAACTGTTACTATTACTGTTTGATTGCCATACTGCTAGTAATCACATGTGCTATAACTGTTACTTGTGAAATAATTTCTTCCAAATTATGTTAACTATAAAGAAATATGGGGAAGTAAACTGTAGCTTTTACTGTACATATTAAAAATCTGTTTTTAGCTTTGTGCTTACATTGGCATCTTTATTTGGTAGCATAAATAGATTTAAAAGATATCATTTGTAGCATAAACAGATTTAAAGGATATCATTTGATCTCCTGAGTTGTAGGACTGAGGAGTGAAAAGCCAGTATAATATTATTTGTCATTTTGATATGATTTGATGGAGAACATTATAGTATTGCAGTTTTATCATTGACTGTAAGCAGTGAAGAAATCTATGATTTGTTGGTGCAGTGATATTCAGACCTTTCATTTTTCTCTTCAATTTTTCATATACATGTACATCTGGATGGGTCTTGGTTGAATTAATTTTCTTCAGAAGTACATATCCCTTAATTACTAATGCAGTGTTTCTGAAATGAACATTCTGAAACGTCTGTGACCACTAATAAGACTACTATTTGCAACTGTAATAAGAATGTATTTTGGTACATAATGCACAGAGGTGACTACTGTTGATGGTCCAGAATTATAATTCTCATAATACAAGTGTGATGTATGCATCTGTTAAGATCATTAACAGAATGAACATTTTAAAAAGTCACAAGAAAATGTGAGTGATTTACTTCTTCAACGAATGTGGAGATCAAGTTAATTAGGCATTTTTGCTCTTATATAAAATATTACAAATAAAGTTGTGTAGTGATATTGAAACCTAATAATTGGAATGATCATCTCGTGTAATATACCTATAATGAACATCCATATAGATGGTGGTTGTAATTTCAAAACTCTGTAATATAATTTCTGAAGGATACTATACCACACTAATAGACTAGTACCTTGCAATTCTTGCAGAAGGTAGTCATGCCAAAGTACTCCTAGTTCATCCTTTAGGTGCTGTATGGAATTAAGATCAGGGAACCTAAAGAGTGGGCATTGAAGCATTTTCAGCTAACCATCATGATTCTGGAACCACTCATAGATGGTGATGGTGCCTATGGTAAAGTATGTTATCACACTGGAAATAGCTGTTCCCCTTTGAAGCATGACTGAGCGTACATAGTCAGTAATAAGCTGCAAATATCTATTTACATACATACATACATACATACATACATACTTGCATACATACGTACGTACATACTAGGGGACATTCTTCATGCCAGAATAACAGCCTCCTCCATTCCCCCTCCCCCTCCCCCTCCCCCTCCCCAATCATTGCACAGCTGCCATTGACCTGCACTTTCAACAGAGGGCACTATGAATCCATTCTTGTTTTTTTGCCATAGTCAGAATCTCCAGTTAGCATAGTACCATCTAGGCTTTTGTAAACCTGAATTCATCAGCCTGTATAATTTTCTTCCTCTGATCACTGGTCCTGTTGCAATGGCCCTTGGCAAACCGTTGATGACTTCTAATTTGTACCCATTAACAACTTATACAATATAACACTTGCTGATGTGACTCATCCACACTAACATAAAATAAACAGTATATTCAGACATGTGATTCAAATGTCAACATTATAATCAGGCTTTTTTTTTTTTTTTTTTTTGCTAGAGGCTTTACGTCGCACCGACACAGATAGGTCTTATGGCGACGATGGGATAGGAGAGGCCTAGGATTTGGAAGGAAGCGGCCGTGGCCTTAATTAAGGTACAGCCCCAGCATTTGCCTGGTGTGAAAATGGGAAACCACGGAAAACCATCTTCAGGGCTGCCGATAGTGGGATTCGAACCTACTATCTCCCGGATGCAAGCTCACAGCCGCGCGCCTCTACGCGCACGGCCAACTCGCCCGGTTTATAATCAGGTATCTCCTGTGAAACTGTTGCACCACTGAGCGAGTAGCTGAGAGTTTGCATTTGTGAGATAGTGGGTTCGATCCCCACTGTTGGCAGCCCTGAAGACATTTTTCCATGGTTTCCCATTTTCACACCTTGATTAAGGCCACAGTTGCTTCCTTCCCACTCCTAGCCCTTTCCTGTACCATCTTCACCACACGACCTATCTATGTCAGTGTGACGTAAAGCTAATTATAAAAAGTGTAGCACTCCTGTTTAGCTACTAAATCCCACTGTCATCTGTCATCTGTAGCCTTTTGGACTATCTTCAGTTTACAACTGCAGAACCCCTTGTGTTTACTCATCATCTAATGTTGCACTCCAGTACTGTTGGCCTTGAAAATTCAGCAAGGTAGCAGCATGGGAAGCACCAACAATCGTACCCCATGCAAACTCGATTACATCCCTTTGTTTGCCCATGACACTCTCGCTATATCAGATGCAGGTAAAATACACACTGGGGAAACATGAATACCTCCGTGAAGTGTCTACTTATATTTTCTGTTCATCCCTGTGAAGTATACATGTCATTCAGCAGATGTATGTGTGATTATTTTTGTATGTTCATGCATGAGGTGATCAGATATATTGAATTATTGGTTTGGTTTTGATGAAAATTAGAGCCTTATTATAAAGCTAAATAAAAAAATTAAACTTTTCTGTATTACTTTTTAATTGAAAGGGAGCTGTTATATAAAAGTGAGAAGTGGTAGGAACACATGAATTATTAAAGTATGGTGATTAGTCTCCTGATATGGAGGAACAGATTCCTCACTAACTCTGTTTACCACTTACATATCTTTATTCAGATTGAACTATTTTTAAATTCAAAAATCACTGTTACATATTTGCTGAGAAATCATATTTGCAGTGAGTTTTATACAGTCATAAGGAAAGCACTGTTAATCCCGTAATTTTGGCCCTTAAAACAGCAAACTTTACTACAACAGTTGTAAGAAAGGTACTTGTATGATTATAATGTACTCTGTTGCTTCAGTTGTTTATTCATTGATTTATATATTATGATCCTCAGTGCAAATTTTCAGAACACAAGTCCCATCCTATAGATTGTCCCTTAAATACTAAAGGTCAGATTTTATTTATTTATTTATTCATTCATTCTTTCTAACGAAATTCACACTTGTTTGTAAATGAGAATATTGAGATGGATTTTAATACCTTCTGGTATACAGTAGTTGTGTAAGAATATAATCATATTGTTGAGTATTGAGATATATAAATATATGTAAGTACATAAGTATGTTGTGTAAAGTATATTTTTTTTAAAACTATCTGTGTGTGTCGTTTCATTTCCAAAGTGTTTACTATGTTATGGATACAAGTGCCAAACGTTTTGTCACAAGAAATCTTTGATGTTATTAGATTGTTTTAAATAATGATAGCAGATCATCTGTTTACTCACTGGCACCTCCTCACGGAACCCTTCTGCATGTGCTTGTTATGGACCAGAAGCTGATAAATGGAACTGTGGCATGTGTTGTACGTGTGATAGCTAGGATATGCGTAATGCAGCACTTCTAAATTATTCTGAACAGTGTGAAGGAATTCTCAAAGGGAATGTAACTTTTCAATTTCAAATAAAGTAAAACAAATCAAATAAAGATTTGCTCTAGGGGCTCATTTTCCTCCAAATGATGGATTTAAATTTTAAAAATCAATCAAATATACAAGGTCTATCTAAATTATACCAACAAAAAATCATAGATGCTCTTCTTGTTGTATAAAGAATGATGGTGCAATCTGATTGGTGGAGAAATTTTTCTTTTCGAGAAAATAAGGTTAGTTTGTTACTTCCGGTTGTGTGATTCAAATCGACGAACTCACCATATTTGCTGTGCTAGAGTGTAAACCACTGGCCGCTGCTGTGCTTCAGGGAATAAAGGGGAAGTCTCGTGTATGATAGATAGAGACAAAGATAATGGTCATTGTGAATGCACAAGTTTCTCCTTTGTTTACAGTAGTCACTTCCCATCTGCAGAAGGCTGTATACAGTTTGTTCTCTCCATATTGGCTACTAATTTTGCAGTATAAATTGGTGAGAATGGCTCCATTTTATTACACTAGCGAAGAAGTGGTTGATATGCATCTAGCCTATGGCACAGCAAATGGCAACGGGAGAGAATCCGCACTGATTTATGGAGTCTGGCAGCCTGATCCCTGCCAACCCCATCATCCAACCTTCGTGTCCATTGGCAGGCGACTGCGTGAAGTAGTGAGGTGAGGTGAGGTGAGTGTCCACCAATCTTATTTATTTATCTACACACCATCAATACGGAACATGAAGCTTATAAATTATGATGCGTGATGGGGGCAGATGAAAACCTTCATGTGACTGTAGTGTGCACATTCACCATCGGTTTAGTGTCAATATTTGGGCCGGCATTTTGGTAACTATTTACTTGCTTGGGTCGTGTGTCTTCCCTCCTCTCCTGAACAGTGAGCAGTGCTACTGCTTCTCGGTAGAATCACTGCCTGGATTACTGGAAGATGTTCCCCTCGGTATTCAACAGCAAATGTGGTTGTGTTATAGTGGCGCTCCACCGCATTTCTCTCGCCATGTTATGCAGCACTTCAGTTACCATTATCCAGGGAGATGGGTTGGCCGTGGTGGGCCTCCATGCTCGGCCGATTTAACTTCCATGGACTTTCTTTGTAACGTGAAGATCCAAGTTAAAGGGGAAATATTGAAGATTTACTGCAAACAAACCATTGGGCATATTTTTTCTTTCATACAGTATTTCATTCCCTTCATAGTGTTGTGAGTAAAGGAATGCACGATCATGTGGCGGCAGCGATGCTTATTTGCGGATGTTAAATATTAAAGAACGTTACTGAGACCAACAGACAACAGAAAAAAATGATCAGGTACAGTCCTTGAATGACTAGTGTGGCTTAATTACTGTGTGTTCTTATACTGTGTCTGAAATTACGGTTGCTTAATAAACAAACTGTGAATATTGCCTGTTAGAGACAATGACAATTCTGCATGAGTCAAAAACAAAAATCTTGTGCCTCTGTCTCTCATACAACCCACTAACCCTCCCTTCCCTGAAGCACAGCGGCAGGCAGTGGTTTGCACTCTAGCACAGCAAATACGGCGAGTTTGTCCATTTGAATCACCTACTCGGAAGTAACAAAATAACCTCATTTTCTCGAAAAGATACATTTTCCAGATTGTGCCATCGTTCTTCATTTACTGTAACAAGAGGATTTTTTTTGTCAATATACTTCAGATACACCCTGTACTGTAGTTAGATCAAGTGAATACATGAAAATAGGAAATAATATTAAAGAATGAATTGGTTCTCAGTCGGGTCTGTAATGGGTACGAAAATTAATACACTGCTGTGCAAAACTTAAGGACAAGATAGATAAAGCGACATAACATATCATCTACTCAGTGGAAATGAATGAAAGTGCGGTAACATGTTGCCAGAGGTCTACCACACGTGAATAGAAACCTGGCGAGGTCTGGACTGATAAGGAGTGGGGTCGCATGCTCTTCTCAAATGAGAGCATATTCAGTCTGAGTAGTGATTCTAGACATACCCTCATCTGGCTAGAGGTGGAAACACGTAATGCACCCAGGAACATTGTCAAATATGATCATTTTGGTGGTCCAAATGTTATGGTGTGGGGGGGCATAATGTTCCATGGGCGTACCAACCTCTAAATCTTTGAACGGGGTACACTCTCCAGTCAGTGTTATTGTGACAGTATACTCCTTCCCCATGTGCGTCTTTTTAGGGGTGCATTCGGCCCTGACCTCATTTTTATGGATGACAATGCACAACCACACCAAAGAGTGCAGGTGCAGGAGCTCTTAGAACGAGAGGATATTTGGCAAATGGACTGGCGTCTGTTCTCCCGACTTAAATCCCATTGAGCACATGTGTGACATATTGCAGCACGTCCATGTGCACCAAGGACCACCCAGCAGTTGTCAACCACGCTGGTGGAGGAATGGAATCCCTACCACAAGAACTCCTTACCAATCTCGTGGTAAGCATGAGAACACATTGCAGAGCATGCACCGCTGTCCGTGGTGATCACACACCCTTTTAAGAACCATGTCTCTTCTTTTGCGATGTCCAGGGGACCATCATGAGTCTTATGTGTAATTTATTGTCTCTGTAAAAAAAAAAAAAAAAAAAAGTAATTTCTGTTAGTCTCATCACATATTCCTTTCAGTTGCCTACCCTACCATACTGTAGCAGTTCCTTCTGTGTATGGTTCAAGTTTTATCGAGCTATGTTACTTGGCAGTGACACAACATGTGAAAGTTACTTTCGTCCTTAACTTTTGCACAGCAGTGTACGTTTCTGAAGGACCTAAGAGATATTTTTCCTAAATTTTCTTCACATTTCTTAAAATATTCTTTTGAAAATATTTTCATGGGCCGCAAAACGTGGCCTCGCGGGCCTCATGCGACCCACAGGCTGCCATTTGGGAGCCATATGACATAATCGCCGACTTCAAACTAAGGCAACTGCACATCAAATGAAATTTGAAAATTAAAACTGAACATTCCCTTGTGGTTCAGATATCATGTAAAACTGTAAGTATCATAGCTAAAATCATGATATAAACAGTCACGTGAAACTAGAAACTTGCTTTTTTTTTTTTTTTTTTTTTGTTACTATCTTCTAGTATGTAATGTGGATATATGACACAAATTCATAAGATTTTTTCAATTAGCCTGTTATAGGTTCAGACTGTTTTAATTGATCTTGACGTACATTATTGTGTAAAAGTTAATTATCTGGTAATACAATGCCGAGGCCCTAAATGGCTACTACTACTACTACTACTACTACTACTACTCTTAGTGGAACAACCTGTGGGTTGATCATGCTTTGCTACTGACAATGTGAAGACCATAGGTTAAATGAAGTAGCCTGTCACCCTGGTATATAGGCGAACGGCCAGATGTTTCTGTGAAGCAGTATTGTATACCATAACTAAGTGTGAATGATCGGTCGTGTCTGTTTATGTTTGACACTTTCTGTCCGTGTCAAATCTGTCCCTTCAAGTAACTCCTTTATTTACTGAAGAATCGTCCCACCAGCAGCAGCAACAATATAGTCATACGGTTCTTTTCTGTGTTAATTCCCATTATGGGTGAGGGTTTCTGTGCTATTTGTTATACACTAGTGTTTAATCAATTTAATTATTTTTTACAGTATTTATCTTAGAGTAAAGAGTTGAGAATGATTTTACACCAGAAGGATAGAAACCTGTAAAACTGTGAAAACAGTCCAGAAATGTTAGGAATTTGTCTCTTATAATGAAATAGCCCAATTAATTTGTAAGTAAGGCAAAAAATATCATTTCTGTGCATATTCGTCCATGTTGGTTATGCAATACTGAAACGCTGCATTTGTCCGTATTGTTATCTATGCAGTATTTTTTTTTTTAAAGGCAGACCGCTATGAAATGTTCGTCGTGATGTTATTTTTTGCCTTACTTACAAATTGGGCTATTTCATTATAAGAGACAAATTCCTAAGATTTCTGGACCTTTTCACAGTTAAAGGCATTATGAATACCGTTATATTCATGAGGAATGCCACAGAACATCTTTTGTTGTTGTACCTACACTCATTAAGTGAGTGAAACTGTAAAATACAGTCTAACTTTTCCTCACTGTGTTTAGGTTAGGATTTAAGTTTTAAAAAGTTCCGGTACATTTCTGTGAAAACCGTGACTGTATGATTACGATGTGTCACCGGGTAAAACTGTAAGTACATTGTTTAAAATCTGCTGGTCCATACGTTATAGTGCTGCAGCAAATAACAATTTGGAAATGGTAATGTGGTGGGGTTGTGGTTTTTTTCTGGCAGCAGAGTAGCAGTCGAGCACTTGATAGTGGTCTTAATCGTAAAGTTAACAGGCGAGAAATATAATTCAGTTTCTATGGCTTTCTAAAGAGTTTTCAAATGCAGAAGTGTGAGACCATACATTTTTCTCAAAGCCGGGAGCTGACAGATCAAGCTTGCAGTGTTGTACCGAATCCTGTCCTAATTTCGGCCTAGCTCAGGGGTAGAAGCGTGTGGTGCATCTGATTAGGGTCAAAAAGCAAATGAGAAAAATAACTAACTTATAAAATACTCCAAAGTCCATGAACAGGTAATAAATACGTATAAATCTAGCGAATGAGAACTCTAGTAATCAGGTACAATGGTTTTATCAAACTAAAAACATAAACAGAAATCATACTAAACAAAAATGAAATGAAATAAATAACCGACCTCTGATTGTGTCAATCAGAGAGAAAAAATCACACGAATTTTCACATAAATGATCATTATTAAATAAAGCGGGTAACGAACCCGAGATTCTTGTTGCATGGAATAATTTGAGTTTACATTTTTTGAGTTGCGTGCTTTGTTAAGTCCTTAGTTCTTTGCCCGAGGGCTCGATTTATAAACCGTTCGTGATATGCGATAGTAATACTCGATCCACTGGTAATGGCCTAAATTATATTTATATTCCAATCAATCAGGCACAAATATATAAAACACTTGTTCAGGACTGCATCTGAATCACCCTTCCAAAATGGTTAGACTCTACTTATCTTCCCAAAGATAGCCATCGGGCTATTTCTCCCCATTATTGAAAAAATGACAACATTACAACAAAGAAAGCACACAGAATATACACACTGAAGTTGATAGAGCTGTCGGGTCAAGAACGCAACATATCTGGGCACTGGACATCACATATCTCATGTAGATGGAACATAGCAGTAGCATTTGACATGGCAGGGAAAAAAGCTCATTGGCAACATAAACAACTAGCTACGTCTTTGTGGACAGGCAGTTCACAAGCATTATGGGACTATTTGTAAAGACTTTTACTACTCTTCTCTGACCAGCGTACAGCTGAGTCAAGGGGCGGCTACCTGTGGCAAGAACAAATGGTGCACCCGGCCTTGACAACAGTCCCATTGCTACAGATAAGCACACAATTCTTGCCAGCAAAAATATGGCTCACAGCCTTACATAATCTCACATTTAACAGGCCAGCTCTCATTAACTCAGCATCATCATAGCTCCAAATATATCATCATGACTTTCATAGCCTATCTCTTAGCATCTCAGCCCCGTAACTATCCACAGGCAATTCTCTACCCTCGCATATAAATAATCCTCGGTTCGACGACCGGTACATGTCCATGAATTTGCCTGACACCACACTTAAAGACCCTATTCTGCTTTCGATGTTGAAAGGTCTCCTGTTGCGTCTTCTCACAGCTGAAATTCATGCATCATGCAATAAAACATCCTAGCATATACTGTCTCTAGTCTAATCCTCTCCTAACGGTTCGACACTGGTGTCGTACAGCCCATGTAGATTTTTTATGAAGAATCTACTCATACACAAACTTAAACTTATATTTAACCTACTCTTTCCCTTATTTCCATTCTAAATATTTACAACACACAGCTCGGGGACTTAGTGCAAGCATCCCTGAACGTATTTAAATTTAGTGAAATGAGCAATACAAATGCCACTGTGGCTTACATTTAAAGCTTAATTTACTTATTTAAAATGGCCTATACTTGTGAATGTAGCTATCACTTCACATGCTTATAGAACAAAAGGCTTAACTTGGCGGCAACCTCTCCATCAGCGGTGAATCACATCCTGTTATGTCGTGGGCTCAGCCCATAACTATGATACACAGCACAGGGATGAAGGTCCTCTTGTCGACTCCTGGATAGTTCATGGCTGCTGTCTCCTTGATGTCGGCTGTATCTGGAACTGTTGTATTAAATTAGAACCATGTAGGCTACTTCTCCGCTTAGTGTGCTCGAATGCACGATCGCAATTGGCTAATAATTTTACTATAGCCTCCGCTTAGATGCGAGTTCGATCTACGCGGCACTAAATTAAGGGAACTGGACCCGGTTGCTATCTGTCCTTGTCAGCGGTTATATATTTACGAATTGCACACTTTAATTTCACACTACGCGCACGCGCCTGATATATATATAAAATAACATGTCCTGACTGATTGACAGATTCAACATCGCCGAGCCAAAACTACTGGACATAAAGAAATGAAATTTTGGGGATATATTCATATTAAAACGTAGATGCTCACTACGAGAGGGTTTCTGGATATTACGACGCTAAGGTGTGAAAAGGGGGGGGGGGGGTATTTTAAGATGAGTGTATCTATAGCTTGAAAACTGAACAGTTTAAAGACATTAAAATTGGTATGTGGAATCTGCTTTTAAAATAAAGAAACACGTATTTTTTGTTTCCGAAAAATCCTGTTGAGGGGGTGAAAAAAGGTGAATACCTTTTATGTGGATAGTTATATCTCAAAAACTGAGGATGTTACAGACATGAAAATTGGTATTTAGAATCTTCTTAAAAATAAACACGTGTTTCTTTGTTTTTTTTGAAAATCCACTTAAGAGAATGGGGTGAAGTGAAGTGAACTTGGTAGAACTCTTTTTATGGGGATACTTATACATCAAATATTGAAGATAATACAGACGTGAAAATTGGTATTTGGAATCTCCTTTATAAGGAAACACGTATTTTTTCGGAAAAATCCTCTTTAGGGGGTGAAAAAGGGGAGAAATGGGATTAATACTTTTTTAAGGATACTTATATCTCAAAAACTGAAGATGTAACAGTAATGAAAAGTTTTGTTTTAATCTCCTTCAAAAATAAAGAAACACGTATATTTTTTTGGAAAACCTACTTACGGAGGGGGGGGAGTTAAGTGAACAGCACTGACAAAGGGAGTGAATTTTTAAAATGAGTATATCTCAAAAACGTTACATCTTACAGACATAAAAATTTGTATTTTTAATCTTTTAAATATAAAGTAACATACACTTTTGTCTTCCAAAAATCACTTGATTGAATTATTTTTATTAGGATACTGGTATCTCAAAATCTGAATATATTACAGACGTGAAAATCGGTCTTCGGAATCTCCTTCAAAAATAAAGAAACACGTATTTTTTTGTTTTCGTAAAATCCACTTAAAAAGGGGTGTAAAAATGACTGAAAAAGGATTGAATTCTTTTTTTATGAGGATACCCTACTTATGTCTCAAAAGCTGAAGATGTTACAGACACGAACATTTGTATTTCGAATCTTCTTTAAAAATAAAGAAACACGTACTTCGTTTTCAGAAAATCCAGTTAAGGGTAGGTAAATGAATTGAAAAATGAGTTTAATTCTTTGTATGAGGATCAGTGATGTAGTTGGAACAAAATATTTACAGGAACTCACTTCATTAATTCAGCAATTTCCAAATGGACTCGTATTAGGTGTCAAAATCAGCGGCCTTATGTTTCCGACAAGTTGTTTTATCAGCTGAACGTTTCCCCTTTCGTAGCCATGACTTGACATATGGTTGTGGGTTAAATATATGCACAGGGGGTCCAGCGCTGCTTGTGAAAATAAGTCCGCTTGATCTTGCAACCAGCAGCCTATTTCTCTTTTCGGCGTAGATCTCATTGTACACCCATGACGTTTCAGCGCTATGTATAGATCATAAGATATTCTTACTGAATGTAAAAATGTTACGTCATTCTGAAGCGCCAAAATATTTTACGGAACGGCGTTCCGGCCCGTTCCGGTCCAACTAAACCACTGATGAGGATACTTATATCACAAAAACCAAGAATGTTACGGACGTGAAAATTGGTATTTGGAATCTCCTTTAAAAATAAACACGCATTTTTTGTTGAGGTGGGGAGGGAATCATATTAAGGGGGTGTAAAAGGAGTTTAATTCTTTTTATAAGGATACAGATGAGAAGTGGATTTAAAACAATACACCGCTAAGGGGTTTCAACTGGAGGAGAACCGAAAACAAATGCATTAATTCCTTCCACCGAAACGGTTTAACGTACGAAAACAAAATTCCAAATAGCGGCATATATTTTAAATCCTAGGTGAGAAATAGGAAATATTTTTACACGTTCCACCGCTAAAGTGTCAAATAATGTTAGCTCCGTAAACTAAATTATTCATCCCTCCAAAACCGTTCGGCGTACAAAGTTGTAATTGTACGAGAAGGGTCTTCTTTTATGTCCTAGGTGTAAAATACCGTATACCTACTTCAAAACATTCCTCCCCTAAGAGCTGTAAATGGCAGTTGACTCTCAAAAACACAATATCCATTCTTCCGAAACCGTTTCAGGCACGAACATAACTTTTTTCATAAAATGTGGTCTTCTATATCCTAGATGTTAATAAATATTTCAAAACATTCACCCGTTAAGAAAAGTATTAATTCTTCCATTACTGTTCGACGTACAAAATAAAATTTCACAGGTTGGTCGCTTTTATGTCCTAGATGTTAAGTCAAATATGGTTTAAAACATTCAAATTCTTCCGTACGAGGTTCAAGTGAATGGTAAGTTATAAAATAAATAATCATTCCCCTAAAACCGTTTGACGTACGTACTGAGGACATATTTTCCAGGTCCAGCTGAGAGTGGACTCCAAAATGTAAAACTTTGAATAATAACTTTCATTTTAAAGCCGTAGCGAAGCACGGGTAGCTTGTTAGTTACTTATAAGTGCAGACCATCACTACCTCTTGTGAGCTAAATCCCGACGATTTTAGTTTAAGTCTATCAGAAACTTCACAAAGTTATTGTCTTATCTGTCCACGGTCACGACACATAACACTTGGCGCTCAAAATGCAATAGAAGAGCTCTTCCCTTCTCTGCTCAGCCTTTATAGCAGGGCCTCTCAAACGCCCAAAATCTCACGCGTGCAAATTGAGGCGCAGAGTTCCTGTGCACAGTGCATCAGTCCCATTCGGCTCGGACCAATGCTTCGTCTCTGGGCTACTTGGCTCGGATTTGGAGCGCTACGGAGCAAGTGAGGAAGAGGGAGACAGGCGGAGCGAGCGAGACAGGCGTGGGGAAAGAGAGAGACAGCGCTATTGCTCCAAACCAAGGAGTGGGGGGTCTGCACTCTGGTCAACCACGCGAAGTCGTCTCTTGCACCGTGCACAGTGCATGCACTCTGAGAGGCCCTGCTTTCTAGTCTCACAAGGTCTCCGCCTCCAAGGCGAATTACGAGCAAACAAACCCTCTTCCTGTGTGAGAGTTTGCCAGATGCTAACAGCTGCTCACGTTAATACGCATATATCTTTGCCTAGCACAAGTATATAGTTTTATCAGCTCTTGTTACTCTCTAATTATCATCTTAACTACGTGTGGTTTCAGATCTGTAGAATTTAGCTAAGTGGAGGATTAATTGGTTAAAATTCAGGTGGTTCCAGCCCTGGAAAAGAGAAGTTTGTCAACCTGTGACAAATGTTCAGTGCATCCCCTCGTTCAAATCTCTCCCCCTCCAAAGTTTGCTGTACGCGTGGGTACGCGGCTATGGGGTCTACATGATTGAAATCACGCTTGCGACTCAGGTCCAACAAGAGGAATTCGTTCCTACCGGAGCGCTACAGGATTCTCACAGCCTATGGCATGGCCATCCGGGGTTCCTTCTTTCATTGCCTGCGACTATATTGAGCGCTTGAATAAAATTATGCCACAGTGTTGTAATAAATAAATTGAAGCATATGTGATATGGTCCAGTGTGAATCAAATCAATCAATGATCTGCATTTAGGACTATCGCCCAGGTGGCAGGTTCTCTTTCAGTTGTTTACCTAGTGTTTCCTTAATGTTTTCAGAGAAGTTGAAAAGTTATAGAACATTTACATTCATAAATTATTACAATCCCTTGCTCCTCATACTATAAATGAATATTTGCCCAATTAGTTCCCTTGTATTCCAACTTTATCTTTCTTACATTTAAAAGCTCTTCTCTGGCTTATTAGTCTACGAATGCCATTCCATGCCATCTCTGCACTGACAGCTCGGAACATCGGTCCCTAATGGTACGAAAAGAGGCAAAATGTAATGTAATGACAAATTAAAAGTCCAGAATCCTCCACTGACCAGAAGTCGAAACGTGAGGACGAAGAATGAATAGATGGATATGAATTTAAAACAATCAGTGGATCCGACCCGCAATGCCTCACATTCACAGAAACTGACTTAAAATAGTATTACTGACCAAGGGACTGCTTCTGTAGCATAATACGAATCGATGATGCTTGTAGTCAAGAGGGGTCCAAAATCCAAGTCATCGGCCCCTCATAATGGTAGCCTACTTATCGCCAGGAAAGTAGAACCATGGTATTTGTCATGTAGGGGCCGATGACCTTAGATGTTAGGCCCCTTTAAACAACAAGCATCATCATCATTTGTCACGTTGTGGTACTAATCAAAAAGTAGCGTGGACTCGCAGTATTCCACACATTATGTGAAGTTAAACCACCGGTGCGAATACTTTTTATGCAGGTATATTTCGAACTTATTGGATGACTTGGACGTCCCTTGCAACGCAGGTAAGCAGTAAAGGTCACGTCTTGTACGAAGTCAGTTGTGCTTCATTCGTTCTAAACAGCAAGTGATGCAGTCAATCGGTAAGACGGGCTTCAAAATGAAAGAAACAACAGAAGAAGAGAGAAGAATTATAATTCAGGCTCATAATTCCTGTAAATCGCTCTTGAAAATATCGAAACTTGTGAAGAGACCAAGATCTACAATTCAGGGAATTATTGACAGGTCTAGTGGGAGAAAATCTTTCAAAAATGCACGTAGATGCGGACGTCCATGCAAACTAGACTGTCGAACTAAAAGACTACCTAATCCTCAGGAAAGTTAAGAAAAATCCTGGAATCAGTGCTGCAAAACTGAGGTCTGAACTAGGAAATGATTTAAAACTTAATATTTGTGCTTCCACAATTCAAAAGATTTTATATACGAATGGGTATCATTGTAGAAATACCAGGCGAAAACATTTAATTACCCTAGGAAATAGGAAGAAAAGACTACAATATGCTAAAGACATGCTTCTCTAGAATTCTGGGATAGTTATATTTACGGATTGAAGTAAATTCACTGTTTTTCAAAAACATGGCAAAAAGGTGTGGCAGAAAACGAACACAGAACTCGAAGAAAAAAATCTGCTTCTTCAGTGAAGCATGGTGGAGGTAGTGTAATGGCTTGGGGTTGCATGAGTTCAGCTGGAGTAGGTTCCTTAGAATTCATAGATGGAAAGATGGACCGTGAATTCTACACTGACTGACAGAGCAAATGCAACACCAAGAAGGAGTGGTTCGAAAGGGATGAAAGTTGGGGAAAAAACAGAGACGGCACGGACGAATAATTGATGTTTATTTCAAACCGATATGCAGGTTACACAATGCGCACGGCATCGACTCAGTTGGATGTAGGACCACCGCGAGCGGCGATGCACGCAGAAACACGTCGAGGTACAGAGTCAATAAGAGTGCGGATGGTGTCCTGAGGGATGGTTCTCCATTCTCCGTCAACCATTTGCCACAGTTGGTCGTCCGTACGAGGCTGGGGCAGAGTTTGCAAACGGCGTCCAATGAGATACCACACGTGTTCGATTGATGAGAGATCCGGAGAGTACGCTGGCCACGGAAGCATCTGTACACCTCGTAGAGCCTGTTGGGAGATGCGAGCAGTGTGTGGGCGGGCATTATCCTGCTGAAACAGAGCATTGGGCAGCCCCTGAAGGTACGGGTGTGCCACCGGCCGCGGCACATGCTGCACGTAGCGGTGGGCATTTAACGTGCCTTGAATACGCACTAGAGGTGACGTGGAATCATACGCAATAGCGCCCCAAACCATGATGCCGCGTTGTCTAACGGTAGGGCGCTCCACAGTTACTGCCGGATTTGACCTTTCTCCACGCCGACGCCACACTCGTCTGCGGTGACTATCACTGACAGAACAGAAGCGTGACTCATCGGAGAACACGACGTTCCGCCATTCCCTCATCCAAGTCGCTCTAGCCCGGCACCATGCCAGGCGTGCACGTCTATGCTGTGGAGTCAATGGTAGTCTTCTGAGCAGACGCCGGGAGTGCAGGCCTCCTTCAACCAATCGACGGGAAATTGTTCTGGTCGATATTGGAACAGCCAGGGTGTCTTGCACATGCTGAAGAATAGCGGTTGACGTGGCGTGCGGGGCTGCCACCGCTTGGCGGCGGATGCGCCGATCCTCGCGTGCTGACGTCACTCGGGCTGCGCCTGGACCCCTCGCACGTGCCACATGTCCCTGCGCCAACCATCTTCGCCACAGGCGCTGCACCGTGGACACATCCCTATGGGTATCGGCTGCGATTTGACGAAGCGACCAACCTGCCCTTCTCAGCCCGATCACCATACCCCTCGTAAAGTCGTCTGTCTGCTGGAAATGCCTCCGTTGACGGCGGCCTGGCATTCTTAGCTATACACGTGTCCTGTGGCACACGACAACACTTTCTACAATGACTGTCGGCTGAGAAATCACGGTACGAAGTGGGCCATTCGCCAACGCCGTGTCCCATTTATCGTTCGCTACGTGCGCAGCACAGCGGCGCATTTCACATCATGAGCATACCTCAGTGACGTCAGTCTACCCTGCAATTGGCATAAAGTTCTGACCACTCCTTCTTGGTGTTACATTTGCTCTGTCAGTCAGTGTATATTGAAATTTTGAAGAAAAATCTAGCATCTAGTGCCGAAAAAAGGGACTTCTGGGTAATTATGTATTTATACAGGTTAATGATCCAAAGCATACGGCCGTTGATACACAATTGTGGATTTTATGCAACACACCCAGATATATGGTAATACCCCCCACCTCCCCCTATCCACCGATCTGAATCCGATTGAACATGTGTGGGCTTATCTTAAAGAGAGACTGAGCACAAAAAAAAAAAAAAAAAAAAAATCATCAAGGACAGCTTTGAAAATGGCCCTTTTGGAAGAATGAGGTAAGACTGAGCCCACCTTCTCACCACCAAGCGGCGGCTTAAGGCCATTGTAAAACCAAAAGGATTGCCAACAAAATGCTAAATGTGCACTAAAATCAGTGGGGAATAAAAGTAAAACCGGACTGTACGAATACTTTTTATGAGTGTGAAATCATGGTATTTTCATTTATATATTAATGACAGAGTCGTCTATCAATTTTATGTTTTATGGTGTATAAACCTTTACGTAGTATAAAAAAATGGAACCTATTGATGTTATGCAGCGTACATGACAATAAGTGTACTAAGTAAATTATTTTTGTTTCAGTATTAAGTGTACGGATACTTTTTACTATGACTGTATGATGTTTTGCACATTGCGGCGCCATTTACAGGCAACGCAAACAATTATGTTCATCACATACGTGTACTAACCACAGGGACTCGTACTAACCCGTGGTGTTCCTCATAAGTGGTTAATAATCATAGGCAAGCCAGAACCATGGTGTCGCTCCTAATGTTGTACTAATTACAGGTACTGTAAAAGCCGGCAACGCACTCTGTCGCTACTAATCACAAACCTATTTTGTACCTAACATAGTGGTACTACGCGCAAGTAAAAGCGACCCATGGTGTTCCCCGCACGGTGATACTAATTACAAGTAATCTCATGGTTCTAATTCGATCATCCCTTGGTCGCCCCTTATAGTCGCCTCTTATGACAGGCAGGGGATACCATGGGTGTATTATTTGTCTGTGTCCCCCACCCACAGGGGAGTTTGTGAAATTACTAATTGGTTTGATAGGTGGCAGTTCGTGTTTTGGAAAGGTTATTCCAGTGAGGCTCAACTTATAGGATTCCAGCAAGATACACTGAGTGGCCAAAAGTCATGGGAAGGCACTGAATGTGATGTTAATAACCAGTTGCTCTTCCGCGAACCCTCAAAATAGCAGCAATACGGCGAGGCATCGACTTTACAAGGTGTTGGAATCGTTCTGGAGGGATCAGGACCCACGTATTTTGCACTGCTACCCACAATTGGTCTTGTGTAGTTGGTGTGGTGTTCATGGAGCGTACACCAGCATCGACAGCATCCCGTAATTGCTCGATTGGATTAAGATCGGGGAACTAGAGGGCCAGTCCATGGTCGTAACTTCACTCGAGTGCTCCTCCAACAGCCTACGTGACACCACTGAGTGGTGACATAACGCATTGTTCTGTTGAAACATAGCATCTCCATCAGGGTATTCTAGGGCCAGAAAGGGATGCAAATAGTCTGCATGCAAGATCCATAGCTTCATGGGGCATACACCACACCCTCACGCGACCATCAGCTCAATACAATTGGAACCGGGATTCATTGGACCATACCACACGCCGCCACTGTTCCATGGTCCATTGCCGATATTCGCGGGTCCTTGGAAGGGTGGAAGTCTTACCTACGAAAATTATGTACAGTGTGACGGGAAGTGTGGTGAAACGTTCCATTTAAACTGTGTGCGAGCATTTGGTGGCTGTTTTCTTTGGCTTAGTAAAGGCCTGTGTCACCTCATGGCGGTACGGCGTCCTATCAGTCCTGCATCAATGGAATTTCCGAGGTAACATGCCGGTATGTTTTGTCCCTCCGTCTATTCCGTGTCCGAATAGGGTGGGTATATTCGCAATACCACTGTCAATAAAATGGAGTCCCACAGGGATCGGTTCTCAGTGTCACTCTGTTCGCGATTGCCATAAACGATATTGTCGCTGCTGCTGGTTCAGCAGTAATTCCGTCGCTATATGTAGACGATTTTTCGCTGCATTATAGTTCGCAAAGTATAGCCGTCGCCGAGCGACAATTACAGCAAGCAATTACGAGAGTGGAGCAGTGGACCTTAGAACATGGCTTTCGGTTTACCGCAAAGATCTCTGTTGTGCACTTTTACCGGAATCGCACTCTTCACTCTCATCCTGAGCTTTATTTAGGGAAGGTCGCTCTTCCCGTAGTTGACACCGATTTCTTGGGGTCCTTTTCGACGATAGCAAAGTATCGCGGAAGCCACACGTGTGGCAGTTAACAGCGAAATGCGGTAAGAAGCTTGATATCTTGAAGTTTCTTAGCGGCACTACTTATGGGGGGGGGGGGGGGGGGCTGCGGCAGATTGCACGGTGCTTCTGCGACTTTATAGGGAACATATTTTATCCAGATTAGACTGCGACAATGCAGCAATGCAGCATATGGATCAGCAAGGCAAAGTGTCGTAGCCAAACTGAATAGCATTCACCACAGCGGAGTTAGGTTGGCAACGGGAGCTTTTCGTACAAGCCCCATTGCTAGCCTGCTCGCTGAATCTGGTGTGCCGCCTTTACACCTGTGGCGCCAGAAAATGCTTCTGTCCTATACTGCAAATTTGCGACAGATGCCACTTCACCCAAGCTATCCTTGCGTATTCCATAATGGAAACCGTCGGCTGTACGCTGCTTACCCTCGAGCATCGCAGCCGGTTGGAATGCGCTTGAATAGCAGTCACAGATTATTTTATGTACCTTCTGTTCCTTGTCTTGTCAGACGACCAAGTAGGGTACCTCCTTGGATAACACAACGACCTGAAATCATCTAGATTAGCACACCGGCTCGAAGGAAAACACGGACCCGTCCATTTATCGGAGACTCTTCCTCTCCGTTGTTGGTCGGTACCCTAATTCGGTCGCTGTTTTCACGGATGGTTCGAGGGCAGAAGTGGGAGTAGGCCATGCGTTCACTGTTGACAATAACAGGTTTATTTTTCATCTACCGAAAACCAGTAGTGTGTACACAGCAGAGCGCTATGCCATCTGTGAAGCTCTGCGGTACACACTGTCCGATGAGCGCCGGCAATTTCTGCAGTGAACAGACTCCTTGAGCGCGCTACAATCTATAGATACATGTTTCCCTCGGTATCCTCTGGTGCAGCGGATCCAAGTCCTGCTGGCCGGGTGTTCGGATGCCGACACCAGAATTACGTTTATGTGGCTCCCACATGCATGTAGAGGGAAACGAATTAGCTGATAAGGCTGCCAAGGAGGCTGTTTCGTTGCCCTCTTTGCCTTACAGGGTTCCAGCTAGTGACATTCGCTCTCAGCAGAGACATCTGGTTATGTCCCATTGGGAGATGGAATGGCAGGCCACCTCCCACATCCTACGAGATGACGTGCAGTCAGCAGACCTCGTCATCCGTTTTATGAGGGATAGTGGTCCTTTTTTATCGTGTGTAATAATGTCCTTTGTATTAGCGAATTTTTGTTAACTACGCTTTTATCCCATTGACTCTATTTTAGTTCGTGTTTGCGTATTTTAATGTGTTATTTTTAACTTCTAACTTGAATGATGTATTTCTCTGTACTTCAAGACAATGCCTTATGTAACGTATATTTTCTATAATTTTATTAGAAAATAAGGCACTGCGAATTAGATCCACTGATTGTTTCAATCTCATATTCATTTTACATCGTCATTTATTTTAAATTCTAGTTAGTGGATATATTTTAAAATTTTAATTATCATGTCCTTTTGTTCCATTTCGTACCATTAGGGGCCGATGACGTAGCTGTTATGCTCCCTTTAAACAACAAACATCATCATGGAAATGAACGAATGATGTTGATAGATTTGGTGCTTGCAAGAATTAGGACGAGAATCATCTCAGTATATTCACCTAAGAGGGAGCACATGAGGATGAAGGCTCACTAAGCAGTGACTGATGATGCAGTCAGGTTCACAGCAAAGACAGGATAGCGTTAATGGGTTATTTATTTAGCATATGGCTAGAGATACAGTGTCTGTCGTAGATAGGATCTACATTTCTATATACGTATATCTAAATTTTGGATATAGTCTATGAAGTCACTGTCCGACTCGGTGGCTGAATGGTCAGCGTACTGGCCTTCGGTTCAGAGGGTACCGGGTTCGATTCTCGGCCAGGTCGGTTAATTCTTCTGGCTCGGGGACTGGGTGTATGTGTGCGACTCAACACTCTCCTCATCATATTCAGACAACATATCACACTACTAACCACCACAGAAACACGCAATAGTGAATACATCCTTCCGTATAGGGTTGACGTCAGGAAGTGTATCCGGCCGTAAAACAGGGCCAAATCCACATGTGCGACGCAGTTCGCACCCGCGACCCCACAGGTGTGGGATAAAGCGGTAGAACAAGAAGAAGAAGAAGAAGAAGAAGAAGTCTATAAAGTCACTAGCACTGCCATTAAACTTTCTTGTTTTACAATCGATGATGATTTACTGGATGGTCTTGCACTGCAGTCACACTCAGGCGTTGAAATTCTGTTCCATTTTTGGTGGAAGGCTGCACAGTTTTCGTGGTTGGTTCGAATCCTGTTCAGTGTGGACCATAGTCTTCGAGGGAGGTTGAAACCAGGTGGTGGCGTCTTCTTCACAGGAGGGGGTCCAACGTTACTCACGCCCTTATGTTTAACCTAGAAGTACCCTACACGTGACCCCTGGGTGGTGCTAAGGGCGACCAGACATGTTAATGAGTAATTTTAATACAAGGATTGGAAATATAAATAGATGACATGAGAAAACTATTCTACACAAGAGAGCATTTAAAGTACTTTTGAAGCTATTTACATTGACGCCAACAACTTGCCTATATAAACATTGTAATATTCTTCTACTTGAGGCTCTGTCCGACTCGTTGGCTGAATGGTCAGCGAACTGGCCTTCGGTTCAGAGGGTCCTGGGTTCAATTCCTGGCCGGGTCGGGGGATTTTAACCTTGATTGGTTAATTCCGATGGTCCGGGAGCGGGGTGTTTGTGCTGTCCTCAACATCCCTGCAATTCACACACCACACATAACACCATCCTCCACCATAATAACACGCAGTTACCTACATATGGCAGATGCCGCCCACCCTCATCGGAGGGTCTGCCTTACAAGGGCTGCACTCGGCTAGAAATAGCCACACGAAATTATTATTATTATTATTATTATTATTATTATTATTATTATTATTATTATTATTATTATTATTATTACTTGAGGCTCTACATCAAAAAGCTTCAGTTGTGATGCTCTATAAATTGAGAAATAATTTGGTTCACTCCAATACTGTATGTGTGACAAATTGTGACATTCATTCATACAATACGAGAGGTACCAATAAAATTCACATTGATTTAATGATCTCAAATAAATATGGCAACAAACCGGTATGGTACTACTCTCCACATATGTATAACTCACTTCCTGAACACATTCGTCAGGCTGCTTCATTTTCTCTATTTAAGCAGAAACTTGTAGAATATGTACATAAGATGATATGAACATCTGTGTTCTCGTAACTATTCAACTTGCATACGGCAAATATATAGCATTTCTGCAATGAGTTTAACTCACTTTCTGTTTATTCTCTTGTAAAACATCACTTTGCTTAGGATGATCTGTTATCACTTAATTTTGCTATTTGTTTATGAGATATGCATTGCACATATGTGAGTCACAGCTCAGGTGCTCCGTACAAAAAAAAAAAAAAAAACGGAAAGTGCTTACTAAACTTCTGTGCCAAAAGGGATTAGCAGTTGCGAAATAATTCTTCAAGCATAAGGCTATCAACCGCTTACCAAGAGTGTTAGGGGCACCAGATCCATATCATAACTGGCTTTGATTACAACAAATCTGTTAGGAACAAAACGGGTACACGCCATTATCTGGTCTGCAGTGAACTAATTATATCACTAGGCCTAGGATAGGGAAAGTCAGCATACGGATAATGGCAGAGAATTTCCAGAACGAGGAAATAAGGGATATGATACGTGGATATGATTTTTGAAATTTTCCGCAGTACAGACATTTAGCAGGTTCAGGATAAAGAAAACGGATGGGTGGCATACAGGGATGCGGCAACGGCAAGGTCATGCCTAGGAACATCAGTGTGTAAAGATGGGAAAACGCGAACGTCTTGGTGGAATTTTGTAAATGTAAAATGGCGTCATGGCTCCAAACAAGAACTGATGTAGATAGGAAATTGTACGTACAGTAGATGAAAGAAAAAGAGTGAAACACATTGTAGAATCCAAGAAGGAATTGTGGGAAATTTCTGGTAATAACATGGAAAGGCTTGGTCAAGCGGCAGGGGAACCTTTCCGAACTGTAATAAAGAATCTCAGAAAGGGAGGGAAAGGGGAAATTAATAGTGTTTTGGGTAAATCAGGTAAACTCATTGTAGGTCATAAATCATCGTTGGACAGATGGAAGGAATAGTTTGAAAAATCTTCTCAACAAAAAAAAGGAAATTTGTTGTTGAATTCCCATGCAAAAACAATGAAAATGAACATATTTTAAGAGGAAAGTCTTCGCGCCTGAAATAGGCTCACCAACATATTTGGTTACAGATCATCTCAGCTCTTTATGCTGCAATTAGTAGGTTCGACTGACAAGAAACTAGCAATTTTGTGCTAAATATAGAATACAGTAAACGACATTGTGACTGAAATTCGCTGTGGGTGAAGGGTTCTGACCTCCTGTATAGCTTCGTGACTGCACAGGACACTCCTTATCTAAATTTCTCCGAATCTTCTAAACGCAAGACAGATGGTCGTATTATATGGTTCATAAATATACTCTGGAGCGATACAAATAGAGAAGGACATCTTGAGACGTTATTTTATCAATTTATGGTCTCCATTTCCGGTGATATTTCTCGTTCTCTGAAAATATCTTAATCAGAACTCAACGTTCCTCTAAATGCCAGTTACAGATTAGTTACATCATCAAGAAGAACCATGGCATTTGATTGATTATGTACAGTATATGGATTACGTTTCATAAAGTGAATTTGTGGACATTGAAGTAGTCTATTTTGGAAGCTAGTATAAATCTAGAGGTCTCAAGCTAGGAACTAAAAAATACATTTTATTGCTACTTAGGCCCTATCACACGCATTGCAGGGAATAGTTGCATGGGCACCAAGCCGCTACTCTAACTTCGTGTTGTATTGGATTAAATTGCATTGATTAAATATTCCCAATTCGACTGAAGCATGTCCATTCTGCAGTGGCGTATCCTGGATTCCCCATGAAGGCATGCAACTAGTAACCATGCAGTAGCACAATGTAATTAGTAAATTCCAATTCTAATCATCCTAATTACACTTAGGTGAAGTCGATCCTGCAATTCTTTTTTTCAGAATTCCTTGTTGAAGTCACTGTAGAATTCCTCACGTGTTTTCAACTCAACAAGATTATCCTTGTCTATAGACATCATTCCTAATGCAGAGGGATGACTCTTACTTTAAGAATTGTGGATGAAGGATTTTATTCGCTTTAGGGCAGAGAAAGAGCGTTCTACAGATGATATAGCGGGAATAGTTGTAACCAATGTGCACAATTTATAAAGCTCAGGAAGACCACTATAGATATCAGTAGTCAATAGGAACTTCCGGATTTAAGCCGCAGTCATATCTTTGAAGTGTTCAGAAGTGAACACTGCCCTCAATTCGGATTTAAGTCGTACTGTATCAAAATATTTCCCATAGAATTCCATCAGTTTACTGAATTGATCTTTAGGAAACTCGCCAGAAGAAAATGAAAATTTCTTACAGTCATTGTGTGGTGCCCCAAACATCGTGTGAAATATTTCAGGTTAGAACTATGGCCTGTAAAGTTCAGTTATCTAAGGTTCAATATTGTGCGAAATTCTATCAAGGAATTATCGTTATTACTGATATACCTGCCGCGTGTCAGTACTCCTTCGACACCATTCTCAGCAATATTTTCAGACGCAACGGTGATATAGCCTGGTAATTGGATATATTAACAAATAGATTTTTTTTATTTGGAGTGATTTAAGGAATATGAAAACTGCCCATTTTATTTGATGAAATTGTATCCTGCGTTATAAATGTTTTTATTCCAGCTTATATGCCCAAACTTTACTGTTAGATTAGCCTATAAATTGTGTTCAGTCGAATGTAATATTTTTCTCCACATTAACGAAAAGTAGAAATATTAATATGTGTGTTATTTTCTTATTTGTTTATGCAAGAAAGCCAATAATACTGTAAATTGAATATTCCTATTTGGTGAGTTTAAGTGCATGTTGGGTATTTTCCTGAACTTGGGCAGCTGCTGGATTTAGTGTTACCAACTATCATGAAGTCACTAATTGGGATAAAATGTCAATACATGAAATTTTTGGAACTAGGTCTACATGGGATAATGTTGAAGGATTAAGTGGATGAATAACTACAACATACCTAATTAAAATGAGAAGAATATTCAGCTGAGGTTCCTGTTTACACAAGGCCTTTTCATGGAATTCATAATTATGTATAACAGGTCTTCCTAACACTTTCAAGAGCGTTTATGGCATCTGTTATGCATCTCTATTTTCACCAAGTTCAGCTGACTAAAAGGACCTTCTACCTTTGAATTTATTAATAGCAACAGCATCTAAATCCAAACATCCTCCACACAGCTTTGGGCTGGCTATCGTCGTTAAGGCCAGTCTTGGAAAATGGAGCAGCTGTATTGGATTCTTCCCGAAGAGAGCTCATCTCGCCAGGGGGTAATCCGTGCTTCGCACTCGACGTTACCTTGGACATTCCGCCTTTCTTCAAAGCTGTTAGCAGTTGGCCGAGGGTAGCAGGTGAATGGTGACAAAGATTGAAGTGCAGTGACGTCATGCGGAGGGTTTCAGAACTACGTCTACCACCGAATGCAATTTTAAGATTGAATGCGTTACGTCCGTAACTTCTACATTTACTCTCTCTTTCTTTCTACGGTAGAGTAGATGGCGAGACTACAGCAGCGTCACACGTAGTCAAGCAACGGAACTAATGCAAGTTGAGCGGAACTTTTAAACTTCTGAGAGATGAAATTAATAATACTTGACTTGAAACAGCCTAAAATCGTACTTCAGACAGTTCTTCGCGATATCGTAACGCATGCAATGAATGCCTTGCATGCAAGGCAAATACGCCCCTGCCATTCTGATGTATGAACAAAAGCACACTCCGAAAGGATGAAAATATGGTGGGCCCCCAAGAAGGCAAACAGTTGGTACCTCGCGATCCTTAATGGCCCTAACGATGAATAATAATAATAATAATAATAATAATAATAATAATAATAATAATAATAATAATAATAATAATAATATTTATTTATTTATTTATTTATTTATAACTTATCTAAAATACATTTGCAAATATGCAGTAGGATATTATACATTATCTTTGCAATTATTTACACCTGCAAAGCACTTGATGTGCTTATCTGCCGGTGTAGTTGTTTCACATTTGTATACATTGTTGCAATCCTTACTGTTTACAACATTAATAAAGTATGTATATTTACATTAGTATTGTAATTTTGTCCTTTGGTGTGAGTTTTTCTTAATCCCTGAGAGTATCGCTCAAAATAGATAAGTCTTTGGTACATTTTCCATTCATAAACAAATATTTAAACTGTAATATTATTATCTATGATCCATAGTTTCACATGTTTTTTTAGTTGATATTTGGTTTTCAAGTGTGTCAATTCTGAGGGCAACTTGTTCAAAAATTTAGGAACTACAACTTGCAGTGTTCTGGATCCATATTTGTTGTAGTACCTCATGACCTGAAAAGAACTTATATGCCTCAGTCTTGTTCCATGTGTATGTTCATTTACAATTCTATATTGAGGCTTCCAGTAATTTTCTTTAATTATGTTGTACATATAAAGTTGTTTAACTCTCAAGAACCTTTCCTTCTGGTACATCCCTGTTAACATATCCTCACTTAAGCTAAATATTCCTGTGTTTTCATACCAAAAGAATGCTTTGACAATACGATTTTGTAACATTTGTACCATGTTTATGTCTGTAACAGAAGCTGATCCCCATACACTTACACCATATGATATAAGTGACTCAACAAGTGAATGATAAACCATTTTTAAGCTATCATGAGGTATTATATACTTAACCATTTGCATTTTGAACAAGCTTAGCCTCAGTAGTTCACACAACTTATTAATATGTTGCTTCCATGAAAAATATCTATCTATTATTATACCTAAATATTTCATGTTATCAACTTCCTCTATTACATAGTCACAATTGCATGATTTTTGTTCACCATCATGAATGCACTGAACTGAATGGCCTGTTATCTTAATGTTTTCTCTTTGCATTTTTGGCGTAGTAATGTACAAGACTTTTGTTTTTGAAGTGTTAATTATTAGACCCTTATCATGGCACCATTCTTGAAAGTAGTTGTACTCCATTTGTAAATGCTTCTCTGCCACTTTTGGGTTTTTATGTACTGATACAATTAGTTTATCATCTGCATACATGAAATATTTACAGTTTTTAAAACATGAGCTTATATCATTGACAAAAATAATGTACAAAATGGGTCCTAGGATACTTCCTTGTGGAACACCTCTTTTAATAGTAGTTATTTCTCCATATATATTGTACCGGGCGGTACACCTCTACTCTGTTTATTTAAAAGTTGCGCCAGTTGAAACTCTTCTTCTGGAGGAAGTCCGAACTTTATCTACACTATTAATCTACTAATTTCTCAGAAGATGTCACTACCTGGAAATTTCTGAGTTTGTGAACTGTGTCATTTTTGATGTGTTTTTGTTTCGCTTGAAGTAAGAAGTGTGAACTTTCTCTTCTAGAGGACACTACTGAAGATCAACCATAGTGCGACCTAGTGCGGAGTCAAAGAACTATTTTGTTGGAGAAATTTTTATTTCAAGAGTTTGTTCTTTGTTAAATTTCCTTCTGTCATTGTTTAAGTTGGCTGTATACCCCTCTTTTTCCCCTTAGTTTGGATCTAGCCAATCCCGAATTTCTTTAATTAATTTTCCACCAATAATGTGTTTCTTTTTCCTCTATGTAGGGGTTTCTTTTCCCTAGCCAATAAAAATTTTGTGGGAGGGTGTTTTCTTTCCCCTAACGCCTAGAATCTTCCGCGAGAGGATATAAACTGCTGATTTTAGGGTCTCGGGGCCACTTCTGTTCCATCTTTCAGTGTATTAAGTACATAGCAGGAGGCGGGAAGCGCCTCTTTCTTCTTCAGCCGTTCAACACCAGGTAATGGCCTATTAATAACTTCTTTTCTTGCTAGGTCGGCAGTTTAACACTCGCGGCGGGTTCGAAGCATTTCCATCATGTAACCTTTTCCTAAAATGTAATTACTCTTTTCATCTTTTTCTTGTAAAGCTACATATTGGGATAGAGAGTGCTAACCCTCTCGAGCTCCCACTCACATTTGTTTCGAGGTGAACTTATTTTCTCAAACTATTCTTCGTTTATGTAATGTAAAGTGTTCTTCTCTAAGTCACCTCTGTAGTATGGGATTAGCCCTTGCGTTAGCGGCCCAGAGCCAGATTAGGTTGTAAAAACAAAGTGTATTAGGAGTGCAAGTTCGCCTCCTCTCAAATTGTTATTTTAGAGGTCATGTAATCAACCTTCTTTTCATGTAATAGACCTCAGTAGGTTGGGTATTTTACCCCTGTGAATACGTCCTTAGAGGACAGCTTGAAGGTAGAGTTTGGTGTGGCCTTTGAGAGGCTTAAATTTTGAGAGCGGATCGCTCTTTTGAAAATGGAGTGTCATATGCCTCGTGGAGGCTTTTCTGTGTAATTCGGAGCCAGGGGCTCCTAGGGATGAATGGGGTTTTCTGCCCCTCCGTTAAAACTTGTGTCTGTGGTAAAACTGAGCTGATCGCTGAAGTCAGGGCGTGAAGCCCAAAACTTGTAAATATTGTAACTCCCCTTATTTTGCTACATTGTACCTGCCATGTCTGTTATTGCTTTGTTTTTGAAAAGAAAATATAACTTTGTTAAATTTTAAATTAATTTTACATGCACTATAATTTCGTAGCTTGAAACCCATTCACGCCCGCACCTTCTTTTACGCATAACTACCGCTAAAACACGGTAACATATATTATCAATTTTTACCCTATACGTTCGGTCAGTCAGATAACTTTCAAAAACTTTTAGTGGTGTTCCTCTTACCCCAATTTTGCTTAAGGCTGCAATAATTTTTTCATGGGAAATTGAATCAAATGCCTTTGAGAAATCAATAAACATAGCTAAAATGTGCATACCTTGATTTAGCTTCCCATTGATCAAATTGGAGAATTCCTCAAGAAGATTACTTGTACCCTTGTAATACCGGGCGAGTTGGCCGTGCGCGTAGAGGCGCGCGGCTGTGAGCTTGCATCCGGGATATAGTAGGTTCGAATCCCACTATCGGCAGCCCTGAAGATGGTTTTCCGTGGTTTCCCATTTTCACAACAGGCAAATGCTGGGGCTGTACCTTAATTAAGGCCACGGCCGCTTCCTTCCAACTCCTAGGCCTTTCCTATCCCATCGTCGCCATAAGACCTATCTGTGTCGGTGCGACGTAAAGCCCCTAGCAAAATAATAATAATAATAATAATAATCTTAGCCTCATTTATTCATTCGATTATGTAAATAATCGGATGGAAGTTATTCCATTATCCCATCATGAATCCATTCAAAGAAGAACTGGCCCTGGTCGTGACTTTTGAGACTGGCCCAGGTAGCGAAACCTGTTCTTACTGATCCTCTTCTTGGAATTCGTGAGTTTTGAGACGACACGGGCACTATGCATCATGATTGCATGCCTGCATTCAACAGTCAGGCGATTACACCTGTTATTAATGGACCTGCATGGCACATTTGCGGTATCTTTTCTCGCGCAGATATTAACCTAACCTGCAGTCTTGTACCTTTATTAAATTACATATGTTACCTCGACAAATATACTGTAATGCCAAAATTTCCGAATTCTACATTCCTTATTTCATGGTGTTTGGATATTTCTTTCCGCCAGTGTATTATCATATCACCCTAGACACGGAGGCTGTCTTTTATTTTTTTTAATTTCTGTATGTTGTATTTTCTCTCCATTTATTCATTTGTTCATCTGGCCATTGGTGGGGCGGGGGGGGGGAGGAATCTCTCCCCCTCCCCCTGTGGATCCACCCCTGCAAGAAATTGCTGTAAATGTAGGTACTATCTCGAAACACTCTGCAATATCCTTATAATGCCGAGAGAAAGTTTTAGGAAACAAAAATGCTAAAATATCCTTTTTTGTAATGTGTTCTCCCCCTTTGTTTGTGAGAGTCAACAGACCTGATACTCCAATTATTTACTATTGTGTAAAAGAATGAGAGAAAGAAAGAGATGATGTTGATTGATGTTGCAAAGCGTTCAGCAGCAGACAGTAGATTCAGAGTAATTCTAGAAATAGTGTCCAATGATCCGGAAACAATATCTCAGACATCAGTTGTCGCTCTTCAAAAAGCTGCCTTCTTTTACACAAATCTTAGGCGGACAATATGACCGAACTTGGACAAAGGAACATCTTCGACCATTGGGTAGTAGATAAAAACAAAAAAGCCGTGGCACGACAGCCTATTAGGGCTTTGGCCTGCTAAGACGATCGCCACGCAGTCATATGCCCTGTAGATGCAGGAGTGCCACGTGGTAAGTAAAACGACATCCCCACCTATATTGCTTGCTTTCCTTGATCGGGTCCGCTGCTTCTCGTATCAGCCAGCTCCACATTTGGTTGAGTTTGAGAGAAGATACATGTTCCAAACATCTGTAATTGGCGACAAAAAAGAAAAAAAAAAAAAGAAGGCAGGCTCATAAGTAAGCCCCACCAATTTTTGAGTAGTGGATTGGAAGTCCGTGATTTTTGTCCTGGGTTCTCATGAGACGAATACCGGTAATTCAGTGAAACCATGTCTCACCAGTAAATAGCACTTATTCAGAGCTCGATCCGATACCGTTTACAGGCTGAAGGAATACAGTATAATACATACTCTGACGACTAATTCCTTTGTACTGAAATTATCCACATCACTTACATTTAATGGTTTTGCATTTCATGTTTTGGTTGCCCTCTGTGCAGGACATGACATGAGAGATTTCTTCGAAGATGAATGTATGATAATGCTGCTTGTTTACGTACCACTAACTACTTTTAGCGAGCAAGTTGGCTGCGCGGTTCGTGCCTTGTAGCTGTTGGCTTCCATTCGGGAGGTGTTGGGCTCGAACCCTACTATCCACAGGCCTAGAAGATTGTTTCCTGTGGTTTTCCATTTTTCACACCAGGCAACTGCTGGGACTGTAACTTAATTAAGACCACGGTCAATTTCTTCCCAGTCCTAGACCTTTGTTATCCCATCATCGCCGGGGCCCCTGGGTGAGAGGCAGACACGCTACCCTTACAGCACGAGGCCGGCAAGCGGGCAATATACCTACTTTAATTTTATGTCGTCCGGCTGCATGCATAAATTGGTAGCTTTTTTTTTTTTTTGCTTTACGTCCCACCGACACATATGTCTTAGGGCGACGATGGGATAGGAAAGGCCTAGGAATTGGAAGGAAGCGGCCGAGGCCTTAATTAAGGTACAGCCCCGACATTTGTCTGGTGTGAAAATGGGAAACCACGGAACACCATCTTCAGGGCTGCCGACAGTGGGACTACAAACTATCACTACCCACTATCTCCTGATTACTGGATACTGACCGCACTTAAGCGACTGCAGCTATCGAGCTCGGTGTAAATTGGTAGCATGCTGGCCTTTGGTCCAAGGGGTCCAGGGGGTCTCGGGTTCGATTTCCGGTCGGGTTAGAGATTTTAACTTTCATTCGTTAAGTCCTATGGCTCGGGGACTGGATATCCGTGCCGTCTTCAGCATTAGACCTCATCTTAGGTAGGGCCTTATCCTCACAGACGTGCAGGTCACCTAAAATGCGTCAACTCTAAAGACCTGCACCAGACCTCCCCGGAGGCCACACGTCATTATTATAAATTTATGTGAAAAGTAAAAAAATGCATTAATTAGCTTTAAGACAACAGTAAAATATTTTAATAATATTAGTATAATAATAATAATAATAATAATAATAATAATAATAATAATACACCTCGGTCTATTTCATTCACCAGCCATTATATTTCCCAGGTCGATTGGTGTGGCAGAATGGGTGTGCGGAAAAGTGCGAACACGGAAATTTGGGAACACATCATTAAAGCGGAAATTCGCGCACACTGGGGATTATTACTACCTGACTAGGGTTTCCCAGGTCTTGGTAAATATTTCGCTGCCGGAAATTTGCGAATACTGTCTTCGAAAAAAAAAGACACGAGACGTGCAATGTAAGCGATCTATCTGTCTGTTAGGTCATCAGCCCAGAGGCTGGTTGGATCCTCAAATAGCACCACCAAAGGTTATGTGGTTATAAGGAAACCGCAAAAACCAATGGCAGCACCAAAATGAGGTGTACTAGGCAAGACGAGGAGTGAGGTAGTTTGCCATTGCTTTCCTCACTGGGTCAGAAAGTGCTATTGCAGCACGACTGACCCTATGAGCAACACCTTTCATAACACTCATGCACTAGTCGTGCTCTGAATGTCATTACTCAGCACCACCCATACCCCAGCAGCTTCCATATTGTCACAGCCATGCATGAGACTGGGACTTCGGTGGAAGCTACACTTTATTCTGGCCTGTGCCAAGAGATGGATACAAAAGTACTGTATCCATCAAGAAATGGCAGCAGGCCTGATGTAAGCGATACCTGTAAATAAAACAATCTTTAATCCATACAACTTATTTAAAATATTTCCGTCACACTTTACACATGCTTTGGACTGTCAAAATTATAATCATCATCTTACCATCTTGGCGAGTTTAAAATCAGCCTTCACAGGCTTCGTCATTTTTTCATACATTTGTCGTTTAAAATCGGCGTTTATAGGCTTCGTCATTTGTACATACGTATATATTTACATTATATATACATGTGGGTTACCGTAATTTAGTTCAATTTCTGAATATGAGAAATGGCTTTTAAGCAGGACCTAATGCCTCTTGTCTCTTCATATACCGGTACTTTTATAGTTTTCTCAATCCTGTCGTCCAGTTTCAAGTATTTTGCTCTTTCTCTTCTTCCCTTCAAGATGTATTTCTAACCTCATATAGAGGCAATTTGTGTGTTCCGCTTCTTTCTTCAAACATTCCACCAGCATGTTGACTCTGGGGTAGGGGTTTACAATGATAGTATTTAATTTGTTGTGCCATCCTTCTACAGCATTCGTGGTTCTGTGTCTCTAACCGTAGCAACTCCACATTTCAACGGGGATCTCTTCATTTCGTAGCCATGTATCCACAAAGTAGTCAAAAACTCGAAGAGTTTTGGTTGTCGGGAGCTTCCGCATGAATCTGGAGCCATCCGTCATCTACATCCTCAGGTTTAACTCTTCAATCTGACGGTATTCCTCTTGTAGACCCAGACTTTGAATTTTTCTCCATTAGCATTTCTTCATATGGAAGTGGCACCCAATCACTTGAGTTGAGGGAAAAATTTGATGTAGATCCGATACTGCAGCTGCCTCAAAATCTACATTGACTTTACTGAGACACCATAGGGGAACTACTTCTCTAATAAGAGGGAACAGGTGAATGTAGGATTCATTCTTCTTATTAGGGAGTAGGGCAGATACCACAGGGAACACATTAGTTTCGTCAGGCCGGCCTCCTAGGTCTGCGTGAACAGTATAAACTTGAGCGAACTGTTTGCTGCAGCACCTAAATATACCATCCATTTTAAAAAGTAGAAGTTTTTAAACTTTCCTTTCCTTTGTCTCCACTGAAAACTAGGATTCTTTCTTCTAGTCAGTCATCTACAAAGAGAAAACTGCTACCATCGGCCATTTTAAAGATTTCTTCAATGAGAATAATGTCACCACGTTCTTTTGGCCCTTGTTCATTTCCACGCTCGTTACTCCGCTGGTTTCGCAAGGTACTCTTCAACGATTCTGAGTGGGGCTTTTTTGTCACAAAATCATAACCTGGAGCGACCAAAGTGATTAATTAAAGAATATCAAGTATATTATTAAAGTGTATATTAAAACATCTAAGTATGTGGTCTCATTCTTATTTTTCTCATTTCTGACCTTACAATGCATTTTTCAAATCTTGTAGAGATTATTCCTCTATAATTTTTGTTCAGTCAAAATTTGCATTTAAATAGGCCTACCATCTAAAGCTAAAAATCATTACAAAAGAAAACACTTTTATTCAAGAGAGTAGAACAATTTTTCCGGATGCACAGGCTATGCCAAATAGTAGTACTGCACACCATATTAGTAGTAAATATATGCAAAGCAAAGCAAAGCAAAGTCACCTCCGTACAGGCCATGAAGGCCCTTGGAGGAGTGGAATGTAAAGGCTTCCACCATTGTTAACCTCGGCACGTGATGGGGTAGAGTGGTTAGCTCTACGCCCGGCCGAATTTGCCCCCAGGAATTAACCTGGTATTCATTTTTGGTGTAGGCTGAGTGAACCTCAGGGCCATATGCACCTCCGGAAGTGGAAATCTCGTTTCTTAAATTTTACGACTTCCTGACGGATTCGAAACCACGTCCTTCCGGGCGAACCGAGCACGCCTTTACTGTCTCGGCCAGGCAGCCCCTAGTAAATATATGAATTTTCGTAAATATACATTACGTCTTATTATTTATTGACCTATAGACTAATATAGCCAACGGCCGTAGCCGTGTTGAAACACCGGATCCCGTGAGATCTCCGTAGTTAAGCAACATTGGGCGTGGTCAAGATTTGGATGGGTTGCCACGCGCTGTTGGTTGGGGGTAAGGGAATGGAGGAGCGGAAAGGAACTGGCCACCCTACCGTAAGTAAACTCCGGCTCAGGCACACCTCTGTGGAGGTTCGGACTTGCTTTCGGGCAGAATACACCCTTACCTTACCTTATAGACTAATATAATTTATAATACAAAATTCATTCTTGCTTTATTTTACCGTATGTCACATGTACTTTACATTAATGAAATACTAAAGTTATTGTAATATAAATAAGGAAGTGTTTCTTTAGTAACCTTTATTGCGTAGGTTTCCTATTTCATCGGTCTACAACTCGCATATCTCTGTAACTTCTTCTCGAGCGCATTTCTTGGCGTTGCACACTTGCTTCTTCACTTCCAGAGCGGCGTCATCAGGTGGTCCACACAAATGTTCGGATACATAAAGTACTTGTTCATTCTTCGACCGCATCAATCCCTTATAGTAACATGACTTTTGGCTTAAACTTAGCCACGTAACAACACCTGCTTTTATTTCTCTATACTTACGGTATGCGTAACCATTATAATGAGCGGAGGACCTACCCCTAATCGTGGTAACAATTTCAATACTCAACATTGCTAACGTTATGAAGGTTAAAAGTAAAGTGAACAAAAGTACGGGTATGAGCCCCGAACCGGTGTTGGAGCCGGCCGCAGCGGAAATCCTCACTATTGTTCGCAATAGGTACCAAACTACCAGGTAGATGTTTGTGACGTGATATGGGAGGTTGAAATACAATGTCAATGACAATTGGAAAGCTAATCCAGGGTAGATGGGATTCTCAGGATAGTGTTCACATATTTCCGGCAACGGAATATTTACCAAGACCTGGGAAACCCTAGTCAGGTAGCAATAATCCCTAGTGTGCGTGAATTTCCGCTTTAATGATGTGTTCGCAAATTTCCGTGTTCGCACTTTTCCGGCATCCGGCAGAATGACATCCACAGTATCCCCTGCCTGTCGTAAGGGAAGCGTGAGTCACTGGGCACCTCATCGCTCCTGCGGTCATCGCAAGCACCTACTGTATGGAGTCGTGAATTTTGAGACTCATTAGAATGTTTACTTTAGCTACCAGTTTGTAGTCGTGAGTTTTGATTATATCTGTAACTAATTTTAGCCCGTGAGTTTTGAAACTCGTGAGTTTTGAGACGTAACCATTGTGTCGTAGAGGTGCCGGATGTCAGCTTGTGGGATGGAGTGTCATGCCTGTGCACGTGGTCGGGCAATACAGGGACGGTTAATGCCGGTTGTGGATGTCGTTGGAGTTGCCGTCCAATGATGTCCCATGCGTGCTCGATTGGGGACAGATCGGGGATCGAGCAAGCCAAGGCAACATGTCGACGCTCTGTAGGGATGGGTTAAAACAGCGGCAATGGGGGCGTGCATTATCCTGTTGGATAACACCCCAGGTAATGCTGTTCATGAATGGCAGCACAACAGTTTGAATCACCAGACGGACGTACACATCTGCAGTCAGGGTGCGTGGGATAACCACGAGAGTGCTCCTGCTGTCATAGGAAATTGCTCCCCAGACCAGAACTCCCGGTATAGGTCCAATGTGTCGACGCCGCAAACAGGTGGAATGCAGGCGCTCACCTGGCCTCCTTCTAACCAACACACGCCCATCACTGGCACCAAGGCAGAATCGACTTTCATCGGAAAACACAACGGACCTCCACTCCATCCTCCAATGATCTCTCGCTTGACACCACTGAAGTCGCAGACGGCGGTGGTTTGGAGTAAGTGGAATGCACGCCGCAGGGCGTCGGCCCCGGAGCTGTCAAGTAACCGATTTCGAACAGTTCGTTGCGTCACTGTGGTGCCAATTGCCGCTCGAATTGCTGTTGCAGACGCAGTCCGTTGCGCCACGACAATACGCCGAATACGGTAGTCCTCCCTCTCGGTGGTGCCACGGGAATGTCCGAAGCCCGGTCTTCCTGCGAGCGTACCTTCTCGTGACCACTGCTGCCAGCACGTATGCACAGTGGAGACATTCCTGCCAAGTCGTTCTGCAATAGCGCGGAAGGAAACCCCACCTTCACGTAGCCCTATTATACGGCCTCGTTCAACCGCAGTGAGCTGTTGATACTGGCCTCTTCGTCGCCGTAAAGGCATTCTCGATCCACTCACAGTCACTCGGTCCAATCTCACAGGTAACTAACGCTCTCGCACAGTACAGCCCGTACTTAAAGCAAACTTGATGTGCAACTTCATGGAGCCGCTCCTAGCGCCACGCTAATGCGAATTGCGGGAAATTTGATTCAACGTCATCTTTCAGATGCATAAACACGCCTACCAACGTTCGTTAATCTATCACAACCCCTACTTGATGTTTGGATATTTTTTTCCGACAATGTATACAAGTTACTACTGTGAACTGTAATGAATGTACAATAGGAGCTACAGGACGCACACATTGTGGCGTTACAAATGAAATAACAATAGGTAGGCCTGTCGCAGGTTCAGCATAAATGGCACCTACAACTTGATCTTGAGGAGGGGGACAGAGAGAGGGAGAAAGCAATTGTTAAAAGCCCCATTCCATAGTGAGAGAGCCCGGTGAATAATGGTGAAATACAGCCCCAACCTAAGAGACGTAGCGAGCTAGCATAATAAATAGCTGTGCTCCATGATTCTGGTACCGGCGTTTGTGAGAAAATACATAAACTGAAATATACGTGTCTGTTTTTTAGTTTTTGTGATACCATTAGCTGTTATTACCATTGGTGCATTGCACCTCATAAAATAGTAAGTATAAAGTGCTAATTGTCTGTATTTATACGGTACGGCATAGTTATGTTTTTACAAGTTGCTTTACGTCGCACGGACACAAAAAGGTCTTATGGCGACGATGGGACAGGAAGGGGCTAGGAGTGGGAAGGAGGCGGCCGTGGCCTTAATTAAGGTACAGCCCCAGCATTTGCTTGGTGTGAAAATGGGAAACCACGGAAAACCATCTTCAGGGCTGCCGACAGTGGGGTTCGAACCCACTATCTCCCGAATACTGGACACTGGCCACACTTAAGCGACTGCAGTTATCGAGCTCGGTATAATTATTTTTAAGCCATTGTTGTTTCTTACTCTTTATTGACTTTTTTCTGTTTGCACTGGGTTTTGCATAATTAAAATACATGCAGAAATTGTATTTTTCCAAAAGCCTATCTATTAGAGGTGGTTACAAGCACATGGCCGACGATGTCCTGCTTTTAAGCCGCGGCAAAGTGTGGGTGAGTGAGGAAGGGGGAAATCAAAGCCACTAACGCCAAGCAGTACAGCACAAAGTGGTCAATTAGTACCTAAAGCAGGGTCAATTTAATTTTTTAATCACGAATAGACTTGAGTATTAGATAATTATAATCTGTTGTGAGGCCCTCTTAATCCCTAAACAGGTTTTCAAAAAGCCACCCCTCTCATAACATAATGGGGGTCATCTTAATGATTTTAATTCCTCCTTATAAGGCAGAGGTCATACGATTATTCACCTCTTTCACCATATTAAAGCTTTTAGGCGAAAAGTACTGCTGTGGGAAAGTCAGTTCATGAATAAAGACACAGCACATTTCCCCACTTTGACTGCAGTCTTATCTCCAAACGAGTCCAGTTCAACTATAGAAGAATCCCTGATGCAGAAGTCACCAACTGAAATAGTTAATAAAGGTGTTCTCCTAACTGTTGATGATGATGATGATGATGCTTGGTGTTTTAAGGGGCCTAACATCGAAGGTCATCGGCCCCACTCTCCTAACTGTTACACCCCATTAACTACTACCTTTCTTCCATGGCCTTCATACCCTGTAGCAATGCCATGACTAGCCTCATGGCGAGATGACAAATGGTGTATAACCAAAGGCCATAATTGTAAATAAAATAAACTATAGAGGAATATAAAGGGGTTTTAATGGCGCTGTGTGAGGAGTGTCTGCTCTTTCCTCTTCTCTTTTTTTCCTTTTAGTATTTCGTCCATTCTCATTGCAGTAGTTGAATAGTGAATACTATCGAATGTCTTGAGCATTCCAACAGAAAGATGTATTCCTTAAAAGTAGTACCATAGCTGATTATCGGTACGTTCCATGTGCCCTTTATTATACGTTTTCTTGAGTTTTTCCACAACTTTCTTAGGGTGGAAATAGTGTTTTTTTGAACGGACACTCCTCATATGAAGAATTTTCTTGATGATGCTTGTTGTTTAAAGGGGCCTAACATCGAAGGTCATCGGCCTATGAAGAATTTGAGAATAGATTCCACGATATTCAGACATTAGAAAAGGATTTTCAGGGGTTCACTACACCCGTCTCAATGGATGTTCAGTCCAACTCGTTGGCAGAATGGTCAGCGTACTGGCCTTCGGTTTAGAGGGTCCCGGGTTCGATTCCCGGCATGGTCGGGGATTTTTAACCTTCATTAGTTAATTCCATTGGCTCGGGGGCTGGGTATTTGTGGTGTCCTCAACATCCCTGCAACTCACACAGCACACACAACACTATCCTCCAAGACAATAATACGCAGTTACCTACACATGGCAGATGCCGCCCACCCTCACCGTAGGATCTGTCTTACAAGGGCTGCACTCGGCTGGAAATAGCCACATGAAATAATTATTATTAGTGGATGTTCAAACTATTAGACCGCCGGGCTGAGTGGCTCAGACGGTTAAGGCGCTGGCCTTCTAAACCCAACTTGGCAGGTTCGATCCTGGCTAGTCCGGTGGTATATGAAGGTGATCAAATACGACAGCCCCATGTCGGTAGATTTACTGGCACGTAAAAGAACTCCTGCGGGATTAAATTCCAGCACCTCGGCGTCTCCGAAGACCTTAAAAAGTAGTTAGTGGAACGTAAAGCAAATAGCATTATTATTAAACTATTAGACCAGAACTGCAGCAGGAACCGATTGATCTACAGTGCGATACTGAAACGGAACATAAGTTTGCAAGCACAAAGAGTTTGACTGCATTTCATGCTAGTATTCCACGGGAGAGATTTCCTAGATTGCTAGTTGCTTTACGTCGCACCGACACAGATAGGTCTTATGGCGACGATGGGATAGGAAAGGCCTAGGAATTGGAAGGAAGCGACCGTGGCCTTAATTAAGGTACAGCCCCAGCATTTGCCTGGTGTGAAAATGGGGAAACCACGGAAAACCATTTTCAGGGCTGCCGATAGTGGGATTCGAACCTACTATCTCCCAGATGCAAGCTCACAGCCGCGCGCTTCTACGCGCACGGCCAACTCGCCCGGTTCCTGGATTGCAAAAACGTAATGCACATGTCTTAAGTATATTCAGATCTACTTATTTGTGCGAACAGCTGTTGTCATTAATGAAGTTTTGTGAATCTAGACACAGAAGTAGGTTCACCAATAAAAACTTGAAATGTACTTTGCGACTTGTCAGTACGCAAACGATAGTAGCAAAAATTGACACAATATTATCTAAAAGAGCCCAAAGGTCCCGTGGAGGAGCACTGCACCAGTGATATGTTTCAGTTCGTGTGTTTAATATGTTGTTATAGTTATAAATGCCACCCAGTTATTGAAATGTATGTTAATTCGAGTACAAAGAATGTGTACAAATAACATCACTTGTATTGTCTTTCAATAAATGCACGTGCCCCAAAACTTCAGTTTAAAAAAATCTATTTGTTCGGGGCGTCGACCCACGTGGATCTTTTGCCCCTACTGGCACCATATTGTATGAACCTGCGTGTAATTGGAATGGCGGTAGTGTGGAATGTTGTGTGTGAGGAAAGGAAGATTAAGCACGTCATAAACGCCCAGTCCACAGGCCAGGGATATTAAAGATTACAATTAAAAACCCCTGACCAGGCCGGGAATCGAACCCGGGGCCGCCGGGTGACAGGCGGACGCGTTGCCCCATACAACGCGGGGCCGGACAAAACTTCAGTTACTTAATCGTGAAAAATATTCAGGACGTATTGCCCACTGCTGTATTTCTCCTATGTCAGCGAATAATTTTCTTACCCTGTTATACTTTATAATCTGTGTCCTGTTCGTTTCACATGATCCATGCTCCAACTTCTTCTTATTCTTGTTTATATGGTGACATTATCTCCGTGCGGTTACTGCAAGTACCACCACGGTATGCAACCCGCCTGTCCGCTGCTCTCTTCTCACGAGGCAGACAGCGTCCTGAGTAAAGGTGTACAAATTGTACTTCAGGCTTGCCTGCCCCAAGCTGCTCTGCAACAAGCGAAGCAGCTTAGCTTGAGCGTCAGCGAAGCAAGAGTGCACGCGTACTGAGTGCGATAGTCACATCAAACCAAAATCTGGGTTTCCCTAAGCCTGACAGGTTGCCTGGGACCCGTTCGGACTGCCGGACTTGACAAGAGTGAACGTGAAGTTTGCTATCGATGCGACGTGAATGTGCTGTTATATGTTAGTGTAGCTAAGTATTCCGTCGAGTGCAGCTCTGTTGTAGTTAGAGGTGCAACCAGCAGGAAAATGAACAAGTCAACCGTAAAGGAAATCGAAGAAAAATTAAAAAGTGGTGAATTTATTCTAGCAATAAAACAGGGCTCAAGTATAGCATGGGAAAAATGTTCATGTGTTTATGAACAGGTATCAAATAAGCCAGTAGGTTACTTGCAATACAATTTTTACAAAAAGCTACTCAACACCCATTCAAGGACCTCAAGTATGTTGCGACATGTCTGCAAATTTGACCCAAATTTTCCACAGTCTAAAAGTATTTTGAAAGAGGACAAGGACTTGGTGACTGACAAGTGCGTGGAAATGTGCGCCAAGGACTTGAGACCGTTCACAACTATTGAGGGTGAAGGATTTTTTAATTTAGGGCAAACGCTGATAGAAATGGGAAAACGTATGTCTAGGTGGATATTAAAAATGTTATACCCTTTCGAATCACAGTTGCTAGGAAGGTACAAACCTTCGCGGACAAAGTGCGCAGTAAAACGCTTCCCGATATAGTACATGCTATTAAATCTGGTATCTGTGCGAGTACCACTGACCTGTGGACAGATCATTACAAGGACCGAGCTCGATAGCTGCAGTCGCTTAAGTGCGGCCAGTATCCAGTATTCGGGAGATAGTAGGTTCGAACCCCACTGTCGGCAGCCCTGAAAATGGTTTTCCGTGGTTTCCCATTTTCACACCAGGCAAATGCTGGGGCTGTACCTTAATTAAGGCCACGGCCACTTCCTTCCCAGTCCTAGCCCTTTCCTGTCCCATTGTCGCTATAAGACCTATCTGTGTCGGTGCGACGTAAAGCCAATAGCAACAATAAAAGTTACATAAGCCGTCTGAATTAAGAAATAAATTGAAACATAACTTTGTAATGATTAACATAATACTAAATAACAATATAAAATAATATTTGTTGACGAATCCTATATAAATTCTGGCATGTAACAACCCCTTCCCTGCCTGCATTCACGCGAGTCTCATATCACACAATCAACGAGCAAACATAGATTAACGCAGCAGGAAGAAGAAAGCAAGCAAGCAAGCTAACCTATAGCCTGCCCAAGTTTGGCTGAGCTTGACCTGGCCAGGAGTGCAGCAGCCTGCCTGTACTGCTGTTTACGTGTGGCTAGCTTGCTTGCCTGCTCTCCAGGCAAGCATGGGCAAGTTAAATGCGGAGTTTGTACACCTTTAGTCCTGAGCGGAGCAAGTAGCGCCTGCTCCCTAGGGCAACTGCGCGAGGACGTCTGGATTAAGTAGTTTTTTCCTGTCTTTGATAGTCCGTTTCCAGAAAAGGAATTTGAGGTTGCTACAGAAACATATCCACTGCTGAACGGCATCGTCTTTGTACTGAACTTTGAGTTTTGTACATGAGAAACGAGTTTCGCCAAGCAGAAGGAGTTGTAGCTATATTAGAATTGTTTAAATGTAGAAGCTATCATTCCCGAGATACTAAACTTTAAATAATAATAATAATAATAATAATAATAATAATAATAATAATAATAATAATAATAATAATAATATCGATGACGACAGCAGAGGTTGAGAGTTGTTTCTCAACCTTAAGGTGCATCAAGATATTCCTCAAAAATTCGATGGATAAAAAATGCCTTACCGCACTGGCTATACTAGCAATTGAGAAGCGCCTAATTCGGGAGATGAAATATTTCAGCTTCAGCGTGATTGAGAAGTTTGCTATCCAGAAAGAGAGAGGAATGCATTTCCTGTACAAATTAGGATGGACGCAGTTCGTCTATTGTTTACTTTTCTGTCTGTTTTCAGCTTGTGTGAACATCCAGCTACTTTGTTCACGAGACGCCACTGGATTTAGGGATTGACTAGGCACCCCAGCACTTGAATTAAGGTATAGGGCGAGTCCCGTAAAGAGTATTTTTTTACAATAATGGCCTTTGGTTATACACCATTTGGCCAGCTGGTAGTGATAATGATAGGGATGATGCTATGTCTTCTCGTCATGAGGCCAGTCATGGCATTACTACAGAGTGGGAAGGCCGTGGTAGAAAGGTAGTAGTTAATGGGATGTAACAGTTAGGAGATGATCTTTATTAACTATTTCAGTTGATGACTTCTGCATTAGGGTTTATATAGTTAGATTGGTGTCTTGTAAAAACTGGATCAGTGCTCTGTAGATTTTGTCATCGTGGTCTTGAAGAACAGTGTTGACATTTGTGGGAAATGAGATATTTAGTGACCGATGCTGTGCGAGTAACTTTGTTCGTTGTTGCTCATACCTGGAACTAGAAAATACTATATGATTCAGATCCGCATTATCGTAATTGTCATGTGGGCAAACTTTCGAGGTAATCACTTCGATGCGGTGGAGGTGGTGAGGGTAGCATCCGTGTCCAAGCCGCATCCTGATGATGGTTGTTAGACGTCTCCTTGTAGTATTGTATTTCCAGAACCAGGGATTCGCGGCATTGTTGTTTTCAGTGTTGCGTAATCTGTTCTTCGTTGGTGGCTAGTTCTTGCCCATTCATCTTTCAACTGGGTATAGGCTCTTCTTTTAACTAGCGGAATAAACACAGGAAGCTGTATCCCTTGAAACATACCACTGATTATACTTCCTTTCGCGAGGTGATCTACAACTTCATTGTCCCTTATTCCACTGTGTCCTTTTATCCACAGAAAGTGTATTTGACTACCGGATGTTATAGCTTCTTGGATCTCTTGAAGTAGATCATAAATGTAAGGGTTTGTGGTACTGTTTTGAGTTGGGTGTTGCAGTTTTTCCAAGACACTTCTCGCGTCGGTGAGTATGAGTATGATCTGAAAATGGTAAGAGAGGCCATATTTTATGGCAGCAATGATGGCTAGAGTTTCGGGGGTATAAATAGATGTGTCTGTAGGAAGTCTGAGTTGGCCATATTCTTCCGCAAGTGAGCAATAAAATGCAAACCCTGTTCCTTCAGATGTTTTTGAGCCGTCGGTGTAAATCTGGACATAGTTGGACCAAGTATTGTTGACAAAAAGTGAAACTGCATTGTTGAGGCTTTTAAACTGCTGCATACCGGGTGGTTCACCCGCCCCTTGAGATCTAGTTTTATGCAATTCGCTGCGTTTACTACAATTCTGAAATACATCAGTCCCTCTTCCTAAATCGGGGTAATAGAACGAGATATGTGGTTACTGGCTAGAAAATAGCTGAAATCATGAACGCCACTATTAATTCATTTTGAGCACCTCCCCAAATCATCCCGTAAAACTAAGACGGATACGAAGACCATGTACTTTACAACAGCAGGTACACACACAGAACAGGAAGAAGTATTGTATAGAATGGGAACTACTGCCCGCTGCATCTGAAGCCTCCCATTGCTCACTTCCCAGGGGCGCAGAGCAGATCTGAAAGTGAACATTGCTTAAGGGTTAGCAGGATCGAATCCCACGCAAGTATTTTTCCTTCCTTTTCTACAGTCATTTGCCTGGGACATAGCAAGGTTGCAAACCTAACAGTTTCCGCAGACTGATTTTTTTTGGCTCTGAAAGGGACCATTAGAATCGTGGAATGTGATATGGAGCTGGGTTGGAAGAGGCTAGGAAATATGTGACAGGATTTCAGTTACCTACATCTCTTTACGCAGCACCTGCTCGAACCGACAACCTCCATTGTCAATGCAGAACTGCCCGCGATGTTGTAAGGACTGTCAGGCAAGTTGTAACATCTCCGGCGTAATGGATCGGCATGCCTTGGTGATGGGCTGTCTACAGTTACCAATATTGTTCGGTCCGGTGTATACAACAGTCGTTTTACATGGCTCCAAAAAAATCCAGGGGCATAAGATCGGGTTACCTGGTGGGTCAGTGGACAGTTCCTCCCTTTCCTGTCCATTTATTAGGATACGTCGCATGGAGATGGTTTTGGACGATGACCACGCCGCATTGGCGGAGCTCCGTCACGTTGAAACCACAATTTGCAGCGGGCAAGGACTGGCACATGTTCCAAGAACGGTGGTAGTTCATATTGGAGGAACCGCACACAACGTTTTCCCGTCAGAGGTCCCTCAAAGAAATGGGGGGCTAATGAGGTGATCATCCAAGATGCCACTCCATATGTTCACACCCCACTGTAGCTGAAAAGCTGCCTGTCGCACCCAGTAGGGATTATCCACACTACAGTAATGCATGTCATGACGATTAACGGTGCCGTTGTTGTGGAACCGCGTTTCGTCCGTAAATAAGATGGTGTCTAAAAAGGCAAGATCAATGTCCACATGCTGTAGGGTCCATTACAAGATCGCCACCCATGCTTCGAAATCGTGACCATGGAGCTCCTGGTGTAAGTGCAGATGGTACGGTGAAACCGCTGGGTATGTGATATCCGCATAACAGACGCCCGGCTGATGTTTGTCTCCTGTGCAATGGCCGGTATGCTAGTGGGAGAGTTATGCCGGACAACGTCCAACACAACCTCTTCATTGTGACCAGATGTCACGGGATGATTTCGAACAGGCCGTGCCCTTTCAAGCGATGCAATTACCCGCAGGCGTCTTTCCAGACTCCGAAATATCAAGCCTGTCGGTTGTCTATCCGTATAGCGTCCTTGATACAGACATTGCGTCTGGTATGAATTAGGTCTAGTTTCCCCATACATGAGTAATATATCAAAATACTCGTTGCTGGAATACATCACGAGGCAGTGTTGTGTTGTGTTGTGACTTGCATCGAACGAGGAGAGTTCGCGCAGCTATGTGCCTACCTGCCATCACATGTTGTTATCGTTCCAGTGGGGCGCATTTTGTCCTACCTCTGGTGTATGAAGCTTGGGAAATGTACGACGTAGGTAACTGGCTGCCTGTGTCCTAGCCACAGACCATCACCTCCTCATCATCGCCCAACCCAGCTCCATACCCTACGCCACGATACATACGGCCCTTTAGAGGGCCAAATATACAAATCAGTCTGTGGAAGCTATCAGGTATACAACCTTACTGCATCTCAGACAATTGATGGTAAAAAAAAAAAAAGAGTTTGCCTGGATTGGAATCTTCGAACACTCTCCACTATCAAAAACGCGCCCTTGCCACGTGAGCTATTGTGAGGCTTGATATGCAGTGCGCAGTTCCCAGCCTGTACAGTACCTGCCCCTGGTTTGTATGTGCACCTCCTGTTGTAAGGTACGTATTTTTCGTATCTGTGCTCGTTTTCAGGTTCATTCATGGTACTCATAATGAATTAATAGTGGCGCTCACGATTCCTGCTGTCTTCTAGCCCGTAACCAAACATTTCGTTATATTACCCCGGGAAAAGGACCTATGTATTTCGGAACAATAGTAAACGCGGCGGGATGCATAAAATTAGATCGTAAGGGGCTGATGAACCATCCGGTATATTGTGGAAGCTGATAAACCGAACGCTTCAAAAGGGTAAGGTTGTAGTCATATTGGGAGGTAATGTTGATTGGACCTTCATAAATCAAAGGTATCCTCATTTTGTTTTCACTGTAGCTGATGAGGAGCAAGGAAAGTTGGCGTGGTTGGGACAATCATCCGTCAGCGATGACCTGTGTCAGACTCTTCAATTTGTTCCGTAATGGGTGTTCTGACATGGAAGCTGTACGAAGTATGAAGACATCCGTAAGAACCTGACGACGTAGAGCTAGAAGCACTTCTGTGGCCTAAATTATCAAAGCATTTGTGGGAGTTGACACTATTGCACCTACACATAGCCTAATGGATCGGTGACGGGCTACGTCCAATTTCTGCAATGTGTGCTTTGGTGCGTTTTCGAAGAAAGAACAACCATAATAAAATTTTTGGTGAATCCGACTTCTGTAAAGAATTAATAATGTCGCGGGATGTGCTCTCCACCACAGCTCGTAACACATTCAATGTTTTGCTAATCTTCGTTAGTATATGTTCGACGTGTCGTTTCCATTTTAGTCAACTATCGAAATATAATCCAAGCAGTTTTGCTGACGAGACAATAGGAAAGGTATATGGACCCAGTCGAATATTTGTTGCCTCATATTTCCTGGTGAAAACAATGACCGAGGACTCTGAAGGGGAAAGTGTCAGGCCACGGTCTGAGAACCACGAAGAAAGAGCTTATCGCAGTATCATTTAGCCAAAGTCTTGTTACCCAGAAACATGAAGATTTAGCGTAGATGGAAATACCATCGGCGTATTGGAGCACTTTAATATCTGGTTGGAAGTTTTCTTCAAAATCTGAAGTGTACAAAGTATACAATAACGGACTGAAAATGGCCCCTTGAGGAAGGCCTCTTATTACATAACGTGGTCCAAACAAAGTATTGTCTTGCTCTCAAACATTAATGATTCCACGGCGGAGTAGATTATAAATGACTGGGCGAGTTGGCCGTGCGCGTAGAGGCGCGCGGCTGTGAGCTTGCATCCGGGAGATAGTAGGTTCGAATCCCACTGTCGGCAGCCCTGAAAATGGTTTTCCGTGGTTTCCCATTTTCACACCAGGCAAATGCTGGGGCTGTACCTTAATTAAGGCCACGGCCGCTTCCTTCCAACTCCTAGGCCTTTCCTATCCCATCGTCGCCATAAGACCTATCTGTGTCGGAGCGACGTAAAGCCCCTAGCAAAAAAAAAAAAAAAAAAAGATTATAAATGCCGAGGTAGTATAAGTTTGTCAATGAGGATCTCGATAAGAACGCTCCCACAGGCTCCAGAAATGTCAAGAAAAATTGCTGTAAGGTATCCTTTCTCCAGAAACGTTCTCTCGATGTCGGTGGTTATGACACTAAGATGATCGAGTGTGCTACGGGACCTTCTAAATCCGAATTGGTTTTTTGGGCATCAGTTTGTTATGCTCTAACCACCATTCTAGTCGTAGTTTTACGAGACGCTCGAAAGCTTTAGCGAAAACGATGACTGTGCTGTGGTCCGATAAGACGATGGATCGCTAGGGTCCTTTCCTGGTTTCAAAATGGGAACAATAATTTGTGTGATTCAGTCTTCTGGAAAAGTTCCGTTAACCCAAATTTCATTCCAGAGACTTAGGAGCAACTTCTTCGCGCTCATTGGGAGATATGAGATCATGCTGTCGTGTATGTAGTCATAGCCCGGTGCTGTATTTAAGACTTTTTAAAAAGCAGTCTCAGGTTCATGCAGTGTGAATGGCACCATCAGAATATCTTGTGTTTTGCCGGTGCAAGCCGTTGGTGTTATATGATACTGAGGGGCAGCAGTAGGAGGAACAATGATGTTTGCCCTCTTTTTGAGTTTAATTACCATGGTGCAAACTTTCGAGAGGGTAGTCTCCTTGGAGAGAGTTTCACAAAAAAAAAAAAAAAAAAAAAAAAAAAAAAAAAAAATTCCGGCTATTCTTCTTTTTCTTCTTCTTCTTCCGGTTTTTTTCAGAAACCGTTTTGTTTCAGCATCTTGTTTCTTGAAGGCTATGAAATTGTCCCAAGTGGGAGATCTCCTGTAAGTACGTCTCTGAAATCGTAAAACGTAAGACCGAAATTATTATTATTATTATTATTATTATTATTATTATTATTATTATTATTATTATTATACACTTCCAACCACCACAGAAACATGCAATACTGAATACAATTTGCTTTACGTTGCACCGACATAGGTAGGTCTTATGGCGACGATGGTTTAGGAAAGGGCTAGGAGTGGGAAGGAAATAACCGTGGCCTTAATTATGGTACAGGCATTTGCCTGGTGTGAAAGTGGAAAACGATGGAAAACCTCCTTCAGGGCTGTCGTCAGTGGGAATAGTGAATACATCCCTCAACACAGGGTTGGCTTCAGGAAGGGCACCCGGCCCTTAACAGGACATAGACCACATGTACGGCACAGTTCGACAACCTTCGACATATTAGTGGGACGTTAACACACTAGTAAGAGGGCCCTTTTTCGGCAACTCTTTAGGATTTTTAGAAAGCTAAAGTGCACTAAAAGTAGTTATCCTTATTATTGGAATTATTTTAGTGAACATTTGATTATTTGTACCGCAATTTGAATCTGAATAGAGTAGTTGAGCATATTGGAAAGTGATGATATCAGAGCTGACTCGTTATATCTTGCGAATGTACAAGAACCAGGATTGAGGGCATTTTAAAGGTCTTCTGGTGGGCAGAACATGAAATATGCAGATTGAGTTGCTTTCTCACTGTTTGCAGTAAGCTTACAGACTCAATATGTAGCTGTCCTTTCCGTATGATAATTCTTCATCTTCTTCGGAAAATTATCTTGATTGCCGTCAGGTAGTCATATATTATGTCTTTGAACCATACAGTCAGACGAATTTTTATATAAGGTTCGTAAACCCGTTCCACAATAGGGCTGGGAAACTGCAATGTTAAGACGCCATAGATTCCAATCCCGCGCTGTGAGTAGTTATCTTGACTGTGGAGTTTCGCAGATCTTCCCCATCCGCTCCATGTGCATGCCAAGTTAGATCTATATTTGAGGTCATGGAGCTCCTATCGTACTTCTAGGCCAAAATAATTGCACAGTGCTGAAAGTGCAAATTGCAATATTGTGACAAGGTGAGACTGTAAAGCCACAATTGAGCACACTGCACGAGGGTTGGAAATTGCAACACTATGAAAGTATGAGACTGAGAACTACAATTGAACATACTGAACAAGTGTTAGATAATGTTGTGATGATAACACTTTTTTCATGGAAATTGGAACACTATGAAAGTGTGGGACTGGAAAGCTACAAATGTTGGACGAATGTTGGACAATGTTGTGGAATTGCAACACTGAGAAAGTGTGGGACTGGAAAGCTACAAATTAGCATAGTAGATGAATGATGGGCAATGTTGTGATGATAACAATTTCCGTATGGAAATGGGCAATGTTTTGGTGCTAACACTTACTTCTTCCTCTCTGTTAACTTTGTTAACCTTGGAATGCGTACATTGCTGAATTCTTCGAGGAATGCTGTCAGTACGGTCCTGGATATTTCCTACAGAATTGCTGCCACGTGAAGGTTAATTACGGTGGCTGAGGAGAGTTGTTCATTTGTCAAAACATTATGATCAACATACTTTCAATAGGGCTTTGGTCCTGCGATATTTAGGGCCATTGTGACGTTGTAATGTCATCGAGAACTTCCCTAGAGATGCGTGCAACGTAAAAGCGGGCATTGCCCTACTGAAACATTCCACTTGCAACGTTCGCCGTCAGAGGACCAACAACTGGACTGATTAATCGGTGAGCATACTCCCCTGTGGTGATTCTTTGTGACTCTCGACAATACGATTAGTTTGGCACCTTCTCGCAGTAGGCCTACATAGCCGGACCGATTTTAATGATCATTGCATCCCAGAGAAGAACGATATTCTTTACTTAAGTCGACACTAGGCAATTTGTTGGCCCAGCCAGCATGACCTTTCCCGATGCCTTTCGTGTCGATAATGTAGGGTTAGTGGAACAACTGCTGTAGGGATACGGGTTCGTAAGCCAGCTGCACGAAAACGATTACTAATCGTTTGCCGCGAGATGTGGGGTGACATATGTGCTCGAATTTGCGAAGATATTGGTCGGGAGTCCCTCCGGACAATCCGAATATGCAGCGATCCTCTCGCGCTGTTGGTTGTCAGGTTGGTTCAGTGCCACAACTATGAACCTGTGCCCCTACATTTCACCACTGCTGCTATGCATGTTGTACGATAGAGGCATGTCGGGCAACAACTGCAGGTGCAGTCGTTAGAGATAACCCACTCTTACAGAGACCTATTATTCAAGTTCTTGCAAAGTGGAATTGTAGTCTATCCTGCTCTTCTCTGTCGTCGAGGCATATCTGACATGGGATCATTTCATAGACTGAAGATCACCTAAACTACTCTGTGCTCTGGATACTGGAGGTGGTTTGCCCACCATCGACCTCCTGAGGAAGGCTGTTTCAACCATCTCATTGTCCTGAAACCTGTATCGTTTATGTACATACATGTCACCATTCCCCGACTCCAAAATTAACATAAAGGACCAATTGATTCGGTCATTATTAGAAGGACCTTTTTCCAAAATCTTTGTTTCGAGTAAAAGATATTTTCATTTGGTCTTTCCGCAGAAAACCGTTCTAATTGTTGTTATTATACCATATAACGGTTGCAGTTACGGTGTTATAACATATATTTACTATTTTAAGAATATATGTGTTGAAGTAGGAAGCATTAGAAAATAAAGAAGTAAAGACATTCTACAGGTGAATAAAAATATAGTCCACATTTGCGTGTGCATACAGAACATTCCCCAACATGCGGAAAGTAATTGGGGTGTGGAGAGTGCACCTCAAAACAACACAAAAAATCCCGATGAACATATGCCCTATGGTCAATTGTTTACGAGTTACAGACTTTAAAACATTGTACGGGAAGTATTGGTACGTACCACGTCAAGTAGCTGTCGTCATGTTGGTGTATCAGCAGGGATACTGGCTGACTCGTTGGCTGAATGGTCAGCGTACTGGCCTTCGGTTCAGTGGGTCCCGGGTTCGATTCCCGGCCGGGTCGGGGATTTTAACCTTCATTGGTTAATTCCAATGGCTCGGGGGCTGGGTGTTTGTGCTGTCCCCAACATCCCTGCAACTCACACACCACACATAACACTATCCTCCACCACAAAACACGCAGTCACCTACACATGGCAGATGCCGCCCACCCTCATTGGAGGCTCTGTCTTACAAGAGCTGCACTCGGCTAGAAATAGCCACACGAAATTAATTAAGCAGGGATACTGCATTCTGATACAAAAAGTGCTCACAATGTCCACGTAGCGCCTGAATGCACGCCTGGACACGCCGTCTCGTTGATTGTCGGACACGTTCGAACTCTCTAAGCATCGATAGCAACCTTGTTCCACACACTGGCGAAGTACTACAATGTCCATTACGGCATTTCTTACTCCAAACTTAACCCTAGTTACTTACTGTCCCTCCATTCTAGCTATTAACTGAAACAGGCTTAGCTAGTAAACGATCGATCGTACGGCATATGTTCATAGGAATTTTTGTGTTGTTTTGGGCTGTACTAACCACCCCTGATTAGTTCTTATATGTTCAGAAATATCCTATGTATATATACATACAGAGTGTCTCAAACCTTTTGGGTCAATTTGAAACAGGTGGCATAGGGAGATAGGGAACCAATGGTCGGAAATGCTTATTTATTGTGTTGTGGACATACATAACGTACACCGCATAACAACAACGTAGCTCATGGCAATTGTTCAATGTGACGACCGCCGGTCTCAATGCATACATGGCAACGGCACATGAAGTTCTGCAGCACTCCCTCAAAGATGCCTGATGTCTGCTGTACCAGAAGACAGGCAGCTTGGACCCCAGCAAGCAGGTCTTCATCCGTTTTTACGGGGTTTCATACACCAACGGCTTGACGTAACCCCAGAGGAAAATGTCCTGACGTTTGAGATCCGGCGATCGCGCTGGCCATGGAACAGGACCTCCCCTTCCAATCCAGTGATGAGGGTACGTCTTGTTCAGTTGCTTGCGGACATTAACATCGATGTGGGTGGGTGCACCGACGTGTTGAAACCACATCCTTTCGCGGATAAGGTGTACAGTCTCCAGGAACTGTGGCGGCACATCTCGCAGGAAAACCAGGTAGCGTGGACCAGTCATATGGGGAGGCAGCAAATAAGGTCCCATACCTTGACATAGAATCGTTGCTGGTGGCCACCGAGGTCGGTGGCGTGCGGATTGTCCTCACTCCAGACATTGCTGTTGCGGCTGTTGAAAACACCATCACGGGTGAATGAGTCCTCATCCGTGAATAATAGAAAGTGTACAAAGTTCAGCACTACAGCACTGCGGTGGATAATCCATTGACAGAAGTGAACGCGGGGCTCAAAATCCGTTGGTCCCAGTGCTTGCACATGTTCTTTATGGTAGAGGTGTATGACTTGTTGCGCCAGTACTCTCCACACTGTATCCTTCGAAGTGTGCGTTTCACGGGCAAGTTGACGGGTGCTTATTGCTGGGAGATCGGTCATGCGATCCAACACCATCCTCAAAATCTGGTGTTGGGACATGTCTTTGACGGGAACCTTGGCCGGCTCTCTGTGGTGTGAATGACCCCGTCGCTCGTAAGTTGGTATTCACGGAAGTATAGTTCTTCCAATTAGGATGTTGCCTGTTACGAAATAATTATTATTATAGTGCTTTCTTTGATGTCCCTCCAAATGCTGAATATTTTAAGAGACAAGGGGTTGTCTAAACAGGTCGTTAACGATATGGAGATGTCGCACTTTATTACACTCAAATGTCACGATCTCGCCGACAATGAGCCCTCTATCTTCGGAACAGAAGGACATAGATGAACGTCGCCATTGGTACTCAATTAAAATAATTCTGTACTCTTGTGTATACTCATCTCATGAATATTCATTGCACCTCTGATCTAGAATTAAACCTTTGACAGTCTGTATGCGTTGATAGTGGATTACCTGCGTTTAGGATTTGGCTGTTTTACTGGGAGCCAATTCCATCGTAAAAGAGTTTTTACATTATTACTTTGCCAGGCTGAGTGGCTCAGACGGTTAAGGCGCTGGCCTTCTGACAACAACTTGGCAGGTTCGATCCTGGCTCAGCCTCGTGTCCCTAGGTTTACTGGCACGTAAAAGAACTCCTGCTGGACTAAATTCAGGCCCCTCGACGTCTCCGAAAACCTTAAAAGTAGTTAGTGGAACGTAAAGCAAATAACATTATTATTATTATTATTATTATTATTATTATTATTATTATTATTATTATTATTATTACTATTATTATTATTGTTTCGTTTCGGCCAACTAAGGACCACGTCATTTCAACTGTTTCCCTTGAGCTTTAATGTTGGTCCAGCATTCCTTCATTCGTATACGGTGTTGCTCCTTTTGCTCTTCCGTCCATGCCTTTCCAGTTTTCATCTTCGGCTTTGGTAGGAAACTTTGATGTTCTTGGAGTTTTTTCTGAAGTGGGACACGCTCCTGGATATCTTAAAATGAGATCCCAATCTCCTGCAGATCTTTCTGTACCTCACTGAACCATGCCCCCTTTGCCTTTTTCTCTTGGAGGAAAGTGAAAATGCGGTTGGTTAACCGTGATCACTTCATTCGGGCCATGTGTCCGTAAAATGTAATCCTCCTTTTTCGCATCACATCAGTTATTTTCTCCACATGCGAGTACAACTCCTGGTTGTGCCGTCTCCTAAACTCGCCGTTGTCTTTGACTGGACCTAAGATTTTTCTTAAAATCTTTCTTTCCTTGGTTTCCAATTTCTCCATCATGCCTTTTTTGTTCATGGCGAGACATTCCGCTGCATATAGAACCTCTGGCCGGATAACAGTGCAATAGTGTTTAATTTTTGCATTGAGAGATATAGATCTTTTGTTATAGACATTTTTAGTCAGATGGTAAGCCATTTCCATTTTATTCATGCGTGAAGAAAAGGCTTCTTTTTCGGACAAGTTAGGTTCTGTCCATTCACAAAGATACTTAAGTTTTTCAACTCGCTTGACTTTTCCGTGAGTCCCTTCTAGCTCACTTGGCGCCAGTTTGATGTTTGTAATGAATTTCGTTTTCTCAAAGGAGATTTGGAGGCCCGCCTTTGCAGCTTGTGTTTGAAGCTGGTTGATCTGCTTCGTGGCCACATCCAAGGAATCAGCGAAAATCGCGGGATCATCTGCAAATGCTAGACAGTCAATTGAAAGGTTCTTGTTCTTGTGGCCTAGTCTGACTCCGCTTTCGACTCCTTCATAGCTCATTTCTCCGCGCCAATCGCGGATCACTTTCTCAAGAACGCAGTTGAACAACAGAGGTGAGAGACCATCTCCTTGCCTAACTCCTGTCCGTATTTCAAAGGCCTCTGAAATCTCTCCTCTAATCTTCACTTTTGAGATGGTGTTGGTGAGAGTCTGTTGGATGATCACTCTTGTTTTTCCGTCCAAGCCAAATTCCTTTAAGATCTGAAGTAGGGTAGTTGTATCAATTGAATCATAGGCCTTCTTAAAGTCGATGAACGTTACTACAAAAGGCTTGCTCCTTAGTTTAAGATATGAAAGGACAGATTTCAGATTCATAACCTGCTCCACACATGACAGTCCTTTCCTGAAACCTCCTTGGTAATCACCCAGCTCTAGATCTAGCTGTTCTTCTGCCCTGATTTGAAGAGCTTTCGAGAGAATTTTGCAGGTTATAAGTAGGAGGGAGATGCCGCGATAGTTCTTAACATCCGACTTGTCGCCTTTCTTATGAAGTGGGTCGATTAGGGCAGATGTCCAGTCACTTGGAAGTCTTTCAGTGTTCCAGATTTCATGTGTGATGTCCGTTAATTTTTCCACTGCATTGTCACTAGCAACCTTCCACAATTCAGCTATTATCGAATCTTCACCCGGCGCTTTATTATTCTTCAAGGATTGGATAATCTGTCTGACTTCGTCTATCGTAGGTGGAGCTGAATCTCGGCGAACTGTTGTTTTATCTTCAAATGTGAATCTGGACATTGGGGCCTCGCAGTTAAGAAGGGATCCGAATTATTTTGCAAGGATCCGGCAGTTTTCCTTGTCGTTATGGGCTAGGTTTCCATTGGAATATCTGAACTGTAGGCTCGCTGGATCGTATTTCCTCAAGTTGCTTTTAAATGTTTTATAAAAGTCGCGTGTATTGTTCTTCTTGAAATCCTGCTCAATTTGAGCCAGCTGGTGTTTATCAAAAGCTGCACACTTTCTCTCATTCAAGAAGTTTGTCCAGTTGACTTGGTTCTTTAGCGAGTTCCATTTCTGCCAGGCGAACTGTCTTTGCCTTGTCGCTGCATCGCATTCACTGTTCCACCAAGCATGCTTCCTGGGCTTAGTAAGCTGAACCGTCTCTTGAGCTGTTTTGACCAGGGCTTCGCGCAGTTGTTCCCAGTTCTCTGCATCCACCGATTGTAGTTTCTGAGTGAACTCATAGTCAGATCCTAGTTTTTCTCTACCAAATCTTTCAATCTTTTTGGCTCGATCTCTCCTTGTGTTTCTCGGGAGCAGTTTGATTTTTATCTTGGATAGATAGTGATCTGAGTCCAGTTTTGCTTGTCTTAGAACTTTAACATTCTGAATTTCTCTTTGAGCCTTCCGTGCGATCGCGACATGATCAATCTGGAATTCACCAAGGTGGTGATTTGGGGATTTCCAGGTCTTCTGTTTCTTGGGCAGGTGTTTAAAAGCAGTAGACTTCATTACGAGGTTAAATGCCTTACACAGCTCTATTAGCCTTTCTCCATTACGATTTGTTCTCTGGTGAGCAGGATAGCTTCCAACGATGTTTCGGAACTTTCTCTCTTTGCTACCTGGGCATTGAAATCTTGAAGCACGATTATGGTATGTTTGTCTGGAATCTTGGATAAAATCTCCTCAAGTTCTTCCCAGAATCTATCAGTTCCCTCTGGGTCTCTCTTGTTCGCTTGGTTGATCGGCGCATGAACGTTCACAATAGTATACATTTTGTTTGTGCTTCGAAAGGACAGAGTCGAGACTCTGCTATTCACAGAGGTGAAATTTGTTATTGAGTCCAGAATCATTTTGTTGACTACAAATGCTGTGCCAAGGTGGGGGACACTTTGTATGATACGTTTACCAGGTTTACCCTTGAAGATCCTGTAACCTTCAGATTCAAAGGCCTGCTCATCTGTAAATCTTGTTTCCTGGATTGCTGCAATCAAAATTTGTTGTTCCAATAGGATATCTGTGAGATGTTTCAGTTTTCCTACCTTCTGGAGAGAATTGGCATTAAAGGTAGCAAAGAAATTCTTGGCTCTATGTTTCATCTTTCGTGGAGTCTCCGATACCTCCGAGCATGTCGGTGCAGGCTTCCCAGAATCCGAAGGCCCGCTAACGTCGTACAAGACGACGGTGGATTGGTTACTACCTGGGGTAGTAGCTTTAGCTGAAATTTCCTCCATGCTTTTTTCACAGTTGAAAAACTGTAGAATGGAGTCGGTGATATTTCGCACCGACCAGGGTACTACCAAGGTTGTGAGCCTTGGAGCTCCCAGCACTGATCGGTTCACCGACCCAGTTTCCCGCTAGGATTGGTTACCCAACCTTCCACTGGGTTGCTCGGCTTAACAGGGGCACCTCTTGTAGGTTACGTGCTGGAGTTGGAGTGAAAGAGGCTAGTTGGATTCTCTTGCTGAATCCAATAGTTTATTGTTGCAGATGGTCGCAACGACGCATTTCACTCCCATTTGCCAGGGCCGTGAGGACCCCTCCTAGGACCCTATTATTACCCTAGTGGTTTAACGTCACACTAATACGCAAGGTTTCTGTCGGCGAAATGATTGGAAATGGCTAGCTAGGATTGTGAATGTAGCAGCCATGGCCTTAATCATTGGGCAACCCCAGCATTTGCCTGGTATGTGAACCCATGAATGGCCCAAGGGTACAGTATGAAAGTAGAAAACCACTGAAAAACATCTTCAGGGCTGCCAACGGAGTATTCGAACCCATCAACTCCCAAATAGTAGCTTACAGCTACGCGACCCCCCCCCCCCCCCACCCCAAAAAGGCCGAATCGCTCGCTTGTTTTTAAATCAAAGGTTTGGTCTCAATCCCCGAATATTCCATAGTTCACACCAAAAAGAAAACCTTTAGTCTTCTTCTTCTTCTTCTTCGGGTATTCTAAGATATTTACATTCTTTAATGTCAGTTAGATCTATGTCAAGCTCAAATGCCACCAGAACGTATACAATACAGACGTGAAAGTTCAGACGTTAACAACAGCAGGTTCAGCAAGTACAGTAGAGTCAAACCATAGCAGTGTAAATGGATGCGTCCGAATGAAAACCTTTTATTCCTTCGAAATGTTCTTATTCCATAAATAAAATCTTAAAATAACGAGATATAGGACAAAATCGTGTAGTGTACTTGATATACCATATTTAATTAAGCATATGATGCAATAAATAATAATAATAATAATAATAATAATAATAATAATAATAATAATAATAATAATAGCGCGGTTTTGGTCACGTAGCTATTAGTTTGCATTTGGGAGATGGTGGGTTCGAATCCCACTGTCGGCAGCCCCGAAGATGGTTTTCCGTGGATTCCCATTTTCACATCAGACAAATGCTGGGGTGTGCCTTAATTAAGGTCACGGTCGCTTCCTTCCCTCTCCTAGCCCTTTCCTATCCCATGATTACCATAAGACCTATCTGTGTCGGTGCGACGTAAAGCAAATTCTAAATAATAATAATAATAATAATAATAATAATAATAATAATAATAATAATAATAATAATAATAATAATAATAATAACATAATTTCCGCTGAGGCCCGGGTTCGATTCCCGGCTCTACCACGAAATTTGAAAAGTGATACGAGTGCTGGAATGGGATACACTCATCCTCGGCGGGTCAACTGAGTAGAGGGGGTTCGATTCCCACCTCAGCCATCCTCTAAGTGATTTTCCGCGACTTCCCACTTTTCCTCCATGCAAATGTCGGGATGGTACTTAATTAACCATAATATTATTGGCTTTACGTCCCACTAACTACTTTTATGGTTTTCGGAGACGCCGAGGTGCCGGAATTTAGTTCCACAGGAGTTCTTTTACGTGCCAGTAAATCTAGGGATACGAGGCTGTCGTATATGAGCACTTTCAAATACCACCAGACTAAGCCAGAATGGAACCTGCCAAGTTGGAGTCAGATGGCCAGCGCCTTAACCGTCTGAGACTCAGCCCGGCGCGTATCTAATTTGAGGCCACGGCCGCTTCCTTCCCTCTTCCTTGTCTATCCCTTCCGTTCTTCTCATCCCCTCATAAGGCCCCTGTTCAGCACATTAGATGAGGCCGCCTGGGCAGGTACTAGACCTCCTCCCTAGTTGTATCCCCTCACCCAAGGTCTCACGCTCCAGGACACTACCCTTGAGGCGGTAGATGTGGGATCCCTCGCTGAGTCCGAGAGAAAAAATCAACTCTGGACGGTAAACGGATAAAGAAAGAAGAAAGGAATAATAATAATAATAATAATAATTGTTACGGAGATATCCGTGGTAGGTAGAGGTGAAAGAAGGTGCGGGTGTGAATGGGTTTCAAGCTACGAAATTAACGTGCAATGTAAAATTAATTTAAAATTTAACTAGGTTATATTTTTTTTTTAAACACAAGAGATAACAATCATAACAGGTACAGAGTAGCAAAAATGTAGGTACAATATTACTGGATTCGGGCTCAGTGCCCTTACTTCATAACTCTTGGGCAATCAGCCCCGCCTTACTCCAAAAAAAAATTTAGCCAAGGGGCAGAAAACCCCATTCATGCCCAGGAGCACTGGCTCCAAACATTACACATAAAGCCTGCACGAGGCATACAGAAACAAATTTCAAAGAGCGATCCGCTCTCAAAATTGTAAGCCTATCACAAGGCCACACCAAACTCTACCTTCAAGCTGTCCTTCTAAGGACGTATTCACAGGGGTAAAATACCCAACCTACGGAGGTCTATTACATGAAAAGAAGGTTGATTACATGACCTCTGAAATAACAATTTGAGAGGAGGCGAACTTGCACTCCTAATACACTTTGTTTTTAAAACCTAATCTGGCTCTGGGCCACTAACGCAAGGGCTAATCCCATACTACAGAGGTGACTTAGAGAAGAACACTTTACATTACATAAACGAAGAATAGTTTGAGAAAATAAGTTCACCTCAAAACAAATGTGAGTGGGAGCTCGAGAGGGAAGCACTCTCTATCCCAATATGTAGCTTTACAAGAAAAAGATGAAAAGAGTAATTACATTTTAGGAAAAGGTTACATGATGGAAATGCTTCGAACCCGCCGCGAGTGTTAAACTGCCAACCTAGCAAGAAAAGAAGTTATTAATAGGCCATTACCTGGTGTTGAACGGCTGAAGAAGAAAGAGGCGCTTCCCGCCTCCTGCTATGTACTTAATACACTGAAAGATGGAACAGAAGTGGCCCGGAGACCCTCAAATCAGCAGTTTATATACTCTCGCGGAAGTTTCTAGGCGTTAGGGAAATGAAAACACCCGCCCACAATGTTTTTATTGGATAGGACCCCGCAATCGATTCAAGTTGGGGGAAGATACATCTGATTGGATAGAAATTAATTTAAGAAATTCGGGATTGGCTACATGCAAAACAAGGGGAAAGAGAGGGGTATACAGCCAACTTAAACAATAACAGAAAGAAATTTAACAAGAAACAAACTTTTGAGATAAAAATTTCTCCAACAAAATAGTTCTTTGACTCCGCACTAGGGTGCGCTATTGTTGATCTTCAGTAGTGTCCTCTAGAAGAGAAAGTTCACACTTCTTACTTCAAGCGAAACAAAAACACATCAAAAGTGACACAGTTCAAAAACTCAAAATTTTCCACGTGGTGACATCTTCTGAGAAAGTAGAGAATTAATAGAATAGATAAAGTTCAACCTTCCTCCAGAAGAGGAGTTTCAACTGGCGCAACTTTTAAATAAACGGTGTAGAGGTGTACCGCCCGGTACAGACCTCCCCCCCCCAAAAGTTCCTCCAGGGGTGACACATGAAATCAGTTTGAAACAAAGTCCAAGTAATGATGTTGATACGAAGATAGATAGCAGAAGCATTTACAAGATTTCTTAATTCAGTTTCAAAATATTGTTGTTGCAGGTGAATGAAAGTCTTTATGTTTGTAGAATTTGAATTTCTGAAGATAAACTTTTAATACTTAAAGGTGAAGAAAAATTTTGCAATGTCCACCAAATATTGTTGTTGAATTCCCAAGTGTAGTTATTGCTTATGGTGACTGTCCATGTAGTTGATGTAGATTGAGTCGGATGGCCAGACCGGCCGTTGCAGCTTGCGTCCAACGGAGGCCGCTCGGACCCCTCAAGTACCCTGAGATACCGCTCGCCCGCACTATGAGGGGAGCAGAGGTGTTGAAGTACGCCGCGCCCGCGGTGAACAGATACAGGCTGCGGGCATGTAGCAGGTCGTGCGCCGCACATCAGCCTTGGCCGGGAGGAGAGCTCCGGCTCGCCGTGCACATGTCGTCCTCGCTGGAGAGGAGGGGGCCCATCCCCCTCCCCAGTCGCTGCACGGCGCTGCGCGGCTGCGGGGGCGCTGAAACATTAAAGCTAGGCGGCAGAATTGTGTTGGACTATCATCTTCTTTGAGGGTACAGGCTTGTGGAGAGGTTGAGGGGCCAGCGGCGTGTAGATATCCATGGCATTTACTATAATGAAGCCACAGTGTAAGGTGGAGCAGGAGACGGGAGCGTGGTAATGGCCGTGGCAAGAACAGGATGGCAGTTTAACGGGTCGGGGCAGGTTTTACACAAGGCTTACATCTAAAACCAAAATATTACAGAAGGGGCAGAATGCCTTAAAAGTGAAACTCAAAAAAAATATAACCTTCATATCCTTTCAAAATAATATGAAGCAAGTTAACACAGAAATTACACCGGTTTCACCTGGGACAGGTGAACTCTAAATATCCTCTCGGTGGCTGGATTACTTAGCAATAAGGTAACCGGCGTAAGAAAATCGAGAATGATACAAGGCCCATGAAATCTGGGGGCAAGCTTGCCCGCGGGAACAAAATTTTTGACCATAACCTGGTCACCTACCTTCAAAGTGGTGGGTCTCCGTCCACGATCATACCTTTCCCTAACCTTTTCATGAGACACTTTAAGATTGGCTTTAGCCTTCTTCCAAAGATCTTTAATGTTATCCGGATCTATTTTCTCGGGGAGAATGTCATTCAAAGACCAGAGGTTAGAGAGCGGCGAGTTGGGAACAAACTTGAACATCAAAGAAGTTGGAGTAAATTTGTGTGATTCATGGACCGCCGAATTCAAAGCAAAAGCTAACCAATGCAGGGACGTGTCCCACCTAGAATGATCTTCATGATGATAGGCAATAAGTGCGGACCTGAGATTACGGTTAACCCGTTCAGCCAGAGATGGTTGAGGGTAATAAGCGGAAGTAGTTACATGAGAGATGGACAAGTCAAAACAGAATTTACGAAATAAATTAGATGTAAAAGCCTTAGCATTATCAGATACAATGTATTGGCACGGACCAAAAGAAGCGAAAATAGAATTTAAGCAAGTAATGGTTGACTGAGCGGTAGCCAGCTTAGTCGGAAATAACCAGGAAAATCTTGTAAAACCATCTACACACACAAAGATGAACTTGTTGGCATTACCCTTTGACTGGGGGAAGGGTCCCACATAATCAATATACAGGCGTTCCATGGGGCGCGACGCTTGATGAGAAGACAAAAGGCCTACTTTAGTGGACATGGTGGGTTTACTGATCAAACAAGATTTACAAGCTTTTACAAGTTCCCGAATTTCACCGTCCATACCTTTCCATATGAACATTTCACGAATCTTTTCACGAGTTTTAAAGATTCCAAGATGCCCCCCCCAATGGGGTCTCATGATAGTATTTGAAGATCATAGGTACAAGAACCGCTGGAACAACAACTTTCATCAACTTATCATGCCTCGAAGGGCAACATAAAACACCATTCCTCAGAACATAAGGGACGACATGTTCCCCAGAAGAAAGGGTTTCCATTATCGGAGCCAGCGTAGGATCTTCACGTTGGTATTTCTCAATATCCCTAAAAAGCATGGGAGCATCTGTTAAGATGGCATTAACACCAGATAGTATGGACTCAGAAGGTGATGAACTGTCGACCGGTTCGTGGGTCTCTACGTCGTTATGAAACATACGGCTGAGTCCATCAGCAACAACATTTTCGGTACCTCTGATATGTCTAACATCAAACTGGAAGGTGGAAATACGAATAGCCCAGCGGGCTATACGACCAGTACGACGCGGCCTACCTAAGACCCAGCTTAAGGCTTGATTATCTGTCTCCAGGTCGAATTTAACGTGTTCCAGATAGAGACGGAACTTTTCTAAGGCAAATAAGACTGCCAAACCTTCGAGCTCATAGATGGAATACTTGGCTTCTTGAGCCGACAATGTCCTAGACGCATAGGCGATGTGTCGCCTCCCTAGTTCAGTCTCTTGAAGAAGGACTGCAGCTACAGCTGACGACGACGCATCCGTTTGGACGATGAATTTCTTCGAGAAATCAGGCATAGCAAGTACAGGGGCATTACAGAGAGCTAATTTAAGGTCTTCAAAAGCGGCTTGTTGAGACGGTCCCCACTCGAATTTGATGCCTTTCCTACGGAGAAGGTTTAAGGGCGCCGCTCTATTAGCAAAATTAGGAATGAACTTCCTGAAGAAATTCACCATGCCAATGAACCTGGCGATACCTTTAATGTCCTTAGGAGGTTTAAAATCACGGATGGCCTGTGTTCTAGAATGATCGACAGCTACCCCATCGGGTGACACAATATGCCCTAGGAATGACATAGAGGGCTTAGCAAAGGCAACCTTGGACAACTTAACAGTTAACCCAGCCTTACGAAGGCGATTGAGAACTTCTCGCAGATGATCTAGATGTTCTTCAAAGGTTTCGGAAAATACGACGACATCATCCAAGTAGTGATATAAGTACTCAAATTTGATGTCGGAAAAGACCCTATCTAGTAGCCTAGTGAGCACAGCTGCCCCCGTGGGGAGCCCGAAAGGCACGCGGTTGTATTCATATAAATTCCAGTCCGTGGCAAACGCTGTAAGATGTTTAGACTCTTCGGCAAGGGGAATTTGGTTGTAGGCCTGATTCAAATCCAAGATCGTGAAGAACTTGGCCTTACGAAACCATGAAAAACAAGAATGAAGGTCGGGAAGGGGCACAGATTGCAACACCACCTTCCGATTGAGAGCCCTGTAATCAATGACAGGCCTGAAGCCTCCTTGGGGTTTCGGGACTAGAAAAATAGGCGAAGAATACGCTGACTTAGAGGGCCTAATAATACCATCCTTCAACATCTGATCGATGATTTCTTTCAGAGCCTTCATTTTAGGTGGAGATAGCCTATACGGTGGAAAACGGACAGGAATCGAATCCGTGACCTCAATTTTGTATTCAATAAGGTCAGTAACACCAAGAGTATCAGAGAACACCTCGGGAAACGACTGACACAGTTTCCGAATACTATCAGCCTGCTCCTCAGGTAGATGTCTAAGGTCTAACAACATCTCATCCTGGGTAGGCGAAATAGATGAACATGATACAGAATTACACTTTAACAAGTGAATTCTACAATTGGACGCAAATTTGAATGTGCACGACCTACTCTGGAGATCGAGCACAAGACCAGTGTGAGAAATGAAGTCCGCTCCCAATATGATGGGGCAAGACAAACGCTTGGCCACAAACAATTTGATCTTCCATGTAAATTTAAAAACCCGAATTTTGACATGTAAGGAACCTAGAATTTCTAATGGAGATGAATTAGCCGAAACATATTTAACAGGAGATGAGTCATAGTCAGGGAGTTTACAAACAGATTTCAATTTAGAATACCAATCAGCCGAAATAATGGAACAAACACTGCCTGAATCTAAGAGAGCTGTTATAGGCTCGTTATTTAACTCAATCTTAAGAAAAGGAACAGGTGCGGGGGTATCCGCCGCAATCCTAAGACATTCTTTAGGGCATTCAAAAGATGAATTTGAAGGCTGATTGTTCTCTGCATTTACAACCTGTTTACTAGGGGCTGAGTCTCGGGAAGATGGATTAGTCGACTCAACCGATGCCACTAGTCACTTTTTATTATTGGCATAGATGGAATTGGCACCAGAAGTTGAGCATGAGGGGGTGCTATTTGAGTTTGGGCAATTTTTGGCGATATGTGAGAAGGCCCCACACTTAAAACAGCCTTGTGATGACCCTGCTCCATTCCTTGTCCCACTTGACTTGATCAGAGGACACTTATTCCGCAGATGGTCAGGCGACCCGCACGCATAACATTTACGGGGATTGACTGGTCGGCGAGGTGGAGGCCGAGTGTTACTAAAGGAAGGCGGGGGTTCTTTCGCGACACGCAAAGAATCGGCGTATCTAACTCCTTCCGCTGAGACGGCCAATGCTTCAAGTTCAGAGAAGGTTTGCGGACACGCCGCGAAACACAAATATGACCTGTAGGATGGCGAAATACCTTCTACAATAGCCTGCACAATCTGATCTTCAGGAAAGTGCAGAGCAAACACCCTAGTGTAGAATTTGATATCTTGAATGAAATCAGCCAAGTTTTCATCCAAGCGCTGTACACGGTAATAGTACTTCTGAATCAGGGAGGACCTGGCCCTAGCCGGGATGAAGTTAGCTAGCAAATGGGCATGGAAATCCTCAATAGATGATTGCTCGGCAATGGCTCTTACGATTTTATCAGAGAGAATACCAATAGCATACGGATAGATAATTTGCAAAATTTGACATGGCGAAAGAGAAAAAACAAGAGCATGATCCTGAAATTCCACTAGAAATCTTAAAAATGAAATTACATCACTGGTGGTGTTGACGGAAAACTTAGAGATACCTCTAAGCAACATTGCCAATGGATGAGGCAAGCTACTGAACCCAGGTGACATAGTCGTTAAAGGTTTCAATGGCAAAGAAGTTAATTCAGAGCGGATGTTACCCAATGACGCACGGCGTTCAGATTCGTTGTTCGATGGGGCAGAGATAGTTTGAGCAGCAACGGTTATCCTATTGACTTCTCCCTGAGGAGGCTCTTCCTCGTTACCTACATTCACCGTGGCGGGTTGATCAGTTTTGGGAGGAACTTCGCCGGTTAACAATTGAGTGACTTTACTAGACAATTCAGAGATAGTTTCAAGGAGCGTATTAGCTTGCTTCCTCTGAACGTCATTCACCTTCAGAGACAACAGATCATTAACTCTATTTGAAAAGTGATATAATCTGCCTTGCACACGCTTAATTTGGTTAGGAGACGGATCATTTTCATCAAAAAAACTAACTACGGAAGCTAGCCCAGTAATATTCTCCGTGATCGTGGAAAGAGAGTCGTCAATTTCTTTCTCTCCCAAATTGGGGATGGAAATGGGCAAATCAAGGGACTCTCTAAGCTTGTTAGTGTCTATTGCAACCGTGCCTCCAGATTGAACGTTTCTGATAGTTAACTCGTATATCAACTCCTCTTTGCGCAAATAGTTAAGGAGGAGAACATCGCGAGGGCCGGACATGATGACAGAACAATTTAAAAAAAAAACTCAAAAAATTCCAGCAACTGAGAAAATTGTTAGAGTTCGAATTAAAGGAATGTTTAGCCGCCAAAAGGGGCTAAATTGAGACCCATTCAACCACGCTCTGCTACCACTTGTTACGGAGATATCCGTGGTAGGTAGAGGTGAAAGAAGGTGCGGGTGTGAATGGGTTTCAAGCTACGAAATTAACGTGCAATGTAAAATTAATTTAAAATTTAACTAGGTTATATTTTTTTTTTTAAACGCAAGAGATAACAATCATAACAGGTACAGAGTAGCAAAAATGTAGGTACAATATTACTGGATTCGGGCTCAGTGCCCTTACTTCATAACTCTTGGGCAATCAGCCCCGCCTTACTCCAAAAAAAAATTTAGCCAAGGGGCAGAAAACCCCATTCATGCCCAGGAGCACTGGCTCCAAACATTACACATAAAGCCTGCACGAGGCATACAGAAACAAATTTCAAAGAGCGATCCGCTCTCAAAATTGTAAGCCTATCACAAGGCCACACCAAACTCTACCTTCAAGCTGTCCTTCTAAGGACGTATTCACAGGGGTAAAATACCCAACCTACGGAGGTCTATTACATGAAAAGAAGGTTGATTACATGACCTCTGAAATAACAATTTGAGAGGAGGCGAACTTGCACTCCTAATACACTTTGTTTTTAAAACCTAATCTGGCTCTGGGCCACTAACGCAAGGGCTAATCCCATACTACAGAGGTGACTTAGAGAAGAACACTTTACATTACATAAACGAAGAATAGTTTGAGAAAATAAGTTCACCTCAAAACAAATGTGAGTGGGAGCTCGAGAGGGAAGCACTCTCTATCCCAATATGTAGCTTTACAAGAAAAAGATGAAAAGAGTAATTACATTTTAGGAAAAGGTTACATGATGGAAATGCTTCGAACCCGCCGCGAGTGTTAAACTGCCAACCTAGCAAGAAAAGAAGTTATTAATAGGCCATTACCTGGTGTTGAACGGCTGAAGAAGAAAGAGGCGCTTCCCGCCTCCTGCTATGTACTTAATACACTGAAAGATGGAACAGAAGTGGCCCGGAGACCCTCAAATCAGCAGTTTATATACTCTCGCGGAAGTTTCTAGGCGTTAGGGAAATGAAAACACCCGCCCACAATGTTTTTATTGGATAGGACCCCGCAATCGATTCAAGTTGGGGGAAGATACATCTGATTGGATAGAAATTAATTTAAGAAATTCGGGATTGGCTACATGCAAAACAAGGGGAAAGAGAGGGGTATACAGCCAACTTAAACAATAACAGAAAGAAATTTAACAAGAAACAAACTTTTGAGATAAAAATTTCTCCAACAAAATAGTTCTTTGACTCCGCACTAGGGTGCGCTATTGTTGATCTTCAGTAGTGTCCTCTAGAAGAGAAAGTTCACACTTCTTACTTCAAGCTAAACAAAAACACATCAAAAGTGACACAGTTCAAAAACTCAAAATTTTCCACGTGGTGACATCTTCTGAGAAAGTAGAGAATTAATAGAATAGATAAAGTTCAACCTTCCTCCAGAAGAGGAGTTTCAACTGGCGCAACTTTTAAATAAACGGTGTAGAGGTGTACCGCCCGGTACAATAATAATAATAATAATAATAATAATAATAATAATAATAATAATAATAATAATAATAATAATAATAATAATAATAATAATAATAAATAATAATAATAATAATACATCATCGGAAATCGAGACAAAGTATTTTTTATGTTTCGTTTTCCCATGCTATTTATTTATTTATTTATTTATTTATTTATTTATTTATTTATTTATTTATTTATTTATTTATTTATTTGGGATCGTTTCAACCTCCTATGGGTTACGATTACACAAGTTCCTTGACTGTTGATGTTCTTTCTTTTTACGCCAATACTCCTTCATACTCTGCTCGCTTTTGGTTGTTCCTCATCCGAGAACACCCTTTTTTGTTCTCTTGGATTTCTCTACGAACAGATCCGTCACCTCCGCAATTTTCCTTCTGAACACTGTTCTGTTGTTAATATCTCCCTCCTCAATGCCACATTTTTTAAGATCCTGATCAACTTCTTTCAGCCATGGTACTTGGGTCTTTCTTCTTCCCTGGAAGATAAAGATCTCATTTGCTACGCGTTTCGGTCCCATTCTTCTCAAGTGTCCATACAAAGTCAGTCGCATTTTTCTTATCGAGGTTGAAATGTTTTCGCATTTTTCACACTGCTCTTGATTTGATCTCAAACGGAAGGTAAACTCATTTCCTGTTGCTATACGCATTCAAATATTTGAGGGAAAAACATGTTTTACTTTTCAGAGCCCATTTTGACAGTGTAAAATACTCTTTGGATACACTTGCCAGTCTTTGCTGTAGGTAATAATGTAGTAATATCTTACGTGAAAATTGTACCTAAAATTGTGACAGAAATTTGAATTTTTCAATGCGATTTGTGGCTTTTTTGATCCCTACTGACGAACTTCGTTAGATAAATACTGTAGCTGTTATTATGCATCTATTTTGTTTTGTTTAATATTAAAAGGTGAGCAATGTTTCGTAGACTTGGAACACAGTATTTCTTGCGTATGGATCTGGCTCTTTTTTTGTTTTGCTAGTGGCTTTACGTCACACCGACACAGATAGGTCTTATGACGACGATGAGATAGGAAAGGCGTAGGAGTTGGAAGGAAGCGGCCGTGGCCTTAATTACGGTACAGGCCCGCATTTGCCTGGTGTGAAAATAGGGAAACCACGGAAAACCATCTTCAGGGCTGCCGACAGTGGGATTCGAACCCACTATCTCCCGGATGCGAATTTAATGTGAATAACTTGTCATTTCGTGAACATGTAAGGTATTCAACTAGTAATATAGTTTAATATTTAAATTTGGAAGTTTTTTTTTTGCTAGGGGCTTTACGTCGCACCGACACAGATAGGTCTTATGGCGACGGTGGGAGAGGAAAGGCCTAGGAGTTGGAAGGAAGCGGCCGTGGCCTTAATTAAGGTACAGCCCCAGCATTTGCCTGGTGTGAAAATGGGAAACCACGGAAAACCATCTTCAGGGCTGCCGATAGTGGGATTCGAACCTACTATCTCCCGGATGCAATTTGGAAGTTTGAACAGTATGCTAGGCACTCTGGCGTTCTGTATGTTCTATGTGGTGCATAACGCGATTCACACTAGATAAGTCAGTACCACTGATCTATATTTACAGCTTTCGCCCAGGTGGCAGATTCCATATCAGTTGTTTACGTAGTATTTTTTAATGATTTCGATGAACTTGGAAATCTATCGAACATTTCACTTCGAAAAAATTATTCCAGTTCCTAATTTCTCTTACTGGAAACGAATATTTGCCCCAGTTTGTCCTCTTGAATTGAATTGAATTGAATTGAGTTCCAACCTTGTCTTCATATTATGATCTGTCCTACTTTTAAAAACTCCCCCCAAGCTTATTCGTCTGCTAATGCCATTCCACGCAATCTCTCCGCTGAACATACCGCTTACTCGAGCAACTCGTCCCCTTACTCCAAAGTCTTCCTGGGCCAAAGTTTGCAACATTTTTGTAACACTGTTCTTTTTATCGAAAATCACCCGGAAAAATCGTACTGTTTTCCTTTGGATCTTTTCCAATTTGCGAATCAAGTAATATTGGTGAAAGTCCTATACACTGCAACCATACTCTAGTTGCGGTCTTACAATGAAGTAACTTATAAGCCCTCTTCCTTACATCATTACTACAACCTCTAAACACCCTCGGTAATCATACGAAGAGATCTGAAATCTTTATTTGAATTCCGTTACTGCGATTACGTCATGAAGATCTTTCCTTGTATTAACACGTAGGTACTTACAGTGATTCCCGTGAGGTACTTTAACTTCGTCAATACAGTAATTAACACAGAGAGGACTTTTCCTCTTGGTGAAATATAAAACCTGATTGATTTTAACCATCATCTCACAACGTCTTAGAACACTGTCGAGGACTTCTTGCAGTCGCTCATAATCCTGTAACTTATTTTATTACCCTGTACATCCGCGAATGGTCTTGTCTGTGGTTCTAGTTCCTTACTTGTATCTATATTATAAATTATATGTATATATACATTATCATTATAGACTGTTATGCCTTTCAGCGTTCAGTCTGCAAGCCTCTGTGAATTTACTAAACGTCGCCACAATCCTCGATTTGCAACTAGTGTTGTGGCCTTATTTAGTTCTACACCTCTTATCTTTAAATCGTTAGAAACTGAGTCTAACCATCGTCGTCTTGGTCTACCTCAGCTTCTCGTACCCTCCATAGCAGAGTCCATTATTCTCCTAGGTAACCTATCCTCCTCCACTCGCCTCACATGACCCCACCACCGAGGCCGGTTTATGCGTACAGCTTCATCCATTGAGTTCATTCCTAAATTAGACTTTACCTCCTCATTCCGAGTACCCTCCTGCCATTGTTCCCACCTGTTTGTACCAGCAATCATTATCGCTACTTTCATGCCTGTTACTTCTAACTTATAAATAAGATATCCTGAATCCACCCAGCTTTCGCTTCCGTAAAGCAAAGTTGGTCTGAAAACAGACCGATGTAAAGATAGTTTCGTCAGGGAGCTGACTTCCTTCTTACAGAATACTGTTCATCGCAACTGCGAGCTCACTGCATTAGCTTTACGACACCTTGATTCAATCTCACTTAATATATTACCATCCTGGCAGAACACACAACCTAAATACTTGAAATTATCTACCTGTTATAGCTTTGTATCACCAATCTGACATTCAATTCTGTTGGATTTCGTACCTACTGACATCAATTTAAGTCTTCGAAAGGCTAATTTTCATAACAGACTCATTGCACCTATTTTCAAGTTCCAAGATATTAGACTGCAGGCTCTCTGCACAATCTGCCATTAAGACCAAGTCGTCAGCACAGCCCAGATTGCTTACTACATTTCCACCTAACTGAATCACTCCCTGCCATTTTATACCTTTCAGCAGATGATCCATGTAAAATACGAACAGCAAAGGTGAAAGATTACAGCCTTGTCTATCCCCTGTAAGTACCCTGAATCAAGAACTCATTCTACCATCAACTCTCACTGAAGCCCAATTGTCAACATAAATGCCCTTGATAGATTTTAATATGTGTTTGAGTTATCAGTCCATAGACTGGTTTGATGCAGCTCTCCATGCCACCCTATCCTGTGCTAACCTTTTCATTTCTACGTAACTATTGCATCCTACATCTGCTCTAATCTGCTTGTCATATTCATACCTTGGTCTACCCCTACCGTTCTTACCACCTACACTTCCTTCAAAAACCAACTGAACTAGTCCTGGGTGTCTTAAGATGTGTCCTATCATTCTATCTCTTCTTCTTGTCAAATTTAGCCAAATCGATCTCCTCTCACAAATTCGATTCAGTATCTCTTCATTCGTGATTCGATCTATCCATCTCACCTTCAGCATTCTTCTGTAACACCACATTTCAAAAGCTTCTATTCTCTTTGTTTCTGAGCTAGTCATCGTCCATATTTCACTTCCATACAATGCCACGCTCCACACGAAAGTCTTCAAAAACATCTTTCTAATTCCGATATCAATGTTTGAAGTGAGCAAATTTCTTTTATTAAGAAAGCTCTTCCTTGCTTATGCTAGTCTGCATTTTATGCCCTCCTTACTTCTGCCATCGTTAGTTATTTTACTACCCAAGTAACAATATTCATCTACTTCCTTTAAGACTTCATTTCCTAATCTAATATTTCCTGCATCACCTGCCTTCGTTCGACTGCACTCCATTACTTTTGTTTTGGACTTATTTATTTTCATCCTGTACTCCTTACCCAAGACTTCATCCATACCATTCAGCAACTTCTCGAGATCTTCTCCAGTCTCAGATAAAATAACAATATCATCGGCAAATCTCAAGGTTTTGATTTCCTCTCCTTGGACTGTGATTCCCTTTCCAAATTTCTCTTTGATTTCCTTTGCTGCCTGTTCTATGTAAACATTGAAAAGGAGAGGGGACAAACTGCAGCCTTGCCTCACTCCTTTCTGGATTGCTGCTTCTTTTTCAAAGCCCTCGATTCTTATCACTGCAGACTGATTTTTATACAGATTGTAGATAATTCTTCGTTCTCGGTATCTAATCCCTATCATCTTCAGAATCATAAATAGCTTGGTCCAATCAACATTATTGAATGCCTTTTCTAGATCTAGCAACACTGTCTAATATAATTTCATTTCATTTGCCACCCATTAATCATTGCCCCAGAGGAGTGCGACAGGTTTCGGTTGCCGGCACAATTCCTATTGTCGCCGCTGGATGGGGTCTTTATTCATTCCATTCCTGACTCTGCCGAATGACTGGAAACAGGCTGTAGATTTTCGATGTACTTATTCTGATCATAAACCGATCATTTTTAATCTTTCCTGGGTTCGTTTTCAAGAGCCATCTTTTCCTTCGGAGGACGTTCTTAGATTACAGTAGAATCTTCTGGCATATAAATAAAAATTTAAACACATTTGATATAAAGGATAGGAATGAGATTGACCGTCCAATTGTTCACCTCTATAATAAGGTCAATAATACACGGAAGTATGTCATTCGTATCGCCAGAAATCCCGCACACTTACCTACGCGCGACAATGGTGCTGGTCACAATGTCAACAATCACAATGGCAGCAGATGTAATTTACCGCCAAGTAGTGGTCTTGCATCTTACTATGGGGTCCAGAACATCTATAATAATAATAATAATAATAATAATAATAATAATAATAATAATAATAATGTTTTGGACCGTCCCCAAATGTGCGAACCGCGCTTGAAACGGGTCCTGGACGTGTAATGACTTAGAATGCAGTCCGGCCGCGGGTTCAGTACCGCCAAAGCACCCAAGACGATACCACGCCGGATCTCCTCAAGGATTTGATCCATATTAAAAATGCTTATAGAAAAAGATGGCAAAGATTTAGGGACCCAACTGACCGAGTGGAATACCTGGACCTAGCCAGGGAAGTACGAAATCGATTCCTGGAAATAAAGATTGAAGAATGGGAGGAAACTTGCCGTAATCTATTAGAAAACCAGTCAGATCGCGAATTTCAGCTGATTATATATAAAACAATAAACATTCAATTATAAATTTCAGTATAATACCGTAGCGAAGCACGGGTATCTTGCTAGTAATATATATACTGATTGGTTGGAAATAAACTTTTCTTACTTAACCATCTCTATGAGAAAAACGGACATTCCCAAGGACATGGAGAAGATAATCAATGAGTAAACAATTCCAGTGAAACACCTTAAGGCTTAATAAGTTGCCATTTCATGCAATGCCCCTTGTGTTTGTGAACGCTACAAAGTGTGCTCGAGATGTTGTTCATCTGAATCCAGGTCCGTCTGTCTGGTCTGAAAACAACTTGCTTCTGCTTTCTTTCTTAATCTGTGAACCCCCCAGGGTTGGCTTTTCCATCGGACTCAGCAAGGGATCCCACTTCTACCACCTCAAGGGCAGTGTCCAGGAGATTGAGACTTTCGGTCAGGGGATACAACTGGGGAGCAGGACAGGTACCCCGCTCAGGTGGCCCTCATCTGCTATGCTGAACAGGGGCTTGTGGGGGATGGGAAGATTGGAAGGGATAGACAAGGAAGAGGGAAGGAAGCAGCCGTGGCCTTAAGTTAGGTACCATCCCGGCATTTGCCTGGAGGAGAAGTGGAAAACCACAGAAAACTACTTCGAGGATGGCTGAGGTGGGAATCGAACCCTCTTCTACTCAATTTACCTCCCGAGGCTGAGTGGACTCGGTTCCAGCCCTCGTACCCCTTTTCAAATTTCGAGGCAGAGCCAGTAATCGAACCCGGGCCTCTGGAGGTGGCAGCTATTTACGCGAACCATTACACCACAGAGGCGGACCTCTCTTGATATGCTTCTCTAGTATTACTGGTTTTACATCTCACTAACAACTTTTGCGGTTTTTGGAGGATATTCTTCTCTTTTTTCTTTTTTCTTTTACGTATATGTCTTATGGCGACGATGGGATGGGAAAGGCCTAGAAGCGGTCGTGGCCTTAATTGTGAAAATGGGAAACCACGGAAAACTATCTTCAGGGCTGCCGACAGTGTGGTTCGAACCTACTATCTCCCGATTAGTGGATACTGGCCACACTTAAGCGTCTGCAACTATCGAGCTCGGTATGCTTCTCTTCATATTGGCACATGTGGGAACGTTCTGCTGATAAAGCCCGTCTTTTAGGTACGGTAAGCCATGCAAATCTTATAGCCCATAATCTCTACATTATTCCTACCGAGTCTGGTACGTGTACTAAGAGTGGGTTAAGTAGGGAAAGTGTTTTGTAATAATAATGCCATTGGCTTTACGTGTCCGACTCATTGGCTGAATGGTCTGCGTTGAGGCCTTCGGTTCATAGGGTCCCGCATTCGATTCTCGGCCGGGTCGGGGAATTTAGTCGTGTTTGATTAATTCTTCTGGCTCGAGGACTGGGTGTTTTTGTTTGTTCCAACACTTTCCTCTTCATATTCAGCCAACACACTACTCTCCCAACCATCACAGAAACACGCAATAGTGATTACATCCTTCCATATAAGGTTGGCGTCACGAAGGTCATCCGGCCGTAAAACAGGGCCAAATCCGCATGTGCGACACAGTTCGCAAACGCGACCCCACAGGTGTGGAAAAAGCGGTAGAAGAAGAAGAAGAAGAAGAAGAAGAATTTTTTGGCTTTAGGTTCCACGAACTAATTTTATGGCTTTCGGAGACGGCGAGGTGCCAGCATTTAGTCCCGCAGGAGTTCTTTACGTGCCAGTAAATCTACGAGGTTGTCGTATTTGAGCACCTTCAAATACCACCGGACTGAGTCAGGTTCGAACCTGCCAAGTTGGAATCAGACGGCCAGCATCTCAACCGTCTGAGCCACTCAGCCCGGCAAAAGTTTTATTGAAACCAACCGATATATATGTTTATGTATATATATATTTATATAAAAGAAAAACCAGGTCCAGCAATAAAGCATTGCGGAGTCCCTCACCCTCTCCCTCTTAATCCTGAGACATCTCGAGGCTGAGTGTACACCGTTTCAACCCTCGTACCAATTTTCAAATTTCGTGGCAGAGTCAGGAATCGAACGCGGCCCTCTTACTCTAATTCTCTGTGTTCTGTGTTCTATTTTCTAGAAATGTAGCCACCGGGCGAGTTAGCCATGCGGTTAGAAGCGCACAGCTGTGAGCTTGCATCCGGGAGATAATGGGTTCGAGTCCCACTGTCGGCAGCCCTGAAGATTGTTTTCGGTGGTTCCCCATTTTCACACCAGGCTGTACCTTAATTAAGGCCACGGCCGCTTCCTTCCCTTTCCTAGGCCTTTCCTATCCCATCGTCGCCATAAGACCTATCTGTGTCGGTGCGACGTAAAGCAAATAGCAAAATAATAATAATAATAATAAAAAAATTAAAAAATAAAATGCAGCCACACATTCAATCACACTTTTGTCTAGTCCAGTAGCCCTCATCCCTAATTTTCGTATAGTCTTCCATGATCTACCCTATCAAAAGCCTTGGATGGGTCAATAGCGATACAGTCCATTTGACCTCCTGAATATAATAATAATAATAATAATAATAATAATAATAATAATAATAATAATAATAATAATAATAATAATAATAATAATCATCATCATCATCTGTTTACCCTCCAGGTTCGGTTTTTCCCTCGGACTCAGCGAGGGATCCCACCTCTACCGCCTCAAGGGCAGTGTCCTGGAGCTTCAGACTCTTGGTCGGAGGATACAACTGGGGAGAATGACCAGTACCTCGCCCAGGCGGCCTCACCTGCTGTGCTGAACAGGGGCCTTGTGGAGGGATGGGAAGATTGGAAGGGATAGACAAGGACGTGGGAAGGAAGCGGCCTTGACCTTAAGTTAGGTACCATCCCGGCATTTGCCTGGAGGAGAAGTGGGATGGCTGAGGTGGGAATCGAACCCACCTCTACTCAGTTGACCTCCCGAGGCTGAGTGGACCCCGTTCCAGCCCTCGTACCACTTTTCAAATTTCGTGACAGAGCCGGGAATCGAACCCGGGCCTCCGGGGGTGGCAGCTAATCACGCTAACCACTACACCACAGAGGCGGACAATAATAATAATAATAATAATAATAATAATAATAATAATAATAATAATGTCATTGGCTTTACGTCCCACTAACTAACTTTTCGGATCCCGGAGACGCCTAGGTGCCCGAATTTTGCCCCGCAGTTCTTTTACGTGCCAGTAAATCTACCGACACGAGGTTGACGTATTTGATCACCTTCAAACACCACCGGACTCATCCTGGATCGAACCTGTCAAGTTAGGGTCAGAAGGCCAGCGCCTCAACCGTCTGAGCCACTCAGTTCGGCTCCTAAATCTAAAATATCTGCTTTATCTTGCTGGAATCGTACAAGCTGAACCTCTCTGGAATAACCTTTCCTAAGCCCAAAATGTCTTCTATCAAACCAGTTAGTAATTTCGTAGACGTATCTAATATGGTCAGAAAGAATGCTTTCCCAAACCTTACTGCAATACATGTGAAGTTGACTGGCCTGTAATTATCCGTTTTTAGTTTTCACCCTTTCCTTTCTACAGATGGGCTAATGCAGCAACTCTCCATTCATTCATTTGGAATAGGAAACAGTAACCAAGTAAGTACTTCTGATATGGTACTTTATCACAACCCGTTGCCTTTTGTATATTCGCAGAAATCGTATCCATTCCAGCTGTATTTCTAGTGTTTAACTGTTGTTTCGTTTTGTAACTATCTCTTTATTTCTCTGCAGGCATAGTGTTAAAGGGCCGGCCCTGTAGTGTAGGGGTAGCGTGTTTGCCTCTTACCCGGAGGCCCCGGGTTCGATTCCCGGCCAGGTCAGGGATTTTTACCTGTACCTGAGGGCTGGTTCGAGGTCCACTCAGCCTACGTGATTAGAATTGAGGAGCTATCTGACGGTGAGATAGCGGCCCCGGACTAGAAAGCCAAGAATAACGGCCGAGGGGATTCGTCGTGCAGGCCTTCGGACTGAGCAGCGGTCGCTTGGTAGGCCAAGGTCCTTCAAGGGCTGTAGTGCCATGGGGTTTGGTTTTATAGTGTTAAAGGAACATACCTGTTTTCACACTCCTCAACAATTGATTTCAATCAATCCCATAGCCTGTTTACATTTTATTTACCATTTTCCATAATTATTTCTTCAAAAACTCATCCATGCGGTAAATATTCCTATTTGAACAACTTTCCTTTCGATCACATTTATTTTTAACTGCGACTAAAATAGCTTCATGATCACGTATACCATCTATCACTTCAGTTTCTCTGTAGAACTCATATGATTTGATGAAATGAAATGTCGTATGGATTTTAGTGCCGGGATATCCCAGAACGGGTTCGGCTCGCCAGGTGCAGGTCTTTCTATTTGACGTCCGCAGGCGGCCTGCGCGTCGTGATGAGGATGAAATGATGATGAAGACAACACATACACCCAGCCCCCGTGCCATTGGAATTAACCAATTAAGGTTAAAATCCCCGACCCGGCCGGGAATCGAACCCGGGACCCTCTGAACCGAAGGCCAGTACGCTGACCGTTCAGCCAACGAGTCGGACATATGATTTGATGAGTACCACGTTTAGATAATCCTTCCCTCTAGCTGATTCCATTACTTTCTGATTTAGTTATTTTTCCCAGATTAATATATTTACCATTTGTTGGTCATGCTTTCTGTCATTCGCATTACCTTCCTAGGTAACATTTGGTAAATTAAGACCACCCGACCGAGCGAACTGGCCATGAGGTTAGGATCGCGTAGATGTGAGCTTGCATTCGGGGAAGGTGGGTTCGAATCCCACACCGCCGGCAGCCCTGAACATGGTTTTCCGTGATTTTCCTATTTCACACCAGGCTATACCTTAATTATTAAGGCCCGGCCGCTACCTTCGATGTGTAAGTGCGACGTTAAACCCGCTATAGTCACGTTCCTTTCTGTACCGTTCCTCGTTCCCCACATAGCTGATTATCTCATCAAATAATTCTGTGTCAGTGTCATCCCTAAGGGTTAATATGAAGATATCCAATCATACATCACGTCCCTGTGGTTCGAATACCGCGCAAAACAGGAGGTTCCATTGCTGATTAATAATATTACTGGCTTTATGTCTCACTAACTACTTTTACGGTTTTCGGAGACGCCGATGTGCGGGAATTTAGTCCCGCAGGAATTCTTTTGCGTGCCAGTAAATCTACCGACACGAGGCTGACGTATTTGACCACCTTCAAATACCACCGGACTGAGCCAGGATCGAAGCTGCCAAGTTGGGGTCAGAATGCCAGCGCCTCAACCGTCTGACCCATTCAGGCCGGCTGGTTCTTAGTGAGTAACAAGGTGAAATTGATTTTCATCACAGATAATCACGCCCTGGTCATTCCAACCATCGTTACCACCAGACCGCCTCAATTCCTAACCGTCTGGTGTCCGATCAGCCGATCACACATGGGAGGCTACTCTTTGCAGTCCTGCTCCTTCGGAAAAAATAAAATGTTACCTGATAATAATGGCAACATACGCACTATGCCCTGTGTAAATCGTTATCGATCGTGGTATTCATTAAATGAAAAACAGAAGGGTGCCCTTTTTTTATTTCAGCCTTTTTTTTTGGTTGTGTACTGAGTGTCCCCTAGCGGCGAGCCTCGTAAGCAGGCAAACAAGCCGAGACAGCGTGGTGTGATGGTGCAAGCTGGTTGCTAGTTAAACGGTGATCGGCTGTTGCCGGAGCAAGTGGTTGTATCGTATGCGCGCAGTTTACACGCTACTGTTGTGTTTATCAGTGGTGTTTTGCGGGTAAATACAGTTCGAATTTGTGTTCATACAGTGTGAACGTAATTACTTCAGCACTAGAGGTGACAGTTTATTTCTGGATGGTTTCATATAATGTGTGTTAGAGAGTACGGTACTTTTAGTGTACGGAAGAATACATTTACGGATTTTAGTGTTGTGTTGTGATAAGATTGCTGTTTGCATTTGAGAGATACCCGAAACAGTTACGATGGAGAAAGAAAAGGAAATACCTCTAGTCAATGGGGGTCGTGATTCGAAGCCAGAATCACCCGATGAATGTTCATCTTCAGGAGAAAAAGACCCATGTCTTCCCCACAATAATCGACCAAATATTCTTAAACCAGTGTACGACGAAGTTGACAACAAAAAGAAATTGTCCTCTTCGAGTGATAGTTTGAACAAGAATGGATCTGACAGGCCACAGAGATTTAGCTCTGGATTTGAAGACAAGCTGCGGAAGAAAACAGGATTATCTCACGTTGGACTAATCGTCGCAGGAATAATCCTTGCACTTTTACTAATTTGCTTGATTGTAATCATCTCGCTAGGAGCGTCCTGGCCTCGAACTCCACACTCTCAGCAGTTTCCCGTCTGTACCAGTGCAGCATGTCTTCAGGCTTCTGCCCAGGTAAGAGACAGGAGTCGCATTCCGTTTTTAAAATTACTCAATGCTTCTGTATTTACAATTGAAATGTAATCTATGTACTGTCATTGACCACGTGTGGCGTGCGGTAACAATCTCGAATAGGCTCCTACAAATACCAAGCTTGTTAGCTGCATTGTGTCCTTTATTATTCTTAACTGCTCGAACGTTGTATTCAAGTGAATGTTGTCAGGTCTCGCTCTTCGCTGAACAAGTATGTACGAATGAACATTTTGTTAACAGTATGCAGCACAGCTCGTTCCATTTCTGAGAGTCTGGTTATGGTTCATGGCGTCCATCCGCGGAAAGTTGTTCCTGCTACTTGAATAAGACACATGTGATGTGTTCTTTTTGGTTGCTTGTCTGAAGGGAAACAAAGAGACTGTCGTACAGTTCGTCACATCCGGCGTTTGGTTTGTTTCGAGGGGCGTCTTTCGTTCCCTTGCACCAAAACATCTTGAACTGTCTCTTTATCTCTGTTTCGAGATATTGTCATAATAGCATAATAGGTATTTTAATATTATCTTTCGAAAATCTTACAAGGTTTAGAACTGATTGAATGGTGCTGGGTCAGTTACAGCGGTACAATGCATAAGAAGAAAACTCATAACTGATACTGTGTTGTATTTGTTTTCAACAGCAGTCAAACTCCGTCATGGTGTAGAGCTTGAGTGGGCTGGTTCTGAAATGTATATATTTTTGGTTGTTTTAAAAACGGTCCAATAATCTAGTCGTTACACGTTTGTATACGAATTTATAGAAAATGATACAAGAATAAACTCTGAGTGGTGGAGTTTCAGCCGTGGACCACCACCAGTCTCCTTTTATATTGTACTAGATAACTATTTGAAATTAAGCACTGAGTTTCTTATAGTTGCGTACAGGGTACGAATTCACGGGGGGAGGGTTTTCCCCCACCGATGATTTTATCTCAAAGGTTCCTCTCCACTAAAATTGTCCGGGTGGGGGGGATTATTTTATTATAAAATAATGAGGAAAATCTAGAACCCATATATTGCTGAAAATAATGTGTTTATTACGCTTATTTTCATAAAAACATCGGCAACCAATACACATAATATAGATATAATAGGAATAATTTTCCAATGTTTATCATTCTTGTTATAGCAACAGAATTCAAACAAAAAGATTTAAAATGTATGTTATTCTGGGGGAGTAGGTAATTTACTTACAGGTGAATTATATTCGCCCTCCCCCCACCGGGTACTCTCTGAAATAAACACTACTAGTTAAGCCTTGTGATCTTTTTGCCCCCCCCCCCCAAATCTCTTTCTGATTTCGCACCCTGGTTGCGTATCAGTTCTGAATTGCTCATGACCAGACTGTACTTCAGTTGTTTCACGAAGGGTACCACACCAAGGTTAAGTATTTGTGCACTGGTCCTCGTCAGCTGTCGAAAGGCCAGTAAACTTTTGTTGGTGATGCGACTCTTTATTAGAGCTCGAAATGCTACCTGCTATCTAAGAGTATTTTTTAAAATACGTCAATTGTATTCCTGTACAACTGCTGTCAACTGTCGATTGAGTGCTACAGTGTAAACGTGAAATGAATGAATGAATGAGTCAACCTTCTGAATGTACTCACTGTACTGCCCGCGATAATCGTAGGCTCCATCGCACATCCTGGTTGGTGCAATCACTGTTGCATCCGATTGAGATCCAACGTTGCGAATGAATTCTTGCTAATAATCTATGTTATTGGCATGTATGCCAGTAGCGGCGTTTGGTAATTAGAAGTGCGCGTGTGTGTGTGGGGATGTACAAATAACAAAAAAATACGCGGGTTTGTAGGCTATAGCGTCGTGATGGGGATGGCGGCGGGATATATGCATTTTTTTAAAAAAAATCTACAAAATTAGCAAATTCGATAGAAAGGTAAAGGTTGACAGTTCACTAACTTAAGTGTGGTATTTGATTCAGTACAATACAATAAAACTTTCACCAAATAACAATATTACACATGTATTACAATTAAATAGAAGTACGGCGTGATTATACTATTAAAAATAATTTAGTATTTGACTACACAGTAAGAGACAGACACTAAAGAGACTGCCAGACTGACGAATGCGCGCGGCAAGCGGGTGAATCATACCTCAGTATCCATGACCTTAGAAAAATATACCCCGGCTACCCTTCATCATCACTGCACGTGCAAAGTCTCTACTACTGGCTGTGGCGCTATACAAATCTGTTAGCCGCGACGAACAACATTTTGTGCATATTTCCGCTAATGTCCGCCTCTGTGGTGTACTGGTTAGCGTGATAGCTGCCACTCCCAGAGGCCCGGGTTCCATTCCCGGCTCTGCCACGAAATTTGAAAAGTGGTACGAGGGCTGGAACGGAGTCCACTCAGCCTCGGGAGGTCAACTGAGTAGAGGTGGGTTCGATTCCCACCTCAGCCATCCCACTTCTCCTCCAGGCAAATGCCGGGATGGTACCTAACTTAAGGTCAAGGCCGCTTCCTTCCCACGTCCTTGTCTATCCCTTCTCATCATCCCATCCCCTCACAAGGCCCCTGTTCAGCATAGCAGGTGAGGCCGCCTGGGCGATGTACTGGTCCTCCTCCCTAGTTGTATCCCCTGACCGAAAGTCTCACGCTCCAGGACACTGCCCTTGGGGTGGGGTCCCTCGCTGAGTCCGAGGGAAAAACCAACCCTGGAGGGTAAACAGATTAAGAAGATTTCCGCTAATAATTTTGTTAATAATAAAAAATAAAGGAATTAGTTTATGAGACAACAGGGCTTATACAGATTGCTTTTTAAAAATAATTATTGTAATTCCTAGTTTCAGCCGGCTAAAATGGAATAAAAATGTAATGTTTTCTCCACAAAGTGCCCCCCCTATCGTCCCCCTTAATCGCCGATACTGATGTATGCCTTAACATAATTAGAGCCTCGACAGAGAAGAGTAGCACTGAACTTCTAATACCGGGTTACGCGGCTCAGATGACAGAGCATTGGCCCACTGAGCCCAAATTGGAGGGTTCGATGCCAGCTCAGTCCGGTGGTATTTGAAGGTGATGAAGTACGTCAGCTTCGTGTCTGTAGATTTACCGGCACCGAAACGAACTCCTGCAGAGCAAAATACCGGCACCTCTGTAAACTGCAAAAATAGGTGGTAGGACGTAAATCCAATAACATCATTGTTGAACTTTGTGTAAAGTGCCATCTAAACATTTCTTAGAACGACTGTGGAAAATTTCAAGGACACCACACTAAGGATGCCCGCTAAAATTGCAAATCCGTTGTATATAAGTCCTTTCATGTTTTCTACTCAAGGCTATCAAGGAGTTGAATCTGAATGAGTTTATCAGGGACAGGCTATTCCCTCGCTCTTTCTCCTTTATTTTAGATCACTCCGCTGCATTACTGAAGCCCTCAAGAACACAGCTTGAGCAGAGAATTAGGTTAAAATTTCTCTCTCGGCCATCCTAGAGATATATTTCCATTATAATTCCAGGCGAATGCTGGATTGGTAAGTGACCTACAACCCGCAGCTGCCCTGTTCTCAGACTTCACTCATACAAAGTACCGTAAGCTGATGATAGTGATGTCCTAGCCCCCTCCCCCGCCCCCAGATTACTCAATAACTACTTAATCTAACACGTTAGCCAGCTGCATAGTAGATTCCCGTCCAGCTGGCTGAAGTTCGATTCGTGTATTTGCAACGAATTGAAGACTGGTTTGATGAACTAAAACGTGATATACTCAACCTCGAGTAGCCTTCCATAATGTACTGGAGAAGCGGGGTTTAAATCGCACATTCGGCCGTTACGGAAGTGGTTTTCTTTAGCTTCCATTCAACTCCAGGCGAATGCTGGGATGGTAACTAACTAGTACAGAAAGATATAAATCATGGCTACTTACTTCTAAATGCTAGCCCCAATTAATTACAAAGGCAGACACCAGAGAGATACGTGTTATTAGACAGAAACGTTAGGAAACAACAATCCACTTGTCCTGAAATGCAGTAAATGAGTAACAGGCAATTATCCCGCAAAATTTGTTTAAATCTATAATCATCACCAATAAACTGATAAACTTCGTTTTTTGGGCCTACGGTGCCTGACAGGCGTGTCCCAAAGTTTGTCAACATTCGTGTGCAAATAAACATTAAACTCGGTGTAGGTAGTATGAGAAGTGTATCTCATCATACAATCAATCACCAGTGATCTGTATTTAGGGTTATCGCCCAGGTGCCAGCTCCCCTATCAATTGTTTTCCTAGCCTTTTCTTAAACGTTTTCAAAGAACATGGACATTTATCGAACATTTCCCTTGATAATTTATTCCAGTCCCTTACTCCTCATCTTATAAATTAATATTTGTCTCAATTTGTCCTCTTGAATTCAACTTTATCTTCATATTATGATATTTCCTACTTTTAAAAGCTTCGCTCAAGCTCATTCGTCTACTAATATCATTTCACGTCAACTCTTCACTGACAGCTCGAAACATACCACATAGTCTAACACCTCGTCTCCTTACTTCCAAGTCTTCTACTTCTTTCTCAGAAATCACCCAGAAAAAAACGTACTGCTTCCCTTTGGATCTTTCCACTTCTCGTATCAAGTACTTCTGGTGTGGGTCCCATCCGCTGGAACCATACTCTGACGGGGGCCTTACCAGAGACTTATACGCCCTCCCCTTTCCATCCTTGCTAAAACTCCTAAATACACTCATAACCATGTGAAGAGATCTGTAACCTTTCTTAACAACCTCGTTTATATGATTACCCCAATGAAGACCATTCCTTATATTAACACCTAGGTGCTCACAGTGTCCCAATGAGGTACCCTCGAGTAACCTGCCATAATGTACTGGAGAAGCGGGTTTAAATCGCACATTCGGCCATTATGGAAGTGGTTTTCTTTAGCTTCCATTCAACTCCAGGCGAATGCTGGGATGGTAACTAACTAGTACAGAAAGATATATATCATGGCTACTTACTTCTAAATGCTAGCCCCAGTTAATTACAAAGACAGACACCAGAGAGATACGTGTTATTAGACAGAAACGTTAGGCAACTCGGTGATTAACACTGAGGGGACATTTCCTCTTGGTGAAACTTACAACTTGACTTTTCATCCCATTTACCGCTGTCCATCTCACAACATTGCCTAGGACTCCAGGTCCTCCTGCAGACGCTTACAATCCTGAAACTATGTAATAGATGAAGTTGTTGTTTTTCATATGTAATGTTAATATTGTAGATTAGACCTTTTTCAAGCTAAACACAATATAAACTAACTGTTATTATTAAGGATAAAACTCACGTAGCTATAAGCTTGCATTCGGGAGATGGTGGGTTCGAACCCCACTGTCGACAGCCTTGAAGATGGTTTTCTGTGGTTTCTCATTTTCACACCAGGCAAATGCTGGGGCTGTACCTTAATTAAGGCCACGGTCGCTTCCTTCCCATTCCTAGGCCTTTCCTATCCCATTGTCGCCATAAAACCTATCTGTGTCAGTGGGACGTAAAACAAATAGCAAAAAGAAAAAAAATCCCGAAACTGCATTACAACTCTACAGGGTGTATCTAAATTATACCGACAAAAATCAGGGATGCTCTTCGTTTTATATAAAGAACGATGGCGCGATCGGGTTGGCGGAAAAATATTTATATTCCAGAAAATGGGGTTACTTCCGGGCGCACGATTCAGATTCACGAACTCGCCGTATCTGCCGTGGCAGAACGCAAAGCGCTGCCTCATGCTGTGCTTAAGGGAAGGGAGGGGAAGTGGGGTGTATGATGGAGTGATAGAGATAATGCTCCGCATGAATGCACAGTTTTCCTTCGACGCGCGCAGGCAATATCCTCAGTTTGTTTATTAAGGAGCTGTAATTGCACACACAGTAATAAAGACACACTTGTCAGTCAAGGAATGCACCCGATCGTTTCTCGTCTCGTGTGTTTGCCTCAGTAATGTTCTTTATTATTCAACATGCGCGAAGATGCATCGCTGCCGCCACAGATCATGCATTCCTTCACTCACAACATTTTAAAGGAATGGAATACTGAACGGAAGAAACAATACGCCCAATGGTTTGATTACAGTATATCTTTAAAACTTCACCCTTCTAATTCGATCTTGATGAAATAAGTAAAGCTGAGTGCGGAGACCATTTAACTGGCCCACCACGGCCTACCCATCTCCCTGGATAATGATCATTTAAGTGCTGCGCGACACGGCGAGTGAAATGAGGTGGTGCGCCAGTATGACACAGCCACCTTCGGTGCCGAATACCCAGAGGAACATCTTCGAATAATTCAGGCAGTGATTTTACTGAGAAACGGTAGCACATAGGTAGGACATACAGGCCAAGTAAATAGTCACCAATAATGCCGGCCCAAATATTGACACGAAACCGACGCTGAAATGTGCGTACTAAAATCACATGAGGGTTTTCTTCAGTCTTTCTTCACGCAGTCATCTGCCAATGGACACGAAGGTCTAATGATGACGTTTGCGGCGATTAGGGTGCCGGACGCCATAAATCAGTGCAGCTTCTCCCCCATTGCTCTTTGCTGCGCCATAAGGCTAGGTGCAAACCAACTTTCTTCGTTGGTGTACCAAAACGAAGCTATTATCACCCATTTACCCCGCAAACTTAGCATACAGTATTATGGGCAGTTATTTATTTATTTATTCATGTATTTATTTATTTATTTATTCGTGTCAGAGGTACCAATATATACAAGAAAGAGATACTGAATGTAGGCTATGTACTGAATATGAAAAATGTACATGAACAAATGAATGAATCACTTGACAAATTTGCATATGAAGTATAACAAATGGAAGAACATACATAAAAATCAAAAAGGAAAAAGCAAGTATTACATGAAAATATCTACACTATACAGTATATACATTATTTACGCAAGTTGTGACCAGTCGGAAGGTCTGCCTTACAAGGGCTACACCCGGCTAGAAATAGTCACAAGAAATTATTATTATTAATGGTAAATAATTATGAATTGCACATGTAAGATGAAAAATCTAATATGGGTAAAGCTACTGACATAATTCGAACATAGATGAAACCATTAAAAATAAACACTATGTACTCTCCGGTTTTTCTTTCTTGTGTATGTTATTCTGGTGGACAATGCAAAAAGACCAGACGGTTATGTTTTAACCGTTCCAAGAGTAAATCCCTCCCAACAATATTTCCTATGGCGCTTCATACATGTCACAACCAACCATTGCTAAAAGAAAATTGCCAGGAGAAATGAGATAGGATATGTTGCAGAAGGATGGATTGAACTTCAAGGCATGGTATGAAGAAGAAAATATTAAATTAAAAAAAATTGTTGGGTAAGTTAAGATATAAAAACTTATTCGAATTTTCACGGAAAATTTGTGTTTTTGCGTTTTCTCCGTCTTCTTTTACAAACTTCAAACCGTAGACATTCCAACTCTCAGCATGTCCGAAACAATTTTCAAAAATTTAGGTATACAAGTATGCCTGAATGGTTGCAAGATACCTTCTACCTGCTACGTGCCACATGTTCAACACTTGAATGTTTATGAAGCCATTTGAATGATTTCAGTACTCTTCTACATCATTAAATAAAATTAGCGAGTTAAGTATTTGTACTCACTCAACTTAAGATGATTGTATTAGTGCGTTACTAAATCCTGATTATGATCCCCCACTGTCATTCATTTAAAGCTGAAGTTCTTAAAAGAACTGATTGAGCTCAGTATGTGTTCAGAAGGAAAGTACCACCAGACGAATTAAATTTTTGGTCATACATTCAGTTGACAATTTAAAGTATTTTGACACTACCTCACCTTACTTACTTACTTTACTTACTTATCTGCGTTACTTCAGACATTTATATCTGATCGTGAAGATGCTTTTTAAGTAGCGCAAATCATAGTGATGGTTTTTGAAATATTTAAAAAGCTATTTGTTCGGGGCGTCGACCTATGTGGATCTTTTGCCCCTTTCGTGATGGTTTTATAAATCTTTAAAATTTAAAAAAATGTAAATTTAAGAAATTGCTCATTGTTATTACATAAGAGAGTGAGTGAGTGAGTGAGTGAGTGAGTGGTAGTTAATGACTTGTCTGTAAGGTCAGTCATATTTTGGGAAATATTTTTGGAAATAATTATTCAGAAATAATGAGCAACTCTCTGTGCTCAAACAAGCGTAAAATAATGGCATTTCAGGTGCAGTAATTCGTCAGGTCATTATCACACAATTCAGGTGAAGTGGCCAAATTCGAACATTCTTATAGTGCGCAATATACCTTGACTGCATATATTATTTATTTATTTATTATTGCTTTTACGTCCGACTGACTTCTTGTACAGTTTTCGGAGACGCCGAGGTGCCGGAATTTTGTCCTACGGGAGTTCTTTTACGTGCCGGTAAATATACCGACATGCGGTTGACGTATTTGAGCACTTTCAAATACCACCGGACTGAGCCAGGATCGAACCTGCCAATTTTGGCTCAGAAAGCCAGTGCACATATATTATTTGTGTATAAGTAATTTTGATAACGTTTCTCCAATCTATAACCCTATTATTGCATCCCCTCGTCACTTTATGATAAATATTTCAGCGGTATAGGAATTACACGCGGAGAGTGATAACCGTGGTATTGGATATAGCACCACACTTGTGACGTAACACCTATTGGTAGCAGGCTTCTGTATCAGAATATCTGTGTGCTACCCTGTCATTGCAGTCGCCGACCTGGGTGTGAGGCAAGTATCCCTACTACTGTATATGTGTACATCTCCTATGTTCTCGTTTGAGTTCACCATCCAAGTTAATTCATACTCTCAATTTATATAGTTAGAGACACTGTATTGTTTATCTTTAGAATAGAATTAAAATAGACTACAACTGAAACATGTTACAGCTACTAAACAATTCTTCTTTTTCTCACACCTGTGGGGTCGCGGGTGCGAACTGTGTCGCACATGTGGATTTGGCCCTGTTTTATGGCCGGATGCCCTTCCTGACGCCAACCCTATATGGAGGGATGTAATCACTATTGCGTGTTTCTGTGGTGGTTGGTAGTGTAGTGTGTTGTGTTGTGTGAATATGAAGAGGAGAGTGTTGGGACGGATACAAACACCCAGTCCCCGAGCAAGAAGAATTAATCAGAAACTATTAAAATCCCCGACCGGACCGGGAATCGAGCCCGGGACACTCTGAACTGAAGGCCACTACGCTGACCATTCAGCCAACGAATCGCACTTAGAGCTACTAAACAATACAGCATAATAATGACAATAAGAAATAAATTATGATGAGGATGATTTACACAATTATAAAATGACTAGTCCGCCTCTGTGGTGTAGTGGTCAGTGTGAGTAGCTGCCATCCCCGGAGGCCCGCGTTCGATTCCCGGCTCTGCCACGAAATTTGAAAAGTGGTACGAAGGCTGGAACGGGGTCCACTCAGCCTCGGAAGGTCAACTGAGTAGAGGTCGGTTCTATTCCCACCTCAGCCATCCAACTTCTCCTCCAGGCAAATGCCGGGATGGAACCTAACATAAGGCCACGGACGATTCCTTCCCTCTTCCTTGTCTATACCTTCCAATATTCTCATCTCCCCCACAAGGCCCCTGTTCAGCATAGTAGGTGAGGCCGCCTGGGCGAGGTACTGGTCATTCTCCCCAGTTGTATCCCCGACCCAGAGTCTGAAGCTCCAGGACACTGCCTTTCAGGCAGTAGAGGTGGGATCCCTCGCTGCAAAAAAAAAAAAAAAAAAGCAGTCACATCCGTACAGGCCATGAAGGCCCTTGGAGGAGTGGAAGGTAAAGGCTTCCACTATCCGTAACCTCGGCACTTGATGGGGTAGAGTGGTTAGCTCTACGCCCGGCCGCCTTTGCCCCCAGGAATTAACCTGGTACTCATTTTTGGTGTGGGCTGAGTGAACCTCAGGGCCATATGCACCTCCCGAAGTGGAAATCTCGTTTCTTAAATTTTACGACTTCCTGACGGGGAATCGAACCCCCGTCCTTCCGGGCGAGCCGAGCACGCCTTTACCGCCTCGGCCAGGCAGCCCCTGATCCCTCGCCGAGTCCGAGGGAAAAACCGACCCTGGAGGGTAAAGGGATAAAGAAGAAGATAACATGACTATAGTATTCAAAAAATGTTAGCTTATTTAATAGATTTTTAATTTTTATTCTTACTTTTATGATTTGCTTTACGTCGCACTGACACAAAAAGGTCTTATGGGGGACGATGGGATAGTAAATGGCTAGGAGTGGGAAGGAAGCGTCTGTGGCCTTAATTAAGGTGTGAAAATGGGAAATCACCGAAAACTATCTTCAGGGCTGCTAACAGTGTGAATCGAACCCACTATCTACCGAATTAAAGCTTATAGGTACGTGAGTTTTATCCTTAATAATAACAGTTTGTTTATATAGTGTTTAGCTTGAAGAAAGGTCTAATCTACAATATTACCGGGCGAGTTGGCCGTGCGGTTAGAGTCGCGCAGCTGTGAGCTTGCATCCGGGAGAGAGTGGGTTCGAATCCCTCTGTCGGCAGCCCTAAAGAGGTTTTCCGTGGTTTACCATTTTCACACCAGGCAAATGCTGAGGCTGTACCTTAATTAAGGCCACGGCCGCTTCTTTCCCACTCCTAGGACTTCCCTATCCCATCGTCGCCATAAGACCTATGTGTGTCGGTGCGACGTAAAGCAAATAGCGAAAAATCGACAATATTAACATAACATATGGAAAAACAACAACTTCATCTATTACATAGTAGATATTGGTGACAACGTTGCCTGAAACTAGCATATGATGAGCCCCTCTGACAGAGACACTGCCGTGCTGAAGAAACAGCAAAATAATGAGTTTGTATATCTTGTGGTGCGATGAGGTGGTATCGATAAGATTGTATCAGTTTTTGACCGTGTTCCGAAATTGTGATTGGACGAGAGATGATGAAATTGACAGTACAAGTACGGAGGTGAGCATGAGGAAAATCCTAAATCCATATTATTTGCCCTATTTCTCAGGCATGTTCATTTTGCATTCCCATATTACTGGAAGTATAAAGGGAGACCCTAGTCTTTTTAGTTCGAGAATTCCTTCTTTCAAGTGATAACGCCAGTCCTATTCAGGGTGCTCACTTATCTTTCTTTTTTTTTCCTTCATCTGTGTACTCTCTAGGGTTGGTTTTTCCCTCGGATCTCACCTCTACCGCCTCAGAGGCAGTGTCCTGGAGCGTGAAAAACTTTGGGTCGGGGAAACAGCTGGGGAGGAAGACCAGTACCTCGCCCAGGCTGCCTCACCTGCTATGCTGAACAAGGGCATTGTGTGTGTGTGTGTGTGTGTGTGTGGGGGTGATTGGAGGGGATAGACAAAGAAGTGGGAAGGAAGCGTCCGAGGCCTTAAGTTAGGTACCATCCCGGCATTTGCCTGGATGAGAAGTGGGAAACCACGGGAAACCACTTCGAGGATGGCTGAGGTGGGAATCGAACCCCCCTCTACTCAGTTGACCTTCCGAGGCTGAGTGGACCCCGTTCCAGCCCTGGTACCACTTTTCGGATTTCGTGGCAGAGCCGGGAATCGAACGCGGGCCTCCGGGGGTAGCAGCTAATCATGCTAACCAGTGCACCACAGGATGCTCACTTAGATCACAAGAAAATACTGCGCTTCCTTTTGCAATATACGTGTTTCCCTATATAGTTTATTATTATTATTATTATTATTATTATTATTATTATTATTATTATTATTATTATTATTATTATTATAAAAGAGAATCCGGTAAGAAGGAAGTATGTTTCTGTGGAATTTTGAAGAATGTTAAAAACTAGTCCGTAATTCTTTCCATGACTTTGTAACTCGAAATTTTATTGAAACTCGTAAAACATTTGGTTAGCGTTAGACGTTGCTCTTTCGGAGCACCTGGGTTCAAACTCCGACAGTGTTAAGACATTTGTGACTAACAAGGAGGGTGATCTTCCTACTGTGCATAGAAAACTCTTTTTCTGATGGACAACTAATTCATGTTGGAATCTCAAAACAGTATTATTCTGCATAAACCCGAAGAAATTGGCTGAACTTGGAAAGGCACATCCTGGTTCAATTCTTTGTTGTTGTTGTTGTTGTTGTTGTTGTTTTTGGTGTTATAACGATCCATTACGAACACCCTCTGCGGTTTAAAAATTAAAAATACCAGTATGTGTGGCGATGATCTGTGTACTGATTTGACGTTATTAAAAATGTAGCGTTAATCAAAAGGACAACAGTTCTGCCGTGACAGTGTTGCAAAATTAAATTTAGAGAATTTTTTTGAGTTCTTAACAGTTCCCTTTCGTCGCCCTAAGACCTGTCTATGTCGGCGTGACATAAAGCAATTGGTAAAAAAAAATTAAGATCCTTTGAAATATTTGCGTAGTTCTGGGAAGAATTTTGCGTACCATATATTGGAAATTGTAGTAAAGCTTTACGGAAAGAATTGTACTGAACGCCAGTCACCCTCGTGCTTGACCTTAGGAACAGTGTGACACTAGATATTGTTTCGTTTGCAAGGTAGAAGTGAGATCCGCGTGTTTGTGTGTACGAAACATGTGCGATAACTGGAGTGATGGTCTTTCATTCCTGTGCACTTGCGTGTACGGAATTTGATAGCCTGTGTTATTGTGACTTCTATGGTGGTGTGTATAGATAATTTGGTTAGTGTTCAAAATGGACAAGAAGCCCATGAAGAGAATATTAATGTACCATTCCGAAATAAGTACACCGAAACTTTAGAATTACATCGTAATTTTTATTCTAAGATTCCTGTATGTGAATGAAATGGCCACTGTGCAATCTCCAGAATATTGCGATGACTGATTAATTATTAGTATTTCCATTCACAGTTGCTCGGACTGTAGAGTACTGGCCTTCTGAGCTGTAGTTGGTGGGCTCGACCCCGGCATAGTTCGGTGGTATTCGAAAGTGCTTATAAATACGCCGTTCTCCTAACGGTAGATTTACTGACAAGTAAAATAACTCCTGCGAGACGAAATTCCGGCACCTCTGTGTCTAGAAAGAGTAAAACCACTAGCGCCATCGTATCCTAGAATCTTTTACCGGGCATTTATACCAGTAAATGAGATGTTACCGGACGAGTTGGCCGTGCTGTTAGGGGCGCGCCGCTGTGCGCTTGCATGCACGAGATAGTGGGTTCGAACCCTACTGCCGGCACCCCTGAAGTTGGTTTTCCGTGGTTTACCATTTTCACAACAGGCAAGTGCTGGGGATTTACCTTAAATAAGGCCATGGTCGTTTTCTTCCCAGTCCTAGACCTTTCCTATCCCGTCGTCGCCGTAAGAGCTATCTGTGTCGGTGCGACGTAAGGCAGATTGTAAAGAAAAAAAGAGATGATAAATGCCGAAATGTTCAGAATTTCGGAATTGCATACCCGTACTGAATAAAAACGTCAGTTCTTTTGCTTGGTCTCTTTAGTTTTGTCTCTTTTGCTTGTTCTCTCAGCTAGAAAGATACAGGAGATTGCGCGTCGGGTGTACCTATCGTCCTCTCTTTTGTTGCACGTATGCAGAACAAAGAGGCGGCTTCTGCATATAATTCCAGAATTGCGCAGTGAATAAGAACGTTGAATCTTTTGATTGGTCTCGTGCGTGTTTCTTCCGCCACACAGATCAACGAGACTGCGCTTCGGATGCACCCATTGCTCCTTCTTGTTGCGCTCATACAGGCCAAGGAGGACACTTTCACGTGCATTTATATGCATGATGTTAACTGGAGTCATTTCATTGCTAATCAGCGGGAAGTTTCATGGAGTGTTTAGCACAGCTGGGAATTCAATCTCTGAGGTGACTACCGTACTTTTCAAGCGGAGCAGCCTTTTCCTGTCGTAAGAAAATAATGCTTTATACTACTCAGCCTTACTCAACATTGTAGCTTCCAGGGAAATCCTCTCTTATTGCCTCCACTTTCTTCTTTTTTTTTTTACAAGTTGCTTTACGTCGCACCGACACAGATAGGTCTTATGGCGACGATTTTATGGGAAAGGGCTAGGAGTGGGAAGGAAGCGGCCGTGGCTTTAATTAAGGTACAGCCCCAGTATTTGCCTGGTGTGAAAATGAGAAACTGTGGAAAATGATCTTCAGGGCTGCCGACAGTGGGGTTCGAACTCACTATCTCCCGAATACTGGATACTGGTCGCACTTAAGCTGCAGCTATCGAGTTCGGTCGCTTTCTTCTGATTAGATGGTCATTAAGATCAGTAGCATTGTTACTAGCATGGCGCTAAAGCGGCTGCACTCTGCATTTCGTTCGGTGTATGTGAGATTTTCGAAATGAACGGCTCTGTGATTCGGGGTCCACCCAGAACTGTCTGTACCTTAGCTTATGATAGAAAGCTTTAAGGTCGTGAAAACATTTAGATAAGGAATTCTAACACATTACGCTTCGGTACTGAGACTAAAGGATAAAGTAGCATAGGCTACTGAGAGGAATGAACAAGTAAGCATCGTATGTTCTCGTGTACGTTTTAGAGCTGGAGAAAACTTGCATAAAAGCTCTGTTAAATTGTGTATGAGGAACTTGTCTGCCGGGCTGAATGGCTCAGACGGTTGAGGCGCTGGCCTTCTGACCCCAACTTGGCAGGATCGATCCTGGCTCTGTCCGGTGGTATTTGAAGGTGCTCAAATACGTCAGCCTCGTGTTGGTAGATTTACTGGCACGTAAAAGAACTCCTCCGGGACTAAATTCTGGTCCCTCGGCGTCTCCGAAAACCGTAAAAGGAAGTTAGTGGGACGTAAAGCAAATAACATTATTAGGAACTTGTCTCATAATCTGGATTATTTTGGAATCTGTCCTAGCGTACTTTTCACTGTTTTAATCTAGATTTGGGTTAGGCTTGAGAGAGAGAGAGAGAGAGAGAGAGAGAGAGAGAGAGTATCCAGGTATATAGATAATACGATATTTAGGTCACTGATTTCTGGAAAAGAGACTAAAAGGACGACGCCCATACTACTTGGGACAGAGGCTTAGAACCTTCGGATGTCAATAGACACTATTGCTTACCATGTCAACCGACAACAGGGGACTGGAGGTATAACTGCAACGTCCCTTCAACTGCTATCGGTCTTAAGAGACGGTGACTTTGTTTTGAATAGGGATTCTTGGAACGTATCAGTATATCTCAAAAGATTCTCTCGTATTTAGGCTTAAGCATTTTAAACTGTATAAAATGTAGGTCATACGCCTTCACACCACTGCCTTCACGGCCACTAAAATGTGCTGGTATTTGATCTTGCGTTCTTGGTCATAAGAGGCGAGCACCCAATCAACTGATCGCATGCATTTTAAATCCTGTAATGAGGGTTGCTTTGGGATGCATTTGAATTTGAATCTAAGCCCACTGTCCGTTATCCTAGTAGTTTCCTGGAGCTTCGCACGTCAACCCAAGTCGGGTGCTGGCGTTAGTTAATTACTTATATCATACACGCAGATTATACTGTCTAACATGTAGGTCAGACACCTTCACACCGCTATCTTCACGACCACCAAAATGAAATAGGTGCAACAAGGAAAACAATGACGATGATGTCTTTGAACCGAATTTTAGAATATTTGTAATTTACAAGAGCAAAACCATATTAGTTTTCCATCCATTAATATTCTAATTCACTTTAGTATGAGAGGTTCGGTATACCTTCTTTTTGAATTGGTATTCCAAACTCTTGAGGTGTGTGTATTGCTCTAGGAAGAAGAAGAAGAAGAAGGAGGTCTTTTCTTGCGATAGCTGCTTTTATTTACTCCATTGGATATCTGATATTCCGTTTGATCCATTTTCTCGTACGACCTTGCTTAATTACTTACTGTAGTTACACTTTTGGTGTCACCTCTAGTGGGCATAGTGACCTGTCTTCTCAGAGTGTGGGCTATTACTTCGCCTTGACTTCGAGTTGAAACGACATTCCACACAAGCGTGTTATATATATTAACATATTTTATCAGGTTTGCCGTATGAGACTAGTTTCGCTTGTAACTCGCTCTTCAGAGTTGCCTCAAGACACCGATCCATGCGTCAACATTTAAAATATTTCTTTCCTCTGATTGTGACGTCTTAACCACAGCAAATGGTGGATGACATATACAACTTTCAGATAACTAACTTCTTTCTTTTTACGTTGTGACTATAGTTCAGAAATATGGAAATCTTCCTCTTCCTTGCCTTATCCTAAATACATGAGGTCGACAGAACATTCGATGTCTTTCCTGACGCCAACCTTATGTGAAAGAATGTGCTTTGTGATGGTTGGTAGTGTGTTGTGTTGTGTTGTGTGTAAATATAGATGTGTACATACTAAGACTAGCACAACCACGAACATCAAGTCCCTGAGCTAGAGGAATTAACCAGATGTGTTAAAAATTCTGGCCTGGTCGGGAATCGAACCTCCTTTGGACGAAAGGTCACTATGCTAACCAATCAGCAAAGGAGCGGGACTTTGAAATCTTGAAGCATTTGTTATATTATTCACATTTAATAGTGGCGTTGTATGACACTATTATTTGCCATATTTTTATTCAAGATTGATATAATACTCCGAAAACAGTCAAAATTAGTTACTGGAACGTAAGAACATTATTGTGCGGAAAGCAATGGCAAACTACCTCACTCCTCATCTTGCCTAGTACGCCTCATTTTGGTGCTGCCATTAGTTTTTGCGGTTTCCCTATAACTACATAGCCTTTGTTGGTGCTTTTTGAGGATCCAACCAGCCTCTGGACTGATGACCTAACAGACAAGATTATTATTATTATTATTATTATTATTATTATTATTATTATTATTATTATTATTATTATTATTATTTATATATAAGATAACAGTGACCAGTGACATTCCGAACACTGAGTTAGTAAAGTTTCTGATGTACAAAACTTGGTTTAGCCTGTAACTTTTTGATGATAATAAATAAAATCATGATAAAATATCATGAATAAAATATGTAAATTAATAAAATTACTCAAAACTTCTTAGAATACTTTAAATGAATTACTTTAATAAAAATAGTTAACCGAACTGTCCGTAGTATGGGCGCCAGAGTTCACCAGAATGGATCCCTCGAATTTAGATAAGAGCATGATAAACTGTATATCCCAGGGCGTGTACATAATGCTGCTACTGGTACATCTGCTGCAGGCCTTACCTAACCTCCTGAAAACGACTAAATAGGTAGGAACTGCACCTAGGTTCATAAATAACTCCATTGATTCTAAAATAGCTAACTATATTCTTAACAAAATCCGTGCATGAGCACCTCATCAACATACAACATTATACATATAATACACACATAAAATATTGCTGGAAGACTCCATATTTACAACAACAATAATGAAAACCGTGGGAAAACGAAAGCGAGAACTAAGCTACCATTAGTAGATAGTCCGATGAACAATGTACATGTATGAAGATAAATACCCTTCACTGTCTCTATATCAATTCGACTTACCGATTCTCATAATCGGCAGTTATCACATCACACAGATACTGTACCTTGTAATACTGTGTTCACATATTTTAACACTTGTTGTAAAGATATATACACACGTCTGTCGATCCTCAACATAAATTATGGAAAGTCTGAGATAGCTTTCACCAACATATAAGGCCAGACCTCCACAAGTACTAACAACACTTAATGCGTACGCCCTCCACAATTTGTTGATCAGCCACTTTCCACGAACATAACCAGACTACGCTCCACGAACGTTTGAAGTCCAGTCCATTGCAGCCGTGTCACTCGAATACCGTATATCAGCACCACTTCCTTCCCGTACAGTGTGTCAGTTGTGGTTCTCTTCCGTAGTGATTCCTTTTACAATGTCCCCGGTTGCCGCCGTATGATCAACCTTTATAGACATCAACATCCCCCTCCTCTCAGATGATACGTCTGGATTGGTGCTTGCCAGCCAATCAGGAGTGAACCTCTTGTCAAGAACTGAACTTCTCCTTGCTCCCAAGAGATAAACAAACTCTGGGGTTTATTACATGAGTCAACGAACTTCCCTAATACAACAAGCTCATCTTATCAGGCTGGGATATATACATGACTCAAGGAATACCCCGACACAAGTACATCACAACAAACACTGGGGTAGCCACATGACTCATCCGAATTACCAGAGTTATTAAAGCAATGTTTCCCCACTCGTGCAAAACAAATTACTCATACCTACATATGTGGATATCTTCCAGCTTACAAATATAAATGGCAAAATACACAAATGAAATACTGATGATAATAATAATAATGATAATAATAATAAATAGAATACTGACAATAATAATAATAATAGAATACTGACAATAATATCTCTAACTTCTACATATAATTCGGGGGTGTGATATATGTACTATCACAAGCCCAGAGCACCATATGAATACACAACGTTACCCTATAATGCGAAAGTAGAGACATATTTCATGAACAATTATACATTTTCTCCCGGTGATATAGTGTTGCATATATTTATTTGCAGATTGATTGAATGAAGGGTTGAGATCACAATCACAAGAGTAGAACTTGAAGGGTATTTGATGACCAGCACACGTTTTGGCCACTAAATCTCTCCAAACAGTTCAGGCATTGTACTAATCATAAATTAGGGGGCGTGAATCATGTGGGAGTTGCACGGTCAGCGGCGCCACACGAGATATTATTGAGGCGAATATTCCGGCAATACGTTTGTAAGAAATATTCGTTTCTGATCATTTTAATGACATTTTGTGTGCAGTATCCTTTGGAGGGAGGGGTTTAGGCCTATAATGAATTCTTCTTTCACTTTTCCAACACTAGTGTTGGGGTTGCGGGTGCGGAATGTGTCGAATTTTTTTTGGCTTGGCCCTGTTTTACGACCGGATGCCCTTCCTGACGCCAACCGTATTCCGCGACCTGGAATTGAATCTGAGTCCCCATGAACCGAAGGCCTATGTAAATATTTAACAGTTAACCCTGTCGTGCGCGCATGTGATTTCAGAAGGAAAATACAGTTCCTTTTTTTTAATCACTGAAAGCTTACAAGATACAATGATTCACTTCTCCTTAAAAAATTACAAACCCATTTTCTTTGAAAATTGTCTCTTGTAAGGTCTCATTTTTCGAGAAAATGATAATATTATATGCACGATAAAATAGTATTATTCTAAATAACTCCCATTTCTACTGTATGAAAAAAATATTTAATGGTTAGCGTGTGGCCTCTAGAGAGGCTGGTACCGGTCTTTCGCGTCGACGCCGTATGGGCGACCTGCACGTCACTGATTACAGTTACTTTATGCGGACGTACTTACTTCAGTCACTTAGCAAATGTGACTCATATAAAACAACAGGTTCAGAGGCCACCACAGCGTTTGCCGCTTCTGTGGAACTAGTAACACATTTCACAGTGAAGTGTGGAGTATATTTAAGTGCATTCTTAAAGGAAACCGCATTAAATAAGACCCATATTAGGGACCTCATTTCAGATTTGTGCGGACGAAAGGGCCTTGTTCTGATAGAAGTATAATTTCAGTGAGGTTTGGTTACATGGTATGGGTCGTTTGCTGTAAGATTGCATTCAGGAGATGGTGTCTTCCAACTTCACCTTTGGTAGCCCTAAGGATAGATTACTCTGGTATCCCATTTTCACACCACGTAAATTCCCGGGCTGTACATTAATTGAGGGGAGTTTGTTCAAAACGCGCTATTTCCACCAGAAGAAAGTCGTGGGAAAACGCAAGAAACATATAATGAAAGGCACATGGGACGTAGACATGATCGGATATGGTACATCTTCCAAGGAATGACATCTTATTCTTTTTGTCTGGATTGCTCGTGGCATTCGGTAGTATTCAACTACATCAGTGCGTGAAGAAATGAAATGAAAATCCACAGCCTGTTTCCAGCCATTCGACCGGGTCAGCAATGGAGGATAGAAATTATGCCGGCTGCCGAAGCCTGTCGCACTCCTCTGGGGCAATGATTAATGAATGACAAATGAAATGAAATTATATTGGAGAGTGTTCTTGGAATGAAATATGACAGGGAAAACCTCAGTACCCGGAGAAAAACCTGTCCCGCCTCCGCTTCGTCAAGCACAAATCTGACATGGAGTTACCGGGATTTGAACCACGGAACCCAGCAATGAGAGGACGGCGCGCTGCCGCCTGAGTCACGGAGGCTCAGTGCATGTAGACAAAATACTAATTTTTGTCTGAAGTTGAAATAACACCTTTTGAACAGACTCTCCTCAATTGAGTCGACGCCCACTACCTTCACAGTTCTATCTTTTTCCCACTTGAGCGTTGCGGAAATCCTGTAAGCCCTGTGTATTAGTGTGGCGGCAGGAATGCCTTACAAAAAGGTTCCGGTGATAAAGCTTGTTTATGTAAGCTAAAAATACCAAGAATTTGAAGTTATCATTTCGAAGTTGTCCTGGTAGGCACACTTGCTTAATCACCGACGTCCAAAGAACAGAACATTTGGTTACCTGCCTAAACTAAGAAACGATCGGTCGAATTTTCATTACTATTAATGTGAAACGGAGCGAGGACCGTGAGCCACTTCCGCATGATAAGATATAACCAGACTAGCGTGTTGTTCGTTCAGGGTATAATAGCTGATCATCTAGCAAAGCAGAGTATCGCCTACCAACACGACACTGATTTGAGAAATTGCGTCTTGGTAGGCGCCATCTTACGTCCATCATACGTATCCGTCTCGGTCATGGCTGCTACCCAAATTATTTTTATCGAATTAGAGTAGTGGATTCTCCTATGTGCGACAAGGACCAAGAGGAAATTGCCGATCTTAACCATATCATTCTCGGCTGCAGTAAATATAGACAGACACAAAGTGTGTTATATGAAAAACTGGCCCTTACTCATGTCCCGCTTCTTACCAGGGTAATATGTTTACTAAGAAGATCTGATACTATCTGATACCAACATTTACCTAGCACAGGGCCTCTCAGAGTGCATGCACCGGTGCATGTACTGTCCACGGTGCAAAAGACGATTTCGCTTGGTGGACCAGAATGCAACCTCGATTTGGAACAATAGCACTGTCTCTCTCTTTCCCCATGCCTGTCTCGCTCGCTCCGCCTGTCTTCTTCCTCACTTGCTCCGTAGCGCTCCAAATCAGAGCCGAGTTGAGCCGAGCTTAGCTGAGTAGCCCCGAGACGAAGCGTTGGTCCGAGCCCAGCCGAATGGGACCGATGCACTGTGCACAAGAATTCTGCGCCTCAATTTGCACGCGTGAGATTTTGGGCGTTTGAGAGGCCCTGATCCTAGCACTCGCCCAGTTTTTACATATGACTGATCTGAAGATATGAATGAGACATTTTTCGCCGAAGGTTCTTTTGCGTTTGTTGTGAAGTGAATAAAATGTGCTGTACTTCTTTTGTGTTCAGGTATTTCATCTGCTGCATGTATTTTAAATACAATGTTCTTTTATATATGGTATGTATTTTATGATTTATCCATGATGTTTTTTGGATGCATGGCTTCTTGCCGAATGCCAAATACAGTAAGTGAAAAAAAAAGATCAGGGTAAGCCTGCATGGACTCGGGTGACGTGGGTTCAAGTGCCACCAATGGTCATTCTTGAAATGGTTTTCTAGGTCACGGCACCGTGCGTCCCCACCCTTGTTCCAGTTAAGTAAATATTAACAGTCGAACAGACACTGCAGTGAACGTGCAGCAAGAATACGGTGGTTTAAATGCATTCAATGAAACTGCGTTGCCTTTTTAACGTTGTGCTTTACAATACACCGATGTTTAAAAGGAAAAGGCTATTCGGCGTGAATCCTCGAGTTGGGCATTCTGAAGAAAATATTGCGATTTCTGCATGGAGTTATAGCTGTAGAGAAATGGAACTTCATTGCAGAAATCAGTAGAACAATACTCGTAATGTACCTATTTTAGATGTGAATATGAAAACTGTAATTACTAATTACATGCATGCTTTGAAATAAATGCCAAAAATAAAAAGCTCAAGAATGTGATAAATATATTGACCCTCTTTCATATTTCAATGCAAAAAATAAAGTACAAGATTAATTCAGTGCTGAGACAGATATAGTTTAGGATGCAAAAAATTAATTAAGCTCAAAAACTGTCGAAGTTATGTAGCCTCAAAGTATAGCTGAAAGTCTCCGTACAGCAGTTAACACGTTGAAAATATGCCAGTGTTCATTGTGCTAAGGTATTATGCCATTTTACTATAAACATGCAATGGGGCCATTGTGTCTCAATGTTACTAAGCATGTAATATATAACCGTAAAGTCGCTTATAGTTATCTGCGACCGAGCTCGATAGCTGCAGTCGCTTAAGTGCGGCCAGTATCCAGTAATCGGGGGATAGTGGGTTCGAGCCCCACTGTCGGCAGCCCTGAAGATGGTTTTCCGTGGTTTCCCATTTTCACACCAAGCAAATGCCGGGGCTGTACCTTAATTAAGGCCACGGCCGCTTCCTTCCAGTTCCTAGGCCTTCCCTATCCCATCGTCGCCATAAGACATACAGTCATGGGAAAAAGTATTCGTACACCTTAAACGTTAAGCAATGCTGTCGTTTGTTGTTGACGCATTGCCCATAGACTGCTCGAAATTTCACTACTTTTCTATATTTCGGTATTTCACGAAACATTAATACGACTACGTACCGGAAATAACAACAGTACTTCAGAAATGTTTGTATTAACAAACGTGTCATCCAATAAGTTCGAAATATAGGTTAATAAAAAGTATTCGTACAGATGGTTTATCTCACATCAAAGTCCTTGATAACATCCCTTGCAACGCAGGTAAGCAGTAAAGGTCACGTCTTGTACCAAGTCAGTCGTGCCTCAGTCGTTCTAAACAACAAGCGATACAGTCAGTCAGTCAGTCAGTCAGTAAGATGGGCTGCAAACTGAAAGAAACAACAGAAGAAGAGAAAATAATTCCTGTAAATCGCTCTCGAAAATATCGGAACTTGTGAAGAGACCACGATCTACAATTCAGGGAATTATTGACAGGTATGGTGAGAGAAAATCTATCAAAAATGCACATAGATGTGGACGTCCATGCGATCTAGACGATCGAACTAAAAGACTAATTCTCAAGAAAGTTAAGAAAAATTCTAGAATTAGTGCTGAAAAACTGGTGTCTGAATTAGGAAATGATTTAAAACTTAATATCTGTGCTTCCACAATTCAAAGGATTTTATATACGAATGGGTATCGTTGTAGAAATGCCAGGTGAAAACCTTGAATTATTCCAACAAGTAGGAAGAAAATACTACAATATGCTACAGACTATAAGTATGCTTCTCTAGAATTCTGGCATTGAGTTATATTTACGGATGAAACTAAATTGACTGTTTTTCAAGAATATGGCAAAAAGGTGTGGAGGAAAACGAACACAGAACTCGAAGAAAAAGATCTGCTTCCTTCAGTGAAGCATGGTGGGGTTTGGGGGTGCATGAGCTCAGCTGAAGTAGGTTTCTTAGAATTCATAGATGGAAAGATGGACCGTAAATACTATATTGGAATTTTGAAGAAACATCTAGCATTTAGTGCCAAAAAATGGGACTTCTGGGTAATTATGTATTCATGCAGGATAATGATTCATAGTATACGGCCCTTGATACAAGATTTATACAACACACCTAAATATATGGTAACAACCCCCCCCCCCCAATAATCCCCGCATCTGATTCCGATTGAACATGTGTGGGCTTACCTTAAAAACAGACTGAGCACAAGAAATATTTCATCAAAGCCCGTTTTGCAAATGGCTCTTTTGGAAGAATGGGGTAAGGTTGAGCCCACCTTCACCTCCAAGCTAGTTCATTCAGTGCCTAGGCGGCTTTAGTCCGTTGTAAAATAAAAAGGATTGCCAACAAAATACTAAATGTGCACGAAAATCAGTGGGGAATGAAAATAAGACCGGACTGTACGAATACTTTTTATGAGTATGAAATCAAGATATTTTCATTTATTTATGTATTAATGACAGCGATGTCTATCAATTGTACGTTTTATGATGTACATATCTTTACATAGTGTACAGAAAGCTAACCTATTGATGTTATACAATGTACATGACAATAGGTGTACTAAGTGAAGTATTTTTGTTTCAGTATTAAGTGTACGAATACTTTTTACTATGACTGTATGTGTCGGTGTGACGTAAAGCAAATAGCAAAACAGTTATCTGCGACCCCTTCAATTTATTATCTTGTTTTCTTTGAGCTTTTCTTCTTTTGTTCTTTCCCTATCCTGGGTTAACTGCTGAACAGTTCTACTCCCAATAACAGACTTTTAAAAGTAGACCTTGCAGGGTCTTAGTTATAGGTTTTGCTTCCCCACCCCAACGCATTCTAACCGACCTTTTAAGCATGTTTTCCCGTGTTTATTTGCTTTAAGCCTTCTCAGTTCTGCTTGATCTCGCCCGGCACAAATATTTATTCTTCAAATGTCCTTATTACCAAGCGATGGGAATGGCTCGGTAGAATTTATCACCATTTTCTAATCCAAACTTCTTAGTGCCGCCTCTATTCAGTGCGGTCATTATATCACAACAGTTTATTATCTCACTTGCCTAGATCTGAGTTTTCTTCGGAGTAAGATCGAACTTACCTTGCAAGTTGTAATAGATGTAGGTGCTTATTTTTTATGAAGGTAAGTATACATACATACGTTTTCATTATAGACTGTTATACCTTTCAGCGTTCAGTCTGCAAGTCTCTGTCAATTAACAAAGCACGCCCATAATCCTATTTACAACTTTCTCTGTGATCTCGTTTAGTTCCACAACTCTTATTCCTAAAACTGACTCGAACCATCGTCTTATTGGTCTCTTCCTACTTCTCTTACCTCCTATGGATGAATCCATTACTCCTCTTGGTAACCTATCCTCCTCTATTCGCCTCACATGATCCCACCACCGAAGCCGGTTCAGATCTCTGCGTACAGCTTCATGCATCGCGTTCCGTCTTAACTTAACTTTTCTCCTCATTCCGAGTCCCCTCTTGCCATTGTTCCCACCTGTTTGTGCCCGCAGTCATCCCACTACTCCCATGCCTGTTAATTTTAACTTACAGTAATTAAATGCTGGAGCCTTCGTGACTCAGGCGGCAGCGCGCCGGCCTCTCACCGCTGGGTTCCGTGGTTGAAATCCCGGGTCACTCCATGCGAGATTTGTGCTGGACAAAGCGGAGGAGGGACAGGTTTTTCTCCGGGTACTCCGGTTTCCCCTGTCATCTTTCATTACAGTAAAACTCTCCAATATAATTTCATTACATTTGTCAGTTAGTAATCATTGCCCTAGAGGAGTGCGACAGGCTTCGGCAGCCGGCACAATTCCTATCCTCGCCGCTAGATGAGGGCTTCATTCATTCCATTCCTGACCCGGTCGCGAGACTGGAAACAGGCTGTGGATTTGTCAATTAAATGTTAAGAAATTTATGAATGGTGTGTAGCCTATGTGGTAGGCCTAGCTCCTTTTTGCATTGTTAGGTACTGTATAACATGTGAAGATCACATTTGAAAAATGCATTTTCGTCGTGTCTATAGGAACTGATTGCAATTTACCGCGGTCGTATTATATCGCCCGGAATAAGTGTCCAGTTTTGTCTGATTTTTAAAGAAATAGATCAGTTTGTTTTTCTTTGGTGTCGTTTAATTTATGGTCCGATTCCTTGACTGAACGGTCAGCGTACTGGCTTTCGGTCCAGAATGCCCTGGGTTCGATTCCCGGCCGGACCGGGGATATTAATTGCTAATGGTTCGGGGATCGGGTGTTTGCGTTCATCTTAATACACTTCTCTTCACCTATATACCACACTGCCAGCCACCAGAGAAACACGCAGTAGTGAATACATGCCACCACAGACGCTGGAATAAGAAAGGGTATCCAGCCGTAAAACTGAGTGAAATCCACTTCAAGTTCTCTCCGCAGTAAAACTGGAAAAGTGGAGGAGAAGAAGTAGTGTAATTTGATTTGTTGCCTTAAAATATAAAACAATTGATTACATGGCTTGATATATTCTCTAGAGTAATTTCGTTGTAGCTTGTTCTCACTGGGCGTTATTTACATAGAGAAGAAAACTGTTGTTCACAACAACGGATTAAATCACAGGCGTGGTTTCGGTTGTGCAATATATGGACGTTACTTTCATAAAGAGATCTATATTAGTAAATATTCTGACTGGTGTAAGAATAACTTACATTTGAGTGCTTGTGTAAGAGAAGGGGCTAACGCACAGAAATGAGGTTTTATTAGATTATAACAAACACACAACAAAATTGAAAATTTAAATATCAATGTATAGTCTTTAAATTAATTGCATATCAGAGAAACTCAGAAAATTTGGAGTAGAATAAACATTTTAAGTTTAATCGTTAATAAAACGATATTAGTTTTAAAATATTACTGTATGCAAAGAAGATAATACTGTAAATTAGGATTCCCCGCCCCGCTCTTGGTTTTCAGTGTCAAGATCTTCATTCACTTTCTTAGTAGTTGGTTTGAGGCTTAAATGTAGTCCGTGATGCACTGCTGGAATGCATGGCAATAGATGCAGCATATCTCTATGTTGTGGTTAATATCCCTTCCTGATGGGTACAGGATAGTCAGGTTTTCCACTGCTTGTTTCAAAACTTCGTTTGTAAGCAACACTTTCATCTCTGTTCTTTTTTTTTCTTTGCCTTCCAGGTTGTTTTCGGCAAATATGAACTTTTGTTCATGACTGTGAATGTCAGTATGAGAACTTAAGGAACAGGAAACCTGGCTTGTCTTTTGTTACTTTTAATGTTGTTATTTCTCTAATAAGTACTTTTCTATCCTCAACACTTAGTGTGTCCCTCACTACAGTGATTAAGAGTGTTTTTGAATTCTTGAAGTCTGCACTTTCCATGTCACTACTGTAAATGGTTTGTTAACCCGGGCCCTTTTAACAATGTTTCTCTATTGTTCGGGAGTGTAAACTAATCAGCTTGTCGAGATTTTTTCTCTATCATTCCGAAATCACTATCTCTTGGCAAAAATGTGTGGCCAGGCACCAGAAACGAATGTTTTATTTCATCGAACTTCCCAGTATGTACCAAAATGTAATGCAGAATAAAGATAACCATATTCTTATTTTGGACGCTAAAAAATCTTACAAGAACCAGCGTTTTTTTAAGCTGGTTGTCAGACAAAATTTATAGTAGGCATGAACTTATTTAAAAGGATCCCCGAGAAGCAATGTTTTCCATCCACATGCACATACCAGATTCGTCATTACAGACATGAACACCTAGATTATACTTCCACAGCTACCTGAGATAGAACACTTTTCCTTAGGTAGTTTAGATAAGTCGTATGTGATAACTAAGTATTCACAAGTAGGTTCTTTAGAGTGTTTTCTGGCATCAGTTAGTTTTGTATTCTTGATCTGCTTGTATTTGATGAAGCCTAACTGCGTAAGGGACATCATCCTCATCCGTAGCCCTCCACTCATCGCACACTGCGCTGGTGTCACTTAAAAGTGCGTTAAATCCAATGTTAAAGGTTTCATTAAAAACATTAAGTATTTCTCGTATGAAAGGGGAGGGCCTACGTCACTCTGTTCCTCGTGTTCTTTGAGATAGTCTGTACATTTCAGAAACCAAATTACAGACCTTATGTAGCTCTTGTGTGAGCTTTTCTTTCTACTATAGTGAATAACGTACTTACGAAACATTTTAATATGTTTACACGCAAAATTAAATTGACAGTCAGTTATTTTTTCCAACACTTCCCATGTCTTCCTCTCTCGTCCTGACATGGTAATGATGGGACGGAAGGTGACCCAGAAAATGAAGTACTTCCATTCAGACTTGCATCACTATCACTAAAATCATCGTTATCTCTTCCACATGATTGTTGTTCTTCCGCCCCACGTCTAGCAACTGAAATACGCTATCTGGATACAGAAAGAATGTCACAAAAAGCTTTTAAACGCACTCTAGCATCTTCACCGCTTTCATTTCTCAGGTAATAGTAGTATGTCACCTTTCTCTTAGGCTCGCTTTCCATTTTTGCATAGGCTGTCTTACATGACTTCTGTTTAATCAGGCCGAGCAAGAATAGCATTTTGTAAGTTGTAATTTGCAAGTTTGTAAAATCCTACAAAACAGCTTTTCTTTTCCAGTCTCAGCAATTTTGTAATACTCACACCACTCACTATTAGCCTTTTCATTCTTCACTGCACACTTACATCCTTCACCACTTTTTCTCAGTCTCTTAGCTACGGACTTCTTCCAGTTGTCCTCGTCTCGTTTACGTTTTTCACATTTACTCACATTAAAACCACTGTTACCGGGCAAGTTGGCCGTGCGGCTATGAGCTTGCATCCGGGAGATAGTGGGTTCAAATCCCACTGTCGGCAGCCCTGAAGATGGTTTTCTGTGGTTTCCCTTTTTCACTCCAGGCAAATGCTGGGACTGTACCTTAATTAAGGCCATGGCCGCTTCCTTCCAACTCCTAGGCCTTTCCTATCCCATCGTCGCCATAAGACCTATTTGTGTCGGTGCGACGTAAAGCCACTAGTTAAAAAACACTGTTTGGGCCACCACAAGACATTTTACTTACACTAACACTACTATTGGCCCCATCACAAGACATATTCTGGTTAGAAAAGTAACGACAGTACATGTCATTCTCGACCCTCCGCTCCATTTGACTGGGACATGTGGGTTAGTCCCTTCTCTTACTAATTGTACACCTGATTCCCAAGGTCGTCAGATTTCTGTGTGTATTTGGACAGACAAGAAACTATCCCACAACCACGAGAAGTGCATAGAGATACCAGCACTATGCAAAAACACGAGAACACGAATTTCTGAATTTTGTGGGTTAGCCCCTTCTCTTACTCAGGCACTCATTTGCGCAATATGTACTCTTTATCATTGATTCAAGGCAAGGATCTATGATCTATTGACTCGATATTTGGGACAGTCGTTTTAGGTTTATACTATAGTCCCTATTCATGGATCTGAAGTATAGGAATTATAGTCATTTTCAGGGTTCTTCTGGTTAATACATTTTTATTTATTTCTAATGGTTTCTGAGTAGTGACGACCATTATGCAACGAATGGATCTACAAATCATCGTTGCGCCTAGGAAAGACCCTGTGTCAAATATTTCGGCTTAGACCTCTGGCTGGAAAAGTTCTTTCATCCAAAGTTCAATACTTTATTAATTGCAGTATATCGAAGAATTCACGGTCTGATGTATGTGCTGCGGGCCAGTATTTATCCGGAATTTTCACATGGCTGTCTTCAGGTGCAGCGACAATAATATGTTAATCTTTAGATTATTTAAGTACCGAGCTCGATAGCTGCAGTCGCTTAAGTGCGGCCAGTAGCCAGTATTCGAGAAATAGTAGGTTCGAACCCCACTGTCGACAGCCCTGAAAATTGTTTTCCGTGGTTTCCCATTTTCACACCAGGCAAATGCTGGGGCTGTACCTTAATTAAGGCCACGGCCACTTCCTTCTCACTCCTAGCCCTTTCCTGTCCCATCGTCGCCATAAGATCTATCTGTGTTGGTGCGACTTAAAGCAAGTAGCAAGAAAAAAAAAAAGATAATTTAAGTTGAAAATTGGACATTTGCTAACGGAGTTAAGTTGTTTTCACTTTCTACGAGAAATGTTATATAATAAACAGAATTCTAGGTAACTACGGAAAATGAAATTCCCACAAGCCATTCTAATCTATTGTATGCATATCTACACCTTAGTCCCGTTCCCTTATACAGGGTCGGTGATGAGGTGAGATTAAATTATATGGTACGTTTTTGCGGCCGGATGCCCTTCCTGACGCCATTCTTATCTATTTTGGACTAAAATCAGAGATCTCGTGAAGAATGGAGTTAACTGACCTTATGATTAATCTTTTTTCGAACAAATTCATTCTGACACAGTGGTAGTGAACGGTATTCCCTGACAATGGCATCTGGGGAACATTGAGCCCTCGTGATAACATACATCTGCCTGCAATGTTCTGGTACCTTTTTTATGGCCCTCTTTGCTGTCACTACGTATTGTTGATTTTTGCGACTTACTGTGAGGTTCTAGGATATTAGTCTAGACTCAGAGAGGTGAGGGCAAGGGAAACATCGTAAATTAATAAAAGCCATCCCAAGTACAGGCTATAATTGATCTGTTGACTGTTTATAAGAACGTTATGTGTCATTGAATCCCCATCTTCGTTATCAAAGGAGGCACTAGTCAGAGAAAGAGCGTTGTTATTTGAGAAAACAGCGACTGGTAGGTTTGTTTCTGTGCCATTTCTGTTAGAAAGCATAGTCTGTTCTAACGATAATTCTCTCCCAGTTTAGGGGAATCAATTACATTAGAAGATCGTTTTATGAGGACAAGTTAATTTAAACAACATTATCATCAGTGATTAGTAGAGTATAAAACTGCCCGTAATTATAACTTAAAATTTATTTTTTATACAAAACACCTGACCTTCTACCTAATATGAGGCATGCATGGCCCCACGGTTTAGGGGGCAACGCGTCCGCCTGTCACCCGGCGACCCCGGGTTCGATTCCCGGCCGGGTCAGGGCTTTTTAATGGTAATGATTAATATCCCTGGCATGGGGACTGGGTGTTTGTGACGTCCTTAATCTTCCCTTCCTCACAACATTCCACACTACCGCCAATCCAATTACACACAGGTTCATACAATATGGTGCCGGTAGGAGCAAAAGATCTACATGGGTCGACGCCCCGAACAAATAGCATTAAAAAATATGAGGCATATTAAAGTTTTACGGCGTAAAGTCTGGATGTATTAGCACTCACTTGGGAGTTGTCTTCATTGTTTTTACCTCCAGTATATTTTCAAGTCGTGAGCAACTGTGCCATATTGTATTGGAGAAGATCTGGTGCAGCTTTCGTGTTCTGTGGGTTCATTGGCATTCTTGGGGCATTTAAGGGAGAAATCATCTTCTATATATTTATATCTGCGTTACTTTCTTCCTTTCAATACCGATTTTCATCAAATTCTGTTCAGCAATTATCTCGTAATGTGTATACGTACAGTACGTGCTTACTTACGTACGTGCCTGAAAAAATGCATTATTTTATTATTCTGGATATGACTGATCCAAATTTACCCTTTTTAAAATTCTGTTTTATTTATATAAACGGCATTTTATCCTAATCACATCTGAGATTACAAAGTGACATCTGTACTACCTTCCTTTAACTGCCGGCGCTCTGATATTTATAAAATGCTGTAGTGCGCGTGTTCATTCAACTAGCTCAGGAGATACTGGAGCAGTTATTTGTAAACAGGTAAGAATCGAGTGAAACGTTCTTACAAAAAAGAGCCGTAATAGACCTATCAGTTCATTCTTCACTGCCGCGTTATATGATTTCTAGGTAGTTACTCTCTTTTTTTTTCATTCCGTTCTATGGCTTGGGATATTTTTGGTTATATTATTTGGGAATTGGGTTATCATCAGGCTTTACTGTGCTTTACTTCTCCGGTGCTATGTGGGCTAGTGGTTAGCTCTATGCCTGATAATGATGAACTTCGCACCCAGGTACCCATTTCTGTTGCAGCGGGAATGAATAGGTCGATGTCCCTCTCCACAGGAAGGAATCTCTTTCATGAATTAGCGTCCCCGATAATTCTAAGAGTAGTAGGTGGGACGTAAAAGCAATACAATTATAACTTCTCTAAATTTCTCGACTTCCTTATGGGAAATTGATCATTATGGTCTTCCGGGTGAGCCAAGCGCTCCTTTACCGATTCGGCTAGGCAGCCCCAACGACTTACATTATACACATAGAGTGGCGGAAGACCATTTTTGAAGAAACTTGAAAGCAGCTCCGCCATGTTTTCTGCTGGCAGGAAGGAAGGTACCGTGGTCTAGGGGTAGCGTGCCTGCATTTCACCCGGAGGCCCCGGGTTCGATTCCCGGCCAGGTCAGGGATTTTTAGGTGACCTGAGGTTTGGTTCGATGTCCACTCAGCCTACGTGATTACATTTGAGGAGCTATCTGACGTGTGATGGCGACCCCGGTATACAAAGCTAAGAATAACTGCCGAGAGGATTCGTCATACTGACTATGCGGCACCTCATAATCTGCAAGGCTGAGCAGTGGTTGCTTGGTAGGCCAAAGCCCGTTAGGGCTGTAGTGACATGGTTTTTTCAGAAAGGAAGGCGGCGGGGCAACGTAATGTGGCGAGTGGGTAGCCGAAGCAACTTGTCAAGTCATTGCCTGCATCCTGTAAACTTAATTGTATTATGAATACGGAGAGGAAATAATGAAGAAACCCCATTTTCAGAAATTTAAAAAACCTACAACCTGTTTTCCATTGACCTGGTCAGGGATGCAATGAATGAAGCAGATATAGGCTATTAGTACGATGGGGTCACCACTCCCAAAGTAATTTATTAAAGACTGATATATGCTATGAAATGAGAATGGAGAGTGTTGCTGGAATGAAAGATGACGGGAAACCGGAGTACCCGGAAAAAAACCTGTCCTGCCTCCGCTTTGTCCAGCACAAATCCCACATGGAGTGACCGGGATTTGAACCACTGTATCCATCGGTGAGAGGCCGACACGCTGCCGTCTGAGCCACGGAGGCTTTTCCATTTTCAGATATTGATTATTATTATTTAAACAACTAACTACGGTTTGACACACATTTACAATATTTGTAATAACCTGGGCTATCCTCATTGTCATATACTAAGGCACTACTGTACAACAGTTAATATTAAAGCACATGCAGGTTACAAATGTAGAGTATTGGTTTATTGTCACAATATATTTACAGTATGTGGCTCAATGCCGTAAGCAGGTGACTCGTCAAAATACGTAATAACTATCAATGACAGCATGGCGACGACAACGGAGAATACAGTAATGTACATCTACTTACTTAAAACATTCTTGTTCAGATGACTACGCCATCTGGACCAGAAAGTTTTATTCCTAAAAAAAACTGTTGGTTGTCAATAGCGAGGGGAGTGGCCGCGCGTGTTAACGCGCTATTGTTATGGACCCAAATTCTGCGTTCGGAAGACGCGTGGGTTCGAACCTCGCCATCGGCTGTTCTGAAAATGGGTTGCTATGGTTTCCCATTTCCACTTCCAGGCAATTAGCGGGACAGTCCCTATACATAGGTCACAGCCGGTTCATATTCCTTCCACCTCATTATCCAATTTCATTCACCATCATTCATTTCATACTCATTAGCTCCTCAACTGAGGTTACATCTCACCTCATACCCGACCCCGTACCAGGAAAACTTCTGGTTGTTTATTGTATCGCCAATCCAGATCTATCTCTAGTACAGTGTCCAGACTGTGCTGTCTCTCCTGGTATCGGCTAGATCAAGTTACTTATTTTTCTGTCTCAGTCTCAACCTTGGCTTTGACGATATGAAAGTGACTGAGGTAGGAGAGATGCTAGTAATGCCATTCCTCATGCATCCGGTTACTTAGTGTATGCATTTCAATGGGTTAAGCGGACTTCTGGTCCTGTGAGGAAAGGAACAGGAAACCATCTCACTACTCATTTCCCTGTAACACATCTTCAGTGACACCTACACTATTTATGACAGGTGATAGTGGGTCTGTTGAGGTTTCAACCAGCTTCGGGCTCAGGACATATAATATGGTCACTTTTCATGCAGCGAGAGTCTGTACATATTATATTTCAATGTATATTTATTTCTGTGTTACGGCTGTGATCAGTCTGGCTGCTGGCATAGCTATCACGGTTGTCATAGCCATATACCTACACAATTATGACATACAGATACTGAGATAGAAAAGTTAATATTTCTAGATTCTTAAATAGTTTTGTCTGCATGACGCCCTTTAATGTGTATGAGTCATTATACGTAAAACATTCCTTTGGATTTTAAAAGCAGATTCTTATCCTGTGGTATCACCACAGATAGCTACAGTGAATCACCTTAATATTCGGACACCGGATGGCATGTGACAATCTGAACATTATATTTGTATTTTTTTGAGCATACAGAAAGGAAAGTTTGACAGTACAAAACACCAATGTTTCCAATATGATTACATAATAATACAAGTGTATAAGAACAAAAATGACTTGTAGATAAAAAAAATCTGTCGTCACCTTATCACATAACAAAACCACTTTAATTTTCGGACACAAGGATCATAATTACCGAAACTGTAGCGTAACATGGAACTCAAACCAATCTATTACTTGGTGGCATTGCCACGTTGTTTCATGACGGCTTTCAGTCGTTGTGGCATAGAACAAACTAACTTTTCCGTGTTCTTAGGGCTAATATTAGCCCATTCTCGTATCAGTCTTCGTTGCAGTTCCTTCTGTGACGTTATTTTGGACTTCCTCGCTCTCTTGTCAAGTTCACTCCATAAATTCTCAATGGGATTAAGATCCGGGCTCTGGGGTGGAGTTTCAAGCACCTTTGGGCAGTTGAACAATAGCCACATTCGGACATTCCAAGCTTTATGCTTAGGATCATTATCTTGGTAGAAATGAAATGTGTCCCTGATCCCAAGCTTTGTAGCACTTTGGTGTAAATTCTGCTTCAGGATGGCTAGATACTGTTTATGGTCCATTGTATGTTCAATAAACGACATTTCAACCACTCCAGCAGACGAAAAGCACGCCCATACCATTGCATTCCCGCCTCATGTTTGACAGTTGGTTGCAAACGTTTCGGTTTTAATTCGTCATTTGGTTTGCGCCAAACTATTCTCCTCTCATCCGATCCATAAATATTAAATTTGCTCTCATCACAAAATAACACACGTTTCCACCATTCTGTGTCCTTGTGTACATATTGTAAGGCAAACTTCAATCTTTTCCTTCGGTTCACTTCATTGATATATGGCTTTTTCTTCGACACCCTCCCGTTAAATCTGGACTTTCGAAGAGTTCTGCGCACAGTTTCAGGGTGCACTGAATTGCCAGCTTCCTCTTCTAACTCCCGTGCAAGTTGTGGCGCACTCAGTTTAGGATCGTTTTCCTATTTTTCTTAAGAGAAGTCTTTCTTCACGATCAGTTAGCGTTTTCGGTTGACCCGTTTGCGGTATAGATTCAATCCTGTCCTCTTCTTTAAATCGCCGTACAATGTCATTGATAGTACTCTTACTCATACACAACATTCGGACAATATCTCTGCAATTGCATCCCTTTGCATTGTGGAAAATAACCAGTTGGCGCTGTTCAAACTTTGTGTTTCTGCCTTTGCGCCCCATTGTACGTACAGACTAATCCCTGTCGTTCTGTACAGCGCTGCTCACTGCAGTGAAGTTCAGGGAGACGTATCCTACTCCTTACGTTTCTCCCTTGCCGCAATTGGGTCAGGTAGTCGCGTGCAAATGGAGTAACAATGACGTGTCCGAATATTAAAATTGTTGTGTGTCCTTCGCGCTCCTAGCTCTGCGCCAGCCAGCACCGCGCACGCCGCAGCATGGATTATGCGAGACTCTACGAGACGACTCCAGTGCGCTTGCTTGTGACGTCAGTCTGCACTATAAAAAGAGCACCTGGCAGCCACTTAGTAGGACTCCCCAGTGTCCAGCACCAGATTACACTGAACGTCGGACACGGAGGTTATCCCTCTTAAACATGTGTCTCGGCCAGGTGGACTGAATTCTGGTTGTGTGAGGTTTCACCTCGGGCCACTGCCTCAGTTCCCGTTCCTGCAGCCACGTCTAGCCCCGATGCCTGTATTCTACACATCCTCAGTCCTCATTCAGGCTCCGACACCTACATCAGATTCCCTAATTGTGAATATTCATGTCATTTCATGACAAGCCAATAGAAATAACTGCATTATGTTAGTATTAACTTTCATGGCAAGTTACGCTTATAAAACCGATAGTTTTCGACTATCATGAACTCTACCTTTTTACAAACTATCTCATCAAGATAGCTTCGAGTGTACATAAAGTTAATGTGTATAAAGTGTACATTTGTACAGACTCTCAGTCTACTATCAAGATTAATTACTTGCGAATTTACTCAGCTTCAAGACAAGTTTAAGTTAAATTCATGTATACATTGTATAAAGTCATATTGAAGCAATAAATTTATGTTGTGTTCCAGTATACCTTATCTTGTATACAACAAAAATGATGTGTAGTATCTCATTATTTCCTTTTCTATCACTATCAGAACATTTCACCAATTCGCCTGACATTTAATCTTGTTGTGATACGTGCGCTAAATACTCACGATTTGTTGGACGTATGTTTGTTGTATGCACATTTGTTTGCGAACAAATTATGCCAGGAAACGTTCCATTATCTGTGTTGTCCGAATATTAAAGTGACCTTCTGTATGCAACATGCCATGATTAAATGTACTACATGCTTTGGTTTCTATGCTTGTTATCCAAGCTTAAAAAAACTCCGCACCATTCAGCTTCCTACTGACGTACTGAATATGGTCAGATCATATAATGATTTCATAAAAAATGATTCCTAGTACTGTAATTTGGTATATTGGACCACATTAAGGGTATTGTTTAATAATTTTTCGAGCATGTTTTTGTTCTGCATAGTTTTGAAGGTTATAACACTTGTTTTTGTCATGTTTAACTTTATACCATGTACACAGAAATATTAATGAAGACTTATAAGACTACTGGCACTAGAAGGAATGAACAGTTATTATTATGTACTATAAATCCGAATACAATAATTTGTATAATATATTAATTTGTTTTCGAAGTGCTCCGAACATAGGAAGCTACTTTTAATTGGATACTAGGCCTCTCATTTCATATTAACAACCCACATTTTTGTTAATATTTTCCCCATAAACGAAACCTGGAAAAAATATCCAGGATGAATTACGGTTATGACATGGGAACACGCTGCATTAATTTACATACAGAAGTTACCATTTTAAGTAGATATGGAATAGAAGTTAATTCTATTAGGAATAAGGAACAAATACTTACTTATAAAATCGTATATTTCTTGTAGTATTCCCTCTATTCGTGAAATTATACGCAGAACACGAGGTAGTCATCTTTGCTTGTTGACAGTTAACAGCTGACGAGTGCCTTAAGAAAACATGGCGGACGTGTTGCAACTTACCTCAGCCAGGAGCGCTGTATGGGCCTACCTTGCCAGTCTGCGTAATATGTCATTGTACAGCCCCCAACATAACCCAGTCCTTCGTTAAAATAGTCAGTTACATATACTAATGTATTATTATTATTATTATTATTATTATTATTATTATTATTATTATTATTATCGGTGTAGTTAACCGACAGGAGATAGTGGGTTTGAGCCCCACTGTCGGAAGCCCTGAAGATAGTTTCCCGTGGTTTCCCATTTTCGCACCTTGCAAATGCTGTCTTCATAGTCGTAGCCCTGTTCTAGCCCATCATCGCCATGGAAGGGAAGTTGCAAACAAAGGAGTAGTTCTGCTTGAATGCATGTATGAGGGAGCTCAAAAATTTATTGAACCCCTAAAATTAGTCGGCCGCAAATAATAATTCAGTACAACAGGAATGAAATTAGAGAGACTGTACTTATTAATAGGTTCGAAAAGGATCAGTCGTATCCATACATTCAATTCCATGATCAGTCTCCCATGAAATGCTACATGTACAAGTAACCAGTGTGAACACTTCTCCGTAAACATTTTATTGTAAGGAGTTGCACAAATTGGGCTCATTGACTTGCTTCAGAAGAAAGTTCCTTGCAGTCGTAATATTATGATAGGAGTTGGCTACGCGACTTAGTGTCCTAGTGGCATCCCTTTAATTTTCCAGTCCCCTTCAATATCCAGCACGGCGTGGCGCGTGGTGGGAGGGACGCCTCGCCATCCACCCCCGAATCAATCCCGGAGGACTCGGATTCTCACCATAATATTGCGCAACTTGGCTGAGAATTATGCAATACGTGACAACAATCAAGAGGCCAGTTATTTCCCTGGAGTATTTTGCTTTTTAACAGGAACATTCCTATGGTGAAGTAGCTTAATTTTCTATCTGTGAAGCTGTATGACGTTTAGGAGATAATAAATGATTCACGTCCTACCAACTACTTTTACAGTTTTCGAAGCTCCGAAGTGCCAGAAGTTTGTCCTGTAGGAATTCGCTTACGTACCTGTAAATCTACCGACAAGAGGCTGACGTATTTGACCACCGTTAAATACCATCGGACTCAACCAGGATCGAACATGCCAACTTCGGTTCAGATGGCCTGCGCTTTTACCATCTGAACCACTCCGCCCGGCAGGAGACAATGCTCGTAATGTCTAGGTCATTCTGATGTTCCCTCGAGGCTCGCAACTTATAAGATTTGGCGAGCACAAGGTCCTGAGCTGGATCCAGCATAGTTTTCACTTACTTGTACCAGTTACCTGTCTTTCGTCTTTCGTGTCCGACATTTCGTAATCAACGGTTGTTATATACTAATACCGACGGTATTGGGATACAAAATTTTCTTTTCTTCATTCATGGCCTTGCTTCATCCTGAATTGACATTTAGAGGGGTAGAACTTTCCTTAATTTCCTTTTCTTCACGGGGGAGTGTTCTGGCTAAATTAGTGTGTCTAAAAGTCGACTAAAGGGACATTCTGTTAGTTCTTATGGTGCACCCTGGGCTCTTAGGTGGTTAGCTAGTGAAGTGACGACTCTGTGCATCCTGAAGTGAATTCAGGTCCTGTCATTTTTCTGAGTACTTGTGATAGTTCAAATATCCTCTCTCTCTCTCTCTCTCTCTCTCTCTCTCTCTCTCTCTCTCCCCGCATCGTCCCAATGTTGTTTTCAATTTCTGACATTCTCATCCTTGGAGGATTAAGGATGCACTTTATCTTAGTTATCCTCGTTACTACTGTAGGTGAGTCCGATAAAGTCAGTATTAGGCCACTCAAACAGTGCTGCCATCATCTTATCATTGTGAACAAATCAATAATAATGCTTAGCCGTTGAGCTAACGAGCCATCAGAAAGTTCGAATTTTGCCTTGAAAAGGAGGTTCTTCAACACACTTACAACGCGAACCGACTGTATCGAGTTTTGACCTCTTGTACCTTTCACATAGGAGACGGGCTAACGAAATCATTGACAACTGGGCTATATACACTAGTGTCCAAAAGTTAAGCATAATCACTAAACGAGGCCATACCGCCTGATAGGAATGTCAGACGGATTGCTGAACAAACTGAAGCTGAATCACACACCATATGTCACACAACTTGTAAAAAAAAAAAAAACGGTGTCAGAAAGGTTCTGATAGCTAAGGTACACATTTGACAACAACTATTAAAACTTGGCAATGTCTTCCACAACAAAATATGCTGTTAATAGGGTGTATAGTTACCCCTAACGGCCACACATGCTTCGCAGCGACGTGGCATGCTCTCTATCAGATGGTCCAAGAGCTCTTGTGGCAGTCGATACCATTCCTCCGAAAGGGCAATGCGAAGGTCTTGGAGGGTCCTTGGTGGAGGCTGACGGGATGCAGTTCGCCTCCCCAATGCATCCCAGGCACGTGCTGTAGGATTCAGATCCGCAGACCTCACTGGCCAGTCCATGCGATGAATGTCTTCCCCAGCCAGAAATTCATCCACCAGGGCATTATCGTCTATTAAGAGGAAGTCTGGACCAACCGCACCTCTGAAGAGTCTAACATATGGTTTCAGTACCTCATCCCTGTATCTCCGAGCGTTAACAGGGTTCCTCGGACCACCCATGAAGATGTGCAGGTCCGTACGGCCATTCAACAAGATGTCGCCCCACATCATGACGCCACCGCCACCATACTGGTCCCGTTCCACGATGTTCCTGTGGTTGTATCGGCTACCCGGTTCTCTCCAGATTAATGTGAGACGGGAATCGTTCTGAAAACTGAAGCGGGATTCATCCGCCTCCATTCATTCATGGTCCAGTTTCGATGTTGACGGCTCCACATTAAACGGGCCCGTCTCTGTGCTGGAGTGAGCGGGACGCACACCGCTGGATGAGCCTCCGGTACACAGTTTGCCGGGAAACGGCAACCCCTGAGAAAGCTGCAAGCTCCGCCGACAATTGTCTTGCAAGTGCACTCCGATTTCGTCGGGCGGTTAAGGCCAGATCTCGGTCCTGCTGTGGGGTGGTTACCGTTGGTCGACCTGGTACTGGCCTACGACTAACATCTCCTGTGTCTCGAAATCGTCTCCAAAGCCTGGAAATGACACTTTGTGACACATTCAAGGATACGGCGACTTCGGTCTGTGTCTGGCCTACTTCCAGGCGGCCAAGTATTCTACCCTGCAAAACGGGGTCCAAATGGCGTCGTTGTGCCATTATGTTGTCATGTTCACCACGAGGCTACACTCCTCACACCATAACAGGGCAAACACGACTGAGGGAATATGGGACGCAGGCACTGTCTGTGTTTACCGTGCGAGATCATCGTATTCATTGCTTTTAAATGTACAGATTTTTAAAATGTATGCTATCCGTATCCAAATTTTACTATCTGGCCGTCTCGATGTATTTCAGCGTTTAAATGGAATCTACAACAAAGGAGTTAATTCAGAACAAATATCGCTTCACATTCACTGTATTTGCTGAGAAACATGAAGTTCAAGAATAAAATCGATGCAATAAAACTGCAGGTATATTGGTTCACGTGCGTACGAGAATTATTAACAATGTTAAAGAACTGCCGAATTTAGAAAGGGATAATTCTGAAAAGAGCGAATATCCGAAGGAACGAATCATTTGGATGACCATTGCAACTGTGCATTAGTGTGACATCCCACCACAGACTTCCATTTCATAGACTTTTAAGTCATACTCTACTCAGGCCTCTGAAATGGAGTGGCTTGATCCTCGACTACAGCATCTCTTACGGACTATGATGATGATGATGATGATGATGATGATGATGATGTTACCGAGCGAGTTGGGTACGCGGTTTGTGTCACGTAGCTGTCAGTTAGCATTTGGGAGATAGTAGGCTCGAACCCCACTCTCGGTAGCCGAAAAGGTGGTTTTCCGTGGTTTCTCATTTTATACCCGATAAAGGGTGGAACTGTATTTTAATTAAGGCCACACTCGATTCCTTCCCACTCACAGCCCTGCCCTGTCGTCGCCATAAGACCTGTCTGTGTCGGTGCGACGTAAAAAGCAAATAATAATAATAATAATAATAATAATAATAATAATAATAATAATAATAATAATAATATACATTCTAAGTGGTCAGGAACTTATCAGACACTGATGCCTTATCCCTTCGCTACTGCTTTTCTGCACTCGAAGAAAATGCTTAAGCGGCTATGTTCCGGGGCATCTATTGCAGTCCCTTGAAGATACATAGCACATATCACATGCACTGCTGCATACACTGGAATGCTCACAAATGTACTGTATGAGGCTGTTGAGTAAACGTGTCTATAGTTTCTAGAATGAATGACCACTGGGAATCTCCTGTTGGACAGTTTTCAGAAATGATCAACTTCCTGTGTTGCGTGGAAATACAGACCCGCCGGCGTCGCCGAGTATAATCCTTTCTAATCGAGACACACGTACTGCGGGACAGTATTCCCACCCATCGCAGGAAGCTGGTGGCCATTGACGTACCTTATGCTGCAGCAGGCCGTAACGGATGAGTGTGGAAGTCTTCATCCTGAAGATGGCCTGAGCCATGTAGTATTTCTAAATGTTATTCATGAGGCGATCCTTCATTTCTGTTTATTTATTTTAATCCACAATAATGAAAACCTACAGCCTGTTTTCCAGTCTTTGGCCGGGTCAGGGATGTAATGAATGAACCAGATATAGGCTATTATTACAATGGGGTCGCCACTCCAAAGGTGATATTAATGAGTGATAAAATGCTAAGAAATGATAATGGAGAGTGTTGCTGGAATGAAAGATGACAGGGAAAACCGGAGTACCCGGAGAAAAACCTGTCCCGCCTCCGCCTTGTCCAGCACAAATCTCACATGGAGTGACCGGGATTTGAACCACGGTATCCAGCGGTGAGAGGCCGACGCGCTGCCGTCTGAGCCACGGAGGCTCTCTTAATCCACAATAACTGCTGCTTTATTTTCTCTATATTATCGTTCTGTTCTCTTCTGTTTATATGGGCTCTAATATTACATTTTAAAATTTACTTCAGTTAGTAGAGAGGATCACGGTGGCATGTGGCCATCTTACGTATCTTCCTGCCCATCCTTCTTCTTCTTCTTCTTCTTCTTCCATTTTGGCTAACTCTGGACGATAATTCGAATTCAGATTCCTCTGCTTCTGGGCTTTAATTCTCGTCCAGTACTCCTCCATCCTTTCACTCTGCAATATCCTTCTTTCTTCTGTCCATGGCGCTTGGATCTAACTTTTTCAAGAAACCCCACGAACCTACTACGGTGGCGTCCCAGGTGACGGACATGGGGGTCCTAACCAGCTTGCCGGCGGACTAGAGTGAAATAAAATAGCTCTCGCGGACCAAACACACAACCCCCTGTGGGTGGGAGACGCAGACGAAGAATCCACCCACGGTATCCCCTACCTGTCGTAAGAGGTGACTAAAAGGGGCGACAAAGGGATGATTGTGTTAGAACCATGAAACTATTTGTGATTAGTACCACCCCGCGAGGAACAGCATGGGTCACTTTTACTTGCGCGTAGTACCACTATGTTAGGCACGAAATATGTTTGTGATTAGTAGCAACAGAGTGCGTTGCCGGCTTCTACAGTACCTGTGATTAGTACCACTTTAGGAGCGACACCATGGTTCTGGCTTGCCTATGATTAGTACCCACTATATGAGGAACACCACGGGATAGTGCGGGTCCCTGTGGTTAGTACATGTATGTGATGAACACCATAGGCTTGCGTTGCCTGTAAATGGCTTCGCAATTTGCTAAACACTATAGATCTGTATTCCATGTGCGAATGTTATTACCTATAAGTAGTACCATAATGTGTGGAATGCCGCGAATCTATGCTACTTTTGATTAGTACCGCAACATGACAAATACCATTTTTCTACTTTCCTAGATATAAGTACCATTGTGAGGGGCCGATGACTTGGATTTTGGACCCCTTTAGACTAAAAGCATCATAGATTCAGTATTGTGCTTTAGAAGCAGTCCCTTGGTCAGTAATACTGTTGTTTCACGTCATTTTCTGTGAATGCGAGACATTGCGGGTCGGATCCACTGATTGTTTTAAATTCATATCCATCCATTCATTCTTCGTCTCACGTTTTGAATTCTGGTCGGTGGAGGATTTTGGATTATTAATTTGTCATTCCATTTCATCTCGTTTCGTACCATTAGTGGCCGATGACCTAGATGTTAGGCCTCTTTAAACAACAAGCATAATCATAATCATTTCTTGAAACCTTTTCGTGGCGTTGATCCTTGACTTGTAAACATCCCCGTTGGTGATTTCCATTCCTTGTATTCCCATTTCTTCCAGGTCCCTCTTCATTTCCTGGTCCCGTCCACTCACAGGGTGTCCGATTTTTCTCATGAAATACAAAATGAAATTCATTTAGGAGAGTTGGTTGTCCTTTGCCACTCATCGCCATGACTCAGACATATAAACTGACTGACTGGAGAGTTGCGCATTTGGAGATCCGTCGTTTGAATCTGGCCGCTGGTCCAAGTTTGGTATACCTCGAGTTTATTCACACAATTGGAAAATGCTATAATGTTTCTTTGTATGGTCTCAATGCTCCTTTCCGAATCCCTATTCCAAGTTACGGTAACTTACTCATCCTCTTTAATTTGGGCTCGGCACTGATTAAGGTTATCGGATACACCGACTGTTCAGAAATATATCTATCCCTAAATGAAAAAAAGAAGATCAATCTCTAGTACCACATTAAGTGGATTGGCCAACTCCGAACAAGGTCACTTTCGCTAGGTAAGTGGTTCAGCAAACTGCCAGTTGTGTGTTGCGCTGTTTATCGTATGATGGGTAATGCTGTTGTCTAGTGATCGGCACAGTTCTTACGAGGAACCTATCTCACTTCAAGGTCGGGAAATGACAATGTTGTTGATATCATCGAAAGCGCCACGTAACATCTAGTCCACATGCACAAACTTAGCTGCTAATGGAAAACATTTTTTTTTTTTTTGCAATTTGCTTTACGTCGCAGCGACACAGATATGTCTTATGGCGACGAAGGGACAGGAAAGTGCTAGGAGTGGGAAGGAAGCGACCGTGGCCTTAATTAAGGTACAGTCCCAGCATTTGTCTGGTGTGAAAATGGGAAACCACGGAAAAACATCTTCAGAGCTGCCGACAGTGGGGTTCGAACCCACTATCTCCAGAATACTGGATACTGGCAGCACTTAAGTGACTGCAGCTATCGAGCTCGGTAATGGAAAACTTTACCCCGATGGAAAGTTTATTTTGGATGTTGCGAAAAACGTGTGCATCTCAGTAGGGATATAATCAAGGAGTGATGTGAGTTACATTTCACAAAGCGGTTCTGCCAGAGTTCACAAAATGATCAAAACAGAGTTTTATTTTGCATCACCGAGCGAGATGATTGCAAGGTTTAGGTCACGCAACTGAGAGCTTGCATTCCGGAGAGGATGGGTTCAAATCCCACCATGGGCAGCGCTTAGGATGGTGTTCCATGGTTTCTCATTTACACACCAGACAAAAAATGTCGGGGTAGTGCCTTAACTAAGGCCATGGCCGCTTTTTTGCAATCTTAGCTCTCTTCCCATCCTTGCGTCTCCGAAAATCATTCATGAGTTGGTGTGAAAAAACCAACATAAAAAAGATACTTGCATCACGATTCACTACACTGATAACATTCGTTCCATCTACGTGAAAAGCCTACTTGTAGTCCTTTATTGTGGTTAGCCATTTTTTTGCTATTTGTTTTACGTCGCACCGACACAGATAGGTCTTTGGCGACGATGGGATAGGAAAGTGCTAGGAGTGGGAAGGAAGAGGCCGTGGCCTTAATTAAGGTACAGCCCCAGCATTTGCCTGGTGTGAAAATGGGAAACCACGGAAAACCATCTTCAGGGCTGCCGACAGTGGGGCTCGAACCCACTATCTCCCGATTACTGGATACTGGACGCACTTAAGCGACTGCAGCTATCGAGCTCGGTGGTTAGCCATTCAAGATGATCATACTTTATACAGGGTGTATCCGTGATTATGTTACAAACATTCAGGGACGATGGAGGACCGCAAATGGATCAATTCGAGAAAAGAAACCGCAGTCCGGAAATGTTCGATTCAAAAGTTATTAATAATCAAAGTTATTTAACACCTGCCCGTTCTTAACAAACGCCGGGGTGTCGGAATTTCGTCCCACAGTAGTTCTCTGACGTGCCGGAAGCTAACGACATGAGGTTGTCACCTTTAAACACCCTTAAAAGACACCGACCTCAGTCGGGTTTGAACCCGTTAACTTGGATTAGTAGACCAATGCCGTATCCACTACACCACTGCGGCCGACAGTCAAAAGTTAAAGCAGAAATCGGTCTGATACCTTCGACTGTACTGTACACTACATGTGCTAGGGGAGACAATCCCGACGAGCAGAAGAGGCTAGGATAATAACTCACCGACGTACTGTGTACTGACGTGATCGGTGTGCGATGTCTGTACTCTAGGCTTCAGTCCGTGTTGACGGGTTGAAGTGGTACGTTGATCAGCCCTATCCAAGTGGAGTTGTACCCAGTTACAAGTTAACGGGTTCAAACCCGGTTGAGGTCTGTGGCTTTTAAGGGTGTTTAAAGGTGACAATCCCATGTCGTTGGCTTCCGGCTCGTCAGAGAACTACTGCGGGACGAAATTCCGACACCGCGGTGTTTGTTAAGAACGGACGGACGTTAAACAACTTGGATTATTAATAACTTTTGACTGGAACGTTTCCGGACTACGGTTCCTTATCTCAAATTGATCCACTTGCCGTCCTTCATCATCCCTGAAAGTTTGTAACATCATCACGGATACACCCTGTATATAACCACTCTTGAAAATTGCATATTGAATCAGCACGCTACACCATTGTGGTCGTACTGAAGTTTTACCACATCGAAGGATTTGTTCCTCATGTAGTGAACTGTCACGATTAGTGCAGAGATTCCTTCTTTGTTCACTGCTCAAGGAGAAAATTAAAACTGCCTTAAAGATTTTGTGAAATCTGACGATCACTTAGTGAAACGTGAGTCTTGAACTCCCATATACCATCTTCCTCGTCAGTGGCAGATACTTCTGGCAGCACACGAAAGCAAACTCCAGCGTTCTCCTGTAGAGGAGCTGTCCTATAGCAACTAATACTGCACATGCGAACTATGCGTCAAATGGGGCTTTTAGTTTCTTCTTCTTCTGCTTCTGCTTCTGCTTATTATTATTATTATTATTATTATTATTATTATTATTATTATTATTATTATATTTGTTTTACGTCGCACCGACACAGATAGGTCTTATGGCGATGATGGGACAGGAAAGGGCTAAGACTGGGAAGGAAGCGGCCGTGGCCTTAATTAAGCTACAGCCCCAGCATTTGCCTGGTGTGAAAATGAGAAACCACGGAAAACCATCTTCAGGGCTGCCGACAGTGGGGTTCGAACCCACTATCTCCCGAATACTGGATACTGGCCGCACTTAAGCGACTGCAGCTATCGAGCTCGGTATTATTATTATTATTATTATTATTATTATTATTATTATTATTATTATTATCATGTCCGGCTCCATGGCTAAATGGTCAGCGTGCTGGCCTTTGGTCACAGGGGTCCCCAGTTCGATTCCCGGCACGGTCGGGAATTTAAACCATCATTGGTTAATTTCGCTGGCTCGGGGGCTGGGTATATGTGTCGTCTCAATCATAGTTTTATCCTCATCACGACGCGCAGGTCGCCTATGTGAGGCAAATCAAAATACCTGCACCTGGTGAGGCGAACATGTCCTCGGACATTCCCGGCACTAAAAAGCCATACGCCATTTCATTATTATTATTATTATTACAGTATTATTATTATTATTTTGCTAGTTGCTTTACGTCGCACCGACACAGATAGGTCTTATGGCGACGATGGGACAGGAAAGGGCTAGAAGTGGGAAGGAAGCGGCCGTGGCCTTGATTAAGGTACAGCCCCAGCATTTGCCTGGTGTGAAAATGGGAAACCACGGAAAACCATTTTCAGGGCTGCCGACAGTGGGGTTCGAACCTACTATTTCCCGAATACCGGATACTGGCCGCACTTAAGCGACTGCAGCTATCGAGCTCGGTATTATTATTATTATTATTATTATCATCACTGGAGCTGCCTTGTGTAGGCGGTACTGACGTGCTCGGTTTACGTAGAAATTTCGGGAAATTGAAAAAATTTAGAAAGTAGGTTTCCACTTCTAGAGGGGCACACGGTACTAAGGTTCACTCAGCTTGCACCAGAAATGAGCTCCAGGTTAATTCCTGGGGGAAAAAGAGACTCTGTTCCACGTACTTCCGAGGTTGTGTATGATGGAATTCTTTACCTCCCACTTTGGTATTTTTATTATTCACTCTCTCAGTAATATAGGTAGAGCTCATTGTAGTATTCCTAAATCTCACTAGCGCAGATTACACGTGAAAGAAAGAGGGTTGTTTATTAGAAGACTAAGGGTGCAATGCAAGAACACCATACCTTTATGTAATTCAAGGTCAATCTAGGGAGTCAAGACATGAGTGTTACTTATGCAGTCGCCATGTTGATTCATTAAGTGAGCGTAACCAAATGCAAGTTTATTCCAATTTAGAGCATTTAGGTACCATACATTGACATAAACGAACAACCAACCATTTTTCATGTTGAATTTAATTGGGCATCTATTGTTCATTTATATAACTGTATGACACTGACAATACATTTACTTACCGAGCTCGATAGCTGCAGTCGCTTAAGTGCGGCCACTATCCAGTATTCGGGAGATAGTGGGATCGAACCCCACTGTCGGCAGTCCTGAAAATGGTTTTCCGTGGTGTACCATTTTCACATCAGGCAAATGCTGGGATTGCTGTACCTCAGTTAAGGCCATGGCCGCTTCCTTCTCACTCCTAGCCCTTTCTTGTCCCATCGTCGCCATAAGACCTATCCGTGTCGGTGCTACGTAAAGCCAATTGTAAAAAAAAAAAGCTTTTTACAGCCATTTCAATAGGAAGATCTTTCCTTCCTTTCTTTCTTTCTTTCTTTCTTTCTTTCTTAATCTGTTTACCCTCCAGGATCGGTTTTTCCCTCGGACTCAGCGAGAGATCCCACCTCTACCGCCTCAAGGACAGTTTCCTGGAGCGTGAGAATCTGGGTCTGGTGATACAACTGGGAAGTAGGACCAGAACCTCGCCGAGGCTGCCTCACCTGCTATGCTGAAAAGGGGCCTTGTGAAGGGATGGGAAGATTGGAAGGGACAGGCAAGGAAGAGGGAAGGAAGCGGCCGTGGTCTTAAGTTAGGTATCATCCCCTCATTTGCCTGGAAGAGAAGTGGGAAACTACGGAAAACCAATTCGAGGATGGCTGAGGTGGGAATCGAACCCACCTCCACTCATTTGACATCCCGAGACTGAGTGGACCCCGTTCGAGCCCTCGTACCACTTTTCAAATTTCCTGACAGAGACGGGAATCGAACTCGGGACTCCGGGGGTGGCAGCTAAACACGCTAAACACTACATCAGAGGCGACTGAATAGGTAGATAATTAACAAAATATGAATTTCATTTTTTGAGAAACAAGAATCAGCAAAAGTGCTCATCTGTGCTCTTTTACTTCCCAAATTTGTTTTATTGTACTTCTTATTAATATCATCTGTACCGGGCGAGTTGGCCGTGCGTGTAGAGGCGCGCGGCTGTGAGCTTGCATCCGGGAGATAGTAGGTTCGAATCCCACTATCGGCAGCCCTGAAGATGGTTTTCCGTGGTTTCCCATTTTCACACCAGGCAAATGCTGGGGCTGTACCTTAATTAAGGCCACGGCCGCTTCCTTCCAACTCCTAGGCCTTTCCTATCCCATCGTCGCCATAAGACCTATCTGTGTCGGTGCGACGTAAAGCCCCTAGCAAAAAAAAAAAAATATCATCTGTCGAAATACGTAATCTCATTGACAGAAACTTAGAAATCTGTACCTCTGTTATATTATGATTATTTGAAATATTAACTTAAAGACAGTTGTAGTAAATTACCTTCAACCTTTCCTTTATTAAGAAAGTAGCTACCGGTACTGAGTTTCTGAAAGATTACCTCAGCATGTTGACAAACATTGAATGCCTCTTGAGTTGAGTATATTGACTTATGCTTTCTAACTGTTGTTATCCATTCATGTGGTAATTTCATTGGGTTCTGAGGCAAAAGTACTCTTCACATATGCATCAAAAGTGATATTTACGGATAACCCATGCAACTAAATAGTACAGAGTGGTGGTGGTGTTCGTGGTGGTGGTAATTGTTTTAAGAGGGAGTACAAGTAGGCAACCATCCTCTATTAACATTAATCAGAGGTAAAAATTGGAAGGGATCCGTCGCTTCGAAAAATGAAGGTATCGGCCAAAGAAATACAAAGGCGACGAAGTTCGTGAAAATGAAAGAATCCCTAGGCTTCAAATGCTCTAACACAGTCGCGGTTGGAAAAGAACAAGAGTTGACCAAGGGAGGTCGAATAGGTTAGGAAATGAGGAACCTGGCACAAGTAAGGAGAAGCCAACCTGCCCTTTCAAAGTGAAGAGTCCCTGGGGCCCCTTTTAGTAGCATCTTACGACAGGCAGGGGATACCGTGCATGTATTCTACCGCCCTCACAAAATAGTACAAAGCTGACACCTGGATTATGTTTATGTCAACATGATTTGAAAACTGGTGATCATAATTTGTAGGGCTGCAGTTTTCAGTTGGCTTTTGTCAAGACAAAAATTCAAGGTAATATAATCATCATCATCATCATCATAAAAAGAAGACGACGACTTAGGCATTATGTAAATGTTGGGCTACACTTATCATTCGGATCACATACAGTATGTCACTTTTTTTACATGTTACTTTACTTCACACCGACACAGATGAGTCTTATGGCGATGATGGTACAGGAAGGGGCTAGGAGTGGGAAGAAAGCGGCCGTGACATTAAGGTAGAGCCCCAGCATTTCCCTGGTGAGAAAATAGGAAACCACGTCGGTGCAACGTAAAGCAAATTGGAAAAAAAGAACATTCTTTCTTTCATAATTTGTCAGTTTTCCAGTCTGTTGAAACACGAATTACAACACTTAGAAACACATACCTTCTGTAAGAAAAACGCACTTAATGAATAACACCCCTGCTTCACATTTTAGTGTGAGAGTCTAAAACGTTGTCCGATTCCTTGGCTGAATGGCCAGAGTTCTGCCCTGTGGTTCAAAGGGCCCTGTGTTCGATTCCCGGCCAGGCCGAGGATTTTAACTGCATATGGTTAATTCCTCTGGCTTGATGCCTGGATATTTATCTTCATGTACCAGTCACCACAGTAGCATGCAGTTTTGAATATATCCTTCCACGTAAGTTTGGGGTCAGGAAGGAAATCCACCCGTAAAACTGGCCCAAATCCACTCCCAGTGCCGACCCTAACACATCAGAGAAACGATCCAAGAAGAAGAAGAAGTGAGATTCTGAAACGTTGATCACGCACGTCTTGTGAAGGCAGCTGTGGAGCTATCTTGTTGCGAAATGTAGAAGTCTTGGTCTCGGAAACCGCCGTTGGGTATTGGTGGCATCGTCCCCTCCAACCACATGTATCCAGCCCTACTCTGGACTGCAGACTACAGGGAAAACATATATTATGGAAATTCTCCGTATAATCGTGTTTGAGTCCTACAGTTGAGCTGATTAACAGCCATCTACTGTACATCGTGATAGGTTGTGGCTTGCGCCTTCTTTTCGAGAACTCGTGATACTGAAGGGTTTAGCGTCAGGCACCTCTCTGGGAACTCTTAACTCTCCACCACGCCGTACGGTCTTGTACAGCGGAAATGCTCCGTAGTAATGTCATGAAGGTCACTAGTTGGACAGGAAATAACGGTTTAACAGGGTTAGACATCCTGGTAATATTAAGTGAGGTAAAATATTGGAGGGTTTCTTTGCCTGGAATTGACATGAAGTCATATAGCTCTCCCCCAGCATCATCAATGATCAGCTGAAACGTATTTTGGGATCCCGGTGCAATGGTTTGTGGAGTATACACTGTTAATGATAGGTTCCATTCTGTAATACTGTAGTTCTGTTTTCAGGTTCATTATCCTTTCGACACCCAAAAGCAAGAAGCTACATTCACCTTCGATCGTTTTTGCTCACTGTTACTTAATGTTACCTATTTTGATGGAAGGTAAATGCGTTTTCCTCGCTGAGCTTATTCTCACGTAACAACAGTAAGTCGGTCTTTCTTGTTTAGCGCTATTATGCTTCCTTGGTTTAAACTTACGAGGTCAGATGCTAAGGTCCCCATTTCCATATCCTTCCATATGAAGAAACAGGCATTGTTTAATCTGTGAAATTTGAGTGCATGAAAAAAAGGAGTTTAAATGGGATAACTTTTTGCTATCTTTCATTTTGAACACGAAGTTCTACAAAACATATATTGAAATTCGATATCTTAATCTTGTAACCGTGTGTCTGAACTGGAACTCTTCCGACATACGTTTATTCTAAGAACTACCCTTTTTGTAAGTGGTTTAACGTCGCGTTAGCACATCGAAAATGTGATGATGATGATGATGATGATGATGCTTGCTGTTTAAAGAGGCCTAACATCTAGGTCATCGGCCCCTAATGATACGAAATGTAATGACAATTTAAAAGGCCAAAATCATCCACTGACCAGAATTCAAAACGTGATGACGAAGAATGAATGGATGGATGGATACGAATTTAAAACAATCAGTGGATCCGACCCGTAATGCCCCACATTCCCAGATACTAGCGTTAAACAATAATATTACTGACCAAGGGACTGCTTGTAAAGCACAATCCTGAATCGATGATGCTTGTAGTCTAAAGGGATTCAAAATCCAAGTCATCGGCCTCTCATGATGGTACTTATCTCTAGGAAAGTAGAACCATGGTATTTGTCATGTTGCAGTACTAATCAAAAGTAGCGTAGACTCGCGGTATTCCACACATTATGATACTATTCACAGGTAATGTATTGCGCACATGTAACGCAGACCTATGGTGTTCCTCACATTGCAGCGCCATTTACAGGCAACGCAAACCTATGGTGTTCCTGACATAAGTGTACTAATCAAAGGGACTCGTACTATCCCGTGGTGTTCCTCATATAGTGGGTACTAATCATAGGCAAGGCAGACCCATGGTGTCGCTCATAGAGTGGTACTAATCACAGGTACTGTAAAACTCACCCTGATTCACACTGTCGCTGCTAATCACAAACCTATTGTGTACCCAACATAGTGGTACTACACGCAAGTAAAAGCGACCCATGGTGTTCCCCGCGTGGTGGTACTAACTACAAGTAGTTTCATGGTTCTAATTCGATCATCCCTTGGTCACCCCTTTTAGTCACCTCTTACGACAGGCAGGGGATACCGTGGGTGTATTATTCGCCTGCGTCCCCCACCCACAAGGGGTTGTGTGTTTGGTCCGGGAGAGCTATTTTTATTTCGCTAAAGTCCGCCGGCAAGCCGGTTAGGACCCCCCCCCCCCCATCCTCCACCTGGGACACTCCAAGTGGGAGTATCGCCAGCGTAGTACTGTAGGTTCGTGGCATCGAAATTCTTTTTTTTTTTGCTAGGGGCTTTACGTCGCACCGACACAGATAGGTCTTATGGCGACGATGGGATTGGAAAGGCCTAGGAGTCGGAAGGAAGCGGCCGTGGCCTTAATTAAGGTACAGCCCCAGCATTTGCCTGGTGTGAAAATGGAAAACCACGGAAAACCATTTTCAGGGCTGCCGATAGTGGGATTCGAACCTACTATCTCCCGGATGCAAGCTCACAGCCGCGCGCCTCTACGCGCACGGCCAACTCGCCCGGTTCGAAATTCTTCGACGACGACGCAACGATGGGAAAGTTTCAGGATTGGGAAAATTGCGGATGTGGCCTTAATTAAGGAACGCCCCAGCATATGCCTGGTGTGAAAATGAGAAACGGTGGAAAACTATCTACAGAGCTTCCGACGGTGCGATTCAAACCCACCATCTCCCAAACGTAAGATCACAGCTATGTAACCCGAACCGCGCAGCCTACTCTCTCGGTATTCTAAGAGCTGCATTTAACTTTTGAGCAATTCTTGCACAAAAATTGTGTCTAATCCAGTTCATGGTCTTTGGAATACGTTTTCTTGTCAAGACTAGCAGCCACTGAACGGATAGCTATAGCCTACTTCATCTAGCTACACATTCAGAAGATTACAACGGACTGGGCTGTAGTAACAGGCTGAACAAATTCTGAATTTACAGCAGTTATGCAAACATGAAGAATGTCCAACACCTTGGCCGAATGGTCAACGCAGTGTTCTTCGGTTCATAGGACCCAGGGTTCGATTCACGACATTGTCGGGGATTTTAGCAAAGTCTGGTTAACTCCTTTAACTCGAGGGCTGGGTGTTCATGATCGTCTTAATAACACGCCACACTTCCAACCCCACAGAAGCACATAATAGTGAATATTTTATTCCACATACAGTGCTGGCGTCTTCCATTAAAGTGGGGAAAGGCTAGGAAGAAGGAGAAGTTAATAATGTCCAACGTCCAATTAACTACATTTTTACGGTTTTCGGAGACGCAGAGGTGCCAGAATTTAGTCCTGCGGGAGTTCTTTTACGTGCCAGTAAATCTACCGACACGAATCTGACGTATGTGACTACCTTCAAATACCACCGGACTGAGCCAGGATCGAACCTGCCTAGTTGGGGTCAGAAGGCCAGCGCCTCAACCGTCTGAACCACTCAGCCCGGAAGAAAATATGTAATCGTGTAGAGTTTCTCAATTTGACATTGGACCGGGTGAGTTGGCCGTGCGGTTAGGGGCGCGTAGCTGTGAGCTCACATCCGGGATATAGTGGGTTCGAACCCCACTGTCGGCAGCCCTGATTATGGTTTTCCGTGGTTTCCCATTTTCACACAAGGCAAATGCTGGGGATGTACCTTAAGGCCACACCGCTTCCTTCCAATCCTAGGCCTTTCCTGTCCCATCGTCTCCAAAAGACCTATCTGTGTCGGTGTGACGTAAAGCAAATACAAAAAAAGTTTGACATTGGTATAAAGACAGCTTAGCCTTAAGCAGAACAGTTCACCTATTCTTTTCCAGGAGAATGAAGATCAGTAGAGCTGTGTGACGACCTGACTTATCAGACTGCTATAGTCTATAGGTACATTCTCATTTCGAGGTGTCGAGCGTACAGCAACTTAGTTACGTCCGCCACTGTTTTTAAATCATCGATTTTACATAACATTTGGCAAATTTCAGTAAACGATCGTTCTTTTCATTTTATCGCTAGACTTCTTTTTTGCTAGTTGTTTTAAGTCGCACCGACACAGATAGGTCTTATGGCGACGATGGGACAGGGAAGGGCTAGGAGTGGTAAGGAAGCGGCCGTGGCCTTAATTAAGGTACAGCACCAGCATTTGCCTGGTGTGAAAATGGGAAACCACGGAAAAACATTTTCAGGGCTACTGACAGTGGGGTTCGAACCTACTATCTCCCGAATACTGGACACTGCGCTAGACTTTTAAGCATCTCTTCATTCTACGTTTTCATCCAGCCTTCGTAAAGGAGGCGGTGTAGGTGCAGCTCTACGGCGAGGAAGATAGTACTTTGTCAACGTGTGTGGGGAAGTGGAGATAGTAAGGGCCTTGTTAAAGAGCACTAGGGCCAAGAGGTAGAACAACCTTAGTTTTCTTCTCATTGGGGTGTGTACTGTGTCTTATCTTTTAGTGACAAACTGAGAAGTCGGTAAAAGGATATTCTTATCATCAAAAATGTTCTTCCACAAATCTTTGAGAATAGTGTATATCGGAGGGAAGATTTAAAATGAAAGTATAACCATTAGATTCTCTTACGAGGAAATTTCTGGCATGTTATTGTTGTATCTTTATTGCTGGATAAGACACTATGATCATCTACTCTGTATACGAAATTATGGTAGCGATTACAGACGTAATTACACAACACTTGGATTATTTCCCCAGAGTTCGCCATCGAAGGCTAAGGGTGATCAGAGTAATCATCTGCAATCTGAGCCTGGTTTGAGGGTCTGGGATGGAATGAATGAATCCTCGTATAGCACTACTGGGAAAAGAGATGTATTAATGTTCTACTCTTGGTCGTTATAAAAGTTATTTCCGGCGGTTTCTCTTCTGCAAATCGAGGGGAATGCCAGGGAAATATATAACACTCAGGCTTCCGCCGCCGCCTACCAAATCTTAGCCTCACACGACTAACAAGGAATTGAATTGTCACATCATTTATTTCGAAACATAGGGATTTTGACCAGGATGTTTCAGACCTCTTAAACAAAGCAATGACTACAACACCAGTAGTACCCAAATCGAGAACAACATTGATGGAAGCAAATTTATTGACGGATGGGTCTGCTGCTTTCTCTTCGATCTACTTCCACTGTGTGAAGTCTTACAGTCCTTATGTGCAGTGTTGCCACACCTACTGAATATGCAGTAGATATACTTTCTAATCAGTCAACTAATTTAATGCTGAAGTTCGACATGTAAATCGGATCTTCTGTGATCTAATGTTCCTTTCCGGTTTCGTTTAAACAAACCACTACTAAACTGCGAAGGGAAGAGAAACCAGCTTCTGTCCACGTTGAACGAAGTGAAAAGTTACAGACTTGTATCATCACGATGATATCCCGAAAGTTTCCTTTAATGATTTGGAGGCCGCTGACTGATCTTCCCAAGAGTTCAGCAAATAATTTACCGGAGTCACTTCACCATTAAACAAGTTCACACTGAGCCCTTGGCTGAGTGGTCAGTGTACTGCTCTTCAGTTCAAAGGGCACCGGGTTTGATTCCCGGTCGGGTCTGGGATTTTAATTGCCTCTTGTTAATTTCCCGGGCTCGAGAACTAGGTGTTTATGTTCGTCTTATTACACTTATCTTCATATACATACAACACAGAGTAACACGTAGTAGAGAATACATCCTTTCATATAGGGTTGGTGACAAAAGGGGCACCCGGCCGTAAAACTGGGCCAAATCCATACCAGTTATTGATGCAGTACAATGGGGAAAATACCTGCAACAACAACAAGAATATACGTCCATTCTATATAGAAAATCTCATAAGGGAGTTATTTGTAACGTCTATACGAATTACTACATATTTTATACTTTATTTCCGCGGCACTGGGCTAGTCATCTCTTTCACTTTCGAATACTAGGACTAATTGCAAGTAAGAAGTCACTGAAATTTGCGCAGCTCAAAGGGGCTCGGCGATCTTATAGTTATGCCCTTAAATAATAATAATAATAATAATAATAATAATAATAATAATAATAATCCCAGTGTCCCTGCAGAGTTCTTAACATAGGTCTAGAGAGCACCATGTTGTTGGTATCGCTGAAAGCCCCACTCGGCTCTAATTCCCGTGTACAGTCGCTCAAAAGGAAATAGAATGAGCGCATGGTATTGTATAAGTTCCACGCAGGTACACTTTTCTCAGAAACAACTGAACCTATAGATATCATGTTTGTTGTGGGTATCCACAGAGTTTGTATCTACATGGGAGCTGAATTACATTTCGATAATAATTACAGTTAAGTCTGATGAAATATTAAATGCGAAGAACATTGAACACCATTCGCTCATTCTTTTTTGTGAGCGACTATACAATATTAGCTGCTAATGGAAAACCTTGTTCACAGGAGAATGAAGGAAAATTTGCTTTTGTGTGTTACGAAAAGTGTCTTCCTCTGATAAAGATGATCTATAGAGGATAAGAACTGTATTCACAAACTGACCAAAGCAGACTTCAGTGTGGTAAAGTGTTTTTTTTTTCACTAGCTGATAATCGCAGTATTAATCAGAACTTCAGTATTATGCCCGCTTAATTCAACTTTCTTCGCTGTCATTTTATCTGTTTATTTCATTAAATACATGTTTGTTTACAAATATTGACCTACCTGAAATAAAATCTGATAGATATTTCTCAGAAATTGAAACGCGTGTAACATTCTTAATAGAACCATACCAACGCCAGTGAATTAATTAAGATCTCAGTAATACCACGCAAGGTGAAATCTTGTGTATGATTTATCGCTTAATATTTTTCCCTTTAATATAAAAATCACGTGTCAATGTCGAAAAGCTCCTGAAGTTCGTTACCCGAGAAACGTGGCCATTACATTCAACCTTCATTTCCAACCCTCTAATCCCGGCTTGTCTATTGTACATAGTTCATTGACCCTCGTCCATAAACCCTTCTCGTCCCTTTAACAAAGGGGAGCCTCTAGAGTTAGATGTTGTAGCCTCGGCTACCTTGTAAAGATACAGTAGACGAACTAGTTCTGTTACCTTGCTTTTGCAGTCTAGACTGAACCATATGGTGTAGCTTCCTATCCCCTTCTTCTTATGAAACCACAGCCACGCTAAACTCTTGTAGTTTGAAAAGATGCTTAACGTATTAATACACCCATATTTTTTTCTAGTGGCTTTACGTCGCACTGACACAGATAGGTCTTATGGCGACGGTGGGATAGTAAAGGGCTAGGATTGGGAAGGAAGCGGCCGTGGACTTAATTAAGGTACAGCCCCAGCATTTGCATGGTGTGAAAATGGGAAACCACGGAAAACCATTTTCGGTACTGCCAACAGTGGGGTTCGAACCCACTATCTCCTGAATGCAAGCTCACGGCTACGCACGCCTAACCGCACGGCCAACTCGCTCGGCTATAAAGGAGTAGGGGTGATTACGAAGACCAGTTGCTGTAAGAATGGATTAGAAATGTAATGACTGATGACCCAGAAGATAAGTAGGCCTATTAACCCATGAGAAACCGAGCGAGTTGGCTACTCAGTACGCGTTGTCTAACCTAAATTTTGGATTCGAGAGAAGGCTAGATCGAACCTCACCATCGGCAGACTTGAAGATTATTTTCCGTGGTTTCCCCATTTTCACATCTAGCGAATGTAGGGGCTGTCTCATAATTAAGGTAGCGACTGCTTCCTTCTCAGTTCTAACCATTTCTCATCCCATTGTCGCCATCCGACTCGTTGGCTGAACGGTCAGCGTACTGGCCTTCGGTTCAGAGGGTCCCGGGTTCGATTCCCGGCCGGGTCGGAGATTTTAACCTTAATTGGTTAATTCCAATGGCGCGGGGGCTGGGTATATGTGTTGTCTTCATCATCATTTCATCCTCATCACGACGCGCAGGTCGCCTACGGGGTCAAATAGAAAGACCTGCACCTGGCGAGCCGAACCCGTCCTGGGATATCCCGGCACTAAAAGCCATTCGACATTTCATTTCATCCCATTGTCGCCAAAAAAAAAACTGTCAGTGTTAATGCAATATTGAATTATTATTTTTGTTTTTTTTGCTATGGGCTTTACGTCGCACCGACACAGATAGGTCTTATGGCGACGATGGGATAGGAAAGGTCTAGGAGTTGGAAGGAAGCGGCCGTGGCCTTAATTAAGGTACAGCCCCAGCATTTGCCTGGTGTGAAAATGGGAAACCACGGAAAACCATTTTCAGGGCTGCCGATAGTGGGATTCGAACCTACTATCTCCCGGATGCAAGCTCACAGCCGCGCGCCTCTACGCGCACGGCCAACTCGCCCGGTATATTGAATTATTAGCTTAAAGAAGTCACCAGAGAAATGTTCTAAATAATGTGTAGGTCTTTGAAATGTAATGAGCTGCCGATATGAACAGAATATTTTTATGTCAGAATTTAGTTAATTGTGTTTAATGTTTGAATTGCTCTATATTCTCGCTCAACTGTACTGGATGTCGTATCCGTTTTACACTCACTAGTAACTTAACTGATTCGTTCCTCTTCTTCACTGTCCATTTTCAGTCTTAAGATTACATTGACATTCATATCTTTAAGATAGTTTCAAGCACGCGTTTTAATGAACTGGACTTCTGAACACGTCACAAGGAGTCACACATGGTCATGACGATCGGGTGCGTAAACATTGGCTCTGAATGCCGACCAATCCAAGAAAACCTACAACAACGACCACTACAAACAGCGCAGTAGGACTGGAGGGGAGAAGATATGGAATACCATTCAATTATGTCAAAAAATCATTGCACCTATCGAAATAACCATTCGCGACTTCTCAGGGGTTGAATTGTTATGTTGTAGATTACGAAATGAAAGGAGCCAACATTCAGAAATGAGAACATCGTATTCCTTAGAGAGACGGAGAAGCTGCCCAGTTCTAAAGCACAAACCCCTGTGTGTGGCGGATGAAGACGAAGAATACACCCACGGTATCCCCTGCCTGTCGTAAGAGACGAGTAAAAGGGGCGACTAAGGGATGCTGAATTTTGAATCATGAGATTACCTTTGATTAGTACCATCATGCAAGGAACACCATGAGTCGACTTTTCTTGCGTTTAGTACCACTATGTGAGGAATACCATGGGTGTGGGTGGATCACTATGGGTTTACAGTACCCGTGTATAGTATCCGCTACTATGACAGAGAGTCCTCTCTGTCCAGGTTCGGTTGAACACTCCAAGGAGATAAAAAGCGGCTCTCATCGCTGGAGCGTTTCAACATCTGATTATGGACATTATTGGTCTGCGTTTCGAAGAACACCAGGTGTCTGGGCGTTGCCTGTGGTGAGGAACACCACGGGATAGTAAGAGTCCCTGTGATTAGTACTACTATGTGAGGAACACCATGGGTTTGCGTTGCCTATGAGTGGCGCCCCTATGTGAGAAACACCATAGGTCTGTGCGTAGTAGTTTACCTGTGAGTAGTACCACAATGTGAGGAACACCGCGAGTCTACGTTACTTGTGATTAGTATGGCTACATGAGAAATACCACTAGCGATAAGTAGGCCTACCAGTATGAGAGGCCGTTCACCTGGATTTTGGACCCCTTTAGACACCTAGCATCATCGATTCAGGATTGTGCTTTGGAATCGGCCCCTTGGTCAGTATATACCATTGTTTTAAGTTAGTTTCTGGGAAAGTGGGACATTGCGGGTCGGATCCACTGATTGTTTTAAGTTCATAAACAGTGTCCATCGTCGTCTCTTTGAATTTTAGTCAGTGGTTTGGTTTTGAAATTATTTTTAACTTTTAATATCCGCTGACTATTTTACATTCATATTCATCCATTCATTCTTCATCAAGTTTTGAATTCTGGTAATTGGATGAATTTTGGAATGTTAAGTTGTCATTATATTTCGTCTCATTTCGTACCAGTAGGATGACCTAGATGTTAGGCTCCTTTGATGATGATGATGCTTGGTGTTTTAAGGGGCCTAACATCGAAGGTCATCGGCCCTTAGGCTCCTTTAAACAACAAACATCATCATCAGCATCATCATCTAAAGTGGATGGCCCTGGAGGTTAACTGTTGGTGGAAGCCTGGTATATCACCCCTTTGATTTAACCTCGTGCTTCAGTTTGCTGTGGTGAGTGATTACTGATTACTGACGAGTCTGAAGAGTTGCCTGCACTTTGCAGAACTAGTAAATAGAGGGTGAAGTACTGATCCAGCTGGTTGAAGCAGCTGCTGGTCTGTAACTCGATTCTCTTTTTTGTAATGAACTTGAGCCCAATCTGTATATGCAGGGTGGTGAAGCCTTTCGAGTGTTGTGGTGGAAAGGTCTAGTCTAATGTTACGCACCTGCGTAAGGAATGTGATCTTCCGAACATGAAGTCATCTCCAGACTGTATCCTTCAGTTTACTCATGACTAAAGGTGTTTATTTTTATGACTGGATTCCTCTTAGCATATTCTTCAGAAACAATATTGTTATATATCACAACGCGAGTGTTTCACAGGCCACTTACTGGATGGTCGAGCATTGGTTACGGGATGTTATTTCATAGGTACTTGTTTTTCTAGGGAAGTAAACTTAAAATGGGACACGTTTCAAATTTGACCACTATTTGCATAGCTTTTTATTTTTATTAATTTTACAATCTGCTTTAAGTCGCACCGACATTGATAGGTCTCGTTGCGACGATAGGATAGGAAAGGGCTAGAAGTGGAAAGGAAGCAACCGTGGTCTTAATTAAGTACAGCCCCAGCATTTTCCTGGTGTAAAAATGGAAAACCACGGAAAACAATATTCAGGGCTGCCGACAGTGTTGTTCGAACCCACTATCTCCCGAATTCAAGCTGATAGCTACGTGACGCAAACCGCACAGCCACTTGCTCGGTTTGCATTGATGTAGGCTTATCCATCAGGCATTTGCGAATCTATTTATATGCATTTTATACGTGGTTGGTATTGCCGATTTGCATATTTCGACTTATTTAAAGTTTTCATGCACATTGTGAAAGGTACGTTTTAAGACATTTTCGTTAAATGTCCTTGCAAAAACTCGAAATGAATGTTCTTGGTTATGTTCCATTACGAATTCGTCGAATGGAAATGCCACCTTTACTATGACCGTGTTCAGACAGTAGAGCGCTTGTCTTCTGACCCCATGTTGGAGAGTTCGATCCTGCCTCAGTCTAGTTGTATTTGAAGGTCCTTAAATACACCATTCTTGTATCGGTATATTTACTGGCACGTGAAAGAACTTCTCCGGGACAAAATTCCGTCACCTCAGTTAATCCGAAGTAATAGTACGTGAGGCGTAGAGCCATTAGTATCTAAATTCTACTATGTACTTCGAGTAGAAACATCCATAGGAGTTCCTGGAGAGAGATAGTCGCAGGCCACTAGACCTAATTCTGGACAAGATTATAGTGATGATGGAGGAAAAACATGTTTAATATATGGGCTTTGCGGAATTTATTTTGGAATTAGGATTGTGATGAATCGTTGATGATTCATTTTATGGACTTGAATCTGGTAACCTGCGTTATTGTGAGATCTTGTAACTAATGATGTTTGCTGGGTATGGGACTTCGTAGGACTTCCAAAGAAAATATTATTACAGTACCCTTATTTGTCTCAAGTGCGTATGTGAATCAAGTTGGCGAACTCGCGATTTGTATTGTTTTCGTTGGAGCTGAAATTCTAGTCCTCAACCGCTGGCATAAATATTTTCAGGATGGAATTGTTTGAACTAAGTCGAAACGATACCCTGGAGTACAAGTACCGATTTACCAGAATGTCTACCCTTCTTCTGGACAGTTTTTGGAGAGTAGCAGTCGAAATCAATTAGGGAGGTGGCCATCGTGGATTACAGCTTATCAACTTCAGATTCACAATTAATAGGGTTCAGAAATTTATGACCGAAAGACGTACAAAATATGCAAACAAATATACCATAAAAACTAGCCAAATATGGCCTAAAAATGTAAAATATAACTTCACCATTGTACGGGTAGGCAGCATGTAACTTTTAATGATAATAATAAATAAAATCATGAATAAAAGTATATAAATAAAATTACTCAAAAACTTAATAAAATTAATAAGCATAATTAACCGAAATGTCCGTAGTATGGGCGCCAGAGTTCACCATAATGGATCCCTCGAATTTAGATAAGAGCATGATAAACTGTATATCCCAGGGCGTGTACATAATGCTGCGTACTGGTACATCTGCTGCAGGCCTTACCTAACCTCCTGAAAACGACTAATTAGGTAGGAACTGCACCTAGGTTAATCAATAACACTGATTCTAAAATAGCTAACTATATTCTCAACAAATTCCGTGCATGAGCACCTCATCAACATACAACATTATACATATAATACACACATAAAATATTGCTGGAAGACTCCATATTTACAACAACAACAATAATGAAAGTGGTGGGAAAACGAAAGCGAGAACTAAGCTACCGTTTGTAGATAGTCCGATGAACAATGTACATGTATGAAGATAAATACCCTTCACTGTCTCTATATCAGTTCGACTTACCGATTCTCATAATCGACAGTTATCACATCACACAGATACTGTACCTTGTAATACTGTGTTCACATATTTTAACACTTGTAAAGATATATACATTTTAGTAACACACGCTTGTCGATCCTCAACATAATTTATGGAAAGTCTGAGATATCTTTCACCAACATACAATGCTAGGCCGCCACAAGTGCTACAATACTTAATGCGCAAGCACTCTCCACAATCATCCACTTTCCACGAACATAACAAGACTACGCCCCACGAACGTTTGAAGTCCAGTCCATTACAGCCGTGTCACTCCAGTACCGTGTATCAGCACCACTTCCTTCCCGTACAGTGCGTCAGTTGTAGTTCTCTTATACAGTGTCACTGGTTGTAGTTATCTTCCTTCTCGTTCCTTTACAATCACCTTGGTTGCCGCCGTATGATCAACCTTTATAGACATCAACATCCCCCTCCTCTCAGATGATACGTCTGGATTGGTGCTTGCCCGCCAATCATGAGTGATCTCTAGTCAAGACCCAGCCCTGAACTCATACTTGGTCTCAAGACAATAACAAACGCTCGGGTATATCATATGAGTCATACGAACTTCCCTAATACAACAACAAGCTTATCTCATCAGGCTGGGATATATACATGACTCATTGAATATGCCGACACAAGTACATCACAACAAACACTGGGGTATCCACATGACTCAACCAAATTACCAGAGTTATTAAAGCAATGTTTTCCCACTCGTGCAAAACAAATTACTCATACCTACATATGTGGATATCTTCCAGCTTACCAATATAAATGGCTAAATATACAAATGAAATACTGATAATAATAATGATGATAATAATAAATCGAATACTGACAATAATATCTCTAACTTCTACATATAATTCGGGGGTGTGATATATGTACTATCACAAGCAAGTATTACTAACATTAAACGTGCTAAAAGGTGATTAGCGACAATACAGCAGACATATTTATCATGCACACTGACAGAGCTACAATAGGTAAATTATAACTTTATACATTCATTCAGTATGATAGCCCTGAACTGCAGTTCTCACTCTGTTTTCTTAAAGAAAGACCAAACAAATCGGAGTATTAACATGCTTTTTGGTATTTGTCGACTTACCTTCGACCAGCATCACTTTCTCGGAATCATGTCTTCTGAACTTGTTACATATCTGTTTCGGGAAAGGAAAGTATATCTACTACAGAACTTTGAAATCCTGTGTTTGAAACTCGACGCAGATAACATGTACCTTGTTAAAAAAAAAGCCTCGATTTAAACAAAAATTCTCAAAATATAACCAAATATGACCTTATATCATTAAAATAAGCAAAATGTGACCAGAACAATAAAAATGGCTGAAAAATGCATTTATAAGCAACATAAAATTGCTTTAGACGGGGTCGGGACCCATCATTAGGTTATTTTTCAGATTGTGGGTAAAATAAGCTCAGGAAGGAAATATGGCTTTTTCTTAACATCCAAACCTTAACAATTAACATATTCTAATTGAGACCAGACACACTCAAATTGAGAATAAGTTAAAATAAGAACTGAACCTAAAATAGAGCGTATTACCAGGTGTTTTTGCCGGTTTTTGTGGTAAAGAAAACAAGTAGTTTTCAAGGGAAATCCAATTTGTTGTTTATTCAAAATACAGACCATCGGCTTCTACACACTTTGCCCATCTTTCACGTAAGTTATGAATATCATGCTAGAAAAACTGCTTGTCTTTTGCAGAAAACCATTTGTCGAGCCATTTTCCAACTTCCTCGAAATTGCTGAAGTGCTGCTTTGCGAACGCATGCCCCATTGATGCGAAGAGGTGAAAGTCACATGGCGCCATGTCGGGAGAGTACGGCGGGTGCGGAAGGATGTCCCATCCAAGCGATTTCAAGGTGTCTTTCACTGGCTCTGCTGTGTGAGACGGCGCATTGTCGTGTAACAAAATCACTTTGCCGTGTCTTCTGGCCCATTCCGGTCGTCTTTCGATCAATGAGTGATTTAAATTAATCATTTATTGGCGATAGCGTTCTGCATTAACGGGTTTGCCGGGCTTCAAGAGTTTATAATACACAATACAGCTCTGGTCCCACAGACACAAAGCATGGTCTTCTTGACGAAGCGATTTGGCCTTGGTGTTGAAGGACCGGCTTCGCCAGGTGACAGCCACGATTTTCTCCGCTTCGGGTTTTCAAAACAAATCCATTTTTCGTCACCCGTCACATTTCGGTACAGAAATGATTTTATTTCGTGGCGTTGAAGTAGCATTTCACAAGTGACTTTGCGATTTTCTATTTGCCGTTCAGTCAAATCTTGCGGGATCTTCCCCATTGCTCGTAAACGTCTGCTGACTGTTTCATGTGACACATTTAATGCTTGTTCCAATTGCTGTTGATTTTGAGTTGGGTCATCATCCACATTGAAATCACCACGTTTAAATTGTCGAAACCATGTCTCACATGTTCTAATCGATGGATCGTGATCACCATATGTTTCTACCAGTAAACGATGACTTTCCACAGCCTTTTTTCTTTTGGTTAAATACGAAAAGCAATGCGTGCCGTAAATGTTCTTTTTCAGGCACAAACGTCGACATGATCACTGAACGATACAACACAGGTGCTACTGTTTGGCGGACTCAACTTTTGTGTTGGTAGGTTAATGTCAGACGAACAAACTGACGCATGTGTCAAATTCGTACGCTGCGTACTCTTCGCTGACGCCATCTCGTAGTGAAACCGGAAAAGACTTATGCGTACACCTGGTAGCTACTATAATAATTTCGTGTGGGTATTACTGCCGTATAGAGCCTCCGTAGCTCGGATGACATCGTGTCGGCCTCTCACAGCTGGGTTCCGTGGTTCATGTCCCGGTCACTCCATGTGAGATTTGTGCTGGACAAAGCGGAGGTGGGACAGGTTTTTCTCCGGGTACTCCTGTCATCTTTTATCCCAGCAACACACTCCAATATCATTTCATTTCAGTCATTAATCATTGCCCAGAGTAGTGTGACAGGTTTCGACAGCCGGCAGAATTCCTATTCCTCCATTCCTGACCCGAAGCAGGCTGTGTGGATTATCATTATTACTGCTGTATGTAGCCTTGTAAGGCAGAACCCCCACTGAGAGTGGATGGCGTCTGCTGTGTACGGGGAACTGCGTTTTATTGTGATGGAGGATAGTGTTGTGTATGGTATGCGAGTTGCAGAATGGCGGAGACATCGCAAATACCCAGTTCCTGAGCCAAGGGAATGAAGGGGATTAAAATCCCATGACCGAGCCAGAAATCGGACGCAGGGCCCAAGAGCTAAGACAATAATCACTCAGCCATGTAATCCGTTCGTAAGCATGTAGTTGTATTGAAACAGACAAAATTTAGCTTAACTGATTTAGCCTACATAATTATATCCATTAAATTTAAGACATCAGAAATAATTCTTTGGACGTTAAGCTATATACATCGCACAATTGTTAATATTTATCACGTGTACGTTTTCAGTTATAATATTTTCTAACTGACGAAGGCGAATCTCAGTTTGAGATGTTTTGGCCCTGCCTTCACCAGTTAAAATGTGGGACGACCGAGTAGATAGATCTTGTTTAATAACAGCTTTAAAATAGGATCAGGCATTCTGTTTCTCGATTTGAATTTAATATCGATCTGAAAGTTATTAATCTGAATTTGAAATCGTTTGGTCTCTATATGAAATCCTCTAGTCCCGATTTGCAGTTGTTTATCATTTTTACTTTGAAAATGTATAGTGATTAACACTGCAGGCCTACCTTCACGATCAGTCGACTCGACTTGATTCCCGTCTTTGCTAAGGAGTATGCGGATTGAAATAATGTGCGTTGAGTCTCAAAATGACCGCTAGTGGGTTAAAAAATCTTCCTTGGTCATCCTAGAAATGGTTTTCCGTGGTTACTTGTAGTTCAGGTGAATGCTGGGATATTAACCCACACCATCTAATCCTACGCAAATAATTACAAATACATCTATACAGACACTACAACGAACAGGTTGTGGGACATCCTGCACGCACCATGTACAAGACCTTATTTACTACGGCGTTACAGGCCCCTAAATTGAAGCATCGAAGATCACCTATTTCTATGCTCACGGGCAGTCATTCCGGTAATCCTGGATGTTATTGCTGGAATAAAATACAAGGGGGGAAAGAGTGTAAACGAGAAAGGGTCAACTGGTTCTACTATCGGGACTGGGTGATAGCTCAATTGATTAGATTTCGCCTCCCGTGCTTAGTGACGCGGTATCGAATCCCGGCTTAGACGGCTTGTAATGGTTCTTGAATGGGGGAGATTTACCGACAGTAAACTTACTAAAAAGTTAAAAACTTACTTTATAGAACGAATTTCTGGCAGTCCAGCTTCTCGTGAGGCAGACTACAGTTGAAGGGATATTAAAGGCATAGCCATGTTATTTTGTGTTTGTAATGGCATCAGATTACCAGAATTTCACCCTCAGAAGGGGTTTAGTCCGTGTCGTTCAATCGATCGACACATATCTCGCGTATTTAAGAACTCTCCCAAATGACTGTACAGAGATTCGATCCCGCTACCTTGGGCACGGTAGGTGAGTGACTAAATTCTTGCGCTGCTCAGGCAACCTGACTGAGGGTTACGCAAGTCTCTTCAAGTGTCCAGAACTGTCTTCTGCAATATGTTTCCTTGGGAAGAGATGGGCGTAACGCACATAACCCTTCCATTACCAGCGATTCCGATAGTGATGAATCTTCTTCCTGCCGAGCCAGATATTAAGACCAATCTTAGAATGAAGTCAATTGCTTCCAATCTCGGCCAGAAAAGTCCCTTGTCGTTTCTATGTAGAGGTCGAAAGCTGACCTGTTTCCTTGCTTGGTCTGTCGGTTCTGGTGCTGTGTTCAAAGGAATTCCATTGTCTAGACAGGTTCTGAAAACTTGCATGGGGTTGTCCTATCACGTGGAGCCCGTCTGTGTTGTGTACGCCTGTCCCCTGTCTTAACCTGCTCTCATGACAAGAGCTCAATTGAAGCACACACATCCTTTAACCAGGTCCTCCATTTCTTTACTAGCTAATTCATCACGCGAGACTAGTAATGGGCACCACCTGTTCGTGCCTTCTAGCTTGACCGTATTGTACGAGTATAAGAGACATGCACATGTTTAGAGTTGAAATCGCAGTGATCAGCCCCGAGTTCTTTTCACCGACGTGTATTTCTGTGTTATTGTGGTAATTTCGTTGTTTTACGTCATTCATTTATGCAAGGAATGGGAAGGACCTTGAAAAAGCGCCACCTCAAAATGTATCTGGATTTTGATATTAAAAAAAGCTGAGCATTTCATCTATGGAGTGGAAGATCACCTACTCCTATAGTCCACGGACAGTCATTCCGGTCATTTTTCAACACGTTGAGGCTGGTCGTTTTCCATTTCCGAGGTCTTACCCCCTATTTTTTGTCACACCCGTGTGTGTTTGATAACTCTGACGGTTGAGTTGAGTATGAAGACTTGCCTTAACTATCCTGAGTGTATCACATTTGGACCCGATTGAAACAATATGATGAGTTAATGCAGTGTTCTGCCTGCTGTCATTTCTTGATGGATACAGTACTGTTGCATCCATCTTTCGGCACAGGCCAGAGCAAAATGTAGCTTTCACCGAAGTCCCAGTCTCACCCATGGCTGTGACAATATGGAAGCTGCTGGGGTATGGGTGGTACCGAGTAATGACATTCAGAGCACAGCCAATGCGTCAGAGTGTTATGTTCGGTATTGCTCATAGGGTCGGCCATGCTGCAAGAGCACTGTTTCACCCAGTGAGGAAAGCAATGGCAAACTACCTCACTCCTCATCTTACCTAGTACGCCTCGTTTTGGTGCTGCCATTGGTTTTTGTGGTTTTCCTATAACTGCACAGCCTTTGGTGGTGCTATTCGAGGATCCAACCAGCCTCTGGGCTGATAACCTGACAGACAGACAATGCAGTGTTGACAAATATGTGTCCTAATGTCCTAATGGTAAAGTGAGGTTTTTAACATTCTTTATTTTCTGGCGTTTTCCCAACTACTCGGGGTAGGCGCTACAGGTGGATTTGGCCCAGTCTTACGGACGGATACACTTTCTGACGCCAACCCAATGTGGAGGGATATACTCACTAGTGCGTGTTTCTGTGATGTTTTGTAGTGTGTGTACATAAAGATGAATATTAAGGATATTTAATAAAATATGTAGATCTAGAAGAAGGGCTCAAGAGGAAAAGTTTGGTAATCACCGATATGAACTTGCCAAAAATCTACTCTTACGGATATCTCGCAGTTTAAGCACTCTTAAATGCCGACCGACTGGGCTGGGATTCGATTCCGCAACTAGGAGCACTGGAGAGGAGCGTTCAACCACGGTCCACTAGTACTACCGGGAATCAAACTGACGTGCCCGTACGTTCTAACCGGGACTAGCAATAATTATCTCGTCGTACTGCTTGTTGATGTTCTGCTTTGTGACGTTAATGAATGGAAGAGGCGGGCCTTCTGTTTGATACAGTATGTCCACTCAGTCACTTTCTAAACCACTGTGGTTCACATTGAGCCTGTCGAAAGAGGAGAGGGAAAGTGCTTCTTACCAAGTATATCCAGAATATTTTGTTCCTCATTTTCACCAGTCCTCACTAGGTAGTGTTTCATAATCATCCTCCAGATCGTTCCTGATTCTCCACATAGGGGCAGTCCCAGGGACATCCTGAACTTGGCTCGTGTATTTGTCTTCGAATGCGATTTTTTTGACAATTGAATATTGTCTGATTCATTTTTATCTGTTGTCGTTGCTAGCATATCTCGGGCAGTAAGAGCACTAGGCTTACAGTAGATAGAGCTGCAATCGTTCTGGAGATCAGTTCATAGATTTCACCAATCCTATTCATGGTCATTCTCCTGAACCATTGAGGATAAAATGATCGGTGGATTTGAGTATGAAGTTTCTTGCTTGCAAACCAATGTTTGTTACTCTTCGTTCGTTTGAAGAATAGTTGTAGTAAATAGATGTAGTGCATATCTTTTTTGTGACGTGGTACAGCGAAGACGAGAGTTTTATTGCTTGTGGCTTTGAAAGGCAAAATTACAAAAGCACCAGATTAAGTCGTCCTTCGAAAGATTGCTCTAAAATTTTAGGACTATTTACCAGTTTGATGTAAAACGCGTCAAGTATCGCTTCACGTTTACATACAGTACCAAGTGATTTAAACACTGTTTCGTGAGATACGCATATGTTAATATACTTAGTATTCAGAAAAATTAATGAACAAGTTCAATACAACTAACTTAACATATTTATAACAAAATAAAAATGTAATTGAATCGGTCACTGTAAAAAGTAGATGTTACAAGATCAGGGTTTTGATTAATTAACAAAAAGCTGTTTTAAGAGGTATGAACTAATTGTAAATGATCATGACTAATTGTGAATGAAACTACACTGATATAACATACGTCGTCCAGAATTGATAATATTGTTTTCCATTTAGTGCTGTAACTAACATTTTTTTCACATACCCACTTTTTAAAATGGCTTAAGTAAAATTGAATATTATTATCTTACTGACAGGGAATAAAGTGTATTAAATGTATGAATTATGAAGTTGTAGTGAAGAAAATAAAAATTCTTACATTTATGATGAAAATATATCAATTGAATTCAAAAGAAGAGATACACATGTTTTGTTATGAACTACCTTAAACAAGCCTAAATCAGTAACACCATAAGTTAAATACAAGCATTCTGGAATATAACATTAGGCAATTTGAAACAAAATAATCACAGTCACTCGTCATCTTTGTCATCACCACTGTTTTCATTTAACAGCTTACATTCGGGAGGTAGTGGGTTCGAACTCCACTGTCGACATCCCTGAAGGTGGTTTTCCATTAATTATGAAGTTGTAATGAAGAAAATAAATATTTACATTTTATGATGAAAATATGTCAATTGAATTCCAAAGAAAAGAGATACACATGTTTTGTTATGAACTACCTTAAACAAGCCTAAATCAGTAACACCATAAATTAAATACAAGTATTCTGGAATATAACATTAGGCAATATGAAACAAAATAATCACAGTCACTCGTCATCTTTGTCATCACCACTGTTTTCATTTAACAGCTTACATTCGGGAGATAGTGGGTTCGAACTCCGCTATCGACAGCCCTGAAGATGGTTTTCCGTGGTTTCCAGTTTTTAAACTAGGCATATTCTGAAGCTGTACCTTAATCAAGGCCACGGCCGATTTCTTCCCACTCCTAACCCATTACCACCCTATCGTCGCTGTAAAATTTATCTGTATTGGTGCGATGTAAAACAATTTGAAAAAAATAAAATCATTTAAGGTGTCTTGTCTAGCATGTGTATCTTTACTTGGCCAGTGTTATAGTTGAGTGTATATTTCATAGCCAGTGACTGACTCTGACAGTGATGTGATCTATTCTCCTTGCAAGTTGAAGGCCTCTCTCTACACCGACGCAGTCTGCTGGTCGCACCGACCAACCACCCGACATGAATTATATCGGCCCAACTGGTCTCCACAAACCTACATACCTGATCTGCAAATTGGGGTTTTAAGCACAGGTTATTGCTAACTCTATTTTGACATTGGGCTAAAGAGTGGTTATTGAGGAGAAAAACCGCTATGTGATAAGATTTCAACTTAGAACTCTAACCAGAATTGATCTGTCATCTAAGGTTCAGTATTGCAAGAACTGTATCAACGAATTTTCGTTCTGAGTGATACATGTGCTGCGGGTCAGTATTTCTCCCTTCCACATTGTCACACAGCGATACCTCGAGGGGCAAGGAAGAAATATAATTAAAGAACTAGAATTATTCCATTTTAGAAATGGATATCGACGAATCGGCCCGAAATGCACTACCGCCCTACTCACGACCCAACTTGCAGAGTGTCGCAATAGTGAGTTGGGAGATTGTGTGGTCGCCCGACCAACCACCCGAACCGACCGGTCCCGATAAGCCTACACACCACCCGATCTGCAGATTGGGTCGTGTGTAGGGGATTTTGAGGGCAGTTCTGGAACCATAACGCTTCTGAATTTGAATTTTGAATAACACTTTCTAAAGTAGTAACGTTTAAAATTATGGGTTGCAATGTGAATGCACTGCATTGGTATTTAAATTATTATTGTTACACCAGCAATCATTGTAAAAACTATATAGACCTTTATTACACACATTCACTTTTTACTATGATATTTCGACAAAATTGTATTTTGTCCTGTTTGTACAATGACTGATTCAATTGTATTTATGTTCCAGTAATTACTCTTAAGGTTTATGGAAAGGCCAAAGGGACGGAAATATTGTCTCGCAGAGTTACTTTACGTGCCGATAAATTTACCGTCACGAGGCCGGACAAAGGGGATCGAACCCGCCGCTCAGAAAGCCAGTGTTCTTCCGACTGAGTCCGTGTATGTTACCTTGCAGCCACAATTATCCACCGCAGACTACTGGCGTTTGGTTGTGGTAGTAGCCTCGTCTCGCATCGTGCACTCTAGTGGTTGCGTGTCAGTAGCTATGGTGGTGTGGGAGACGTGGGTATTGAAAGTGATCGACTATATTACATAAAAATGGCTGTCGACTGAGTTACTCAGACCGGCATTTATCACTTTTCTCTAGTGATTTTCCTTGCTTATGCTTAAAAATATACATTTTAGACGGGCTCGCTTGCTTCTGTTCCGAAGTTATTCTTCTCAGATCGCAACAGTAATTTAAAATGGTAGAGAGGCAAGCAGATTGAAAACATTTTTTTTTTTACAATTGGCTTTACGTCGCACCGACACAGATATGTCTTACGGCGATGATGGGATAGGAAAGGGCTGGGAGTGGGAAGGAAGTGGCCGTGGCCTTAATTAAGGTACAGTCCTTTGCCTGGTGTGAAAGTGGGAAACCACGGAAAACCCTTTTCAGGACTGCCGACCGTGGGGTTCGAACCCACTATCTCCCGAATACTGGACAATGGCCGCACTTAAGCGACTGCAGCTATCGAGCTCGGTAAAATTCATTTTGGGTCTCCTATTTCTGTTCCGAATCAGTTTATGGTGGTAGCCTATTGCTACAGAGCTCGGTAGTTCGTAGTCACTCTGTGCAGTAAGCAGAAACACACAGTACTAACTTAAGCAAGACTTGGAAGGTTATTTAATACTAACGCTTGCCGACTTACGCTACTTAACCTCACTCAATCCTTGGACCTATTCTTAGAAATAAAATACAAGCGGCATTTCTGTACGGCCTTGTAGTTTGGTGTAAATTTCAACATTCGTAGAAGAGAGGTACGGCTGTCTCTTCCTCTACGTTCGGCACAGTGTGATGTACAGTGAAAGTTTGCTTGGGGGTAGACTAAAGGAAGTGCTGAAGTTCTTGTTTTAACTTACTTAAATCTGTTCTGTTATTTAAGTATTATTTATTTACCATAATACCGATAGCAAAAATATGGAAGGCTTAGTGAAGAAGGATGAGCCCCACATATGGCACATACCAAAATACCTCCTAGGCCAGTCTGTCGATTTTACCTCCACCTCGGACTAAGCGAGAGGTCATTCTCTTACTATCGAGCGAATAGACCGTGCGCTTATGGGAGCACAGCTGTGAGCTTGCATTCGGGAGATAGTGTGTTCGAACCCCTCTGTCGGCAGCCCAGAAGATGGTTTTCCGTGGATTCCCATTTTCACACCAGGCAAGTTCTGGGACTGTACCTTGATTAAGGTCATGAGCGCTTCCTTCCCACTCCTAGCCCTTTCGTATCCCATCGTCGCCCTAAGACCTATCTGTGTCGGTGTGACGTAAATCCAATTACTGTAAAAGCATTCTCTTACTGCCCTTGCCAGTTTATCGGAGCTTCGGGGTACAGTTTGAGACAGCCACACCGTGTGGCCAACAGTAGACAAAGGGAATAAAAGTACATACAGTGCATCTGTAGATTACAGGGATGATAAATATCCATTCATATTTTTTTCTTCTTCCGCCACTTTTTCCATACCCTGATGGGGCCGTGAGTGCGAACTCTCGCACAATTGAACTTGGTCCTTTTTCACGGTCCGAAGACCGTCCTGAAGGAGGTATTGTGCGTTTCTATGGTGATCAGTAGAGCGGTGAAAGTGTGTACCAGGGTCTCACATATAAACTAAAACCACACGCACGGTGTTTATACTCTGCGTTACGGCAGCTGCCACGTGCGGCCGCCCTGCTTTAAGCGTGAATTGTCTTATGTGAAATCTTATCTTATAGAAGATGCTGGAATTGTCATCCTTCGTGGATTATACAGGCACTGTATCTGGTAACTACATTCTGGCTGACGTGACTGACTTCTGCCACTGTAATGTTTCTGATTTCATTCGTAACGTTTTCTCTCACTTCCTCCAATGTGTGAGGAATTGTTCGATACACTTTTTCTTTCAGTTCACCCCACAAATAAAAATAACACACTGTGAGATCTAGAGAACGAGGAGGAAATATAAAAGCGCTGATCACTCTGTCTGCAAACACTTCCGAGATTGTAAGAACGGAATCTTCTGCTGTATGATCAGGGACTGAATCTTGTTGAAACCCCCACGCGACTTTTCTTCTTTCGTTAATTGATGGAAAAATAGCGTCAAAATGTCATCTTGGTACCTTTCTGCATTTACTGTCATCTCAAAAAATAGGCCCAATTATTCGTGTTGCACTAACAGCACACCAATCACAGCAAGTTTAGCAACATTGGGCGTGGTCTGTACTTGGATGGATGACCGCTTGGAACACCACGTGCAGTTGGCTCAGTTCCCTTTCAGGGGCAAAAGACCTCTATAGGTCGACGCCCCGAACAAATAGCATTAAAAACAGCACACCAAACACCAATCTTCCTATCATAATGAGGGACTTCATAAACACGATTAGGATTTTCTGCACACCAATAGTGAGAGTTACGACTGTTCACACGACCATTAAGATGAAACCATAACTTTAACATACGAAAATACGGTGTTGCAATGATTACTGTCTCACCTTGTTAACAGCTGAGATTCAGACTGGCGACTGATGCTTGCCAGTTCGAACACGTGCAGGCTGCTTGCAAGGTCAAAAACTATGAGCGCGCCTCCCATACTGCAGTTTACGTGTCGGAGAGTAAAAACGCCGCTTCGACGGTCGTATTTTATATGAGAGACCCTGTATATGAAGATGAGTGTGTTTTGAGGAACACGAACACCCAGGCCTTGAGAGGAGTTAACCAGACGCGATTAAAATCCCCGATCCGACGGGATATCGAATGCGACACCGTCCGAACCGAAAGCCTGGAACGCTAACTATTCAGCCAAGAAGCCGGACATGAGAATGGTTTCCATTATATCAAAAATTGCGAAACAATAGAAGAAAGACGAATATGCAAAATACACTATGAACTTCACATGGCTGGTCGTAACTATAATTCATATGGTGTAGCAGTCCGACGAATACCGAGCGATTGAACCTCATAATTGTGAAGTTGGACATTATAACAGAATGACACCCAAGGTCCTTTAGCCGAGATTTATTTCTTATATCATAGCAGGGTTTGGCTCAGTTTGGTGATTTATCCAGAGTCTTCTGTGCAGTGAGGACTATCAGCTGGTGAGGAGGTACCAGTTCCACGATTTTAATTCTGGAATGAGGCTTGGGAGGGGCTCATCCAGCATCGTGAGCCCACTTCAGGAGCTACGAGACATGGTGACTCGGACACAAAAGCGAAGCAATACGGCTTAAAATCTTTTTACGCTGACCACACGATTACAAAATATGGTAGCCATCTTGCTGGGCAGCAGCTCTCTTGATAGTCCAGGGTTGTTAATGGGCTGTTATGCCTTAGGCTTGCTTGTTTGTTGTTGTTGTTGTTAACTAGACTCTTTTCCACGTCCAAGACGTAATTCTGATAATGGAGACTAAAAGCCTATTTGAGATGGCTTGTAATTTTTGAGCTAGCCTTGCGTAAGGCTGGTGGATTGAGACCTAGCATTGCGACTTGCGACTCGTTCCAGTAGTCGGCTGTTGCTTCATTGTGTACGGGAAGTTATAATAGTTATAATGTTACCTCAATTTAAGTCAGAGGTCGCTTGTGGCTTCTTTCTTAAGGAATCGTAGACCAACATTTTTCGTTTAATCGACATGGTTTTTAATTCTCAGGATATGGACTTCATGAGTTACTCTCTGGGTGGTGTAGATGATACATAAAACGTCGAGGATATACTGATGGCTAAATAAGCTCTCCGGACAGAAATTGGTCACCCCTGGAGAAATCATTACAAGCATCATTTAATACTATCTAACTCCGCATCTGGACTGATAACCGCGTGGATTCGGTTAGGAAGTGAGTCCACAAGGTTGTGGCAGGTACGTCGCATCCAGGTTAAGCCACTCGCTGAGGATTTGATCGCGCAATTCCACCAAACTGTGGGGATGCTGATGTCGGAGTTTCACCTGCTGTTCCAACATGTCCCTCAGATTTTCATTGGGGTTCATGTCGAGTGAATTTTCAGGCCAATCGAGATGTAATACGGTGGGGAGGTGTTCATAAAACCAGCCACATATGCGGCCAGCCCAATGAACTTTGCTGTTGTCATCTTAAAAATTCAGGTGTCAATAGCATGCTCATCATGCAGATGTTGACGATTTCTAGCCCACTGAAGACGCGCATCTTTATGTGCCTGTGTGAGCAATGGCCTTTAGCGAGGTAACTGACTCCAAATGTTCATTACGTGCAGTTCCCGTCGCAGTGTTCCCTCGCTAACAGATTGAGATGGACCTTCATTCACTGACTGCAGCCATTCCTGTCTGGTTTGGAAGCAGTTTTGATTCACAACCCGTGAATCGAGTCTGCGGTCCCTCTCAGTCAGGATCTTTTTCCGACCACAATTCTGACGTCGTGTTTCATGGCCACGTGTAGTACACCACTGCTTGTAGACACATTGAACAGTCTGCTGCGAAAAACCAACCAATCCATCAACTTCACCCACCGTATGGCCATGGAACGGCCAACCAGGATTCCCCCCTTTTTACCATCATGTTACATCCTTACATCTATCCACGTTGACTTGCACTGACCACTTGAAACATCAGTGTCTCACTGATCGCTACTGCCTTATACTCACGTAGAGTCAGTGCGCATGCGGTTGAGTATGGGACTCGTTCGCTGCGCCATCTGTACAGGCATAACGATCCATTTGTGCGTGCGCACTCGTGTGACTAATTTTTTCTCCGGTGAGCTTGTATCCCAACGTGTGTCTTCAACCGTCTGAAGGGCGCTTAGTGAGTATAATAGAAATAAGGCCTTACAAAAATGAGAGAGTTCTATAGCAAACGGCTGAATGTATTCCGAAAATATCTGCTGTGAAATTTTATATCTCTTGCGACAAGGAGTCGTTGCCAGCAACATCGAAACTTCATCGTCGCATCATGATCTATTAGTCCAGCTCACCTCTCTCAAGTGACTTTAATTGCACCAATGGAGTAGGTGTACGTGATTGCTCTCGACTTTTAAATCACACTGAAACTTATTGCATCATAGGCTTCGTCTGGAGCTCAATCTCAGAAGGCGTTCCAGTTGACTGTACCGTTACTGTACCATGCGATGCTCAAAATGTCCACTATCCATCACACTATGCACTACCCAGATCTCAGTTTACAGCGTCATCCAGGATGTTGTAATTTTGTGTTCCGAATGTGCATTAAGAAAAGTGGAAAATTGTGGGGTTAGGAGTAGATCAGTTGATCACTCTTTCGAGGCTGTAGGCTATGGCCGGTTGTATTCCTTCGCGGATTGTGCTTTATAATACGTAGTACAGTCATTAAGTTCTGAGAATGACCGCATGATGGCGCTCTGGTGCACTATAGCGCATAGGTGGTACCGTGGTATGGTACCATGTCAGTTAGTCTCTCGTCCTTGCAAGAGATAGTTGAGTGCATGCACTAGAAGCAGACATACACTCGTTGTTGTGACGGTGATATGAATGCGCCAGTCGGACCTTGACATGTCACAGTTCGAGCAACGGGCAAACATACAGTTCTGCCAGAAATTAGGCAAAACCGCTGCCGAAACGTTTGAAATGATGCCGCAGGTTTGCGGTGAGGACGCATTGACTCGCAGTGTTGTGTTTAGTTGGCACCGACGTTTTGTGCAAGGACGGGACAGTTTGGAAGATGATGAGCGTACTGGTCGGCCACAAACAGTTCGAACGGAACGCAAGATCTAAGAAGTTGCAACGTTGGCGCGTGCTAACCGCTCCCAATCGGTAGACAATCTCGCAGCAGCAATAGGGGTCAGCCATTCTGACGGATGACCTCAACATGTCTCGTGTTACCCAGCACAGTGTGCCACGAATCCTGTCGCAAGACTAACGTGATGATCTCATGATGATTTGTGGTGACCTCATCGGTATTGCTGACGATGATGCGACGTTTCTTAACCAGATAATGACTGGAGACGAAACATGGTGTTTCCTTTCAGCGGTGCTTCCAGCTGCTACACCAACGTTGGCAAACGTGCATAACGGCCAACGGCGACTGTTTTGAGGGTGGATGTGGTTCTGTTTAAGTGGTTAACGGCCAATGGCGACTATTTTGAGGATGGATGTGGTTCTGTGTAGGTGTACGCCGTGCAGTGCTGCATCGTGTGCGACATACAGAGTCGTGTGGGTGCCTATCCACCAGGCGTCAAGTCTCAGAACTTAATGACAGTACTACGTATATTGACAATTTTGTTCGCTTTGAGTGGAAAGCTGCATCAAGGTTGTCGCATTATTCCGCAATGTATTTTTCAATGAGTGGCGGATATAGCTCCTGGCTATTGGAACTATAGTGTACCCTGCATAAGGGATTAACTTCCTTCATATCTGTTTTTATTGCGAGCCTTCTTTATTATTCTTTACCGGATTAAATCGAACGGTTTTCCTGTTGTTTGCCCAAAGAAAGTTGTCTCTAGGTTGACTTTTGAGAGATACGGCCATATACTTTTCTCAGTTTTGCCTTAGTTTCAGTTCTTCTTCCGCCCCTTTCTCATAGCGTGGTGGTGTCGCAGGTGTGAACTATGTCGCACATGTGGACTTGGCGCTGTTTTACGACCAGATACCCTACCTGACGCCAACTTTATAATGTCGAAGTATGTATTCACTATTACATGTCTCTGTGGTGACAAGTAGTGCGATGTGTATTTGAAGAGATATATATTGAGACAAACATCCAGTCCCCAAGAGAAGGAAATTAACCAGACGAGGCTAAAATCTCTTACACGGTCGGGAATCGAACCTAGAACCCTGAAATACTAGTCAGTCAGTTTTTCATCCCACTGTTGCAAATACCTTCCCTACATTAATTCATTGATAGAAAACTGTCAGTTAATTTACTTCTAATCTATGTGCTTCCCAACAAAAACTGTTCCTGACTCTTTTTCAGACAACTTTCTGGAAACAGCATTTTACAAATATCACCGTAGTTCTTCGTTTCTGTGTGCACATTTCATATACTATAATTATTATACGATGAAAATACACCCTTACATCCAGCCCATGGCACAATGGTCTGCATTTTATTGTAGTATCTTATAGTGATAATCAGTCTTATCACTTAGCTCACACTGTTTACTGACATTTGCTTCAAACTTACACTTCATGATATCATTATGAGTCAGGTCGGTGGATGCAGAGTGGGTCTCGGCCCTCAAGTGGCCACGGCTGGTCCGTCGTCCAACAGCTCTGCACTCTGACCGGCCAACCGAGCAGAGGAGGGGTGGCCACGGCTTTGCCGCGGTTCTACGCCTCTGCATTCGGGAGACAGGACAGGGCTGGACCTCACGGCTGGCCCCAACCGTCGGGTGTCCGGAGAATGTTTTTCCGTGGTTTTCCATTCTCCTGCACTAAGGCGAATGCCGAGAGAGTTCCTAGTATAGGCCACGTCCACCAGCCCCCTCACCTTCTCCGAGCATCTCTTTCACCGTCACAAATCTCCCGGCCTGAGAGACGGCGTCACCGTCTAAGAGGCCCGCCTCCCCCTTCAGGGGAGGAATGAAAACATTTTAGTAGTAGTAGCTATGAGTCAACTGAAAGTTTGCTGCATCAGATTGACCATTACTGTCATCAGAAACAAAGAGCAATTACTGATTTACCGTTACACCGCTTATGGCACTGCATAATTTTGTTGCGTATGGGATTACATTCTTACCTCCTTTTGCTCTAATGATTGAAAAAAATATTTTCAGTGCAGTCCTGTGTGATCCTCCTTGTTAGCAAATAAAGAAATCATAATTTTTTGTCTAACTCTGACCAAAACAGTTTCAAAGCAGAAAAGTTGTCTACCCAACCCTGAATGCAAAGTGCATAGTCATTGCAGTTCAATATTTTTAGACATTTGAGACGATCGAAAATTTCATGAAGCTTTTGCATATGCCTTGAGTCATTGCTTAAATGTCTCTTGTACACCTTGCGGCAACTGTGAGTAAAATAATTTCAAATATCAGACATATGCCAGCTGACTGCAATAGCAAGTGTAGCTATTTGCACGAACAACTAGACGGCACGCAGAAGCGATGTCGCCAGTTTCTCGCAGGAGTTTCCACTGTTATCATATTAAGCTATTTGTACCGGTACAGCGCGTATTCAAAGCAAACTTGCTTTACCAGGTCATAGTGGCGCTACTAGCACCACTCTTCGTCGAATAGCGCGCTAAAGTGAATAGGAGTCATCTTTCAGATGTGCCATCGAGTTTAGAAAGCCAAGAATAACGGCCGAGACACCACACGACACCTCGCAATCTACAGGCCTTCGGGCTGAGCAGCGGTCGCTTGGTAGTTGTGGCCCTTCGGGACTGTTGCGCCATGGGGTGGGGGTTCAAATGTGCAGATACGCCTCCCGAATTTCGTGTATCTAGCACAACTCCTCCTTTGTGCTGAGATTTGATTTTCCGCCAATGTATGCTATTTGTTTTACGTCCCACTAACTAATTTAACGTTTTGTTAGAGAGACAGAGTTTCCGGGAATTTTATCCTGCATGATTTCTTTTACGTGCCGGTAAATCCACCGACACGAGGCCTTCAACACCTTCAAATACCACTGGACGGAGCTAGGATCGAACCAGCCATCTGGGTTTCTGAAATTCTGCGCTCTACCACATGAACCGCTCAGCTTGCTGACACAACACCGGTGTACGCGGTGTCTGGCGTTCGATCCTGGCTGAGTCCGTCATTATTTGAAGGTGCTCAAATACGACAACCTTGTGTCGGTAGATATTCTGACGCGTAAAAGAACTCTTGCAGGACAAAATTATGGCGCCATGGCATCTATAAAAACCATTAAAGTAGTTGGTGGGATACAAAACTAATAACATTATAATTAGCTCTAAATGAAATAGCAACGGCAAAAATATTTATTTTCCCCTTCCCCTTTCTTCCCTCTTTCAGCTATGAGCTTGCATTAAGGAGAGTAGCCCTGAAGATAGTTTTCCGTGGCTTCCTATTTTCACACCAGGGAAATCCTAAGGCTGTACCTTAATCAAGGTCACGGCCGCTTCCTTCCCTCTACTAACCCTTTCCTATCCCTTCGTCTCTATAAGACCTATCTGTGTCGGTGCCACGTAAAGCAACGTGTAAACAAAAAAAAAAAAAGAACCTTCCCCGCTTCATTATCTCTCTGACCGAGCTCAATAGCTGCAGTCGCTGAAGTGCGGCCACTATCCAGTATTCGGGAGATAATGGATTCGAACCCCACTATCCGCATTCCTGAAGGTAGTTCTCCTTGGTTTCCCGTTTTCACACCAGGCAAATGCTGGGGCTGTACCTTAATGAAGGTCACGGCCGCTTCCTTCCCTCTGCTAGCCCTTTTCTATCCCTTCGTCTCTTATAAGACCTATCTGTGTCGGTGCGACGTAAAGTAACGTGAAAACAAATCTCTGTTTCTCTTATTTTTATTTATCGCTGGCGAATAATAATAATAATAATAATAATAATAATAATAATAATAATAATAATAATAATAATAATAATAATAATAATAATAATAATAATTCTCTTCTTTAAGAGAAGAAGGACCATGATTTTTTCTTTTTTGCTCTTTTTGCTACTAATTTAACATCGCACAAACACATTGAAGGTTTTCGGCGATGGAAGATGGGAATGGGCTAGGATTGGGAAGGTGACAACTGTGGCCTTAATTAAGGTACAGCACCATCATTTGCCTAGTGTGAAAATGAGGAAAACCATCTTCAGGGTTGCCAGTGTTGGGTTTGAAACCCAATGAAAGCTCACAGGGACGTTACACTTCTTTTTTTTTTTTTTTTGCCAGTTGCTTTACGTCGCACCGACACAGATGGGTCTTATGGCGACGATGGGGCAGGGAAGGGCTGGGAGTGGGAAGGAAGCGGCCGTGGCCTTAATTAAGGTACAGCACCAGCATTTGCCTGGTGTGAAAATGGGAAACCACGGAAAACCATTTTCAGGTCTGCCGACAGTAGGATTCGAACCTACTATCTCCCGAAAACTGGATACTGGCCGCACTTTAGCGACTGCAGCTATCGAGCTCGGTAAGTTACACTAACCGCGCGGCCAACTTGCTCGGTGTTTCCTGAATTTACCCATGCGTCAAATTACTTACCTTTCGTACTTCGTAAGGTCGCTCTAGGTATCACGTGATCATGCCGATTGGTTGAGGGAAGAAGCGTAGTAGATGAATAGACCCACTATTCGTTCATTTTTATCTTCTTATCACTCTCAGTCTACAATTCAAGTGTACTTCTTTACAGTCGCGAACAGATAGCTAGATTCAAACAGTGCCCACTTCTCTCAAAAATAAAATAAACGGTTAAATGCGAAGAAAGAACGTTTGATATGGGAAATATACTGGAAGGCAACTCAGACGGTGAAGAATTCACATTGTTCCGTTATTTGGGTAAGAAATTCTCCCATTGATGGTCCTGAGACGGGGCACACCGGGCGAGTGGCCGCGCGCTAGCTATCAGCTTGCATTCGGTGTATAGTTGGTTCGAACCATGCTGTCGGCAGCCCTGAAGATGGTTTTCCGTGGTTGCCCACTTTCACACCAGGGAAATGCTGGGGCTGTACCCTTGATTAAGGCCACAATTTCTTCCTTCTCACTCCTTGCCCTTTCCTATACCATCGTTGCCATAGACCTATCTGTGTCGGTGCGACGTAAAGCAAAATTAAGACAGGACACACATTTTACTCTCACAAGACTAGAAGCTTTGGGGTCATAGGGAGGAAAACGGATGAAATGTTGGGGTAAGATCACTTGAGAACTAGTCATTGATAGAATGACAGACAAATAAACAGGATGTGCAGGGACAGCAAATAACCCTTGACACACACAAGCCAACTTTGTCATTTCCCTTGGTGACAGATATTTGGCAAGAACCTCCAGAGAAATGTTATCAAATACTTTAATGCACCAATATCGAACAGCTCTATCTCGACAGCATTGAGCGAAATTCGAACAGCGACGGTGGTGACATCTAGCGTGTAGGAGTGTCAAGCCCAGGAACTGCATAATTCTCTCTCTATGCTCCAGTTCAGAGAGTTGCGTCTCCACTTATTGGAAATATTTGTTAAAATAATTAAATGATCTTAATAATTAAGAACTAAATTTTAAAATATGGAAAACCTCCTTCATAAACCTCCAAACGAGCATTGTACTAGCCGTGCCTTTCGTTAGGGCTTAAAAATAAAAAGCCGAATTCTTTTGAGGATCCACCCAGCCTCTCTGGCCTTTTCCCAGCTACTTGGGACCAGCACTTTTAAATGAAATTAGCCTAGTTTTATGGCCGGATGCCTTTCACAGCCCCCGAGCTACATGGATTAAGAGACGCGATTAAATCCCCGCTCAGCCGGTTCTCTGAAATGGGTAGTAGTAATATTACTACTGCTGCTACTATTACTACTACTTAGAATTTGCTTTACGTCACACCGACACAGACGGTCTTATGGCGACGATGCGGTAGGAAAGGCCTAGGAATAGGAAGGAAGTGGCCATGGCCTTTATTATGGTACATTTGCCTGGTGTGAAAATGGGAAACCACGGAAAACCATCTTCAGGGCTGCCGGCAGTGGTGTTCGAACCTCCTATCTCCCTCATGCAAGCTCACAGCTGCGCGCCCCGAATCGCACAACCAACTCGCCCGGTACTACTACTACTACTACTACTACTACTACTACTACTACTACTGCTGGTTTTACGCCCCTCCCGCTGAAATGAGGGTGAGTACGCTGACCATTCAGCCAAAGCGCTGGATGGGGAGGAAATGAGAAGCTGTAATTAATAGGAGTGACAAAAGCCAAACCAACGCAAGAATTTATAAGAACTATATGTTTAAATAACTTATGATCTTTGATGTTTTATGTTTTATATATATTTATAACATAGGCATACAATCCCCTGCGGGTGGAAGCGGTAGAAGGTAGGGGGTGGTGGTGCTGATTACTCATTTTAAGAGGAACCATAACTGGGCAATCATCTTCTGTTACCTCTAGTAAGAGTTGACCAATGAAGGTCGGATACCGTATTAAAGGTGAAGCAATGCCATACTCAGCAAAGGAAACCGTGGTCGCCAACCCACGCTCCCAAGTTGAGAGTCCCTGGTCCCCATTTTAGTCTCCCTTTACGACAGGCAGGAGATGTCTTGGATGTTATTCTACCATCCCCCACCCACAGGGGAAGCATCCATCGTATCCAAGGAGATTGAAATGAGGACCAGGGACTCTCAACTTGGGAGCGTGGATTGGTGACCATGGTTCACCAAGCTGAGCCTGACATTGTTTACACTTAATAGTGTCAGACTCTTCACTTTCATCTTTCTCATATGACCTCTCTTGGTCAATTTTTTCTCTTCCTCCCCCTTAGGGGGTATTTCATTTTCACTCCCTTCGTGGCCCTTCACGCTCTTTCGCCGATACATTCATTCTCCGTTAATAGAGGATGGTTGTCCAGTTGTACAATACAATCATCATATATTTTGTACAAACAAAGTCACCTAGTACATGTTACAAATGCATTACTTTCTCTGTCTTTCTTACGCGTATTTTTCCCCTTCTGTCTTCTACATACGTCATTCGTTTCTTTAAACAATTAATCATTACATAGAAATACTTAGTAACGTAAGCATTAAAACAACCCTGACATACGTAAAGCTCCTTTGGCTTGTCAACCAAATGACTTCGAACAGTTTGCAATGCCATAATTGCTGCAGTTATGAACTGCACAAATAACGGCATCCGCAATACTTGCATTAGTAAACTGCAATTTAAGATCATTTGGTGAAATACGCTAATAAATAATTATAAACACGCCAGTGCGCCAAGAATCATACAAGTGGCAATGTGTTATTGAATTGTACTTCACACCAAGCCGTGCAGGTAGCAGCACTATCGACTTTCTCGGTGAAAACCGAAAGCTGTCCGGTATTGGTGTATTAAAGTATTTGGTGTTATCCCATTCTTCAAGGGTCAGTACACCTCAGACTGTCTCCCTCATGAGCCTCTTCTCAATCATAGTACGGGGTTAGTTTGGATGGAAATCTGGAGGAAGTTTCTGGGATTGAGAGGTCTATTAGAGCTGTCAGAATGGAATGACTGTTAATAACTGATACCGTTATTTGGTTTGATGAACATATTTTTCGGTTGTTTGAGAAATAATTGTTGAAAAATGCGTTACTGTATCTAAGTAATCAGTTAGGATTTGTATGCAGATTACTCGATAATAGGGCAGTTGTGTGTCCATACCTGAATCTAAAATGATAATGAATTGTAGGTAAACGGGCTCTGCAGAATTGTAAAGGTAAATGCGAGGGGTAGAATAAAAATTTGTTTTCCTTGCACGCTGATTAATGTAAGTTGTCGATTATTTCTTGGAGAAATTACGGATATGTGCGATGTCTCTACATATTACTGTGTTATGAAGACACTATTCTTATTCTAAGAGCAACTCGCTAGTCGACACTCATGTGAGAGAGCTGGTGCTAAACGTAGTTACAGTACTTGTAGCTTCATCTTAGGATTTGTAACAATCATTATGATCAAGGCCAGGATTTTGATGACCTTAAAATGTTTTTAAAAAGTGATCCACAAAATGACGCCAAAATTTCAGGAAATGATCTGATCTTTTAAAAATGAGATATAAACTTTAAATGAAATGTTACAATAAATTTACTAATCGAGTTGGTATAACCTGTATTTATGTTGTTTACAATTTTAACACACAAACAAATGCAAACGGACTGTGTCTTTCTACATCAATTCCCAGAAATCTACAAGCCTGAGGTCGTAATTTTTTCACATCCCAATTATTTATTTAATTTTCAGTTTAAATGTTGGTCCAAGTTAACCCGAATGTGATAATCCGATGTAAAGAACTGGCCGGGAGTATCTAGACCGGGTTTAACTTGGAACTGAGGTTCATGACTTATGAATTTATAACTCGGTTCTCCGCTTCATTTGCCTTGTAACTTAATTATGATGATTAATATGGTTGTAGGTGGTCTCATTTATATTAATTTTTCCTTCTGCAGCCCGATACATACATTCCAATTAAAGGAATGTCATATTTCTTGTTTGTTACTTTGGATACACACCCGAGCTCGATAGCTGAAGTTGCTTAAGTGCGGCCAGTATTCAGTATTCCGGAGGTGGTGGGTTCGAACCCCACTGTCGGCAGCCCTGAAGATGGTTTTCCATTGTTTCCCATTTTCACACTAGGAAAATGCTGGGGCTGTACTTAAATTAAGGCCACGGACGCTTCCTTCCCACTCCTAGCCCTTTCCTGTCCCATCGTCACCATAAGACCTATCTGTGTCGGTGCGACGTAAAGCAACTCGTAAAAAAAGCTTTTGATACATTGTATACCTTCCTTCCTCCTTTAAGAGTGATCACAACTTCCATATTATTTCTTCTTGTGTTCCATGAATTGTTGGCGGTATATTTATCCCCCCAAGGATTTGGAATTCATTTGAACAGCAGGATGAAAAACTACAATAGATACCATAATTAAGATACGATGAATAATAGTAATAATAATAATAATAATAATAATAATAATAATAATAATATAATATAATCATCATCATCATCAGTGTCCCACTCCAGTCTCCCGGGTGTGGTTAAGAAGAATATCATATTTAATATTATTAAAATATATGCCATTTGTAATATTACATAAAATACTTGCCTCACGCATGGGCGTTAAATTAAATCTTAATTCAATCAAATATAAATAATTACTAACTGAAACGTCCGTAATTTGGGCGCCAGGGTTCAGGGAAACGGATCCCTCGAATTTTGATAGAACATGATAATTCTCTCTCCCAGGGCGTATACATAAAGCTGCGTATTGGTACATCAGCTACGGGCTTTACCTAACACTCTGAAAACTATTAAACAGGTAGGAACTGCACCTAGGTTCTCCAACAACTTTTCCAGTGATTCTAAAATAACTGACTATATTCTGACTTGTATCAGTGCATGAGCTCTTCGTAAATACACAACATATAAAATGTACTTTCTAAACATGAACAACTGCTGAAAGGCTCCCTATGTACATAAATAAAAGCCGTAGGAAACGACAGCGAGGCCTGAATACCATTTGTAGTGAGCCCGATGCCAAAAATTACAACACACATATATTGCCCTTCACTGTTTCGTATTTCAACACAAATTGTCGACTCTCACCATCGACACATGGTATAACACTTTGATGCTGTACCTATTTATGCACTGACACTAACACTTGGTTTAAAGATACTTTCGCTCGCGCAAACGCGCTGTTGGTTTATGCTTTGACACCAGGCCATAGATTACTGAAAGTTGCCATGAGACATAGAAGACCAAATATATGAACTTGATGAGTACACTAGAACAAAAATTGTAAGAACATAAAGAAATAAATGTGCTAACTGGATTAAAGCCATTATATATATATTCATTTATTTAATAAAGCCGAGCCGAGCTGAGCTTTCCGCCGAATTGCATTGGTCTTCATCAGGGCATGTTCAGCTTTATTAAGGGTACTTTTGCACGGATGAATGCCCCTTTCAGATGATTCTCTTGAATATTAATGATTGTGCGTTTGATTTCATTCATTTCATTAGTGACATTCTCTCCACTGGCTTGCTGATTTTGAAGCTGGTATAAAACTTCATAATAAAAATGCAATTTATTTCTCTTTTCCTTTGACCGTTGTTTGGAAATCTTTTGAAAAATTCGTTTAATTTCTGGTTTAACAGTACCAGTCCACCATGTTACGTGGTAATGGTATTTAGATTGTTTACTACGCAATTTCATCCATAGTGTTCGAAAATCGGTTTGGACATCTTCGTCGTACAGGAGGGACGCATTAAGTTTCCAGTATCCATACCCATGTAGAAGTGGTCGTACTGTTGTTGAATAATTAAAGATGAAAGTATGATGGTCACTGAATGATACCGGTATAACCTCAATACTGTGTAGCCTATTTATCATTTCTTGTGATATATATATGAACTGTCGATTCTGAAAGCTGACCCGGCTCGGTAGAATGTAAATTGGACGTCTGTTCCATGTTTAAGTTCCCAAACGTCATGTAAATGTTATCCTTCAACAAGATTTTTTAGGCTGCGACAGTTATTGAAATGTCCAGTTTAATCGCGCGGATTTAATACACAATTAAAATCACCAGCCAAAATTATGTTATTAATAGAGACCTGCACAAAATATCTGATGTCATCTTCAAATAATCGTTCTCTGTCAAGACGCCCTCTTACCCAGAGGCATCGGGTTCGATTCCCGGCCAGTCCAGCTATTTTAATTTTGTACTGAGGATTGAAATGCGATTCACTCAGACTCGTGAGACCAACCGAGGTATTGTTTGATACAAGAGGCAGCGGAACTGGTCAGAAAAAGCCAGGCAGTAGGCTGAGTATGTTATCACGCTGACCGCGTGGATGGGCATCAGTTGTCTCGACATTCCAACGTCCTAATGGACTGTTGCGCCATTAGTTTGATTTTGTTTGTTTATGGAATGCTTTCCATTGGACTCATTGACACGATTACGGTACGGTACGTATTATCTTGTTTAGTATTGCGGTATTTCGTTGTCGCAGTTTTCCTATGAACTGAATATTAAGGGATTATGCCAGAATCAGTGGAAGATTACAGAAATTCTAACCGTCTCCCTAGTTGCTCGTTTCCCGAAGGGGGTGTACTTAATTATCCAGTTTATCAATGGTAAAGTACTCTCGATAACAGATACAATAGTATTCACGCAGTGATCCAGAACTTCCTCCTGTCAGTAGACGGTTAATTTGTACTGGAAGGTATGCGAAGGTCAGCGAATTGTCTGTTCCGCAAGTAACTGTTAACAGCCCAATTTCCGGGTAATAGGTGCTGCAATAAACACCATTACTCATGCTGTTGGCCATCATCAGAGTAGATGGCACATAGAGACAGAGGATTCACAGTAGAATGGTTTATGAAAAACATACCCTTTTCTTCAATTATCACGTTTGGTGGTGGGTTAGCCTCGTGGTGTGGGCGTTACACGTTTACTTAACACCCGGAGGCCCTGGTTCGATTTCTGACGCATTGAAGGATTCGAATCCTGATTTGAGGGCTAAGAGTAAGTTTTACTCAGCCTCGTGTAATGGAATGAGCAATATTTGATATGAGCGGCAGCGAATCGGTCATCAAAGCTAAGCGATATGGTTGAGGAAATTGTCACGCTGACCCTGTCTCATGCCAGGATCTCTAGCCCTCGTCGGGCGGGATACGTCATGAAAGGCAAAGGCTATTTACGGGCATGTAATATAGTGCTTTGTGTATAGAGAATGCTGAAACAATTTTACACTAGCCGTAAGAGCAAACGACGGATGAAGTAGAAGTACCATCGCTTCCTAGTTTGTATACATTGCACGTATCGTGAGTGAGTTCATTGTTTATATTTTTGTTTCTTATAAGAGAGGCCTGGCGCGCGACAGAGCTTCCCGATATGCAGTACATTATCATGCTTGTATCTGAACAACAATTAAAACATTTAATATTCAGGAGAGAAACTGACCGCACATTCGTTTGCCAGTTCTAACACGACCGTAATTGTGTGCTTGTCTGATCCATAATTAAAAATGTCTGTGTCTTGAGTCTTCAACCCGAAAGCTGGTTGGATCCCAACGATCCCATCATCAGCTGTCGTAGAAAGCCTGGTTATCATTGAAGAGGTGCACTAAGGAAGTGAGGAGTGGGATAGTTTCCATTGCTTTCCACACCAATCTAGGACATACTATTGCATATGTCTGCGAAGCCTACTGAAGTGTATAGGCCAACTGACGCTACGGTTCATATCTTCATACTGTTCACCCCAGGGACTTGCTGCAGTAGGACTGATATGACAAGCATCGCCCATGCCTCAATCACTTTGATATTATAGTCAAAGATCAAACTATGGTGGAGCGACGAAAGTCACGAACTCGTTCTGGGCAATTCAAGCAGACAGAGTGCACTGTAAATATTATATTTCACCGGAGATGGACTTAGGCTCATGAAAAATGTATGAACATAAAGTAAATACACCAAAGACATACCTTTATCGTTGAACACACGAGTCAGTTCACTCAAGACCTGTAGTTACCATTCATTATTATATTTTCGTCACTGGGTGTTTGTGTATCCGTTCGGCTTTCCCTGGTGTATATAAGTTACTGTATAATAACCTCTCTCTTGAGGTGTTCGTTGACTGTTGTCGTAGTAATACTTTCCTAAATATGTGAATGCGTACTGATCTTTTGATGCTGGTCGTTTTGCATTAACGCAGTCCATTCTTGACGCACTGAAGTCTAACATTTTGTTTTATTTCATTTCATATAAATGCTTCTCAGCAAAGTCAACTCCCAATTTCCATGTCAGCAATAACAACATTCAACCAAGGTCTTGGAATTATCTAGTTTTCACCTTGCGTAGGAACATCTCCGGTTGAAACAGGGAAAATGAAATAAAATATAGATAACTCTTCCTTATCATAGGCAAACGTTGAATCTTCTAGATCACAATCTAGCAGTTGCTAGTTGACTGCCACTCTGCAGTTGTCTTCGGGATTGCGCATCAAGAGTATGGCGTGATTTGTGTCCCACCACTCGTCGACCTGAGACTGAGGTGCCCAGTCTTTGGTTAACTTCATTCGCATTTTCCGGGAGATTCCTGAAGGTTTCACGTGCTTCATCTCTCAGAACTTCCAATTCTTGCCTTGTGTGGCCAGCTACAGCATTATAAAGCCATTTTCCAAGTACAGTATTGATATTTGAAGAACATTAATTGGTACTTAATAGAGTCTAAAGACTTCAGCTGTCGCTAAGAGGAACACTATGACAACAGTGTTAACATTTAATTATAGATATTCATTTATATTTGTTTCCAGCGCTCCTTAGCCTCTCGCTATCAGCAAGTTTTCAATAAATTTTCGAGTTTCGTTTTTCAGATGAACAGAACTTACATCATGGGCATAATTTTAATTTTGATAATAAGAGTGTTTGTCAAAATTTTCCATCACGTTATTTCAGTATTCAGACATTTTTTTTGCGTATAGGCTCGAGAAGCTCGGGAAACTCCAGCCCTTGACATTGTAAACGCTATACAATATTTTCTGTATGTGCTTATAGAATTTTTTTCTGAAACTATGCGGAAACTTTAAATATTCATCTGGCAACCATAAACGACTTACTTTCCCATTTAATAAAGGTATCTCTACTACCAAATAATGCTTAACGTTAACAGTAGTAGGACACATGAAGATACACTAATAGAATCTGAATTATTTTCTACTATGGCTAAAACGATCCATTATTTTTTAAGGACTTAGTCGGTTGTTACGTATTTTGGTATTTTATTCTCAAGAACTGATATAATATTGATGCTTGCCGCATTCTTTTATATGCAACTGGTTTCAGTATGGTTTCTAAGAGGAAGTGATAAATAAAATAAACTTATGCCCAGAATTTTGAAATATTGCTTTTTTTTTTTTTTTTTTTTTTGCTAGGGGCTTTACGTCGCGCCGACACAGATAGGTCTTATGGCGACGATGGGATAGGAAGGGCCTAGGAGTTGGAAGGAAGCGGCCGTGGCCTTAATTAAGGTACAGCCCCAGCATTTGCCTGGTGTGAAAATGGGAAACCACGGAAAACCATTTTCAGGGCTGCCGATAGTGGGACTCGAACCTACTATCTCCCGGATGCAAGCTCACAGCCCCGCGCCTCTACGCGCACGGCCAACTCGCCCGGTGAAATATTGCTTGATATAACTATGAGTTAAAAGGTTCCTACCTTTTCCTAACCCGTAATTAACATATCGGCTACAGCGTAGTGAGAAGGTAACTTGAATAGGTTGGAAACGGAATGGGACAAATATGGGCCTACAATCACAGCGACCTAAAGCCATTTTGAAGTAAATACAGAATAGCTCTTTACATTACAAGGCCAGAGGTGAGTTTTTACGTATGAGTTGAATGCGCCTACGGCTGGGATGGAATTTCGAAACGAATACGCGAACCACTTTCGTCCTTGTAACTTACAACATGTTACGTTATACTTAGTCATATTATTTAATTTTTATTTAAATTATTACGCTCAGATCAGGGCCTACCATTCAATCAGCCGACGCCATCCATGAAAGAATCGGTATCATTCAATAATCAGTCTATAGATGTATTGCAGTATACCCCTCTGGTAAGTATCTACTTTAAGTAACTGTTTTACATGCGTTGCAAAGGGTTTCTGATCGTATGTTTTTGTGTTGTAGGAGCTGAGTGCCACAGATAACTCATTATCGTAAAGTTCCACTTTCCATATTATTTGGAGAACCTGAACGTATGACAATCGACATAGTATGAAAAACGTTACTCCCGTTGAGACAGGTGAAGAAAAACATGATGGCACTGCCATATGAATTTCAAAACAATGAAAAGTGTTTATTATAATGAATTTTAAAGTAACTCACAGTATCTCTCTAGTTGTACTTGATACATCTGCTTCCTGTGACTGTAATTCCCTTCTCCTTATCACAGTGACGAAATGTTCAGAGTCTTCCATCGATGTACGGTTTGTTCTAGACCTAGAACTAACCCTACTTTAGATAATAATATTATGAAATGTGTCAATAGCCAACACACTGCTAATTTACGCTACTTCCTTTACTACCGAGCAAGTGGCTGCGTGGTTTGGGTTACGTAGCTGTCAGCTTGAGTTTTCCATGGTTTCCCATTTTCACACCAGGCAAATGCTAGGGCTGTACCTTAATTAGGTCTACGGTCGCTTCCTGTCCACTCCTAGCACTTTCCTATGCCATCGTCGCCATAACACCTATCTTGTGGGTGCAGCGTAAATGATATTGTAATAAATAAATAAAAAAAGGCTTGCTTTACTTAAGCCCAACTGAATCCAAATACCGAGACTTATTGACAGTAGCTGAGTTGCCGAACCAGCATTTTTGAGAAGATTGTTTTACGTTTCCTTTATGAAATTTGTAAACTAGTATATTACCTGCTGTAAGTAACATACGCTGGGTAAAATAAGTATTCTTACATGTATGGTTTCTAAACAACACTAATGGGAATTATCGGTAAGCGATTTATACTAACAATACAGATGCACTACTATTTGACATAATTAATTGTGAAGTACATTGGGTGTACGCACTTTATTCCTTGATTTATAACGGCACACAAAAAAGTTTTCCTACAATAACATCGTAGTCATGTATGACAATATGTAAACGTCGCCGACTGATCGCTGAAAATAAATCATTCATCGTCTATCTGATTTAACAGTGAGTATTAGTGCCTGAACCTAATGGTGTTCAGTAATGGAACGTCGATCGGGTGAGTTGAAGAATGTTGTGAAGGAAACAATAGCGTCCTTATGGCAAGAGGGATTTCGTAGCCGAAGCATTGCTGAAAAACTTAAGAACTCGCATGATGTTGTCCAGTATGTTGGAAATAAATACAAACGAACAAGATCTACGGCGAATATGCGAAGGCCTGGACGTCCTAGAACTTTGATGGACCGAGAATCGCGATATGTAGCAAAATAAGCGCGCAAGAACTCGGGCATGAGCGCCCGGATGCTTGCTGAGGACGTCGCAACAGACAGGCAAGGAGGTAACACCTCAAACCACAAGGAAATACATTCACGAAGCTGGCCTAAAAGGCAGAGTGGCAAGAAAGAACCATTCATTAACCAGCGCAATAGGGTGAAAAGACCGGAGTTTGCTTGCACATATATCAACAATCCCTTGGAATACTAGAAGAACGTTACGTTACGTTATGTTACGTTACGTTACGTTACGTTCTCAGATGAAAGCAAGTTCAACCTTTTGGGACCTGATCGGCGAAGGTTTGTGTGGCGTAAACCAAATCAAGAATTTGACCCTAAGAAAATTGTACCAAATGTCAAGCATGGTGTGAGTATGCATGAGCTACGCTGGGGTGGGAGAAATAATTTTTGTACCAAATGTCAAGCATGGTGCGAGTATGCATGAGCTACGCTGGATGGGAGAACTGATTTTTGTACCAAATGTCAAGCATGGTGTGAGTATGCATGAGCTACGCTGAGGTGGGAGAACTGATTTTTGTTGAGGATAATATGATTGCCACAGCGTATATGAACATACTCTGTGATAATTTGCTGGTCAGAGTTGCGAAATTAATCTTGAGGACAAGTTTATTTTCTAACAAGACTACGATTTAAGCATACTGCTAGTATAACAAAAGAATGGCTGCTGTGGAATGTTAGAGAGCAACTTTCAACGCTTTCACAGTCTCCAGACCTCAATCCCATAGTAAATATGTGGGCATTGTTGGAACGGAGAGTAAAGAAACGGACATCTTCGTCAAAATACTTCTGCAAGCATCTGAAGAATGAATGGTCGAAAATTGATGCCGAAACCACATCAGACCTTGTAAACTCCATGTCACGAGGGCACAGTGTTATCCAGGAATTAGGTTGAAGCAGATGTTGAGGAAAGTTGAAGGGAAAGAGAAGGGAAAGGAGAAGGTGGTAATGTTTAACGTTGGTACCAACAACGTAAGGCAAGCAGGTATAAGTACCAACATAGGTGGGGATGTGTGGGATCTGATAAACGCAGCACGAGTGAACTTTAAGGAAGCGGAGATTATCAGTGGAATACTGTGTAGGAGGGATACTGACTGGAAGGAGATTGGGGATTTAAATGAGACTATGGATTGGGTATGTGGGGAAACTAGGAGTGAGATTTCTAGATCCTAATGGGTAGGTAAGAGATAAAAGGCAATGGTACGTTTAAGTTAGGAAATTTATTTAGAAGGGTTATAGGGAGGCACATTCAGGGAAACGGGGTGGTCTAGGGAGCGGTGATAAGGGTACAGGAATCTGGAAGTCAAGTAGGGATGACATAAAAATGTTAGGGTTGAACTGTAGAAGTATCATAAAGAAAGGAATAGAATTAAGTAATTTAATAGATATGTGCTTACCAGATATTGTAATAGGAGTTGAATCATGGCTGAGAAATTATATAATGGACGCAGAAATTTTCTCACGGAATTGGTGTGTGTATCGTAGAGATAGGATAGGAATGGTAGGAAGGGGAGTATTCATTCTGGTGAAAGAAGAATTTGTAAGCTACGAAAATATTGAAGACGAGTAACATGAAATTTTAAGTGTAAGGCTCATTTCTAAAGATAATAGGCAACTTGATCTCTTTGGAGTGTACAGATCAGGAAAGGGTAGCGCTGACGCTGATTCAGAATTACTTGATAAGATAATCAGCTATGTGGAAAACGGTATGGAAAGGAATGTGATTGTAGCGGGAGATCTCAATTTACCAGATGTCAACTGGAAAGGTAATGCGAACGACAGGAAGCAAGGCCATCAAATGGCAAATAAGTTAATATGGAAAGTACAACTTACTCAGAAATGATAGAACCAACTAGGAGGAATATTCTGGACGAGGTGCTGGTAAAACCAGACGAGTTGTATAGAGAAACCGAAGTAATAGGTCGTATTAGCGATCACGAAGCTGTTTTTCTGGTAGTTGAAAATAAATGTGATAGAAAGGAAGGTCTTAAAAGTAAGGACTATTAGGCAGTACCGTATGGCTGGTAAAACAGGCATGAGGGAAGTTTTAAAAAGTAACTATGATCGGTGGAAAACGGTTAATAAAAATGTAAACAGACTATGGAATGGGTTTTAAGCAATTGTTGAGGAATTTGAAAACAGGTTTATACCTTTAAAGGTGGTAAGGAATGGTAAGACCCACTAGATTATAATAGAGAAGTAAAGAGGCTAAGAAGGAGGCGCGGTTTTGGAAAGAAATAGTTAGACTTGGCTGTGGAAGTAAGGAGAAATAAAAGGAACTTACTAGGAAATTGAATCTAGCAAAGAAGTCAGCTAAGGATAACATGATGGCAAGCATAATTGGCAGTCATACAAATTTTAATGAAAAATGGAAGAGTATGTATAGCTATTTTAAGGCAGAAACCGGTTCCAAGAAGGACATTCCAGGAATTGTTAATGAACAAGGAGAGAGTGTATGCGTGGATCTTCAAAAGACAGAAGTATTCAGTCAGCAGTATGTAAAGATTGTTGGTTACAGGGATAATGTCCAGTTAGAAGAGGTCACTAATACTAAAGAAGTATTAAAATAGGTCTATGATAACAACGATATTTTCAATAAGATACAAAAGTTGAAAACTAGAAAAGCGGCTGGAAGACTTCGGGAGATATAGTAAAGACAATGGGTTGTGATATAGTACCATATCTGAAGTACTTATTTGATTATTGTCTCCATGAAGGAGCGTTGGGAAAGCATTCTTTGTGATTATATTAGACATGTTTGCGAAATTAGTAACTGGTTTCAAAGAAGGCAGTTCGTGTTTAGGAGTGGTTATTCCACTGCAGCTCAACTTGTGGGATTCAAGCAAGATATAGCAGATATCTTGGATTCTGGAGGTCAGATGGATTGTATCTCGATTGACCTGTCCAAAGCACTTGATAGGGTGGATCACGGGAGACAAATGGAAAAAAGAGTGAGATAGGACTTGACAAAAGAGTGACTGAATGGGTGGCTATATTTCTAGAAAATAGATCTCAGAGAATTAGAGTAGGCGAAGCTTTATCTGACCCTGTAATAATTAAGAGGGGAATTCCTCAAGGTAGTATTATTGGACCTTTATGTTTTCTTATGTATATACTAGCAAGATACCCGTGCTTCGCTACGGTATTATAATGAAATTTATAATTGAATGCTTTATGTTTTATATATAATCCGCCGAAATTCGCGATCTAACTCGTTTTCTGAGAGAATCCGCCAAAATTCGTGATCTGACTCGTTTTCTGAGAGATTACGGCAAAGTACCTCCCATTTTTCAATCTTTCTTTCCAGCAATCGATTTCGTACTTCCCGGGCTAGGTCCAGGTATTCCACCCGGCCAGTTGGGTCCCTAAATCTTTGCCATCTTTTCCTATAAGAATTTTAATAGGATCAAATCCTTTAGGAGACCCGGCGTGGTGTCGTCTTGGGTGCCCTGGCGGTACTGAACACGCGGCCGGACTGCATTCGTAGTTATTACCCGGCCAGGACCCGTTTCCAGCGCGATCCGTACATTTTGACGACGGTCCAGAATAGTATTATTATTATTATTATTATTATTATTATTATTATTATTATTATTATAATTATTATTATTATTATTATTATTATTATTATTATTATTATTATTGATGGTCTGGAACCCACAGTAAGATGCAAAACCGCTACTTGGCGGTAAATTATATCCTCTGCCATTGTCGTTGCTGACAATGTGACCAGCACCATCGTCGCGCGTAGGCAAGTGCGCGAGATTTCTGGCGACACGAATGATATACTTCCGTGAATTATTGACCTTATTATAGAGGTGAACAATTGCGCGGTCAATATCATTGATATCGTTTATTTCAAATGTGTTTAAATTTTTATATATATGCAAGGAGAATCTACTGTAATCCAACTTTGTTCTCCAAAGGAAAAGATGGTTCTTGAAAACGAACCCAGGAAAGATTAAAAATGATCAGTTTATGATCAGAGTAAGTACATTATGAACAGTAAAATCAATTGGTCTCAACTCATTTTTCACCCCACTGTCGTTAAGTTGATTCCCCCCTCCCCCCAAAAAGAAGGCAAGTTTCCTTATGTTTAAAGCAGATTCCAAATACCAATGTTCACGTCTGTTACCTTCAGTTCTGAGATATAAATATCCCCATAAAAAGAATTAACTTTTTTCACTTCCTTTCACACTCCCCCCGCCTAAGTGAATTTCCCGTTAAAAATACTTGTCTCTTTAATAGTGAAGGATCTTCTAAATACCAATTACCACGACTCTAACATCTTCAGTTTTAGAGATATCTGTCCACATAAAAGGAATTCAACTCCTTTTCACCCCCGCCCCCCAAAATGATTTCGCCCAAAAACGCTTTTTACGTTGTTTTTAAAGGAGATCCAAATATCAATTTTTATTTCTGTAACAACTTTAGTTTTTATTAGATGTAAGTATCCTCATACAATTAATTCAATTAATTTTTCAATTTTTCACCCCTTCATTGGATTTCCGAGAATACATGTTAGTTTAATTTTAAAGCAGATTCCAAATACCAATTTTCACGTCTGCAAAATCTTTCGTTTTTGTGATGATAGTATCCTCAAACAAATAATTCAAATACATTTTCAATTTCTCTCCTCCGTTTAGGTGGATTTCCGAAAATAAAAATACGTATTCCTTTACTTTTAAAGGAAATTCCAAATACCAAATTTCACGTCTGTAACATCTTCAGCTTTTGAGATATCAGTATCCTAATTAATAGAATTCAAACCGAGCTCGATAGCCGCAGTCGCTTAAGTGCGGCCAGTATCCAGTATTCGGGAGATAGTAGGTTCGAACCCCACTGTCGGCAGCTCTGAAAATGGTTTTCCGTGGTTTCCCATTTTCACACTAGGCAAATGCTGGGGCTGTACCTTAATTAAGGCCACGGCTGCTTCCTTCCCAGTCCTGGCCCTTTCCTGTCCCATCGTCGCCGTAAGACCTATCTGTGTCGGTGCGACGTAAAACAACTAGCAAAAAAAAAAAAATAGAATTCAACCCCATTTTCAGTCACCAAAGTGTTTTTTCCGAAAACAAAAAGTACACTTTTCTTTACTTTTAATAGAGATAAAACCATTTTACACTTCTGTAACATGTTAAGTTTCTGAGATATACTGTAGACATGCTCATTTTAAAATTTCGCCCCCTTTTTAGTTCCCCTTAAGTGGAGTTTCCGAAAACAAATCACCTGTGTTTCTTTGCTTTAACGGGAGATTCCAAATACCACTTTCTACGCCTATAATATTGTACGTTTCTGTGATATACTGTAGATATAGTCTTTCTAAAAATTCACCCCATTTGTCACTCCTGTTTATCCCCATTAATTGGATTTTCCAAAAAGAAAAATGTGCGTGTTTCTTTATTTTGAAGGGGATTCCAAATACCAATTTTCAGGTCTGTAATATCTTCAGTTTCTGAGATATAAGTATCCTCATTAAAGGCATTCAACTCCTTTTTCACCCTTTTTCGCCCTTCTTAGTGGAACTTTTTGAAAACAAAAATACGTGTTTCTTTATTTTAAAAGGTGATTCTAAATACCAATTTTTCCGTCTGTAAACGTTTAAAGTTTTGGGTTATAAATACACTCATTTTAAAAATTCACCCCTCGCCTTTTCACCCCCTTAGCGACGGAATATCCAAAAATCCTCCCTTAGCGAGCATTGTAATATAAATATAATGTAATATAAATGTATCCTCAAAATTTCATTTCTTTTTGTCCAGTAGTTTTGGCTCGGCGATGATGAATGCGTCAGTCAGTCAGTCAGTCAGTCAGTCAGGACATGTTATTTTGTATAGAGAGATATAGATAAGTGACGTGCTGCACATACAGTGTATGAATATTTATTTTACCCACTGTTCATAAAGATAAATTGTTTCAAAGCGAATTGTCCATTTCTATCATAGTAACGCTGCATGCCGCTGTATATGTCGCTGATAAATTTTAACATTAGCCTTCGTATTACGAAAGGCATTTTCATTTTGTCAAATGACGGTGTTTAGCATGTTAACTTCGCGGTTTACAATCTACCTAGGATAATACTGGCATTGTAAATTGCCCTAGTGATTTCAGCTAGGTTGTAGATTCTTTATTTATATTTTCAGCAGACCCGTTCCACATTAGCAACTAGTAGATTTTCTTTAAATTAGTCATTATGTTATTATTACATCAAGCTGTCAAATTTCACAACGAATAGTCTTTAAGGAAACAAAAATATTATTGAAGTAGCGGATGCAATTAAATAAAACTCAGCATAGTGTTTTAAGGATTTATGTTAACGTTGAATCTGAAATTGTAAATGCTCTTTTCTCGCATTTGTGACTCATTTTTCTGATTTCTAAAACTAAATGTAATTGGCTTATGTATTTTATCCTTTAGTAGAAGTTTCCCCGTATTTCCTTTTTTTTTTTTTTTTTGTAAATTTATCTTACAAATCAGTTTTTTTAGAAACATAAACTTTCTTCAGCCTATTCCAGTTGTTTCCGAGGTCGTTGAAACAACCAAGGCTCATTTGGGTTTTGATTAATCAAAATCAGCAATCATTATTCCGAGGTAGTATGGCCATATCGACTTTTATTTAGAGCAGATAACCTTCTTTTAGTCGTACTCTTAAGATTGCCTGGTATATTGTCAACCTTGGCGAGTTTCGGCATTGCGGAGTGGTGATTCTTTGCATCAGATGACCTTGCACTCTTAAAACTCCTCTTCCAGAGCTTCACAATTGTGTGCAACTTCAGCTCGGCCACGAAGCCAATGAGAGGACATGCTGGGAATAAAGTATGCGGAGTCAATTGGTGACATTCTGTAATTGGTATAGATCAATGTAGTTATAACTGGTCCTTAATTTGCCTGCTCTTAAAGCATTTCACGTTCGCTTCGTGACCTTTGATTGTGGCATCGGGGAAATATTCTGACTACACAAATTATTCTATTCGTCTATTGAAATCTCAACTTCGCTGCTAGTGTGGGTGAGTTGACGATTCAGCCTCGTAAAGAAACGGGAATGTCAGCATTGGCATTAACTCATCGTCCATGAATTAATTCCGGTGATGTTTGTTAAAGAATAATAGGCCTACTTAATCCTACAACAGAAATAATTGTTTTCCAGGTACAATTTGACTTCCAGAAATGATGAAATAATGTCGTCCGGCTCCATGGCTAAATGGTTAGCGTGCTGGCCTGTGGTCACAGGGGTCCCGGGTTCGATTCCCGGCAGGGTCGGGAATTTTAACCATCATTGGTTAATTTCTCCGGCACGGGGGCTGGGTGTATGTGTCGTCTTCATCATAATTTCATCATCATGACGCGCAGGTCGCCTAAGGGAGTCAAATCGAAAGACCTGCACTTGGCGAGCCGAACATGTCCTCGGACACTCCCGGCACTAAAAGCCATACGCCATTTCATTTCATTGGTGTTATGTCCTGCTAAGTACATTTACGGTTTTTAGAGATGCCGAGGCTCCGGAATTTTATCCTGCGTGAATTATTTTAAATCTCCCTGCACGTGGCTAATTTATTTGAGAAACTTCCCTCAAACGAGGGCTTGGACCATCCTGGTCAGCAACCCCGTTTAACCCTTTAACGCTCACATTATTTTATGTTTAGGTTGCGTACTTGAACAGTGGCTAATTATTCGGACACTTCAGTAAAGTTAATATGCTTGACAGAAGCCATTGATATTGAGCCTTATTGACTTTGGTGGTGTCTGCAGACGTTCAGTGGCTTAATATTTGGCCACTTTCTGTTCTATGTGCCATTTCCTGCACTGTGCTGCCATTTGGGATGAAAGTGACTAAATATTTAGACACTGAGTTCTTGCATACCTAGCACTGTCACATGTTGTGTATATTCTCAGTTTGTTGCTATATAGGCTATTGAGTGTTTCTGGAGCGATTGCTATTTTATATCCCGATATTCATAATTCCATGTATAATGATTTTTAACTAATGTCAATAATCCATGTGAAGCTAATAGCTAACAGTGCACATATTTAGCCACCAGCCTATTGTCAGTAGAAATGAACAGTGGCGAAGTATTTAGGTTCTGAAATACGTTTGAAACGGTTTTATGAAAACACAATATGAAATCAAATGACATCCAACTAACAGTTACTCCAGCTACAAAATAATGTTCTAATAAAAAATAAAACTTGATCATTCAGGGAAAATTCAGGTGGCTAAATATTTAGCCGCTGACCTATAAAGGGAAGAACAGCATACTGTTCTGTGATACGACCAACTTTTGAAACAGGATTCCAGCGCCTAACCAACTCCACACATTAAGGAGTACAGTAGCTTGTGAAGTTAATATTGGAAGATATTCTGTCGGAAAGTGTAAAAAATATTCAGTTGTATGAAGACCAGCTGTTCGAAGACCACCTTCAATTATCTTTGGAATGGATTGCAACGGTTTACATTCCAATTTTAATTCCAGATTTGAGTATATTATGCTAGATTGATTTCATTTCGTAAGGCAGGGGAATTTTCTGTCCACCCCATGCACCAATCACTAGCGAAGGATCATTGTCACCTCCGTGTCCCTGAATGGTATACGTCGGCCTTTCATCGCTCCATCCCGGGTTCAAATCTCGCGAATATTCATACCTTAAAAAGTTTTGCACCACCTGGAATGCTGAGGTATTAGGTTGTTTAACACCCATCAAAAAGTATGGAAAGAATATATAACATGATTGCTTTGATAAATACGTAAAAACCTACGAAAAATACGTCAAAATTACTTGGCAAGGTGCCCCCGTCTATTAGTCCTGCAAATTACACTCTGCGTTTTAGCATGTTGTTACTCGACCCCATGTGTTGAGGCATGTTGCCCATCTGGCGGTTGAGGCTGTCCTGATCTATCCTGTCCCACTCTTCGACAGCAGCCCTTCGGATGTCGTCCGGTCCCAGGCATGTTCATTCAGGTTCATGCCAGCAGACATCGTGGAATGTTCTATCCGACTGATCTGGGCCTCCCTGAGGAAAATGTCAACATGCCGGGAACTTTGCGCGCGCGCATTACAGTCGTGCAGAGCGAATCTGTTTCTGATGTGGCCAAACAATGGGCTGGAGGATTGATACCTGATATTGTACACTTGTCATGGTCCCCTCAACGACGATGAGCAGTATCCGACGTCCATACAAGATACCGGCCCGAAACATGACGGATTCGTCTCCTTGCTGGTCCCGTAGTTTAGTATACATGACTCGTCTGGCTTTACTTCGCACTTTCCGCACCGTCCTCCGACGATTATCAGGCGTCAGACAAATTATGCACTCATCAGTAAAGAAGACCTGATGCTGTGATGCCAGGTTCCGGACCAAATGCTCCCCTACCCATCTTGATCTCATATTAGGATGTACATGCTCACTAAGGAACTCTGGAATTTATTTGGGCCGTACGGATGTGATTTCGGATTGTCTGAGTAAATACAGCCCTTCCAGCCCTGCTGTTTAGGTTTTTTGATTCCCATGAGCCACGATTCGTAAGTAGTGGGCATCAGCATCGCTTGACCGCAGGCGACTACTGCGAGTACGATCTCGAACATCTTGTATCACACGATAGCAGTTTTACGTCCTAACAACGTCACTGTGGTGTACACTAACCAGCTGGATATATTTCCACCCGGGGAGACCTTGCTGACGTATACAGTATAACTATGGGCGTACGATCAAATCCTGTCATGAGTCGTCGAGGCAGGTTTACACAGCGAATGGATCGTAAGCTGCGTTCCGTGCATGTTCCAAGGGTTCCAGTTACCGTACACTCTTCTGGACTGGCCTGAGACTGCATATCGTACGACCACGTACACGTATCAGGTAACGTTACATTGTATACCGATGTATGGGACTACTGTCCCAGTTGACATCCTTCAGGAGCACCCATAATGTAATGAAAACGGAAAGTCACGTCCCTATGTTTCGGATTCCAGGTTTGTTAACTGGTTATGATTACGATTTCAACAGCTGCATAAAATCTTCTTTCTAGCTAGTTTCAGTACATGAATCTTTTTACCAAGATGACCAGAAGCACCTTTTTTGCTGCAAGCATATATATTTAAGTGACTGTTGATATCGTGCATTTATTTACTGACCCTCTAATTTTACGTGGTATCGGAACCACAGGCACGTGATTTTCGTTTCAATAACCCTACGTGCATTGGTCAGGATTCGAACTGCGGCTGCCTTGTTGAAAAGCCAGTGACAATAACTACTACAGATGATCACAAAGTCAGATATCGAATAACAGCGATGCAACTACTCCTTTGACTATTCATACAGTACATTTGCCATACTTGCTGTTGTGGCTTTCTCTTGAACTCAGCGATGTAATATTTTTGGCACTCCAACATCTCTCGAGAAGTATAAGGGTTGTTCAATTGAAAAATAGGCAGAGCTGGCAAAACTGCAATTAACTGACGGGGCAGCCAACAGGTGGCAGCACTGAAGAGTCTGGTGGTTTGTAGTTACAGCCCAGAACGTGGTCAGTCGGAGACACGCGACTTAACTTCAAGGAAGTTGGAAATTTAAGAAATATCTCCCTAGGTAAATTATTCCATTCCCTAACTCCTCTTCGTATAAACGAATATTTGCCCCAGTTTGTCCTCTTTAATTCCAATTTTATCTTCATATTGTGATCCTTCCTACTTTTAAAAACGCCACTCAACCTTATTCGTGTACTAACGTCATTCCATGCCATCTCTCCACCAACAGCTTAGATCATACCGCTTAGTCGAGCAGTTTGTCTCCTTACTTCCAAGTCTTCCCAGCCCGGAGTTTGCAACATTTTCGTAACACTACTCTTTTGTTGGAAACCACCCAGGACAAATCGTGCTGCTTTCCTAAAGATTTTTTTCAGTTCTCGAATCAAGTAATCCTGGTAAGAGTCTCATACACTGGAACTATACTCTAAGTGCGGCCTTATCAGAGACGTACATGCCCTCTCCTTTACACTCTTACTACAACCCCAGAATACCCTCATAACTTTGCTCCATAGCAACACGCCTCAGCAAACTGCCAACGTAACAATATACAATAGCTGGGCTCTGGTGTGTCACCCACTTCAGAGCTACGGTCTCTCCTCTAGCGACAGTAACGTGCTTAGTCTGCTAAAGAAAGCCCTGAGGAATAAGTGTTTCACCACCGATCAAGCGGTTGTTGATGCTATGGAAGAGTGGTTCAACAACCAGCATACTTCATTGTGGAGGCTATAGGGAGACTTGTTTAGCTTTGGAACAATTCCTTGAACGGCGGGGGCGATTATCTGAAGACTTTCTCGAACTATCAACAGTATGCTGTCGTTTTGATGTAGTCCAAGTTTGCCTAAACATAAGGTACTATTTGTAATAAGCGATTTCCCTTCGGAAAATCCATCCTACTCCTTCCTACACTGCATGAGAGTTCTTTAATATGAAAGACCCATGTCAGTATATTCATTGGTTTGTTAAAGGACACCTCTTCAGGACAAAATTCCGGCAATGTGCATCTCTTAAAAACCTCTAATAGTCGAAGGGACATTCATTATCAGTCACTGTCTGTCCTCTTGCCTTTATAATGGTGTCATACTTACTGCTACTTGACAGTCCAGCGTCGTGTAGCTCGTGATGTCCCTCCTAAACAATATCGCTGTTCGATCAGGCGCGATAGTACACTGCACGAGCCAGGCTCTTCATCGGCCAATATTTTGTTCCTGGTGCAAAGAACGATGTTAAATAAAACAGCTCTTGTCTGATAGTCACCTGTATAATACCATCCACCACTGAATTTACTATGACAGCAGCGGTAACCAGGAATTGTGCCATCCTACTTCGTGCGCTAAATATACTGACTGTACAGTTTTGGTGAACTTACCTCTTCATCTCTGCTCTGCATATGTTTTCACGTTTATTAATCCTCCACTCCCTCCCGCTGATATTCGTCTGGTCGCCATACTGCATGCTCATCTGTTTCCTGCGCTGACGTCGTACGTCACCAGCTCAGCTGTTTGACACAATACAATTTCTAGAATTATCTCTCCGTCTATATATTCTCGCCACCCTGCCTATTTCGGCAGGTGGAATCGAGATTGGATTGAGCACAAGACCTCGTCGAGACACGAGATACTTCTCTGCCTATCACTTCGCTGCTGCTACCTTAAGGTGAGAGATATGGAGACCGTTATATTTCAATTTTAAGCTTATTATTCTGTTCCACGGGCATCTTGGCAGGAGTTGGGGGAGTGCTGTACACTTTGTGGACAATCAAGATACTTATGCTGAGAACTTACCTTTATTCTTGTCAACTTGCAGTAATTATGCAACTGGATGGCCGTCTACCATAACCTCTATCTGACGTACACTTCACGTTGTGGTCTTTTGGTATCCTATTTCTCCCATTCCGACCCCTTTTATACAATAGGTTGTACTAGCTTTGTACCTTGTATAAGATTTCCCGTCATATTTCACAGTTTTATGCTTACTTGTATTATTATGGAAGGTGTGACTATCACTATAAATCCTAAGCATGTACTATGATCCCTTGGAACTACTTTGCTATTAATGTTTCACATTTTAAGGCACACTCATATTGTTAATGAACTTGTTACAATCATTATAAATTCTAAGTATGTGCTATGATCCCTTCGATAAACTTTGTTTTACGTCGCACATCTTCATGTTAACGAATTTTCTTATAACCTATTCCTTCTAAATATGTACTTGGAATTGCTTATAATGCTTTTCGTGAATATCGCGCATTTATCCATCAGTGTATTTATTTAGCACATGTTTACCCATTAGCATTGCTGTTAGGTTTAATTATTATATTTGCAAGATCTATTATTCATCTACAAGCTTTAAAACTATTAACTTTCTTCAAGTTGGTACTCCTGTTAGTTATCAGCCATGTTTTTAGAATTCATGTATATCCTAAATTTACTGATATCTATTTGTATATTCCATTTTCACTGTACAGTTTTTCAATTTGTAGTCTATTCTTCTTTTGTTGCGATCTAAATTAATTTATATTTATTTGTACGTTCCATTTTCTCAATCTTGCCAAATATTAATTGATGTCTATTTCTACGCTCCTTTTTTTATACCGTACAGTCCTTCTGTTTATATAAAAAAATGATAATCCTGCCAAATTGTTCTTGCTAGAGTATATATTGTTATCTTTCCGCTGGTTCGAAAAGAAAAATAAATATACAGACATGGACTAAAGTATCCATACCCCTACCCATCCAATACAAAATGCTTTATTGCTGGACCAATACGGAGTACAGGTCAAAATTACAAACCTAAACGTATACCTTGTACAGCAGTGACCATTACAAAGCACAAAATAAACTGGATGTAAATAACAGTACATAACAAAGCAACAAATGCGTACTCCATGACACTACTTGTCTGGACATAAGTATTCATACCTTATGTGTAAAAATGGGGTTTGAACGAGTAAACAGAAACCTGTGTTGCTCCGTGGCATTAGTTGTGTAGTAGATGCAGACAGAGACGGACTGATCAGCTGGTCAGAGACGGTACTAGTCCAATGGCGAGGAAAACTAGGGAAACTTGTGTTGAAGAGATGACTTATTCTACGCCTTCACCACCAAGGAAAATCGTATTCCGAGATCGGAAACATCATTGGAAGAAGTAAACCAACTGTGCAAAGCATCATATAAAGGTTAGAAGGACAGGATGTTCTTATAAGCAAGAAAAGAAGTGGACGTCCGAAGAAACTGACCGCACCAGAAGAAAAGTTCATAGTAACCACAATTAAAAAAACAACCCCACACTACATCTTCGGCAATAGCATCGCAGCTGGCATAATTCTTCAATCATGCAGTGGCACACAAAACAGTAAGGAGGGTCCTTCATCGTGCTGGGTATCGATCTAGGGTCTCAAGAAAGAAACCGCATAGAATGAAAGTGAATCGACGGAAGAGACTACAATTTGCAAAATAATACTATGTGGCGAAATATAATGCGTTTTGGTCGACATGATGTTTACAGATGAGAGTAAATTTAATATTTTCCGGGATTATGGACGCATTTTAGTGTGGAGACGCCCTAACACAGAGCTCGATGAGCAGAACCTCGTCACCACTGTGGAACATGGCGCGGGTGGGGTTAATGGTGTGGGGCTCAGTGGCCGCTTCAGTTGTCGGGGAGTTGGTAATTATCCAGGGGACTATGGGCAGATTTCAGTATTTGAACATCCTGAAAGAAAACGTTCGCAAAAGTGCCGAAAGCTTGGGATTGCTAATGAGTTTTACTTCCAACACGACAATGACCCCAAACATACGGCGGAAATTGTTCGTTTGTGGGTACTCTACAATACGCCGCACACATTAAAAACACCTCCCCAGTCGCCGGATACTAACCCCATCGAACATCTATGGAGTGAATTGGAGTCCAGACTAAGAAAACATCACGTACCAAGTAAAGCACACTTGAAACAGTTACTACAACAAGAACGGGGGAACATTTCATCTGAACTAACACGGAAACTGGTGTTCTCAATGCCCAGCAGGTTAAAAGAAATAATATACAGGGAAGGCAAACAAACGTGCTACTGATCGAGTTGGTAATATCTGTTCCTTCATTGAGTTGTGAACTCGTTCTGAGATACGGTAAAACTACTTATGTCTTGGCAAGTGGTGTCATGGAGTACGAATTTGTTGCTTTGTTATGTACTATTATTTACTTCCAGTTTATTTTCTGCTTTTTAATGTACTCTGCTGTACAAGGTATACGTTTGGGTTTGTAATTTTGACCTGTACTCCGTATTGGTCCAGCAATAAAGCATTTTGTTTTGGATGGGTTGGGGTATGAATACTTTTGTCCATTTCTGTACATGTTATTTGAAATCCCATTATCTTGTTTTGCCCTTATGTTCATCGGCCCTGACGGTCCTCTTTTTCTGAGTCCCTCTTATCATTCCCCTGCTCAGTAATATACGTTTACTGGGACTTTATTAATAATTAGTCTTCGTTTACATTAGCGTTACCTCCTAGATGCCGTTACAAATTTGAAGCACAAAGTCGTTTACATACCCAAAACTTCCGTAACAGAATGCAAACATTGAAATAGTCCTGAACGTGTGAGAATATCCAGCTAATGGAAAGGGGTCGGAAATTATATCATGACCTATCAGGATCATTCGGAATTCAATATTAAACCCTGTTTAACACCATTAATGAGAAAGGGCTTGACTTCTATGGCATGGGCATGACTTGATGGGGAAGGGGAATGCGCTGTTTACTTGCTTTTATTTTTGAAGGCGTTTCCACTTGTTAAAGTTTGCACGTCTCAGATTCCACAAGGGTTTCTTTTTCCAGTCGTATTCAGCAACATCTATATTTTCATGATTTCGCCAATGGTTCCTCTGGGTCTTTCTGTCTTCCTCCAGACAATGGCCAGTTGAGAATGAGGTTAACGTTTTCCATACGTTGAATATATCTGTACCATCTAACGTCCTTGCTGAAGACTCAACTTGTTGGCGACACATGATGAACGTGCCAGGTTTTCATCTCCCTAGGCGGGCGGGAGTCCAGGCAAATCGATTTCGTATACTGGACAGGTATGTGGACAAAGCACAAGTCGGGTTTGCAGACGACGACCTGTGCGACTCTGGCGCAGTCCACAAAGTGCCTCATTATCGCAGAGGAGTGTCCTAAAAGATCAATTCCTGGTGGACTTCAAGGGCTGCATGAAGCGTCAGAGGCGGCCGATACATGGTTTAATCCTGTAACGGCGTCGTTTAATCTGATGTTTTCTTGTATACAGGGTGAGTCAGATGGGTGTTCACCTCAAACAACTCGTAAACCGTTAAAGATATCAAAAATCTGTTTTCACTTTCGGTAATGTTATCAACGGGCTCTGAAATCGAACTTGTAGTACTTTCCCAAAGCGTCAATATCTGCTGAGAAAATGGTACTAGCTTTTATTTATTTATTTATTTATTTATTTATTTATTTATTTATTTATTTATTTATTTATTTATTTATTTACTTACGGAATCGAACTTTTCTACGTCATGCAGTAGAGGCATCCATATTGAAATTTCAGGGGTGTAATTGTTTTCAAAAAATGACGTGGCCGACTCAGTAAAATGGAATGTCTTCAAACGTGCTTCGTTCATCAGTCGTGGACCACCCTGTTCGAATGAATAACTAACTAGGAGGCCACGCACGCCCTATAATACGGTTCATGAGCTTGTTAACTTAGAGATTCTTCACCCTCTTCTGAAATCCAAATATTCGCCGTAATGTGCATGTAAATGTATTATTGCTGTTGATCGTGATAATACAACCATTTTCCATAACCAGTTACCTGTGTACTGTCTCTGGTTGACGGAGCGAGTTGGCCGTGCGGTTAGGGGCGCGCAGCTGTGAGCTTGCCTTCGGGGGATAGTAGGTTCGAATCCCACTATCGGCAGCCCTGAAGATGGTATTTTCCCATTTTCACACCAGGAAAATGCTGGGGTTGTACCTTAATTAAGGCCACGGCCGCTCCCTTCCAACTCCTAGGCCTTTCCTATCCCATCGTCGCCATAAGACCTATCTGTGTCGGTGCGACGTAAAGCCCCTAGAAAAAAAAATAATGTTTTTGGCTTTACGTCTCACAAACTACTTTTATGGCTTTCGGAGACACAGAGGTGCCAGAATTTAATCCCAAAGGAGTTCATTTGTCGACACGAAGCTGACGTAAGTGAGCACCTTCAAATACCACTGGACTGAGCCAGGATCGAACCTGCCAAGCTCACAGCCGCGCGCCTCTACGCGCACGGCCAACTTGCCCGGTAACATTATCATTACAGACCTATCTGTGTCGGTGCAACGTAAAGCCAATTGTAAAAAAAAAGTGTCTGGTTGCCCAGGTGGAACTGTTTATCTGCGAAAACGTTGTCACCTCGATTGTATCCTGTCGCGTCTGTGATTAGTTAGCATTCTCGCAAAATCCCCACGAAAGTGTGTATGTTGTTATCTTACCTATTTATATTCGCACATTCTGATGCAATAACGTCAACCTTGGTCGTAGAGGATGCTATAGTAGCCTACCAGCAATAACTTGGCGGGAAAGAATTATTTCCTGTGCGTGCATTCCGCGGGCTCTCAGACGTCTGTTATTGCTTATCGGCATCTGACTTCCTTTATAATTTCTCTGCTGCGAGATAACAACTAAATGCATTCTCTTCCGTAGGAATTTCAGGTAATTGATGGGCATAGTACTTGACAAAGGACGCACAAAAACTTCGTGGGAACTAATGAGCTGGACGATATGCCCTAGCATTCGTTGCATTGAACGAAAATAATGCTTATTACACGCGGAAGTTCGTGGTGACTACATGCGAGAACCTTCCTTCGAAGGAACTGGAGGATATTGCCCTATCATTTGTTGCAAGGGAGGGGAAGATTGCTCAGTTTGAAAACCGAAGCAACATGTAAATTATGGTTAGGTGGAATAGTTGATAAAATAACACATGGTAGATCTCCAAATGTATTTGGGCTGGTCGTCAATTTAAATAGAGTAAAATCCACTCGCTAGATAGACATATAACACAATATTAATAACGTCGATTGTTTTAAGTAGTTAGACGAACCTGGATTGAAAAACATAAAATAGCGTGAGATAAGAAATAAATGACAGAAAAATGACAACGGCAGAAGAGGAGGTGGTCATTTTTAAATACTCGCTAAGAAACCGAAATAGAAGACCTATAGGAATGTTCTTCTTCTTCTTCTTCTTATTTTTCTAGGCCTTATCCCAATTTCATCAGGGAGATGCGAATGTGGATTGAGACCAGTTTTTCGGCCGGATGCCCTTCCTGGCGCCAACACTACATACTCACTATTGCGTATTTCTGTGGTGGTTATTCCTGTGATGGATCATGTGTAAACGAAGATGTGTGTTAAGACGAACACACCTAGACCTAGAAGAATTAATCAGACGTGGCCAAAATTACCGGCCTGGCCGGAAACCGAACTTGGTGCCCTCTAAAACGAACGCCACTACTGACACGAGGCCGACGTATTTGAACTCCAAATTACATTCTGTTCGAACTCGCCAACTTCAGCTGTTCCGTCTGAGCTACTCCGTCCGGCACTGGAAAAGGAGTAAACGACATTTGTACTCTTGGAACAGAACATTTTCATCTAAGACAGTGGAGACAGACATGAAAGGAATATTCTTGTAAGAACTTGATTATCATTACTTTTAGAAGAAATTTCCATGATACTACTTTCATAGCTGGAATCTTTCGTATCCCAGTGATTGTTCACAATCGTTAGTTTGTGTCCCTACATTTTCCCTACGTCTCAGTTCTCCGCCTTGCGGTAAATGCTATCAGTAATGTAGGTAGGGAACCTCCGTGGCTCAGGCGGCAGCGCGCCGGCCTCTCACAGCTTGTTTCCGTGGTTCAAATCCCGGTCACTCCATATGAGATTTGTGCTGGACAAAGCGGAGGCGGGACAGGTTTTTCTCCGGGTCTCTGGTTTTCCCTGTCATATTTCATTCCAGCAACGCTCTCCAGTATCATTTAATTTCATCTGTCATTCCTTAATCATTGCCCCCAGCGGGCGAGTTGGCCGTGCGGTTAGGGGCGCGCAGCTGTGAGCTTGTATCCGGGAGATAGTGGGTTCGAACCCCACTGTCGGCAGCCCTGAAGATGGTTTTCCGTGGTTTCCCATTTTCACACCAGGCAAATGCTGGGGCTGTACCTTAATTAAGGCCACGGCCGATTCCTTCCCATTCCCAGGTCTTTACTATCCCATCGTCGCCATAAGACCTATCTGTGTCGGTGCGACGTAAAACTAATAGCAAAAAAAAAAAATCATTGCCCCAGAGGAGTGCGACAAGCTTCGGCAGCCGGCACAATTCCTATCCTCGCCGCTAGATGGGGGCTTCATTCCTTCCATTCCTTCCATTCCTGACCCGGTCGAATGACTGGAAACAGGCTGTGGATTTTCATTTTCATTGTGGGTAGGGTTGGAACATCCAACCTAGTTTGTCCATTCCTGTTTGTCAGGTCTGCTTCGCAGGCTACCTCAGCAACCAGGTGCTCACCAGGCACGCTCCAGCAGGCCAAGCGAAGCCAAGCCATTCCAATGCTTCCGTAACTGCAGAGGGGAGCGGAGAAGAGCCAGCGCGCGCTTTCTCTTCCCCGTCAGCTGTCATTCGCCAACCCACAAATGACGATCATGGAAAGACTGCATTGTAACAAGTCTTCGAGTCTTGGGAATGGTACTCAAATTTGAACGACTGGCTAAGCAGCTCAGTTGGGTAGCCACTGCATACACTACAGTCTGTTGGCATTGAAGAGTGCTCAGTAGATTTACCGACACGTTATAAAAGTAGTAGTAGTAGTAGTAGTAGTAGTAGTAGTAGTAGTAGTAGTAGTACTTTGTCCACTTCCGTAGCCGAGCAGTTGTCTGTTCCCCGAAATGAGTTCAGAAGCTACACCGTTCGTAGATTCAAGGTTCGAATATTGGCGCTGGCTGTTGATATTCTGGGAATGGTTATCTTCCCGGATATTTCCATATTCAGGGGCGTACTCAGAGGGAGGGAATCAAGGAATAAATCTCCCCCACCCCCACACCGAAATTTTTAAATTTAGAACTTGATTAATTGTGGCAACCATATAAATGAAGATTTTAGGTAGCTCATTGTTTTGCTTTTAATTTTAACTACGTTTTTGCTAATAATGTGTTGATGCTTCCATTAATAAATATAAGTTTTTTCTTCTAAAAGCAATCACCCTGAACCAATGGTCGTCATTTCTTCACTTAACATTTTGCGGCAGTGATATTTTCCCAATAATACGTAGAGTACTGAAACTGCTTGCATTCTTAATAGTAACCACTGCTGTGAACTTGTATCCGAGAGATAGTGGGTTCGAACCCCGCTGTCGGTAGCCCTGAAGATGTTTTTCTGTGGTTTCCCATTTTCACACCAGGCAAAAGCTGGGGCTGTACTTTAATTAAGGCCACCGCCGCTTCCTTCCCACTCCTAGCCCTTTCCTACCCCATCGTTGCCATAAGACCTATCTGTGTCGGTGCAACGTAAAGCCAGTTGACAAAAAAAGTAACCACTGCCACACCAGAACACTCTTTTTTTTCATCCCTGAAATACTTAAAGTTTATTTGCAGAATATGACTGCACAGGAAAGATTGAATGTGTTGGCTCTTTTGTTTATACGGAAAGAAAAACAAGACGCCGTAGAAAATATAATCCATGAGCTGGCCAAGAAACCTAGGAGACGTCTGCTATTGTAATCATCAACATGAATAGAAATATGTCCTAATTAAATACTTGTGTTATTTTGAAAGTTTTAGTTTCGTGTTTCTTATTCCACAATATGCATCCAGTATTATTTTATAGTCCTCAAATTTTAGTATTTAATATCATCCACCGCCCCCCCCCCAGAGATAATTTCTGCGTACGCCCCTGTCCATATTCACTCCAGGCACCGAGCGAGTTGGCCGTGTGCTTAGGGTCGCGTTGCTCTGAGCCTGTATTCGGGAGATGGTGGGTTCGAATCTCACCGTCTACAGCCCTGAAAATGGTTTTCTGTGGTTTGCCATTTCACACCTTAATTAATGAATGTTATTGGCTTTACGTCCCACTAACTACTTCTACGGTTTCCGGAGACGCCGAGGTGTCCGAATTTAGTCCCACAGGAGTTCCTTTACGTGCCAGTAAATCTACCGACACAAGGCTGTCGTATATGAGCGCCTTCAAATATCACCGGACTGAGCCAGGATCGAACCTGCCAAGTTGGGGTCAGAAGGCCAGACACCTTAATTAAGGCCATGGCCGCTACCTTCCCAGTCCTAGCACTTTCCCATCCTTACGTTACCAAAAACCTTCGATGTGTTAGTGCGACGTTAAACCACTGTCTGTGTCTGTTAGGTCATCAGCCCAGAGGCTGGTTGGATCCTCAAATAGCATCACCAAAAGCTATGCAGTTATAGGGAAACCACAAGAACCAATGGCAGTACCAAAATGAGGCGTACTAGGCAACATGAGGAGTGAGGTAGTTTGCCATTGCTTTCCTCACTGGGCCAGACAGTGCTATTGTAGCACAACTAACCCTATGAGCAACACCTTTCATGACACTCAGACTCAGACACACCGTTGCATATTCCTGTGGTGGTTAATAGTGTGATATGCTGTGTGTACGTAAAATGTGTATTATGGCGATGACAAACACCCAGACTCAGAGGTAAATAAATTAATCAAACGCGGTTAAAATCCCCGGCCCGGCCAGGAATCGAACCCAGTGCCGTATGTACAGAAGGCCACGACGCTGACATTTCAACCAAGGAGCCGGACACATTAGATACTACTATATATGGTAAAAATAGCAATGCGATGATAATATAATATAATATTATATATTATTATTATTATTATTATTATTATTATGATCATCATCTCCTACCACTTTTTCCCACATTTTTGAGGTCGCGGGTGCGAACTTGACGCACCTGTGGATTTGGCCCTATTTACGGCCGTATGCCCTTCCTGACGCCAACCCTATATGGAGGGATGTAATCACTATTGCGTGCTTATGTGGTGGTTGGTAATGCAGTATGCTGTCTGAATACGAAGATAATAATAATAATAATAATAATAATAATAATAATAATAATTGTACCGGGAGGTACACCTCATCCCCGTGCATTTAAATGAAGCGCCTGGAAGAACGCTATCTAACATACAAAATTTGAAACATCTTGTACAAGAAGTTGGGACGTTGATCAAAAGATGTCACTACTAAATTGTAGAATAATATGTTATTTTAAAGTTTCCAAAACTGACTGGATTTCTTTGTTTTGCTTTGTTGTATCACTGGTTGCAACACCTGTTTCAAGAAATTTGGACCTGTGTCCATAGATGTCTCTATTTAGAGAACTGAGGTCATGCACTCTGGCGCAATGTGGAATAATTAGAGATTTGAAGAAATTTTCTGTTTATAGGTTTTCTGAACTGAATTGACTTTTCTTATTTTTGGTATTTCAAGGTTTGCAACACTTCTTACTCATCTCGCCAGCGTTGGTTTCTGACCAGTCAGAAATTTCATGTATTTATTTTTCAGCCAATCAAACGTTTCTTTTACCTATTTTATCCGCCAATAAAAATGAGAGGGTGTGTCCGGTTTTAGTCCAAAGCCTTCTCTAACCCTCCTCTCCGGAATAAAAGCTGACGCCTTTTCGAGTTAACTTGTCTTTCTGATCGTCGTCTTACTGAGTGTGTGTGTGTTAAGACAGGAGGCGGGGGCCTCATTCTTCGGGAGGCAGAACATTAGCTAAGGTAATGGCCAACAGTTTTTACATTTCCGCAAGCTGGCCCGAGGGGAAGGTTCCAATCTTTAACTATGTAACCGTCAATTTCCTAAAATGTAAACCTTCTTCTTCCTCATGTAAAATTTCATGTAAGTCCTAAGGACTTAAACTGTAAATCGGGGATAGAGAGTGCGTTACCCTCTCGAATTCCCCTTAAATTAATATTGAGGTGACTACGATTTTGTAACTGTTTTTCTCCTGTAAATCATTAATTAACTTGTCCTTCTAGTCATCTCAGTAGTGTGGGATTAGCCTCTGCATCGTCGGGCTGCAAGCCCAAGTAGGGTTTTAACCTTTATTTCTAGGAGCGCAAATGTACGCCTCCATACCTTTTTGAGTTTGGGCCAGTAATTTAACCTGTTCTTTTCACGAAGGCCCGGTAGTATGGGCACTCGATACCCCTGTATTGCTTCTTAATACAACTGCTACTATCTTGTCAAATGTAGGATGTGCCTAGAGAGGCCAGAAATTGTAAAGTAATGTGCAAATGTAAATAGTTAATGGTTGCCTCGAGTAGGCAGTAAGTGTTCGGCAGCGCTGTCGTCTTGGTAGAATTTGCAGAGCATGTAAGCTCTTTTGTGGTTATGTAATAGATATTTGTGTACTGTTGAGCGGTGCCTTTGGAAGGCCGTAACTTGTAACTGTTGGAGCAAAGTGCTCTTGAAAATTTGTTTTGGGAGATTTCTCTCCTTGTCTACCTATCTAAACGCAACATTTGCGATGTTGGGACCTTTGAAAATTATGAGCTTGAAGCTCAAGATTGTAAATTACCAGTTCTTGTTTTTCTGTTTTGTACCAAAATTGCTTTGTACCTGAAATCTTGTTCTTACAACAAGTGAAGAGTTTTGTTAAAATTTAAGATCTGAAAAGAAATATAACCTTTATTTTAAAGTTTTAATTTTTTTTTTTTTTTTTTTTTGCTTTACGTCGCACCGACACAGATATGTCTCATGGCGACGATGGTCTAGGAAAGGCCTCGGAAGTGGAAGGAAGCGGCCGTGGCCTTAATTAAGGTACAGCCCGGGCATTTACCTGGTGTGAAAATGGGAAACCACGGAAAACCATCTTCAGGGCTGCCAACAGTGGGGCTCGAACCCACTATGTCCCGATTACTGGATACTGGCCGCATTTAAGCGACTGCAGCTATCGAGCTCGGTGAGTTTTAAATTAATATTTGGCTATCGTAGATAGACCCATTCCCACCACCACCTTCTTTCACCTCTATTTTGCACAGATAACCCCGGAATAATAATAATAATAATAATAATAATAATAATAATAATAATAATAATAATAAAACACGAATATTTTAACACATACGAGTGATTTCTGGATAACAAACCGTTCTTTGTTATAGATCATTCCATGTTAGGAAAGCAGTATTGCTCTTATGGACCTGCAAGGAGCGAACACACTCCCTCTCAGACACCCATAATTCCTCGCGATTGAGAAATATTATAATGTACTTGATACTGTAATATGAAGTAAGGAAAAAAAGGATGAGGCAGTTTTTGTCCATGCGTTATTAAAATAACTACTGAAGCTTTTCTGTTTCATAAATACGTTGACAGGGAGGAAGCACAATGGACGGGTACAGCCATCGCTTTGTTGCCTCCTTTCATTTTCCTCCTGTGTGGCTTTGGTACATGTAGCGCGCAATCCGATACCCTGAATCCTGGCAGCTTACCACTGTTGTATAGAAGTCGTCTATTTGTGTGTTACGTATGTTTTTTCGTCTTTGTTTCAACGCGTACTTGTGTTGAGTGAGTGTTTTGTGATTAATTGGCCTACGTATGCGATATCTTTTTTTCACTTTAGTACAATGATATACTTACTTTATGGACGAGGCTGAGGAAGAAACAAAAGTAAACTGTGCTTAAAATGCAGTTTATTTTCTTCCCCCTTTTATCTTGACCTTAAAAATTGAGTTTCACAAATATACGTGACACCGTTTTCCCGTGATGTTGTTGAGCAGAGTCGTTCGTTATGGCAACCCTGTTGTCATAAGGGCAATACTGTTTTCTTAACGTAAAATGATGTATAGCTTTCTTACCTCGCAATTCCTTATCTTTAGCTTGCTGGGTGTAAGTTTTGCCATGAAGTGGAGAAATAATCTATCAGCGGTGATTCAGAAGGATCGATGCAGATGAAGTGTTTTAGTTTGTCAGAATAAATTCAGTCTCTGAAGAAAATGTGTGCTAAAATAATGCATCAACACCTCTGCTATTCATTACCCGTCGGCTGCAATGTACTGTTCACGTATTAATTGCCAGCTACAGGGTGGGCAAAATAAAACTCTCCCGGAAAATATTGATGAGACTGACGCGGTCTGATCCTTATTAATGAACAGGAGAACTGCCCATCACAGGAAATGCTGGAAACCGTGATTTCGATGCACCCATCGGTTGCTGTCACATGTCTACGCGTGCGCATTTTCCGAATACGTCGCTGTGTCATTACGTGCGAGTGAGTGAGACGAGCAGACGTGTTTAGTGACCAGTTGAATGCAACCCCAAAAATTTGCTTACGATAAAATCGCGCTTGTTCGTTGTCGAGTGTTACACGAAGCACGATTCGCGGAACTGTTCGCGTAAGAGTGTAAGACTGGAAGTGTTTTGGCAAAGTCTGCAATGCAAAACTTGTGGAAAAACGGCGTGAAACGGGCTCTGTAACGAATGAAAACCGTAACAATCCGAAAAGTTCGAACACCAGAAAACATTGCTCGATTGAAGGAAAGTCTGGAACAAGGTCTGACAAAATTTCAACCCCATTTATCTGCGGAAATTAAGAGATCGTCGTGTCGAATCATTATCGAAAGAAGACCTGCATCTGTATCCTTACAAATTTACTGTTGTGCATGCGTTAAAGCGTCCAGACGAACCTTCACGTGTTGAGTTCTGCCGGCGGTTTCTGATTGAAGTGGAGTTAGGACTTTTGGATCCTCAGTTTTTAATTTCTTCAGATGAGGCCATTTCCAGCATCTTCTGTGATGTTCATTAGAAAGGGTCAATCCTGCGTCAGACCAATTGTAAATATTTACTGCCAAAATAATATGTGATGAGCAGGAATCGAATGTTCATGCCTTTGCGTGTACTGTATATATATATATAACCATCGTACATTCTGTACATTGTCGTTGCCGGGACAAAACCTCCTATGTGATAATATTTTGGAGATACACTGACCCGCAGCACATACATTATGAAGAGCGAGAATGCCTTGACAATATGCACACAATATTGCACCTTAGTTGACAAAACATTGCCGGCCAAAATTCCTATATTTCACATATGAGGTTTTGTCCCGGCAGCGACGATATGTTGATGAATTACCTTTGTGAATACAAAAACAATATTAGCCCGACCCTTTTATAGTTCAGTATGTTTTCTCATTTACTGTATGCAGACAAATTGCATATTAATCAAGTCTCTTTTCCCTGTTTTTGCATTTACTTTTGAATTTTGCTCCCAGAATTATAGTTTAATCTAAATACTTATATTTTCCTAGCAGCCCTGCATATAAGTGAATAATATGGTGAGTTGAATTACGTTCTGCTTGTGGACTTCAAGCCGTGGGATGTTGAGGATCTGTAAATGTGTACCTGCAAGATTAATGGGAAGTCGAGGTATCCGAATTTTGCCGTGAAAGGGGGCTCTTGATCGTGCCAATAAGATTAATAACGCGAGTCTTTCACAATACTAACCGACAGCACCGGGGTTAGTCCTCAATCTTGAGCACATTACATGTTCGGCTAACCAGCTGCCTCACTTAGCCGGCGGTCAATTAGTAAAATATTTTTGCTGGAGACTGTTTCCACATTCATGTGATTGGAGGCGATGTTTCCCTATCGAACTGTTTTTAACCTCAATTTAGATTTTAAAAGTAGGTGAAAAATATGATGTAATTTAACGAATTAGCCAGAGAAATTGGAGATGGTAACCGAAGCAGAAGTGCCCTCATCTTTCAGTCATCTGATGCCCTTCGCTCAATCAACCTCATTAGAGCGGTGTGTAGGTCGACGGGCAGACATTGAAGCATCGTCCTTGCTCGGCGTTTAGGCTGGTTATGTGGTCACGATTATGTTTGTTGACTGTATTTTATTATGCAGTTTGCGGAAGTATCTGGTGTGAGTGAGCCACAAGAGTATATTGTACGGGATTATGTTGGTGTGAAAATGGGAAACCATGAAAAATCATCTTCAGGGCTGCCGACAGTGGGGCTCGAACCCAATATCTCTCGAATACTGGATACTGGCCGCACTTAAGCGACTGCAGCTATCGAGCTCGGTTTTATTATTATTATTATTATTATTATTATTATTATTATTATTATTATTATTATTATTATTATTATTATTATTAGCGCCCGGATATTTAGGTACCTAAAATTCACGCAGAACATTCAAATTAGGCACTAAAATTAATAAAAGGCAATTTAAGTATATAATTTTTTAACATTACTGATAGCATAAACTACATTTTCATACATTATACATTACTGAAAGATTATTCTTCGAAGTCTGGTGTTCAATCACCGCGTCATTTCAAATAAAATAGATGCATTTGTATTACTAAATATCATCACAATATGTTCATTGCAGAAAATGATTCGTCGACTGGGCATTGCCCTTATGTCCGACTATCTTAACATACTGCAGACTAAATACTTCTTTCTGTAAATTTTCACCTATACACACCCCTTTGTCATTCATGATACCTGGAAGAATAATTTCGTGTGGCTATTGCTAGCCTGGTGCAGTCCTCGCAAGGCACACCCTCTGGCGAGGGTGGGTGGCATCTGCCGTGTGTAAGAATCTGCGTGCTGTTATTGAGGAGGATAGTGTTGTGTGTGGTGCAGGGATGTTGGGGACAGCATAAACACGGACTCCTCTAGTCAAAAGAAATAATCAATTAAGTTTAAAATCCTCGACACGGCCAGAAGTCGAACCCGGGGCCCTCTGAACTGAAGGCCACTGCGCTGACCATCCAGCCAAATAGCCGGACTAGATACCTGGAATGTCCTTCCTGGAACCTGTTTCTGCCTTAAAGTACCTATAAATACCCTTCCATTTTTCACTAAATCTTAGCTTCGGGGTGATGGGCGGTAGAATCATTTACCATGATTTGGGCCTTTTTGCTTTGCTTCATTTGTTGTCTGTGTATGGGAAATTTTCTGTCAAACCTCTCATGAAGTTGTCCAAGTCCCATTGAATGCATGTGCATCATTTGGAACTAGAATCATGGAAGGAGCCTTGAGGCTAAAACTAGGTTAATATTCTACCTTCGATACATATCTATAGAGAAACTCGGACACTATCCACTGTCACCTTAGCCCCTTTTATAATCAGGCTGGAATCTCGAATTTCCGAACCATGTAGTTTCCTAATCTTCTGCTCTTCCTTCTGAGGGACAGTGGTAAATTGCAGAAGAAAAACAATCAAATTCAAAAAATATTTTTCCCAAACTTACCTTTTCTTATGTTCCTGAGACCGCGTTGGCTGTGTACGTTAACTCTTGTGTTGTGTGTGGACTCGGTGCCATTTGGCGACAATCCCCTCTGAGTAGGAGTTTTTCGTTGTAGAGTTACAGGCTATATAGGCTACATATTTCAATTCCTTTGTGATGGACGCATGTAGTGCACAAGTCTTCAATAGGAATTAGGAAGACGAGATACTTCTGGCGAAATGGCTTGATGGCTGTCTAGGAAACCGAGAATTCTTTCTTATCTCAAGAGCATACATATTTTCAACTCATCCTTGTTTACAAACAGTATCACAGTCTTTACATTCATTGCGATATCCCAACATGAAACCATGCTCTGATTTGTTTCAAAGATCAGGACTTCGTGTGCATAGGGAAACGGTAACCAATTTGTCGTATACTACAGACTTTCAATGAGCCAATTCGTAGGTTCTACATATCACTGCATATTGCAGTTAATCAGCAGAACTTCCAGTACCCATGTTTCAATTTTATCTTCAATCAGCATATGCACCAAGAAAAATTGACACTGATTTTTTAAAAGTTGTTTTACGTCCCACCGACACAGATAGGTCTTATGGCGACGATGGGACAGGAAAGGTGTAGGAGTGGAAAGGAAGCGGCCGTAGCCTTAATTAAGGTACAGCCCCAGCATTTGCCTGATGTGAAAATGGGAAACCACGGAAAACCAGGGTTGCCGACAGTGGGGTTCGAACCCACTAAGCGACTGCATCTGTCTAGCTCGGTGTCACTGATTTTATTCATGGATGTTTTACAACATGTAAGCATCATATAGAATATTGTAAGGTATTCAAACAATTATTATTTCTATGGCCATATTGAAATTAATGAGAAAGTGGGCTCGAACTCCACTGTCGACAGCCCTGGAGATGGTTTTCCAAGGTTTCCAATTTTCACATCAGGTAAATGCTGGTATGGTACCTTAATTAAGGCCACGGTCGCTTCGTTCCCGCTCCTAGCCCTTTTCTATCCCATCGTCACCATATGCATCGCTGCAACGTAAAGCAAATTGAAAAAAAAAAAAGAGCGACATTAACAAAAATCGGACTACATCAACAAAGTACAACAAAGTGCACCGTCGCAATCTGTGGACTTCGTACAGTATAAGAGTTGTTTTGATCGAGTGGGCACAGGCTGTTGTTACAAAATGGCTGTCAGATGTTTTTCGGCAGCGTGCTTTCGTTCAATTCTTTGTTTTAGGGAATTTCTGCTTGCTGAAATTTACCACAGACTTCAGGGTGCGTATGGAGTGCATGGGTGCAATCAGTGTTAGGAGATGGGTGTTCAAAGATGGAACCTCGAGTAACCGCTTTGTCTCATGGTTATTGACTGGACACGAGAATGTTCAGATGAAAATCATCGCTTAAGATTTCCTTCACAGATATCGAAATGAAGAAGATGCCTTTTTGAGTGCTATGATAGACCATGAAAGCTGTTTCCATCATTATGAGCAGGAAACAAACTGACAGACCATGCACTGACCATGGGAATTCGCTGAAAGAAAGGAATGCATAGAGAGTGCAGTTTGCTTGGATAGTTGTGGACACTGTCTTCTAGGATGCAGAGAGGTCCATTTTAATTGAATTTCTTGAAACTGGAGAAACCATAAATCATCATTTCTATGTCCGTACACTCCATATGATCCGTCGTGCATTGCTCGATAAACGCCCTGAAAAGATGATTATCCTTCAACAAGATAATGCTCGCCCTCACTTTGTTCTAATCATCAAGGTTGGAAACAGAGAAATGAGGTGAGAATTGCATTAGTGTCTGCGAGCTGCTGGAGCGGAGTTCTGTCGTAAGGTTAATTTCAACCTTGCAGGACGCTGGGGAAAATGCGTGCAAAGACATGGAGGTTATGTTGAATGGTGAAGAAGTGTCTGTAGATTAAGGTGGTGTATATGGTTGATCGATAATAGAAAATAATAGTTCATGAAAAAGTGTTGGCCATGCGCGTAGAGGCGCGCGGCTGTGAGCTTGCATCCGGGAGATAGTAGGTTCGAATCCCACTATCGGCAGCCCTGAAGATGGTTTTCCGTGGTTTCCCATTTTCACACCAGGCAAATGCTGGGGCTGTACCTTAATTAAGGCCACGGCCGCTTCCTTCCAACTCCTAGGCCTTTCCTATCCCATCGTCGCCATAAGACCTATCTGTGTCGGTGCGACGTAAAGCCCCTAGCAAAAAGAAAGTGTTGCTTGTTAGCTTCGGTACTACTTCGTCTTTTGTCCATATGTATTTTAGACCTAGTTAATTGCCTATCCTACTGTTTATCAGATTATAACGAGCGTATGGAATGAATTTCTAAAATGATTGGCCAGTTGTGAACAAATATCAGAGTTTTCTCAATTAGGGGTCTTGGAACTTTTCATTATTGTAACAGAACACGACCTGTAATAACAGTCTGTGTAAACAGCACTGTTATCAGTCACCTGCCCGGTAAAACGTGCTCTGAGCTACTTGCGTGATACTTCGGTAGTTGCAGTGTGCTGAAGCAGCTCGGCGTAAGAAATACGATACCGTCGTCTCTTCAGGGCCTGGCAAACTGTGCCTCGAAGAGAAGACAAGCTGGATGTTTATTCTATGATACGTGAAGCAGGAGAGCTCCGCTGTCTTCTTTCCTGTGGTTCGACGATCATCTTCCAGTATATTTTGGAAGGAGTTTTACCTTTCTCTTCCTTTTCTTTCTTTCTTTCTTTCTTTCTTTCTTTCTTTCTTCCCCTTCATTCTCGAAGAAAATTCCGAGTTTAAGCTTAATTTCAATTACACTGCATAGCGTTTTTATTAAATGAAAACCATATTTTGATGAGCGGTTGTTAGATTTTAATGACAGTCAAAAATGTGGTCCTGTGATTGGCACTAGATAAATTGAACTTGCTTTGTATAGATATTTACTCCTACTTTCTTCACTTGCATCAATTTTCGTATCAGTGCTTACTAGAACTCATAAGTTAGAAGACTAGGAAACCAAATTTGAGTGATTGTGTCTCAGGTTGTCTGTGCGATCCAGCAAGTTACGTGCTGTCCTTCTGGGCCAACAATATGGGGTGGAATTTCGACGCAATCGATCAGTATACGAGAGACCGTTCTCACGAGGAACCTATTCCATTTCGGTGTCAGCAGAGCACAATGTTGCTGTTATCGTTAAAAATGCCACTTAAAGGTGTAGTTAGCAAGCACATTATTAGTTGCTAACTTAATGTGAAAACCTTTCGATTATGTTGTCAGATTTTTTGACCCCGCAGTATTCCTGTTAACATGCAAAGCTTTAGTTACACAAAACACAAAGCTCAGCATAGAACTTTCATCATCGTAGGTGGTAAGAAAAGCATCTACCTCTGAATATGATAATCTCTGAGTTCACAAAATGATCAGGGCAGACCTTTAACTTGGATCATGTTCACCGATCACGTAAGTTCCCTTCAACCAAATCAAAAGCGAACTCCTACAGTGCGGTAAACCATTCAGGACGATCGTGTTAACACCACCCTTAATGAGCGGATATTGAATCGGTCCGCTATGAGCTTGCATTCGGGAGATGGTGGGTTGGCAGCCCTGAAGATTGTTTTCCGTGGTTGCCCCCCCCATTTTCACACCAGGCAATTTCTGGGACTGTACCTTAAGGCCACGGCCGCTACATGGGGGAAATTAGCTCTGTAATATACTCTCTGTACATTTTAGGGCCTTTTTTTTTTCAAATCGCCGTGGCTTTCTTTTGTAGGTCCAAGCATAGGCTCTTCTATTGCTTCCTCATTTAATTCTCCGACCGTCTTCAAGGCACTGGATTTGTAATCACGGAGACTGTCACTAGCTAGGATACTCAATATTTATCTTAGTGAAATGATCTAATATAGAAGGAAAAATAAAATGCATCTCAATCCCCTACTGTGTCGGATCATGGACTTTGCCGCAACCATCTTACACTAAAATACACTGCAGAAAAAACAACACCACATGCAACATCCTTGAGGACTGTGTTCGGTGGCACCAGGGTATAATATGTGCACAGTGAGGGGTTGTTGTGTTAGTGATTTATTTGTGACGGGCATTGGCGGACAGATGGCGCTCAGGAATCCTCTCCGTGCGCACTCTGTTTTGACTCTGCAGGCATTAACTGAGGTTAGAGGTGAACAGTATTTGCACCTAGAGCTGGGAACGGTAGGAGCGGAGCGGAGCAGTTGTTTTTGCTCTTCCTCCGGAGACCTCCGGTATTCCTCCGATTGAAGTCATTGGCGGAAAATTCAAATGCTTTAATGTGAGCAGTGTTGTAACGGTGATCTTTGGTGGAATTACTATTTAGGATTCAGTGCTAATTCCACAGATGCATGTGTTTTTCTACGTTTGTCATTATAATGCTGATTGCCGCATTACTTGTTACGCTATGAATAACAGATTTTGATCTGTTGAAATACAGTTTGCAATAGGTGCAGGTGGATAGAATATTGCCATATATTATGCCCTTCTAAATGCATTTACAATATTATTAATAGTAAAAATGTTTAAGTAACAATTATATTCCATTGCATGTGAACATGTATTATATACGATGCTCTTACATGAATTATACTCGTAGCTCATTTATTACTGAAGAGAAATAACTGATTGGAATTGTTATATGCTCTACCGGGCTGAGTAGTTCAGACGGTAGAGTGCTGGCCTTCTGAGCTCCTGTTTGCGGTTTCAATTCCGACTTTGATCGGCTGTACTTGAAGGTGCTCAGATACGACAGCCTCATATCGGGAGGTGTCCAGCACATTAAAGAAATCCTCTGCCGGCATCTCGACGTCGCAGGAAAGCACAGAAGTGGTTAGTGGGACGTACAATATAATAATAATTGTACCGGGCGGTACACCTCTACACCGTTTATTTAAAAGTTGCGCCAGTTGAAACTCCTCTTCTGGAGGAAGGTTGAACTTTATCTACTCTATTAATTCTCTACTTTCTCAGAAGATGTCACCACGTGGAAAATTTTGAGTTTTTGAACTGTGTCACTTTTGATGTGTTTTTGTTTCGCTTGAAGTAAGAAGTGTGAACTTTCTCTTCTAGAGGACACTACTGAAGATCAACAATAGCGCACCCTAGTGCGGAGTCAAAGAACTATTTTGTTGGAGAAATTTTTATTTCAAAAGTTTGTTTCTTGTTAAATTTCTTTCTGTTATTGTTTAAGTTGGCTGTATACCCCTCTTTTTCCCCTTGTTTTAGATTTATCCAATCCCGAATTTCTTTTAGTAATTTCTGACCAATCTGGTGTATCTTCCCCCAACTTGTATCTGTTGCGGGGTCCTATCCAATAAAAACATTGTGGGCGGGTGTTTTCATTCCCCTAACGCCTAGAAACTTCCGCGAGAGTATATAAACTGCTGATTTTAGGGTCTCCGGGCCACTTCTGTTCCATCTTTCAGTGTATTAAGTACATAGCAGGAGGCGGGAAGCGCCTCTTTCCTCGGCGGCGGTCAACAATAAGGTAATGGCCGATTAATAAATTCTTTCTTTTCTTGCTCAGCAGTTTAACTTTCGGGGCGGGTTCTAAGCGTTCAACCATGTAACCTTTTCCTAAAATGTAAAAACAACTGGTATCTATTCTATTTTAAAACGACATATCGGGATAGAGAGTGCTTAACCCTCTCGAGCTCCCACTCACATCGTCTTGAGGTGAACTTATTCTCTCAACCTATTCTCCCGTAATGTAATGTAAATTGCTATTACGTCACCTCTGTAGTATGGGATTAGCCCTTGCATCAGTGGCCTAAGAGCCAAAGTAGGTCTTAAAAACCAAGTGTATTAGGAGTGCAAGTTCGCCTCCTCTCAAATTGTTTTAGAGGTCATTTAATTAACCTGCTTTTCATTTAATAGACCTCAGTAGATTGGGTATTTTACCCCTGTGTTTATGTCCGTTGAGGACAACTTGAAGGTGGAGTTTGGTGTGGCCTAGGAGAGGCTTAAATTAAGGAGCGTGTGGCTCTTTTGGAAACGGAGTGTTGTATGCCTCGAGGAGGCTTTACTGTGTAATCTGGAGCAAGGGCTCCAGGGTTTGATTGGGGTCTTCTGCCCCTTTGTTAAAATTTGTATATCGGAAAGTTGGGCTAGTTGCTCAAAAATTGTGAACTCAGGGCTCGAAGCCCAAACTCTGTAATCCCTGTAATTGTACATTTCAAATTGTGTTTCGGCTACTAAGTACCTGTTCTTTGTTATTACTTAATATTGAAAAGGAAATATAACCTTGTTAACTTTTACATTAACTTTGATTCCGTAGTTTGAGACCCATTCACGCCCGCACCTTCTTACACCTCTACCTACCACCAAAACACGGTAACAAGTGGTAGCAGAGCGTGGTTGAATGGGTCTCAATTTAGCCCCTTTTGACGGCGAGACATTGTTTTGATCCGAACTCTAACCATTTTCTCAGTTGCTGGCATTTTGAGTTTTCCAAAATTGTTCTGTCATCATGCCCGGCCCTCGCGATGTTCTCCTCCTTAACTATTTGCGCAAAGAGGAGTTGATATATGAGTTAACTATCAGAAACGTTCAATCTGGAGGCACGGTTGCAATAGACACTAACAAGCTTAGAGAGTCCCTTGATTTGCCCATTTCCATCCCCAATTTGGGAGAGAAAGAAATTGACGACTCTCTTTCCACGATCACGGAGAATATTACTGGGCTAGCTTCCGTAGTTAGATTTTTTGATGAAAATGATCCGTCTCCTAATCAAATTAAGCGTGTGCAAGGCAGGCTATATCATTTTTCGAATAGGGTTAACGATCTGTTGTCTCTAAAACTGAATGATGTTCAGAGGAAGGAAGCTAGTACGCTCCTGGAAAATATTTCCGAATTATCTAATAAGGTCACTCAATTGTTAACTGGGGAAGTTCCTCCCAAATCTGATCAACCCACCATAGTGAATCCAGGTAGTGAGGAAGCGCCTCCCAAGGGAGAAGTTAATAGGATAACCGTTGCTGCTCAAACTATCCCTGCCCCATTGGACAACGAATCTGAACGTCGTGCATCATTGAGTAACATCCGTTCTGAATTGACTTCCTTGCCATTGAAACCTTTACCTACTATGTCACCCGGGTTTAGCAGCTTGCCTCATCCATTGGCAATGTTGCTAAGAGGTATCTCTAAGTTTTCGGTCAACACCACCAGTGAAGTTATTTCTTTCTTAAGGTTTTTAGTTGAATTTCAGGATCATGCCCTCGTATTTTCGCTTTCCCCTTGTCAAATTTTACAAATAATCTATCCTTATGCTATTGGTGTTCTCTCAGATAAAATAGTAAGAGCCATAGCTGAACAGTCATCTATCGAAGATTTCCATGCACATCTGCTTGCAAATTTTATTCCTGCCCGCGCGAGGTCATCTCTTATTCAGAAATACTATTATCGGGTACAGCGCTTGGATGAAAACCTGGCAGACTTCATCCAAGATATTAAGTTTTATACTAGGGTGTTTGCTCTTCACTTCCCTGAGGATCAAATTGTACAAGCTATTGTGGAAGGCATTTCACCATCTTATAGGTCATACTTGTGTTTTGCGGCGTGCCCGCAAACTTTCTCTGAACTTGAAGCGTTGGCCGTCTCAGCGGAAGGAGTTAGATACGCCGATTCTTTGCGTGTAGCAAAAGAACCCCCGCCTTCTTTTAGTAATACTCGGCCTCCACCTCGCCGATCAGTTACCCCTCGTAAATGTTATGCTTGCGGGTCACCTGACCATCTGCGCAATAAGTGTCCTCTGATCAAGTCTAGTAGGGCAAATAATGGAGCTGGTTCATCACAAGGCTGTTTTAAGTGTGGGGCCTTCTCACATATCGCCAAAAATTGCCCAAACTCAAATAGCACCCCCTCCTGCTCAACTTCTGGTGCAAATTCCACCTATGCCAATAATAAAAAGTGACTAGTGGCTTCGGCTGAGTCGACTAATCCATCTTCCCGAGACTCAGCCCCTAGTAAACAGATTGTAAATGCAGAGAACGATCAGCCTTCAAGTTCATCTTTTGAATGCCCTAAAGAATGTCTTAGGATTGCGGCGGATACCCCCGCACCTGTTCCTTTTCTTAAGATTGAGGTAAATAACGAGCCTATAACAGCTCTCTTAGATTCAGGTAGTGTTTGTTCGGTTATTGCGGCTGAATGGTATTCTAAATTGAAAACGGTTTGTAAACTTCCTGACTATGTCTCTTCTCCTGTTCAATACGTTTCGGCTAATTCATCTCCATTAGAAATTCTAGGTTCCTTACTGGTCAAAATTCGTGTTTTTAAGTTTACATGGAAAGTTAAATTGTTTGTGGCCAAGCAATTGTCTTGCCCCATTATATTGGGAGCTGACTTTATTTCTCACACTGGTCTTGTGCTCGATCTGCAGTCTAGGTCGTGCACATTCAAATTTGCTTCTAGTTGTAAAATCCCACTATTAAAGTGTAATTCTGTGTCATGTTCTTCTATGTCGCCTATCCAGGATGAGATGTTGTTAGACCTTAGACATCTACCTGAGAAGCAGGCTGATAGTATTCGCAAACTGTGTCAGTCGTTTCCCGAGGTGTTCTCTGATACTCTTGGTGTTACTGACCTTATTGAATACAAAATTGAGGTTACGGATTCGATTCCTGTCCGTTTTCCACCGTATAGGCTATCTCCACCTAAAATGAAGGCTCTGAAGGAAATCATCGATCAGATGTTGAAGGACGGTATTATTAGGCCCTCTAAGTCAGCGTATTCTTCGCCTATTTTCCTAGTACCGAAACCCCAAGGAGGTTTCAGGCCTGTCATTGATTACAGGGCTCTCAATCGGAAGGTGGTGTTACAATCTGTGCCCCTTCCCGACCTTCATTCTTGTTTTTCATGGTTTCGTAAGGCCAAGTTCTTCACCATCTTGGACTTAAATCAGGCCTATAATCAAATTCCCCTTGCCGAAGAGTCTAAACACCTTACAGCGTTTGCCACGGACTGGAATTTATACGAATACAACCGCGTGCCTTTCGGGCTCCCCACGGGGGCAGCTGTGCTCACTAGGCTACTAGATAGGGTCTTCTCCGACATCAAATTCGAGTACTTATATCACTACTTAGATGATGTCGTATTTTCAGAGACTTTTGAAGAACACCTAGATCATCTGCGAGAAGTTCTCGATCGCCTTCGTAAGGCTGGGTTAACTGTTAAGTTGTCCAAGGTTGCCTTCGCTAAGCCCTCTATGTCTTTCCTAGGGCATATTGTGTCACCCGATGGTGTAGCAGTTGATCATTCTAGAACACAGGCCATCCGTGATTTTAAACCTCCCAAGGACATTAAAGGTATCGCCAGGTTCATTGGTATGGTGAATTTCTTCAGAAAGTTCATTCCTAACCTTGCTAATAGAGCGGCGCCCTTAAACCTTCTTCGTAGGAAAGGCATCAAATTCGAGTGGGGACCTTCTCAACAAGCCGCTTTTGAAGACCTTAAATTAGCTCTTTGTAATGCCCCTGTACTTGCTATGCCTGATTTCTCGAAGAAATTCATCGTCCAAACCGACGCGTCGTCGTCAGCAGTAGTTGCAGTCCTTCTTCAAGAGACTGAACTAGGGAGGCGACCCATCGCCTATGCGTCTAGGACATTGTCGGCTCAAGAAGCCAAGTATTCCATCTATGAGCTCGAAGGTTTGGCAGTCTTATTTGCCTTAGAAAAGTTCCGTCTCTATCTGGAACACGTTAAATTCGACCTGGAGACAGATAATCAAGCCTTAAGCTGGGTCTTAGGTAGGCCGCGTCGTACTGGTCGTATAGCCCGCTGGGTTATTCGTATTTCCGCCTTCCAGTTTGATGTTAGACATATCAGAGGTACCGAAAATGTTGTTGCTGATGGACTCAGCCGTATGTTTCATAACGACGTAGAGACCCACGAACCGGTCGACAGTTCATCACCTTCCGAGTCCATACTATCTGGTGTTAATGCCATCTTAACAGATGCTCCCATGCTTTTTAGGGATATTGAGAAATACCAACGTGAAGATCCGACGCTGGCTCCGATAATGGAAACCCTTTCTTCTGGGGAACATGCTGTCCCTTATGTTCTGAGGAATGGTGTTCTATGTTGCCCTTCGAGGCATGATAAGTTGATGAAAGTTGTTGTTCCAGCGGTTCTTGTACCTATGATCTTCAAATACTATCATGAGACCCCATTGGGGGGGGGGCATCTTGGAATCTTTAAAACTCGTGAAAAGATTCGTGAAATGTTCATATGGAAAGGTATGGACGGTGAAATTCGGGAACTTGTAAAAGCTTGTAAATCTTGTTTGATCAGTAAACCCACCATGTCCACTAAAGTAGGCCTTTTGTCTTCTCATCAAGCGTCGCGCCCCATGGAACGCCTGTATATTGATTATGTGGGACCCTTCCCCCAGTCAAAGGGTAATGCCAACAAGTTCATCTTTGTGTGTGTAGATGGTTTTACAAGATTTTCCTGGTTATTTCCGACTAAGCTGGCTACCGCTCAGTCAACTATTACTTGCCTAAATTCTATTTTTGCTTCTTTTGGTCCGTGCCAATACATTGTATCTGATAATGCTAAGGCTTTTACATCTAATTTATTTCGTAAATTCTGTTTTGACTTGTCCATCTCTCATGTAACTACTTCCGCTTATTACCCTCAACCATCTCTGGCTGAACGGGTTAACCGTAATCTCAGGTCCGCACTTATTGCCTATCATCATGAAGATCATTCTAGGTGGGACACGTCCCTGCATTGGTTAGCTTTTGCTTTGAATTCGGCGGTTCATGAATCACACAAATTTACTCCAGCTTCTTTGATGTTTAAGTTCGTTCCCAACACGCCGCTCTCTAACCTCTGGTCTCTGAATGACATTCTGCCCGAGACAATAGATCCGGACAACATTAAAGATCTTTGGAAGAAGGCTAAAGCTAATCTTAAAGTATCTCATGAAAAGGTTAGGGAAAGGTATGATCGTGGACGGAGACCCACCACTTTGAAGGTAGGTGACCAGGTTATGGTCAAAAATTTTGTTCCCGCGGGCAAGCTTGCCCCCAGATTTCATGGGCCTTGTATCATTCTCGATTTTCTTACGCCGGTTACCTTATTGCTAAGTAATCCAGCCACCGAGAGGATATTTAGAGTTCATCTGTCCCAGGTGAAACCGGTGTAATTTCTGTGTTAACTTGCTTCATATTATTTTGAAAGGATATGAAGGTTATATTTTTTTTGAGTTTCACCTTTAAGGCATTCTGCCCTTTCTATAATATTTTGGTTTTAGATGTAAGCCTTTTGTAAAACCCACCCCGATCCGTTAAACTGCCATCCTGTTCTTGCCACGGCCATTACCACGCTCCCGTCTCCTGCTCCACCTTACACTGTGGCTTCATAATAGTAAATGCCATGGATATCTACACGCCGCTGGCCCCTCAACCTCTCCACAAGCCTGTACCCTCAAAGAAGATGATAGTCCAACACAATTCTGCCGCCTAGCTTTAATGTTTCAGCGCCCCCGCAGCCGCGCAGCGCCGTGCAGCGACTGGGGAGGGGGATGGGCCCCCTCCTCTCCAGCGAGGACGACATGTGCACGGCGAGCCGGAGCTCTCCTCCCGGCCAAGGCTGACGTGCGGCGCACGACCTGCTACATGCCCGCAGCCTGTATCTGTTCACCGCGGGCGCGGCGTACTTCAACACCTCTGCTCCCCTCATAGTGCGGGCGAGCGGTATCTCAGGGTACTTGAGGGGTCCGAGCGGCCTCCGTTGGACGCAAGCTGCAACGGCCGGTCTGGCCATCCGACTCAATCTACATCAACTACATGGACAGTCACCATAAGCGATAACTACATTTGGGAATTCAACAGCAATATTTGGTGGACCGTGCAAAAAAAAATTTTTTTCTTCACTTCTAAGTATTAAAAGTTTATCTTCAGAAATTCAAATTCTACAAACTTAAAGACTTTCATTCACCTGCAACAACAACATTTTGAAACTGAATTAAGAAATCTTGTAAATGCTTCTGCTATCTATCTTCGTATCAACATCATTACTTGGACTTTGTTTCAAACTGATTTCATGTGTCACCCCTGGAGGAACTTTTGGGGGGGGAGGTCTGTACCGGGCGGTACACCTCTACACCGTTTATTTAAAAGTTGCGCCAGTTGAAACTCCTCTTCTGGAGGAAGGTTGAACTTTATCTACTCTATTAATTCTCTACTTTCTCAGAAGATGTCACCACGTGGAAAATTTTGAGTTTTTGAACTGTGTCACTTTTGATGTGTTTTTGTTTCGCTTGAAGTAAGAAGTGTGAACTTTCTCTTCTAGAGGACACTACTGAAGATCAACAATAGCGCACCCTAGTGCGGAGTCAAAGAACTATTTTGTTGGAGAAATTTTTATTTCAAAAGTTTGTTTCTTGTTAAATTTCTTTCTGTTATTGTTTAAGTTGGCTGTATACCCCTCTTTTTCCCCTTGTTTTAGATTTATCCAATCCCGAATTTCTTTTAGTAATTTCTGACCAATCTGGTGTATCTTCCCCCAACTTGTATCTGTTGCGGGGTCCTATCCAATAAAAACATTGTGGGCGGGTGTTTTCATTCCCCTAACGCCTAGAAACTTCCGCGAGAGTATATAAACTGCTGATTTTAGGGTCTCCGGGCCACTTCTGTTCCATCTTTCAGTGTATTAAGTACATAGCAGGAGGCGGGAAGCGCCTCTTTCCTCGGCGGCGGTCAACAATAAGGTAATGGCCGATTAATAAATTCTTTCTTTTCTTGCTCAGCAGTTTAACTTTCGGGGCGGGTTCTAAGCGTTCAACCATGTAACCTTTTCCTAAAATGTAAAAACAACTGGTATCTATTCTATTTTAAAACGACATATCGGGATAGAGAGTGCTTAACCCTCTCGAGCTCCCACTCACATCGTCTTGAAGTGAACTTATTCTCTCAACCTATTCTCCCGTAATGTAATGTAAATTGCTATTACGTCACCTCTGTAGTATGGGATTAGCCCTTGCATCAGTGGCCTAAGAGCCAAAGTAGGTCTTAAAAACCAAGTGTATTAGGAGTGCAAGTTCGCCTCCTCTCAAATTGTTTTAGAGGTCATTTAATTAACCTGCTTTTCATTTAATAGACCTCAGTAGATTGGGTATTTTACCCCTGTGTTTATGTCCGTTGAGGACAACTTGAAGGTGGAGTTTGGTGTGGCCTAGGAGAGGCTTAAATTAAGGAGCGTGTGGCTCTTTTGGAAACGGAGTGTTGTATGCCTCGAGGAGGCTTTACTGTGTAATCTGGAGCAAGGGCTCCAGGGTTTGATTGGGGTCTTCTGCCCCTTTGTTAAAATTTGTATATCGGAAAGTTGGGCTAGTTGCTCAAAAATTGTGAACTCAGGGCTCGAAGCCCAAACTCTGTAATCCCTGTAATTGTACATTTCAAATTGTGTTTCGGCTACTAAGTACCTGTTCTTTGTTATTACTTAATATTGAAAAGGAAATATAACCTTGTTAACTTTTACATTAACTTTGATTCCGTAGTTTGAGACCCATTCACGCCCGCACCTTCTTACACCTCTACCTACCACCAAAACACGGTAACAAGTGGTAGCAGAGCGTGGTTGAATGGGTCTCAATTTAGCCCCTTTTGACGGCGAGACATTGTTTTGATCCGAACTCTAACCATTTTCTCAGTTGCTGGCATTTTGAGTTTTCCAAAATTGTTCTGTCATCATGCCCGGCCCTCGCGATGTTCTCCTCCTTAACTATTTGCGCAAAGAGGAGTTGATATATGAGTTAACTATCAGAAACGTTCAATCTGGAGGCACGGTTGCAATAGACACTAACAAGCTTAGAGAGTCCCTTGATTTGCCCATTTCCATCCCCAATTTGGGAGAGAAAGAAATTGACGACTCTCTTTCCACGATCACGGAGAATATTACTGGGCTAGCTTCCGTAGTTAGATTTTTTGATGAAAATGATCCGTCTCCTAATCAAATTAAGCGTGTGCAAGGCAGGCTATATCATTTTTCGAATAGGGTTAACGATCTGTTGTCTCTAAAACTGAATGATGTTCAGAGGAAGGAAGCTAGTACGCTCCTGGAAAATATTTCCGAATTATCTAATAAGGTCACTCAATTGTTAACTGGGGAAGTTCCTCCCAAATCTGATCAACCCACCATAGTGAATCCAGGTAGTGAGGAAGCGCCTCCCAAGGGAGAAGTTAATAGGATAACCGTTGCTGCTCAAACTATCCCTGCCCCATTGGACAACGAATCTGAACGTCGTGCATCATTGAGTAACATCCGTTCTGAATTGACTTCCTTGCCATTGAAACCTTTACCTACTATGTCACCCGGGTTTAGCAGCTTGCCTCATCCATTGGCAATGTTGCTAAGAGGTATCTCTAAGTTTTCGGTCAACACCACCAGTGAAGTTATTTCTTTCTTAAGGTTTTTAGTTGAATTTCAGGATCATGCCCTCGTATTTTCGCTTTCCCCTTGTCAAATTTTACAAATAATCTATCCTTATGCTATTGGTGTTCTCTCAGATAAAATAGTAAGAGCCATAGCTGAACAGTCATCTATCGAAGATTTCCATGCACATCTGCTTGCAAATTTTATTCCTGCCCGCGCGAGGTCATCTCTTATTCAGAAATACTATTATCGGGTACAGCGCTTGGATGAAAACCTGGCAGACTTCATCCAAGATATTAAGTTTTATACTAGGGTGTTTGCTCTTCACTTCCCTGAGGATCAAATTGTACAAGCTATTGTGGAAGGCATTTCACCATCTTATAGGTCATACTTGTGTTTTGCGGCGTGCCCGCAAACTTTCTCTGAACTTGAAGCGTTGGCCGTCTCAGCGGAAGGAGTTAGATACGCCGATTCTTTGCGTGTAGCAAAAGAACCCCCGCCTTCTTTTAGTAATACTCGGCCTCCACCTCGCCGATCAGTTACCCCTCGTAAATGTTATGCTTGCGGGTCACCTGACCATCTGCGCAATAAGTGTCCTCTGATCAAGTCTAGTAGGGCAAATAATGGAGCTGGTTCATCACAAGGCTGTTTTAAGTGTGGGGCCTTCTCACATATCGCCAAAAATTGCCCAAACTCAAATAGCACCCCCTCCTGCTCAACTTCTGGTGCAAATTCCACCTATGCCAATAATAAAAAGTGACTAGTGGCTTCGGCTGAGTCGACTAATCCATCTTCCCGAGACTCAGCCCCTAGTAAACAGATTGTAAATGCAGAGAACGATCAGCCTTCAAGTTCATCTTTTGAATGCCCTAAAGAATGTCTTAGGATTGCGGCGGATACCCCCGCACCTGTTCCTTTTCTTAAGATTGAGGTAAATAACGAGCCTATAACAGCTCTCTTAGATTCAGGTAGTGTTTGTTCGGTTATTGCGGCTGAATGGTATTCTAAATTGAAAACGGTTTGTAAACTTCCTGACTATGTCTCTTCTCCTGTTCAATACGTTTCGGCTAATTCATCTCCATTAGAAATTCTAGGTTCCTTACTGGTCAAAATTCGTGTTTTTAAGTTTACATGGAAAGTTAAATTGTTTGTGGCCAAGCAATTGTCTTGCCCCATTATATTGGGAGCTGACTTTATTTCTCACACTGGTCTTGTGCTCGATCTGCAGTCTAGGTCGTGCACATTCAAATTTGCTTCTAGTTGTAAAATCCCACTATTAAAGTGTAATTCTGTGTCATGTTCTTCTATGTCGCCTATCCAGGATGAGATGTTGTTAGACCTTAGACATCTACCTGAGAAGCAGGCTGATAGTATTCGCAAACTGTGTCAGTCGTTTCCCGAGGTGTTCTCTGATACTCTTGGTGTTACTGACCTTATTGAATACAAAATTGAGGTTACGGATTCGATTCCTGTCCGTTTTCCACCGTATAGGCTATCTCCACCTAAAATGAAGGCTCTGAAGGAAATCATCGATCAGATGTTGAAGGACGGTATTATTAGGCCCTCTAAGTCAGCGTATTCTTCGCCTATTTTCCTAGTACCGAAACCCCAAGGAGGTTTCAGGCCTGTCATTGATTACAGGGCTCTCAATCGGAAGGTGGTGTTACAATCTGTGCCCCTTCCCGACCTTCATTCTTGTTTTTCATGGTTTCGTAAGGCCAAGTTCTTCACCATCTTGGACTTAAATCAGGCCTATAATCAAATTCCCCTTGCCGAAGAGTCTAAACACCTTACAGCGTTTGCCACGGACTGGAATTTATACGAATACAACCGCGTGCCTTTCGGGCTCCCCACGGGGGCAGCTGTGCTCACTAGGCTACTAGATAGGGTCTTCTCCGACATCAAATTCGAGTACTTATATCACTACTTAGATGATGTCGTATTTTCAGAGACTTTTGAAGAACACCTAGATCATCTGCGAGAAGTTCTCGATCGCCTTCGTAAGGCTGGGTTAACTGTTAAGTTGTCCAAGGTTGCCTTCGCTAAGCCCTCTATGTCTTTCCTAGGGCATATTGTGTCACCCGATGGTGTAGCAGTTGATCATTCTAGAACACAGGCCATCCGTGATTTTAAACCTCCCAAGGACATTAAAGGTATCGCCAGGTTCATTGGTATGGTGAATTTCTTCAGAAAGTTCATTCCTAACCTTGCTAATAGAGCGGCGCCCTTAAACCTTCTTCGTAGGAAAGGCATCAAATTCGAGTGGGGACCTTCTCAACAAGCCGCTTTTGAAGACCTTAAATTAGCTCTTTGTAATGCCCCTGTACTTGCTATGCCTGATTTCTCGAAGAAATTCATCGTCCAAACCGACGCGTCGTCGTCAGCAGTAGTTGCAGTCCTTCTTCAAGAGACTGAACTAGGGAGGCGACCCATCGCCTATGCGTCTAGGACATTGTCGGCTCAAGAAGCCAAGTATTCCATCTATGAGCTCGAAGGTTTGGCAGTCTTATTTGCCTTAGAAAAGTTCCGTCTCTATCTGGAACACGTTAAATTCGACCTGGAGACAGATAATCAAGCCTTAAGCTGGGTCTTAGGTAGGCCGCGTCGTACTGGTCGTATAGCCCGCTGGGTTATTCGTATTTCCGCCTTCCAGTTTGATGTTAGACATATCAGAGGTACCGAAAATGTTGTTGCTGATGGACTCAGCCGTATGTTTCATAACGACGTAGAGACCCACGAACCGGTCGACAGTTCATCACCTTCCGAGTCCATACTATCTGGTGTTAATGCCATCTTAACAGATGCTCCCATGCTTTTTAGGGATATTGAGAAATACCAACGTGAAGATCCGACGCTGGCTCCGATAATGGAAACCCTTTCTTCTGGGGAACATGCTGTCCCTTATGTTCTGAGGAATGGTGTTCTATGTTGCCCTTCGAGGCATGATAAGTTGATGAAAGTTGTTGTTCCAGCGGTTCTTGTACCTATGATCTTCAAATACTATCATGAGACCCCATTGGGGGGGGGCATCTTGGAATCTTTAAAACTCGTGAAAAGATTCGTGAAATGTTCATATGGAAAGGTATGGACGGTGAAATTCGGGAACTTGTAAAAGCTTGTAAATCTTGTTTGATCAGTAAACCCACCATGTCCACTAAAGTAGGCCTTTTGTCTTCTCATCAAGCGTCGCGCCCCATGGAACGCCTGTATATTGATTATGTGGGACCCTTCCCCCAGTCAAAGGGTAATGCCAACAAGTTCATCTTTGTGTGTGTAGATGGTTTTACAAGATTTTCCTGGTTATTTCCGACTAAGCTGGCTACCGCTCAGTCAACTATTACTTGCCTAAATTCTATTTTTGCTTCTTTTGGTCCGTGCCAATACATTGTATCTGATAATGCTAAGGCTTTTACATCTAATTTATTTCGTAAATTCTGTTTTGACTTGTCCATCTCTCATGTAACTACTTCCGCTTATTACCCTCAACCATCTCTGGCTGAACGGGTTAACCGTAATCTCAGGTCCGCACTTATTGCCTATCATCATGAAGATCATTCTAGGTGGGACACGTCCCTGCATTGGTTAGCTTTTGCTTTGAATTCGGCGGTTCATGAATCACACAAATTTACTCCAGCTTCTTTGATGTTTAAGTTCGTTCCCAACACGCCGCTCTCTAACCTCTGGTCTCTGAATGACATTCTGCCCGAGACAATAGATCCGGACAACATTAAAGATCTTTGGAAGAAGGCTAAAGCTAATCTTAAAGTATCTCATGAAAAGGTTAGGGAAAGGTATGATCGTGGACGGAGACCCACCACTTTGAAGGTAGGTGACCAGGTTATGGTCAAAAATTTTGTTCCCGCGGGCAAGCTTGCCCCCAGATTTCATGGGCCTTGTATCATTCTCGATTTTCTTACGCCGGTTACCTTATTGCTAAGTAATCCAGCCACCGAGAGGATATTTAGAGTTCATCTGTCCCAGGTGAAACCGGTGTAATTTCTGTGTTAACTTGCTTCATATTATTTTGAAAGGATATGAAGGTTATATTTTTTTTGAGTTTCACCTTTAAGGCATTCTGCCCTTTCTATAATATTTTGGTTTTAGATGTAAGCCTTTTGTAAAACCCACCCCGATCCGTTAAACTGCCATCCTGTTCTTGCCACGGCCATTACCACGCTCCCGTCTCCTGCTCCACCTTACACTGTGGCTTCATAATAGTAAATGCCATGGATATCTACACGCCGCTGGCCCCTCAACCTCTCCACAAGCCTGTACCCTCAAAGAAGATGATAGTCCAACACAATTCTGCCGCCTAGCTTTAATGTTTCAGCGCCCCCGCAGCCGCGCAGCGCCGTGCAGCGACTGGGGAGGGGGATGGGCCCCCTCCTCTCCAGCGAGGACGACATGTGCACGGCGAGCCGGAGCTCTCCTCCCGGCCAAGGCTGACGTGCGGCGCACGACCTGCTACATGCCCGCAGCCTGTATCTGTTCACCGCGGGCGCGGCGTACTTCAACACCTCTGCTCCCCTCATAGTGCGGGCGAGCGGTATCTCAGGGTACTTGAGGGGTCCGAGCGGCCTCCGTTGGACGCAAGCTGCAACGGCCGGTCTGGCCATCCGACTCAATCTACATCAACTACATGGACAGTCACCATAAGCGATAACTACATTTGGGAATTCAACAGCAATATTTGGTGGACCGTGCAAAAAAAAATTTTTTTCTTCACTTCTAAGTATTAAAAGTTTATCTTCAGAAATTCAAATTCTACAAACTTAAAGACTTTCATTCACCTGCAACAACAACATTTTGAAACTGAATTAAGAAATCTTGTAAATGCTTCTGCTATCTATCTTCGTATCAACATCATTACTTGGACTTTGTTTCAAACTGATTTCATGTGTCACCCCTGGAGGAACTTTTGGGGGGGGAGGTCTGTACCGGGCGGTACACCTCTACACCGTTTATTTAAAAGTTGCGCCAGTTGAAACTCCTCTTCTGGAGGAAGGTTGAACTTTATCTACTCTATTAATTCTCTACTTTCTCAGAAGATGTCACCACGTGGAAAATTTTGAGTTTTTGAACTGTGTCACTTTTGATGTGTTTTTGTTTCGCTTGAAGTAAGAAGTGTGAACTTTCTCTTCTAGAGGACACTACTGAAGATCAACAATAGCGCACCCTAGTGCGGAGTCAAAGAACTATTTTGTTGGAGAAATTTTTATTTCAAAAGTTTGTTTCTTGTTAAATTTCTTTCTGTTATTGTTTAAGTTGGCTGTATACCCCTCTTTTTCCCCTTGTTTTAGATTTATCCAATCCCGAATTTCTTTTAGTAATTTCTGACCAATCTGGTGTATCTTCCCCCAACTTGTATCTGTTGCGGGGTCCTATCCAATAAAAACATTGTGGGCGGGTGTTTTCATTCCCCTAACGCCTAGAAACTTCCGCGAGAGTATATAAACTGCTGATTTTAGGGTCTCCGGGCCACTTCTGTTCCATCTTTCAGTGTATTAAGTACATAGCAGGAGGCGGGAAGCGCCTCTTTCCTCGGCGGCGGTCAACAATAAGGTAATGGCCGATTAATAAATTCTTTCTTTTCTTGCTCAGCAGTTTAACTTTCGGGGCGGGTTCTAAGCGTTCAACCATGTAACCTTTTCCTAAAATGTAAAAACAACTGGTATCTATTCTATTTTAAAACGACATATCGGGATAGAGAGTGCTTAACCCTCTCGAGCTCCCACTCACATCGTCTTGAAGTGAACTTATTCTCTCAACCTATTCTCCCGTAATGTAATGTAAATTGCTATTACGTCACCTCTGTAGTATGGGATTAGCCCTTGCATCAGTGGCCTAAGAGCCAAAGTAGGTCTTAAAAACCAAGTGTATTAGGAGTGCAAGTTCGCCTCCTCTCAAATTGTTTTAGAGGTCATTTAATTAACCTGCTTTTCATTTAATAGACCTCAGTAGATTGGGTATTTTACCCCTGTGTTTATGTCCGTTGAGGACAACTTGAAGGTGGAGTTTGGTGTGGCCTAGGAGAGGCTTAAATTAAGGAGCGTGTGGCTCTTTTGGAAACGGAGTGTTGTATGCCTCGAGGAGGCTTTACTGTGTAATCTGGAGCAAGGGCTCCAGGGTTTGATTGGGGTCTTCTGCCCCTTTGTTAAAATTTGTATATCGGAAAGTTGGGCTAGTTGCTCAAAAATTGTGAACTCAGGGCTCGAAGCCCAAACTCTGTAATCCCTGTAATTGTACATTTCAAATTGTGTTTCGGCTACTAAGTACCTGTTCTTTGTTATTACTTAATATTGAAAAGGAAATATAACCTTGTTAACTTTTACATTAACTTTGATTCCGTAGTTTGAGACCCATTCACGCCCGCACCTTCTTACACCTCTACCTACCACCAAAACACGGTAACAATAATAATAATAATAATAATAATAATAATAATAATAATAATAATAATAATAATAATAATAATAATAATAATAATAAACTTTCTTTCCGTTTACCCTCCAGGGTTGGTTTTACCCTCGAACTCAGCGAGGGATCCCATCTCACTGCCTCAAGGGCACGCAATCAGTACTGTTCCTCCGTCCTCCGCTCGCCCACCGAAAACACCGATTGGTTTCTAAGCAACAGTTTACTACCGCAGAATACCGGATGGAGCGCTGCATTCGCACTACCGATTGCAATCATAGGAGCAACAGCTCTATTTGCAACATTCATTCTAGGGTACAACCATGCCCCGCCGACAAGTACGTGAACAACTGAACGGGGTCGCATGGTGGGCCTGCGGGAAGCTGGATGGACGTATCGACGGATTGATGCACATGTTGGGCACAATGTATCGGTGGTGTTTCGCTGCTTTTAACAGTGGTCTTTGGAACATTCCCACATTAGTAGACCAGGCTCCGGACGTACGCGTAGTACAGACGTACGTGAAGATTGACGCATTGTGCTAGCAGAGGTGGCCGACCGAACATCATACTGTAGTTCCTGTTCCCCATAGCTATTTTCCTTTTCTTTTCCATAATAGGGTTCGTTAGGTATGGAGCTCATTGCTATTGGCTGCGTGATGGTACCTCACCGTCTTGAACCTACGAAGGGAGACGGGACCAGTTTTTCTATTCCCTATCTTACTTAATATATGGCACTGAATCGCTGGCGCCTCAGGTGCAGGTTGGTGTCGTACTGCACATTTGTAACAACTGGCAACTGTTTCAAGTGTTTGTTATGATGCCGTGTGGAAACATGTACAGAAACATGATTGAGAACCAGGCTTACATATCCCTTCCCACCTCATACGCCTCTCACTGCAAAATTGCGGCTGCTGGTGAAATATACTCTTACAATCTGATAGTGTATCGTGAAGGGAATGTGATACAACAGCCTAAGAGCCTGTTGGGTGAAGGGGCATATTACGTTTTGTGTGCTCTGGTCCCATGATACATAGCATTTTGATCACTCAAATATCAGTAGGTCCCTCCTTATCAGTCACCATCTGTTATCGCTAGCCCTGCCCTTACATCGCAAGCCCTGCAAGTTTTTTTGTCCGGTGCTCTACCAATGACAAAATCGACCATGAATTTTATTTCACTTATTATCGTCCTCTTCCTAAAACAGGTGTCTTTATGTTGTGCCTGTTCTTGATCTAAATTCTTCCTCTGACTCGAAAAACAGTTCAAAAGTTCCATCATCCAATGAATAAAGAGAAAGCACCGCGCTAGATTTACCGAAAGAACTAGCATTTAAAAATCATAGGGAGTCTGCAAAAATGTATTTGCAAGTAAACCTGATGTTAATAGGGATGTTGCTAGGAAATACTGTAAATTTATTTAGGAGAATTCTTCTCCCCTTCCAGGCTTTATAGTCAATGATGATATTAGACTGCAGAAAATAAAAAACGTTGTTAGGAGATACAATGAAAATGAACGATTGATCCCGTGGAAAACAAAATATTTATCGGGATTCAAGTACGACCGCAATACAGATCACAGTAATGGCATGGTAGTTGCTATTGGCTGAAAATTCTATTGCAAATGGTGCCACGCAAAAGAACGGAAAGAAGAAAGTCCCGGTCTATGTTGCAGGAACGGAAAGATACATCTTCCTCCTATTGAAGAGCCGGCGAAGATTGATATTCACCATCGTGGCAAAATTAAAGGGCTCCTTGCCGACTTCAGCGGCGCGCTCAGTTAGTCATCGTCCCCAGTTCCTAAGAAGACAGGTCCGATCCTGGCTCCATGTCGTTGGCTTACGGCACATAAGAAATTCTGCAACACAAAATGCCTTCCCCCAGGCATCTGATAAGGTCCAATTACAACAGACGTTTATTAACGTTATTATCAAAAGGTTCAATGCCAGGTGTCTTTGTTCAAGGATGTGGCAGTGATTATTTCACTAATCATGGGGAATCATACTAGGTCAGTTATGTGATGTGAAGATAGTGTCGAAGAATGATTTATACACAACCGTTGTAAAACACAGTGTTCATCATATTATTATTATTATTATTTTAGAAGTGAGAAAAATCGCTGTTAACTTCCGATCCGATGATCTCTAGTCCATAACGGCCTGTTTTCGTTCTTCAGGTCTTCAGTTATTAGTATATGTAGTCTTCATATATGTTGCATAACCTGACATTCTAGCTATATTAGAAGGAATAAAGGGATAAAGTGGCGCTTTAGAATGGATGTTGTCCTATTTCTGGACCTAATAATCCTTTTCGGAGAAGGGAATTAGCCCCACTACTGTTTTATTTCTGACATATTTTCAGCTCTACCGCGAAGTAAACCAGAACGCATATAAAGAGAACCTGACTTGTGAGGAGATTAGAGGACGACGTATTCTAAAAATACATGTTATTCTCCTGAACCTAAAGCTCCATTCTTTCGATGTCACTGTGAGGATAAATGAACTGGTTACTACGAAATGAAAGGGAACGAACTTCCCTAAATATACAGTATTCAAACTTCCGAAGTGTTCGACGTGGTTTGAATATCAAATATTCTATCTTTAGCAGTAGCATAGCCAGGATCTGCCGATGGTTTTCTTAATAGTTACAAAATCATGGTAGAACACAATGAAGGTGCATGCATTTACAAGGGCACTGATATACGCGAATTACAGATCTGTTGGTTCTACAATTAAATCTTTGAATGTTTATTTAGTTTATTGTTTATTGTCAGTTTCTGTTTATTTTCCTTTTTGTAAAAATTCCATAGCAGGTGGTTCTAACTCTCAGTACTCCCCCCCCCCCCCGGCTACGCCCCTGATTTTTATTCGCAAACCAATATTCGCACACACCTCCGTTGGTCACCGTTTGCATAAAGGTACCAGACGCCTTGGTTTAACAAGAACACAAGAGTTTTTCTAGGAAAATCTAATTACATAACAATAATTAGAGATCCAAATTATGGTTCTTGTTACAGTGGGAAGAGTAGACACAGAGAAGTAGCCGTTGACATCCCAATTTCAAAACTCCCGACGATTAAAATGGGAACGCCTGACAATATGAACACCCTTTGGAGACAACACATCGATTCTAACCAAGAACGGTCTTAACAGACGCCAGGATGTCACAGGTTTGTTCTGTAGGAGTCCTGTAACGTGCCAGGGTCTGATTCAGTGGCTGAAGTATCTTTGGACCGCGGGGTTTCGTGTTCGATTCAAGGCTTAATCATTGGATTTTAACCGCGTGAGGTTAATCCTGCGGCTCGGGGACTGAGTGTTTTATTTCTAATGTATTTGCAACGCACACACTACACTTCCTTCCACTACAGTTACACTCATTTTACTGACCACAGCAGCGTTTGATTCGACGAAAGCAGTAATTGCACCAATCTATAAGCAAGAGAACAGGAAGAATTAGAGCAGCCACAGAGGTATTTCTTTGATTGGCACACCAGGCAAGGTGTGAGACCACAGAGAGGCTGTCAAGACCCGATTTGACCGGGCGAGTTGGCCATGCGGTTAGGAGCGCGCAGCTGTGAGCTCGCATCTGGGAGGTAGTGGGTTCGAACCCCACTGTCGGCAGCCCTGAAGATGGTTTTCCGTTGTTTCCCATGTTCACACCAGGCAAATGCTGGGGCTGTACCTTAATTAAGGCCACGGCCGCTTCCTTCCCATTCCTATGCCTTTCCTGTCCCATCGTCGCCATAAGAACTATCTGTGTCGGTGCGACCTAAAGCAACTAGCAAAAAAAAAAAAAGACCAGATTTGCAGTAGGCGTCAAATAATTTTTAAAAACTACTAGGAGAAGAATAGACTGTTACGGTTATGTTTCGTAGATCTACAGAAGGCGCATGGCGGTACCAAATTAAAAGGTGTTGACCATACTGAAGGGTTATGGGATCAGAACTAAGTCATCACAGGAAATCTAAGACCTTTACGTTGACAATCAGATCATTGTGAGAATTAATGGTAAAATGAGCTATTGGTTCAAGGTAGTTACAGAAGTTCCATAAGGCTGTAATCTTTCACTCTTATTGTCCATAGTTTTTCATGAATCATTAGTTCATTACTGAATGCTATAAAAATGGTAGAAAGAGATTAATAATAATAATAATAATAATAATAATAATAATAATAATAATAATAATAATAATAATAATAATACTGATTTTACGCTTTACTAACTACTTTCATGGATAGAAAGATATTCAGTTGACTGGAAACGTAGTCTTAATGACAGACTGTGTTGAAATCTTGTTATAGAACACCTTGGAGCTTGAAAATAAATGCAGGGAATATGATATAAAATAACATTTCCAAGACTAAAGAGATGAAATGAAATGGCGTATGGCTTTTTTTTAGTGTCGGGAGTGTCCGAGGACAAGTTCGACTCGCCAGATGCAAGTCTTTTGATTTGGTTCCCGTAGGCGCCCTGCGCGTCGTGATGAGCATGAAATGATTATGAAGACGACACATACACCCAGCCCCTTTGCCGACGGAATTAACCAATTATGGTTAAAGTTCCCGACCCTGTCGGGAATCGACCTCGGGACCCCTGTGGCCAAAGGCCAGTGCGCTAACCATTTAGCCCCCGAGCAGGACACTAAAGAGATGATGTAAGTTGGCCAGAAACCTAAGAGCTTTGAATTTCAGGTTAGAAATACGAAACTGGTGCAGGTGGAACATTTCAAGAATTTAGAATGTGTATTCTCTCAGGATAATAGTATAGTAAGTGAAACTGAGTCAAAGGGTAGCAAAACCAATGCAGTGGGCTAACATCTATGTTTAATCGTATTATCTAAAAAAAGAACTGAGGTGTCGGACAAATCTTATTTTTACATTGGCCTGTTTTTAGACTTGATTTATTTTACGGGTGTGAGGTGATATCTTACTCCTTACGTGGAAGTAACTGAAATGAAAGTGGCGAGAATGACTCTTAGTGCAAACAGGAGGAAGCAAGAACTGCAGAACACTCGCAATAAGAAAATGTCTACGTTAGGAACGAACTCGTTGAGTGGAGATGTGCGATGAACCAGCTTCAGTCATGTGAAGCGAATGGAGGTGGATAGTTACTTGAAAGAATAATGGACTCTGACTATGTAGGTTGATAGAAGACCAAGGTAACGATCAGTTGACCCGTTTATTAATTATTTCAAGATAAAAGATGGAAAACTTGACGAGTTCACAGTGTTAGGGTAACACCGAGGATTTTGGAGGATTATAGTTCAGACTGTCTGCTGAAAGACGTCCGTAATGAAGTTTTATGTAAGTTACGTTTTTTTTGCAATTTGCTTTACTTCGCGCCAACACAAATAGGTCTTACGGCGACGATGGAATAGGAAAGGTCTAGGAGTGGATAGGAAGTTGCCGTTGCCTTAATTAAGGTACAGGCCCAGCATTTGCCTGGCTTGAAAATGGGAAACCACAGAATACCATCTTCAGGACTGCCGACAGTGGGGTACAAACCCACTATCACCGGAATGAAAGCTCACAACTGCACGACCCTAACCGCACGGCCAACTCGCTCGGTATGAATTTATTTATTTATTTATTTATTTATTTATTTATTTATTTATTTATTTATTTTAGGAATTTGAGAAATTGTGATTATCAGTCCCGTATGAAAGTTTGTCTGATGCAGTTTGTTCCTACATTAATGTAAGCATGTGTAATTAATTAGGGGTGGGGCAGCCAAAGTCTGTCATACCCCGGTATTCAGCTGGTGTTGAAGTGGGGAAGCCACGGAAAACCACATTTTCAGGTGTATTTTAACCGCTTTTCTTTTCACTTGGCGGCACCAGGCAAAAGAGCCCTTTTTCAGGCCCTCATATAAAATGTTTCCTGCTAGCACGGTAATAGAGAAGCTGCTATACTAACCGCTAGACCGAAGCGGCGACTGTATTGTTATTTACTGTCTACATTTGTTGTGAAAGGTAGCTTGGGTCCGTACCTTTAAGCTCTCGCCTGATGTGTCCAAGGCTACGGAATAGAATCCCAGTACACTCAGTCGACGCTTAAGTCATAGATTCTACTTTAACGCACGAGGCCCGCGTTAGGAAATTTACTGCTGCGAAAGTAACGTCTTTCAAGGCAAAATTTTGACTTGTCAGCATATCTTTAAAACCATGAGCAATGTAAAACAAACAAACAAACAAACTGACTAACTAACCCATGGTGCTACAGCCCTGATGGGCCTTGGCCTACCAAGGAATCGCTGCTCAACCAACAGGTCTGAAGATTAAGATGACCTTCAAATACTGTCGGACTGAACCAGAATCGAACCCGCCAACTTGGGCTTGGAAAGCCCGCCCCTACTGCCTGAGCCACTCAGCCCGGCAAGAATTCATTCATTCATACTGGCTATGATAGGCTTCTACTTCTAAGGTTAAATGTGTAGTGATTCAGAAGACGAGTATTCTAATCCGATCATCGGTTGTCATTGGATCAATTCTCGGTAAATTGGTCTTAAAAACACGAGTCTCCCGCACGTAGACGTATGCAGTTTGGTCTATGCCAGTAAGAAAACGTTAGGTGGCTTCGAAATCTGTGTACTGCTACTGAGAACGGTGTTGGATGGTCGGCTGCGGGTTTGCCAGTAGACACACAGTAGTTCGCTGTTCGTGTGCGCCAAGATTAGGCGTACTTCAACGTAAACTGGCTCGCTAAATTCCTGCAACCTTGAGCATAAGGGACGTGTACTTATATCATAAAGATACGCAGCCCATTATTATTATTATTATTATTATTATTATTATTATTATTATTATTATTATTATTATTTACTTTGTCCTGCTGGATTTACGTGCTGGAAAATCTGCCTACACGAGGCTGGCATATTTGAGTACCTTCAAATACCATCAACTAAAGCAGAATCGAACCCGTTTGCTTTATACACCATTAGTCCATGTGTTTCGATCAAGTCCATATTTAGCGCTTATTACGTTGTAAACTTTCTACTCTGAAGGAATTTACTTAGTGATTTCCTTGGAAGTGGAAGAAGCTAGTTTCACCTGCTTTTTCGTAACATTATTCACCGCTAAGTCGCGCTCTAGTAACACTGTTGTCAGCAGTTCTTGGTGTAGTTCGCCGACTGCAAAGAAATCTGAAGAGGAATGTTTCGCTTGGGTGCTAACTCTCTGAACCACCAGCCTCTTGGCAACTTGAGCCATACGGGGAGATGCAGGTCACGCCTGCTGAATGTAGCACTTGTGTTACAGTGTGCCGGAACAAGGCTAGATGCGAATCTGCTACAATATTTGAAACATTCCCTTGCCCCACGAAGTAAACCAGTTTCGTGTAGTTGTCTGCTTAGGAGAATATTTTGTGTTTTATCTAATGCATGATTAAGAGGTACGTACATTTTTCTTCAGCTTCAATTTAGTGATGATGATGATGATGATGATGATGATGATGTTTTGTTGTTTAAAGGGGCTAGGTCATCGGCCCCTAATCGTACGAGGGACAACGAAATGAAACTATAATTAAAACTTCAAAATGTGTCCACTGACTAGAATTTAAAACGAATGATGATGAAAAAATGGCCATGAATCCAAAATAATCAGTGGATCCAAATCGCAATGCCGTACTTTCTGAGATGATACTTCTTGTCCAAAAGGGTCCAAAATCCAGGCCACCGGCCCCTCATGACAGTACTAATCACTGGTAAAGCAGAACCATGGTGTTCTTATAGTGGTGCTAATCACAGGTAACGTAGACTCATGGTGTTCCTCTCATGGTGGTATTAATCACAGGTAATGTAGACTCATGATATGTCACAGACCCATGGTGTTCCTCACATAAGGGTATTATTCAAAAGTAACGCAGACCCATGGTGTTGCTCACACAGTGGTACTAATCACGGGCAACGTTGTAACCCATGGTGTTCCTCACATAGTGGTACTAACCATAGGCAATGTAGACCCACACAGTATGGTACCACTCACAGGCAGCACAGACCCATGGTGTTCCGCACACAATGGTACTACTCTCAAGCAACCCAGACCCATGGTGTTCCTCACTTAGTGGTACTAATCACGGGCAACGCTGAAACCCATGGTGCTCCTCACATAGTAGTACTAATCACAGGCAACGTAGACCCGTGGTGTTCCTCATATAGTGGTACTGCTCATAGGTAACGCAGACCCATTCTGAACACAGTGGAACCAACGCATTCTAGCGCAGCGCTCGGCACCTTCTCGCGCTAGACACTTCTAGTCTGTGCAGCCGAGCGTCCGCTCCCCGCCTCGGTGGGATGCACACGATGGTACTAATCACAGGCAGTGCCCAGACCCGTGGTGTTCCTCACATAATGGTACTGGTCCTAGGTCGCGCAGACCCATGGTGTTTCTCACATTGTTGTACTAATCGCAAGTAACGTCGACCCAATGTGTTCCACACGCAATGGTATTAATCACAAGTAGTCTCATTGTTCTACGTCCATCATCCCTTAGTCATCCCTTTTAGTCTCCTCTTACGACAGGCAGGGGGTACCGTAAGTGAATTCTTTGTCTGCGCCCCTTACCCACAGGGGGTCTTCAATTTAGTACATTTCACATTTTTATAGGTCAGTAACTACATATGCTAGTACGGCTTCTTGGCTGAATGGTCAGCTTATTATCCTTCGGTTATGAGGGCCCCGGGTTCGATTCCCGGTCGGATTGGAGATTTTAACTGCTTCTATTTAATTCCCCTCGCTGAGGGACTAGCTGTTAGTGATCGCCTTAATACACATCTACACACAACACAACACATCACATCACATCACATCACACTGCAAACCATCACAGAAACACATAATAGTGAATACATCCATCCGCATAGTGTTGACGTCAGGAGGGGCATCCAGCCGTAAAACTAGGCTTAATCCGCATTATTGCCGACCACAAATGATTGGGAAAGGGTTAAGAAAGAAGTAAATACACATGCCACTTGCGAATTTTAACATTTATTATTATTATTATTATTATTATTATTATTATTATTATTATTATTATTATTATTATTATTATACACAACTCATCACACTACTAACCACCACAGGAGCACACAAAAGTCAATATATCCCTCCACATGGGGGATATCGAAATATGTTGGTAACAATAGTAGTATTAAAATGTTTACGAAAATCAGCTTTACCCCTTGTGGGTGGGGGACGCAGATGTAGAATACACACCCGGTATCCCCTGCCTGTCGTAAGAGGCGACTAAAAGGGGCGACCTAGGCGTGGACATGGATTGCGGTTTGGTATCATGTGTTGGACCCCCTGTGGATGGGAGGGGCTGAATACATTCACAGGTAATACCTGCCTGTCATAGAAGCGACTAAAAGGGTCATGTGGCCATCGATCCCCTCTTTATATGTATTTGAGGGTTAGTTGTAGACCTATTCAGAATTCTTGATGTGCGTGCTGCTCGGAGATGGGCCTCTTACGTGTGCGATTACGTTCGAAAGCCCGATCGTGACCCCGGGAAGCCTGCGGATAGGAGCGCCATGTACCCGTGTAGTAGTATCTGCCTGACAACACAGGTCCCCGCACAGCCGAATGCCACAAGGACATTTATTATTAATTGTTTATTTTTCTCTTATATTTAGTGCTCTGTACACGCTATTGGGCACATGCTATTGCGGGTGATTGGAGGAAGGGAGTCCTAGTGCTCATTGCCTCAATCATTCCGTATTAGGCATCGTCTAACATCGGACCCCGGGCAATACCTGCCACGACCAGATGGGCATTGCCTTGGCTGCATGGTCCGGCTACAGAGGCCCTTGATCGGAGTGGGTGGCATTCGGAGAGAATGATTTCGGGCATGGCGTCGAAACCACTTCCCCCTGCCTCGGGTAGTTCGCTACCCAAGTCTTTTACATTTGATTCCCTAAGGAGGGCAACCCCCTGGGAACAAGCGCAGCGTATTAGTTTGGGTTCCAGCTTCCCTAGATTCCTGGTTGCTACCAGAACCTATGGGCAAGATTTCAAGCTGGTCAAATTGATCCTTTTCAGTCGACACATCGAAAGTGTATACGGCGAACTTGAGGATCTTAAGAAAATGTGCAATTGTGGTTTGCTTCTTAAGACGAGCACTGCGCTCCAAGCAGATCGGTTGCTTAAGTGCGACCACTTTGGCGAAATCCCCGCCAAAGTGGAAGAGCACAAAACCTTGAATCTGGTTCATGGAGTTATCTTCCATCGTGACCTCGTTCTGAACACTGACGATGAATTGATGGAAGAAATAAGGCACCGTGGCGTGACACACGTCCGGCGCATCACGCGCAAAGTCAACGGTGAACACGTTGCCACGGGTGCGTTCATAGTCTTCTTCAAATTGTCAGTGTTGCCAGAGAAAGTCTAGGTAACAACCTATGAGGCCGTACATCCCGCCTCGTATGCGATGCTATCAATGCCAGAGACTCGGATACATGGTATCCCGTTGTTCGAATCCATCTATGTGTGGTACGTGTGAAAGAAGAGCTCATGGCGCTGAAGACTGCACAACTCCATATAGGTGCGCTAACTGCCCTGGTCTTCGTTCTCCTGGAGATCGGAACTGTGCGGTATACCTGAGTGAGAAGAAGATCCAGAAGATCCAGAAGATTAAGACCCTGGATGGTCTTTTCTACCAGGAAGTGCGCCGTAAGTTTGATTCTCTGATTGCCCCGGCCAAGACACTAGACTTCAGCATGATAGCACAGTCTCTCCCAGGTTCGTCATTTACAACTGGAACACCTTCCGAGAAGATCGCTGCGCCCAAGGCGGCAGTTGCTCCGGTGAGCAGCGCCGCAAAGAGAAAAAGCTCGAAGGCGGGTTCATCCCAGCCTTCGACCACAAACAAGTCTGTGCCGGCTAAGAAACCTATGCCGGAACAGCAGGGGAAGAAGACAACATCTCCTTCCCTCAAGAGGTCGGCGAAAGCCGCGCCTAAGCCGGCTGAGGCGGCATGGTCGACCAGGAGCTCGTCTAAACAAGAATCGACGGCGGGAAAGAAAAAAAAGCGTTCTTCCACCTCTCCTACGTATGAGGTCTCACGCCCTTCCACTCCGAGGATCTGAGTCTGCGTCAGCATATTTTCCTCCCGGGAAACCTGCGCGCTCCCCTCGTAGAAAGAAACCCCGCCCTCGGAATACGTAGAAGTAGTTCAAGGCATGCATCACCTCGTCTGGAGCCTGGGTTCATACCATTAACCAGTTTCTCCGGTTCTTCTGCAGACTCTTATAAAATATGAATATCATCGACAGTTTCCTCTCCATGGATTGTGATTCCATTTCCAAACCCCACGTTGATTTCCTTTACCACCTTTTCTATATAAACATTGAAAAGGAGAGGATACAAATTGCAGCCTTGTCTCACTCCTTTCTAGATTGCTGCTTGCTTTTCATAGCCCTCGGTTCTTATCACTGCAGATCGATTTTTGTACAGATTGTAGATAATTCATTTTTCCCGATATCTGATCCCGATCACCTTCAGAATCTCAAATAGCTTGGTTCAGTCAACATTATCGAATGCCCTTTTCTGGATTTACGGATGCCATGTACATGGGCTTGTCATTCTTCAATCTTCTAAGATCATTCGATCTTCTAAGATCAGACTTAAAGTCAGGATTACTTCTTATGATTCTACATTCCTTTTGAAGCCAAACTGATTTTCTCCCAACTCACCTTAATTTGTCTTACCATTTTTCTGTAAATAATACGTGTTAACATTTTTCGAGCGTGAGAAACTGTACTAATGGTACGGTAATTTTCACATTTCTCAATACCTGGTTTTTTTTGGGAATAGGTATAACAGCATTCAGTCTAAAATCGGATGGCATTTCTCCTATATCATACATCTTACACACTAAATGGAATGACCTCGCCATGCAGGTTTCTCCTAAGACAGTCAGTAATTCTGAGGGTTTGTCATCAAATCTAGGTGCCTTGTTGCTATTTATGACTTTCAAAGCTCTGTCGAATTCTGACCTCAAGATTGGATCTGCCATTTTATCAGCATCAACAGGCTCTTCTTTTTCCACAACCTTATCATCTACTTCTTTCTCTTGTTACAGTTGTTGAATACGTTTCTGTCATCTTTCTGCCTAGAAGTGGGTTTCCATCTCAGCGATTAATATTCATACACCTAGGTTCCCTTTCTCCAGAGGTTTCCTTGCATATTCTATGTGTAGCGTCCTACAAGCCGACACAACATTGTTGCACTTCTCTTTCAGCCATTCTTCCTTAGCTGTCCTGCAGTTTCTATCACTTCTTTCTTTAATCGCGTGCATTCTTTTCTGCCCTTTTCATTTTTTCATCCTTGTACTTTCGCCTTCCATCAGTCAGGTCTAGTGACTCCTAAGTTATCCACTGATTCTTACTTGATCTTGCTTTTCTTCCTAACTTTTCTTCAGTCACACTACTGATCTCATTCTTCCGGACTGTCCACTCTTCGTCTGTTATGTGTTTTTTCACACATTCATCTAGACCATGTGTAAAATATTCGTTGAAACATTATCTCACTCTCTTTTCCTTCAGCTTGTCTATACCACATCTCCTTGCATTCCTTTCTTCAATTTCTTCAACTTCACACGGTATGTCATGACCACGAGGTTGTGGTCAGAGTCCACGTCTGCTCCTGTGAAGCAATCCAACACCTGATTTCTGAATCATTGTCTAATCACAATGAAGTCTGTTTGACACCTTCCAGTGTCTCCATTTCGATTTCTTCATCAACGGCTGAACGAGTTGGCATATAGACCTTCGCCATTCTGCTGGGCGTTGGCTTGATGTTTACCTTCACAATAACAATCCGTTTACTATGCTGGTCATAGTAACGTACTCGCTGGCCATTTTTCCATATTCTTTATTAAACAACTCCAGCATTTCCACTGTTTGACTTTATAGTGATAATTCTGTAGTCGCCTGACTAAAAATCCTGGTCATCCTGTCAACGTACTTAATCTAACTTTGGCGTATACATTTCCCTTTTCAGATCTTCTAACGTACACAATGATTCAAACTTCTTAACATTCCACGTTTCAAGTAGCAGAACGTCAGTATTCATCTTCCTGATGATTTCCCCCTCTTGTGTAGTCTTCACCTGGAGATCCGACACGGGGACTATTGTATATCCGACACGGGGACTATTGTATATCCGAAATACAGGTGTTTTTACTTTCGGAGACCTAAGCAGCTGTACGAGAGACGCGCGCGTAGTTCTTGACCTTGAAAGGAGCGCGCACGTGTTCGACCTAGCATCAGTAGCCAGTCTAAATCTCAGCTGTTAAAATGCAACACCATATTTTCGTATGTAAAAGTTATTTTAAGTACGAGTCGGCTCGATGGGTACGCGATGCATTTGTTCAGCAATTTCCTGGTGAAGTGCCACCTTCACGAGCACAGATTCACGTAATTGTAAATAAATCTGAAACTGCTGTCTCAATGCTCAATAAAAAAAATGCGCACCCACGAACAGTTTTAACGGAGGAAAAGCTAGATAACATTAGTGCGAATTTTGAACGGTCACCGAATAAATTACTCACGAAGATTAGCACAAGTAGGGGTTTTGGTTTCTTCTGCACACAGAGCTACATTGCTGTTACACTTCAAACCGCACAGGTTTACACGGGCCCATTGTTTAAAACCTGCTGATCTAGCCACAAGAGTGAGATACTGTGAGTGGTATCTTGCATCATTGAATGATCATGTATTCGATCCACAGCTTGTGTTATTTTCGGATGAGGCCTGGTTTCATCTTAATGGTCGTGTGAACAGACATAACTCTCGCTATTGGTGTGCAGAAAGTCCTAAGGGTGTTTATGAAGTCCCTCATTGTGAAGGACGACACTTCCAGCATCTTGTATAAAGTAAAATTTCATGTAAGACTGTATACACTTCTAAAGCAGGGTGGCCGCTCGCGACTGAGGCAGCTGTTGTAGCGCAGGGTACAAACTCCGTGCGCTCGGTCTGGGTTTGTAACAGAGACCCTGTATTCTACCGGGAGGAAGCCATCATCAGTAGTCATTCATGCAGAGAGTTAGTTACGGCTGTAGTTTCCCGTTTTCCTATTGTTTTACGACCTGTAGCAGCACCAACATAGCTAAGCCATGTTAAATACGAGAGTTGGGACATAAGTCATGACAACTATTTTGCCCCTCACATTTGCACGATGCTACCTTACAATGGTCATATGTGGTGGAAAGCATGACACTCGTAGCACGTTTCAACCGAGTGAACTTTGGTCTTAGGTCAGGTTTAACATTCACACTGTGCTTATACTTAGGCAGAGAACATCATCGAGCGAGGGGCTGCGCCGTTTGGATCAGCTTGTATTCGGGAGATTGTGGGCTCGAACCCCACTGTCGGCAGCCCTGAAGATGGTTTCCCATCTTCACACCAGGCTATACCTCAATCAAGCCCTTTCCTGTCCCATATTGGCCATAAGACCTATCTACGTTGGTGCGATGTAAAGCAAACTGTAAACAGAGCATAACATCTACATTTGTTTGTGCTAAGTTCGAACCATATGTTTTTCTTTTCATTTTGTTTTCCATGTCACCTTTGGTTGGTCGAGTTCTACCAGTGGGATACCTACCATCGGCCGAGGGACTACAGGGCAGAAACAAAGTCTTCAGCCTCAGTTACAAACACACACAACAATACATACACCACTATGATATATTTTATCAGGCAGGATACACACACGCTAAGTAAGCAGGGCTGTTGACCACTTTGTCTTTAAGTCCTTTACATCTTGCATTTTCTATATGCAGCGTCCACTTTTCCTACAACAATACAGAATATCCTTGCACTTCTCTTTCAGCCATTCTTCCTTAGCCGTCCTACACTTTCTATCCACTCTTTCTTTAATCACCTGTATTCTTTTCTGCCGTCTTCATTTTTAACGTAGATTTACGTTCTTCGACAACGGGTACATAGAAAGAAAAATGTGAAGACGTTTTTAGTGTTGGGTGGAACGTGTATATCGCAAAGAGTATTTAATATACGATTATGTCTAATGCCTCAATTGACGGATAAAAGATGAGGCTACCTGTTGCGAAAAAACCGAAGCGTAGTTTCCATGAAATAGCACTTCGAAGTAAAGTAACATTTGCGCTAAATATGTGACGTCACATGCGTACTCTGTTATAAGATGGCGGTGTGTTGACTCGCGCGCTAGTTGGAGGTTAGCTGTCATTGTGAATACATCGTGGTCAGTTTATAAAATAACAAATGTAATAATGGAAAAGAAAGATTTGATTTACTATCCACATAATGTTTGTCTTTTATTTCTAATAAATAAGTTCACATAACCTTCAAAACCCTGCGGCCGTTACAGTAGTGACAGTCTTCCGCGAATTCTTTGTTTCATCCTTGTACTTCCGCCTTTTGTCAGTCAGGTCTAGCGTTTTCTAAGTTATCCACTGATACGTGATCATTTTTATTTTAGTTGTGTTTGAAGCTTGAGGTCTGGAACTTAATTATGGGTGTAGCGGAACACCACTGTCTCTATAAGAAGTTCTGAGTAATGTTTGCAACAATTCGTGGCGGTCTCTCTATTGTTTTGACATTCTTGTTTGACTTACACAGCTGCCGTGAATATGAGACTTCTGGAGGTTCATGCAAGTCCTCACAGTTGCCTGAAGGAAGAGATCTAATTGTTTAGACTGCATCTTGGCCATATAAACTCTGTCTGTAACTTTTAAGTGTGTGTATATATGGTGAGAAGTGCTTGTTCCGTTTGCCAGAAGCGATAACTCCAAACACAAGTTGATTATAGGGTAGTGTTTGGTTCTTTTACGGATTTTACGAGTAATAATATGTTAGAATTAAAAGAAAATTAATATTACGAGGTGGGGATAGGATTGCTTGTCATATTTCATTCTGAAATGGATGGAATTTCAAGAGGAAAAGGAACTCACGATTATCAATCCGCCAAATAATGCATTCACAGACTGACAATCCTGATTTCCTTTCCTCCCTGAATTTACATGTGCCACGCCCGAATTCATGATCTAATTTGACATTTTTAAATAAATCTAGAACATCCGCCCATCAAAATAAATTCACTACTTTACAGACTATAACACTGCATCTCGGATTTTGATTTCCATACTTGAGAATATTTTACAAAGAATTCGCGGTTACCGCTTGCAGATAATATTTTATGACACAATACTCTGTTTATTACGAATAATATTTGGGAACTCACGCCGGTACGTTACGACAGTGGATGACAGAGAAAGATTCACACATTTTCTAAGCTTCTGCAAGCTAGCTGAATGTTCAGCTGCAATGGAATATGTTGCAAAGCTTTTACCCTTTAGTTTAGTTTTGTTTTTGTTTTGTTAGTTTTTTGTTTTTTTGTTTTTCTCTGCCATATGGTGGCTGCTAATTTTTCAATCGTGTACATACCGTTGAGTACTGTTAACTGCTGAATATAAATCTGCCATATGGCTCTTCGTGGAGACTTGTTTTGATATGTAAATTCAAATGTGTCTTATGTCAAATAGCTGACCGTATTAGAAAAAAATTCCGCTTATTGTCCAGGACATTTTTCATACCTTCGTGCCATCTGTGTGATGGGTAAGTGAAAAATGTATGACTCATTAACGTTCGTACGTATCCCATATGTATTATGTTTGGAAGATATGCCCGACCCAGGCGTACAGACCGTTCGTAGGAGAGTTTTATATATCGCAGAGAAGGCCGTCGCTTCCTCGTCGTTCATTGCGAGTTCTAAGGTTAATTTTAAAAGAAGGGACACTGTGTGAATTAGAACGTGTTATTAGCAATAGTCTTAGTCTTTTCCCACAAATGTAGATTACCACAAGATGAGATTGTAAAATAGAGTTGTCGGTGCTATTCCTATGTACTGGTGTTGTAATAATAATAATAATAATAATAATAATAATTTCGTGTGATTATAGCTAGCCAGGTGCAGCTTCGTAAGGCAGACCCTCCCGACGAGGGTGGGCGGCATCTGTCGCGAATGGGAAATTGCGTGTTAATGTGATAAAAGGTAGTGTTCCGTATGACTTGCAAAAATGTTGGGGACAGCAAAAACACCCAGTCCTCTAGCCAAGGGAATTAACCGTTTGGGAATAAAATTCCTTGACCGGGCCGGAAATCCAGCTCAGGGCCAGGACGCTGACCACTCAGCCATGGAAAGTGATCGTGTTAAACTAGTTGTAACATACTATATAACAAATTGCATACATTTTCTGTAACGGATGGAAGAAACTATTGTTATTTAAGGTAGCAGCATGTGCCGAACCCGGATAATTGAGAAAAGGCTAGAAAGATGATGAATTAATGTAAAGTTATCTCGTAATTGTAGAACTTATGTCGTGCTGATTGTATATGATGTTCTCGGGTTGAGTGGCTGAGATGGTAGAGCGCTGGCTTCCTGAGCACAGGCTCGTGGGTTCGATCCCGAACGAATCTAGGCGTATTGGTTCTGGTTGTACGATGGACTTTAATTTGGAAGGTTTGGAGGCGTTTCATCTGATAGTCAGAATCTTGAAACATGACAATTTTGTTTTGAAATCTATGGTTGTGGGAGATTCATTATCAAAACTCCGTTGAATTGGTGTGGAATTGAACGACTTCAATTTCTGGCCATTGAGCGAGAGACTTTCCAGAACGGTAAATCATATTCGTGGTTCGAATTGCGAATAGAAGCTGTGATTAGATGGTTTTCAATGGTTTCTCATTTTCACACCAGACAAATGTTGGGGCTGTACCTTAATTAAGGCCACGGCCGCTTCCTTCACACTCCTAGGCCTTTCCCAACCCATCGTCACCATAAAACCTATCAGTGTCGGTGTGACGTAAAACAAATTGTAAGAGTGAAGAAGAGAAGCTGTGGTTTGTGATAATTAACGCTAATTAGTATTAAAGTCTCATCAGATTGCAAATTTGGCTTGCTTGCTACAGGTTCCGTTTATGCATACTAGGACCGAACTTGATAGCTGCAGTCGCTTAAGTGCGGCCAGTACTTGTACTTGTCTGCCCGTCTCCGTAGCGTAACGGTTAGTGCTCCTAGCTGCTGCCGTCCTCCGGGGCCCGGGTTCGATTTTCGGTATTGCCGGAAATTCAAGAATGGCAGGAGGGCTGGTATGTGGTTAAAATGATACATGCAACTCTCCTCCGTTGGGAGTGTGCCCGAAAGGAGCCGCGCCATTTCGGGGAGGGGACACGAATTTACGTTACTTGTATTTAGTCATTTGAAGCTAGGATTGTGTAGAAAGGAATGTTGATCGTTACAGTTTCCCTGGAGATGAAATGAGAAATCACGGACATTCATTTCAAGAATGGCTGACAATGATATTTAAAACCTTCTGCCTCTTGAGTCGATGAATGTTGCGGCTGTGGTTCGTTTAATTTCGTTTTTTCTTTCATCTTTGGGATATGAGCCATTCAGTGTCCTGCGGTCTAACATTCGACTGTATATGAAGACTTATCTTCTTATATGTTAAGCTTCTACGGTCTGTTAAAATATTTAGTTTTTCAGGGTTGAACCGTTTGTTGTTTCATGTACCTTTACGTACAGTTTGCCGACGTTTCGAATACATTGCAGTATAGTTTGTCTGGAGTGACTGATTACCTCGGATTGAGTACGGGTACACCAGTCGCAAACTGTACACAAGGTACATAAAACAATAACACGGTTCGATCCGGAAGAATAAATTAATTTATGAAGACTAACTAGGTAAGTTAACCCTCTCCTAAACAAACCCAGCATTTTCCCTTTTCGGATGTATTCGGTTAAGCTTCAATAAGCTCGTAATTTTACGTGGTCTTACACAGTCACAGGATCTCGAGTTTAACGTGGAATTCAAACCACAGTGACGTTAAATTTTATTTTTAAAATCTCACTTGCAATGACTAAGTTCGAACCGCGGAGCGATTTGGTGTGAAGCCAGCTATGATGTCGCTCGGCTATCATGCCCTCCTGTTGATGCTTAACTTAAGAGTACCTGTGGTGGTACAATGAACTGCGGCATTATCAACTCTGGGTAAATTTGCTTATTACGTGATATTTGATTGATAGCTGGTGTTAGTGTTGTCCTATCCTGGAGGGGGTTTGTAAGTGCAGTCCATGTTCCAAGTCTTTAGCTTCAGAGTACTAATCTTTTTCTCCTATTCATTTTTAATTTGCACATTTAATGTTACTTCCGAATGGTAGCCTCCTCGGAGACTTTCCTTGCAATGTTTGAAGAAACTTATTTTGGTCTTAGAGTATCTACAATGTTTACAAATTGGAATGTTGGAAAATATGTTCTCAAAAAAATTATATATCCACAGTAACGTGAGTCTTAGCTGTTAATGTTCGTCAGAGGCATGATTTCACCTAACAGTTTCTGGAAGGAAATGTTTGTTTACTATGCTGAGGTATCAAAATTCGTGTAACGTAGTCTCCGGTAAACTTTGAAGTGTTGTTGGATTCTTTTAACGCTCAAGTAAACAAAATTGATTTTGATATCATAGTAGACATTTGCAATGAATAAGCATGAACTCTTTCCTACAACACTTTCAATTCCCTTCCTGTTGTTACAGTTCTCCTCATTCACTGTTGCTCCGACATAAGCCGAGCCCAGAATTTCTTGTCAGTGACACATTATAAAAGCTGTCTGCTCTGTCTTGGGACTTTTTGATTGCCATATTTGGTTGCATCCCAAAGGACTAGTCCGTGAAGAGGTCACTTTCGTGCAGTTGCCATTATTTGGAAGATTACGTTGGTTCGTCGGACGAAAGAGAAATCTCTCCGCAGCACCACAATCGACATACGGACACTCGCTGACGAAACTGTGAACTGGCAGAGATACTTAAACGCCGTCATGTGGACATCGCCTGCTTACAGGAGACAAGATGAAAAATTCAGAAATCGTCAAGGCTACAAACTCGTTTACCATGGCACAACCAGGAGTAGAGGAATGGTCATCGTCGTAAACTTAGAACTTCGCAGCCGAGTCGCTGAAGTACCATGGACATTGTGGCCGCGTAATGTTCCTCGTCATTGACGCTGATAATCGCCGCCAACCTGTTTTCTCTGTCCATGCCCCTCAAATGGTTTGTAATGAAAAGGAAAAGGACCATTTCGGGAATAAGCTGTTTGATTACGCGTCCATCTTGCCCCATGGAAGAACTGCTACTCCTCTGCGGTGACTTGAATGGACACGTAGGGAGCGACGGGGATATTTACGAATGCCATGGAAATATGGTACGAGGAACGATGAGGGAAGACGAATTGTCCACTTTGCTGAAGTTACCAATCCCCTCCTCACCAACACGCTTTTCAGAAAACGGGCCTGCCATCTGATCACTTACTCCAGCCGCAATATGGCAATAACAGTAGCCAGATTAACTTCGTCGTAGTGTGGAAACAAGATTTCTCTGCTGCGGTTGATGCAAGTCATCCCATCGGAATGCCTGCCCCCTCAGTACATGCTGGTTTTTGCTGATGTGGAAGTTGTTGTACGGAACAGTCTCGGTGCAGGATGCCAAATGGTGGAAACTACATGTGCATAAGTAAACCGTTACAAACACCATAACTTGTCCTAATGTCATCCCATATTCACTAGACAACACGTGGTTCACAGCTCGAAACTCCTATCGCCACTGCCACAGAGGAAACGCTGGGAGTCAAAAAATGCGGACAGTGGTACATTAAAAATAAACTGACATGGCTATGGATGGATGAAGTAAAACAGAAGGTGCCGGAGAAGGCGGCAGCATTCAAGACGTGGTATGCCCAGAAAAATAGTGAAAACTGGCCGAAGGACACCAACTGCCGGAGGGAAGCCAAGAGAACAGTTGCAGCAGTACGCGACCTGTACGAACAACTGGACACAAAGGAGGGCGAAAAGAAAATCTACTGTCTGGTAAATACACGAGCCAAGGCAGCTCCATACACTGAGCACTAAAAGTGCGTGAAGGACAACGACGGAAAGTGGCTATTAAACAAAACGCTGGCAAGAACATTTTAATGAAATCGCAAATATAGTTTCCACACCCACCGATCCCCGATGGCCAGATATATGCTGGTCCGATTTCTCGCATCACTTAAGCCAAGGTGAAGAATGTTATTGATGGCATGAAAATCCGGAAAGCCCCTAGACTTGATGATCTTCCAGCAGACCTGTGGAAGTTAAAGGATCTTCAAGGCCTCGTGATCACCTGGCTTACGGACTTCTTTAATGCCATGGTTGGTACAGGACAGCTTCCTGCTGACTGGGAAAGGATAACCAACGATTTTTAATCAATTAGGGATTCTTCTTACTAATTAGTCAACGATTCTGTATTATATTTGCCGGCTGAGTAGCTCAGGCGGTAGATCGCTGGACTCCTGTGCTCAGTCCGCTGATATTTAAATGTGCTCAGGTACATCAGCGTAATGTCGGTAGATTTACCAGTGCGTACTGTAAGTGAATTGCGGGACACATTTCCGGCCCTCGGCGTCGTTGTGATCTTTGCCGGTCACGTTGTAGTTATATTACGCCATCCAGTATAAAATTCTGCTAATATGCAAGGGTAAATAGCAATAAATACTTGAACTGGTACGACTGCATGTTGTGAAAAGTGAGCGTGTCCTATGCGCATCATCAACAGCTTTAAGGTTTTTTTTTTTGCTTTTTTTTGCTAGGGGCTTTACGTCGCACCGACATAGATAGGTCTTATGGCGACGATGGGATAGGAAAGGCCTAGGAGTTAGAAGGAAGCGGCCGTGGCCTTAATTAAGGTACAGCCCCAGTATTTGCCTGGTGTGAAAATGGAAAACCACGGAAAACCTTCTTCAGGGCTGCCGATAGTGGGATTCGAACCTACTATCTCCCGGATGCAAGCTCACAGCCGCGCGCCTCTACGCGCACGGCCAACTCGCCCGGTTTTAAGTTATTTAATAGACTCAGAGATTTAATTCACATTCCAAGCTTTGGGAATATAATCTCTGAAGGCTAAGATACGAAATATGATAATTAAAAATAATCGATATTTTGGCGTATTTCATCGACGTCCCCCCTTAAATATAAAAGGACTGTTCAATAGACGATGTGAAACAGGTAATGAACCTACAACCCGTAACATGCAATACACAAATGGAAGTTACATCGTTTGTGAATCGATTAATCGCATATTATCATACAACTGTGACGATGTACATATCGTTCTTATATTTTATTGGAGATGGTTTTCCGTGGTTTCCCCATTTTCACACCAGGCAAATGCTAGGGCTGTACCTTAATTAAGGCCACGGCAGCTTCCTTTCCATTCCCAGGCCTTCCCTGTCCCATCGTCGCCATAAGACCTATCTGTGTCGGTGCGACGTAAAGCAAATAGCAAAAAAAAACACACAATTATTGGAATTAACGAAATAGTGTGCTTGCGTTATCACGACAGAAACACGCAACAGTGATTACATCCCTCCATATAGGGTTGCGTCAGGAAGAGCATCCGGTCGTAAAACAGGGCCAGATCCACACTTTCGACACAGATCGCACCTGTGCTCCCACAGATGAGGGAAAAGCAGTAGAAGAAGAATAGGTTATGCATTATACTACTTCTAACGACAAAATTCGAGCTGGTTTTCCACACATTCCATAACCTGTAATCAAGATTTCGTCGTTTATTTCCTTTATTTAATATTTGTTTGTAGGTTTTTGGAAGGGGGTTATAAGGCGAAAACTACTCCCTCCCCCACACTGGGTATTACACCCCTGGATCAGGTGTAGTTGATGGCATCCACAAAGGTCGGGCGTTCGGTGCAGTCTTCATTATTGAGTGTGGTGTTTTTAATATAATTATTGTGCGCTATTTTAGAACGTGCAGAAACCTAAAAGAGAGATTAACGAGTGAAAGTTTGAAAACTCTAGTAAGGAAGAATCATAATTCCTTCCAGGCCCGAGTATACCGTATAATGATAATGAATGCGCATTGCTTGAAGCTTTTAGTCTCTAAGATAGGATGGGACCTCCAATTACCGACAGTCAGCATCTGCAGAAAGGACTAGGTTAACAACTGATAGGTAATCTGCCACCTGAGCGGAAGCCCTAAATGCAGATCAATGGATTGATTGATTGATTGATTGATTGATTGATTGATTGATTGATTGATTCATTCATTCATTGAATACCTTTGACGTCGCCGATAGAGAGTTTAGTGAAAATTATTATCATCTGCATTAATAATAAACTGGATTTACATAGACAGGTCTAGTTCTGTGTGTCTGGAGAACAGCCATTCATCCTCGTCGAGTTACTGGACCATCGTAGAAGTGGTTTTCTTATTTTCCTTCTCTAATTTCATGCGAATGCTGGAATTGTGTCTAACATAAAAGTCGCGTTGCTTTTTTTCTCAATCCTAGTCCCAAATTAAAATTGCGTGCAGCAGTTCAGACACCATATTCACACAGGATGTCTAGAATTTTCACACACTAAGTACATAAGCTGTTAACTACAATGTCCTGAGCACATACAATGTCGTAACAAAAATAATAGCACTTGTATTACTGTAATTAATCACTTGAGTAATCTTCTGGGCACTCTCGACGTGGGTAAGTTGGTCAATGTCGTAGGGTGAAAATTTCATACCACTCGTTATGTAGAAGTATTTACAGGAAGACAAAAGGACGCAAAAATTGCCTGCAAATTTCATCATTTCATTCGTATTAATGGCTTGGAATCCTCCGTGGCTCAGACGGCAGCGCGTCGACCTCTCACCGCTGGATACCGTGGTTCAAATTCCGGGCGGTTCATGTGAGATTTGTGCTGGACAAAGCGGAGGTGGGACAGATTTTTCTCCGGGTACTCCGGTTTTCCCTTTCATCTTTCATTCCAGCAACACTCTCCATTCTCATTTCATAGCACTATCAGTCATTAATAAAATCACTTTGGGAGTGGCGACCCCATCGTACTAATAGCCTATATATGAATCATTAATTTCATTCCTGACCCGGTCAATGACTGGAAAAACAGGTTGTAGGTTTTCATAATGGCTTGGAATATACTTGGTTATTAGTCCTGCGTAGTTATGATTTGGATAAGTGCTAACTAGGACCCATATTTTTATGTAATATCAAAGTGCGAAACTTGAACATTAAAATGTAGTATCAGTGAAATATGTAATTAAATATGTAATATTCATAAAATTCATATTCATATTCATAAAATATGTAGTAGTATTAATGCAATAAATTTACAAAAATGTTCGTATATTTCTTTAATTATGACTTATGGTTATGATATGAGGGGAGTAAAATTGTTTTAAATGCCTCCACATTTTATGACAGTCTTCGTTGCTGCTTTAGATAATTTGCGTAGTCTACTGCTTCCTAATTTTGACAGTATTAAATAATTAATATAAAGGCATAATCAAAATACTTAATATATACAAATAATGTTATGCACTGTAAATCGCCGAGACAGTGTATTGCTGTAACTAATTTCTTGTTGCCGTCATGCCCAAAAAATTATACGAAATAATGTTAATGTAGAATCTGTCTTTAAACCCCTATTAAGTAACACAAATAGTACGGTAACATTGTAATCGCCATACCAAGTACTTCCATTCTCTGAGAAGGTCCGTTCAGCATCAGAGAGGGTACCGGTGCATATTTAAAAACTAAAACTAGTTGGGTGAAATATCTTCCAGGGCCTCTTGTTGCTCGCCTTACAAGCTTGAATACCCTAGATTTCAGTACAAGAATTCATGGAGTTTGTTAGAAACTTTGGCCAATGAAAGGCACCTAGCCATCCCAGATTCTGAGAAAGGATTAGTGCTGTTGAGGCACTCGGACCTACTGTATGTCACAGAAAAATGGTTAGAAATTCAAATTTAAAAAAAATTTTAAAACCAGCTTTAGCACCTAAAATATACTTATTCTATACGGGGTTAAATCCGCCAGTTATTTTACTATAGTCTGAAAATTAAACTAGCTACATTTTTTTTAACAATTACCTAGAGAGGTACGAAAATGTTACATTTTTCACATAATATGTAAAAGTATGTAATGTTTCTTTCTTTTTTTTTTTTTGCTGGTTGCTTTACGTCGCACCGACAAAAATAGATCTTATGGCGACGATGGGACAGGAAAGGGCTAGGAGTGGGAAGGAAGCGGCCGTAGCCTTGATTAAGGTACAGCCACAGCATTTGCCTGGTGTGAAAATGGGAAACCACGGAAAACCATTTTCAGGGCTGCCGACAGTTGGGTTCGAACCTACTATCTTCCGAATACTGGATACTGGCCGCACTTAAGCAAATGCAGCTATCGAGCTCGGTGTGTAATATTACTAAGAATATGTCAAATGAAACACAGATATAACCGCAATTAGCCGACAATTATAATTTGCAGTTGTCTACAAATAAAGGAATGGAATATGTAACCACATAACCTTTGTTATTATTGGTATTATTGTAAGTTTCAAAACTTACGATTTGTAGCCATCTGAACGTCTTTTGCTAAATGATAGCCTGTGTTATTAATGGTATTAGTTCCCTGTTTCGGAATTTACGATTTTTCGCCATCTGGACGTCTTGTGTGCCGGCCCCATAGTGTGGAGGCCCCGGATTCGATTCCCGGCCAGGTCAGGAATTTTTCTCTCAACCTGAGGGCTGGTTCGAGGTCCACTCAGCCTACGTGATTAGAATTGAGGAACTGACGGTAGCGGCCCCGGTCTAGAAAGCCAATAATAACGGCCGAGAGGTTTCGTCGTGCGGATCACACGACACCTCGTAATCTGCAGGCCTTCGGGCTGAGCAGCGGTTGCATGGTAGGCCAAGGCCCTTCATGGGCTGTAGTGCCATGGGGGGAACGTCTTGTGTGTCTACTTGAAAGTTCCGTTCTCCGTTCCAAGTCACACGATCATAGTCATTGTTGCGACCAGCGCTTCTAGGATTTTAAAGTGAAACTGAGCTTTTTTGTCTGACGAACTAAAACACTGGGTATTAGAATTTGACGGATGAAAATCTAACAGGTACTCTCTGATTCTTTTACTTGGGGACATCGACAGGTTGAGCTTACAGTTCAGCACACATGAAATCTGCTCGTTAACCACTCTACCATCTTTTATCTAGCCTCGACCTTTTGCCTTCATTGTGTGAGGTTTTCAGAGACGCGGAGATGCCGGAATTTTGTCCCGCAGGAGTTATTTCACGTGTCAGTAAATTTACCGACACGGGGCTGACGTATGTGAGCACCTTCAAATACCACCGGACTGAGCCAGGATCGAACCTGCCAACTTACCCTCAGAAAGCCAGCGCCACGCAGTCCGCCTGTGTGAGATGAACTCGGCGTATATTGCATGTACAATCCCGTTTGATGATAACTAATGGAGATTGTGAGTGTTTCCACACGGCAGGATAAGGAAGAGGGCAGAGAATAATTTCAACTCGCCTGTATTTTCTCCTAAAATTTCGGGTCTCTTCAGGTTCTAGCTGTTAAGATGAGAGAATATTTTGGAGACAAAAATACAGCAAGAAGGGTTTTCTTTGGACATTTTGACTACAATATTGAAATTAGAATGTATATGAAATATTCATTAACACTTGTAGAATAGTTGTCTATTAAAATATACACAGAATTAGTATGTTATTTTTCTAATGCTTGAATCGAGTGTACAACTTGCATGCACTTTTTCGTGAATGTCTCTGCTTTCGCCAGTACAGTGCCATCTATCAGGACTTATTGGGAGAAAAAGAACAGCAGCTTGCGATCATCATAAACCATTTTAATATAATTATCATTATTTTCAATCTGGAGATGAAGGGTTCGAATCCTACCGTCAGCAGCCTTGAAGATAGTTTTCTGCGGATTCCCAGTTTTACACAATGCAAATGCTGGGGCTGTACCTTAAGGCCACGGCCGCTTCCTTCCCAGTCCTAGTTATTTCCCATCCTTGCGTCGCCCAAAACCTTCAGTGTGTTAGTGCGACGCTAAACCACTAGTATATACATATGTAAATAATAAATAAATAAATAAATAAATAAATAATAGCTATTTTTACGATTATCTGAGACGCCGAAGTGCGGAAATTTTATCGCTCAAGAGTTCTTTTACGCACCGACACGAGACTGGTGTATTTCAGCACCTACAAGTACCACATAATTGAGCGGGGATCGTATCCGCCAGCGGTTCTACCACCTGAACCAGTCGGCCCTGCACACCAGTGTTTAGACAAACCGTATCGTGTCACTTTTTATGAGTCAACACTGTAAATGTTACTTAATATTACAGAACTTTCTGTTGTGTCGTGTGATTTTACGTCCCACCGACAGAGACAGAGCTTATGGCAACGATGGGATAGGAAAGGAGACAACCGTGGCCTTAATTAAGGTACATCCCTGGTGTGAAAATAGGGAAACACGGAAAATCATTTTCAAGGCTACTGAGAGTGGAGTTCGAACATACCTTCCGTATGCAAGCTGATAGCTTCGTGACCCAAGTTACACAACTGATAAGTTAGCTATCTAAACTCTTTTACAACTTTCAATTATACGTGGTTGTAAATAAGTGCCACTTTTCAATAGGTCTACAACTTCTAGACGAATATAGAATAACACATTTTTATTCTCTGATCTGGATATACTGAAATAAGTAAATAAATAAATACATCTTCACTATAGACTATTATGTCTTTCAGCGTTCAGTCTGCAAGCCTCTGTGAATTTACTAAACACGTCCACAATCCTTAATTTGTCTAGCTCTGTGGCCTCTTTTAGTTCCGTACACCTTATCTTTAAATTAGAAATTGATTCCAAACACCATCTTTTTTGTCTCCCTCCACGTCTCTTACCTTCCATGACCGAGTCTATTATTTTCATTAGTAACCTATCCTCCTTGGTTCGCTCCACATCACCCCACCACCGAAGCTGGTGTATGCGTCCAGTTGCATAAACGGAGTTCATTCATAATATAGCCCTTATGTCATACCGAGTACCCTTCTGCCATTGTTCCCACCTATTTGTACCGACGAGCATTCTCGCTACTTTCATGTCTGCTACTTCTAACTTGTGAATAATATATTCTGAGTCCACCCAGACCAACTGACTTCACTTTATTATTGGAAAGGCTAATATCATACTCGTTGCACGTATTTCCAAGTTCCAAGATATTAGATTGCAAGCTTACAGCACAATCTGCCATTAAGACTAAGTCATCAATATAGGCCAAACTGCTTACCACATTTCCACCTAATTGAATCTCTCCTTGCCGCTTGTTACCTTTCACTAGGTAGATGATTCATGTAAACTATAAATAACAAAAGGTGAAAGTTTGCAGCCTTGTCTAACTCCTGTAAGTATCTTGAACCAAGAACTCATTCTACCATCAATTTTCACTGCAGCCCAATTGTCAACATAAATGCCTTTCATTGCTTTTAATAATATACACTTAATCCTAAGGGTATGGCTAACATAATCTCCCGCGGTACTCTGTCATATGCGATCTGTATGTCCATGAAACCTGTCGCATACTGAAAATCTGACCCTGACAGCCCCTCTGTTGTCTGAAACCATATTGGTTTTCATCAAACTTACTCTCAACCACTGATCTTAACCTCCCTTCCAAAATGCCTGGTATATTGATCAGTGAAATACCTCGATAGTTGTTGCAATCTTTCCCTTTCTCTCGCTTATAAATGGGTGCAATTACTGCTTTCGCCCAATCAGAAGGTGCCTTAGTAAAATTCCCTGCTAATCTTATAACTCTTTGAAGCCATCTCTTCCCTGCCTTCCCACTATATTCCACCATTTTAGATTTAATTTAATCTATTCCTGCTTTTTTATGACAGTGGAGCTTATTTATCATCCTTTGCACTTCCTCAAGCGTAATTTCACAAACATCATTGTCCTCCTCCCGTGAGCTTGGTTGTTCTCAGTGTCACCAGAAAAATTTCCTTTTACATTGTGAAGACCTTCAAAAAATTTCTTCCACTTGTCCAGTGATTTTCTGGTTTCTACTCTAGCGTCTAAAAGTTAAGCATAATCACCGAAAGACGCCATACCGGCTGATAGGAATGTCAGACGGATTGCTGAACAAACGGAAGCTGAATCACACACCATATGCCACACAACTTGTCCAAGAAAAAAAAAACAGTGTCAGAAAGGTTCTGATAGCTAAGGTACACCTTTGACAACAAATAACAAAACTTGGCAATGTCTTCCACAACAAAATATGTTGTTAATAGGGTGTACGGTTACCCGTAACGGCCACACATGCTTCGCACGACGTGGCATGCTCTCTATCAGATGGTCCAAGAGCTCTTCTGGCAGTCGATCCCATTCCTCCGAAAGGACAATGCGAAGGTCTTGGAGGGTCCTTGGTGGAGGCTGACGGGGTGCAATTCGCCTCCCCAATGCATCCCAGGCACGTTCTGTAGGATTCAGATCCGAAGACCACGCTCGCCAGTCCATGCGATGAATGTCTTCCCCAGCCAGAAATTCATCCACCAGAGCAGCGCGGTACGGTCGGGCATTATCGTCCATTAGGAGGAAGTCTGGACCCACCGCACCTCTGAAGAGTCGAACATGTGGTCTCAGTACCTCATCCCTGTATCTCCGAGCGTTAACAGTGTTCCTCGGACTACCCATGAAGATGTGCAGGTCCGTACGGCCATTCAACATGATGCTGCCTCACACCATGACGCCGCCACCACCATCCTGGTCCCGTCCCACGATGTTACTGTGGTTGTATCGGCTACCCGGTCCTCTCCAGATTAGTGTGCGACGGGAATCGTTGTGCAAACTGAAGCGGGATTCATCTGTGAAGAGCACCTCCAGCTTCGATGTTGACGGCTGCACAGTAAATGGGCCCCTCTCTGTGCTGGAGTGAGCGGGACGCATACCGCTGGACGTCGGGCAAACAGCCCTGCTGTTCTGAGCCTCCGTTACACAGTTTGCCGGGAAACAGCAACCCCTCAGGTGGCTGCAAGCTCCGCCGACAATTGCCTTGCAGGTGCACACCGATTTCGTCGGGCGGTTAAGGTCAGATATAGGTCCTGCTGTGGGGTGGTTACCCTTGGTCGACCTGGTACTGGCCTACGACTAACATTTCGTGTGTCTCGAAATCGTTTCCAAAGCCTGGAAATGACACTTTGTGGCACATTCAAGGATACGGCGACTTCGACCTGTGTCTGGTCTGCTTCCAGGCGGCCGAGTATTCTACCCTGCAAAATGGGGTCCAAATGGCGTCGTTGTGCCATTATGTTGTCACGTTCACCACGAGCCTACACTCCGCACACAATAACAAGGCAAACATGTTTGAGGGAATGTGGACGCAGGCACTGGCTCTGTTTACCTTGAGGTTACGCCGCTAGTCAAAGCAGGGAACACTCCTTTCCTATACAGAGCGAACACGTAATGTTGGTAGGTGCATATGTCGTGCAATTTGCGGTCTATTTCCTGTTGCCCTGCTTACTCGTAACTTATGCTTAGGCCTAACTTTTGGACACTAGGGTATTATGAGTTTGCCTGATTTACCCCCAAACACTATTCATTCCCTTTCTCCTCCCTTTCCAAGATGCTTTATTATACTATGCAGAAAGGTTTCCCTGCCGCTTGTCCTAGTCTTTCCCGGTTACTACCGAAATATTTCCACGACTTCTTGTTCGATTCAACAGTTATTTGTTTCGCTCTGTTTATTTCATCTACATACCATTTCTTGTCTGCATCAGTTTTTGTTTAGAGCCATTTCTGATACGCCTTCCTTTTACGTTTACCAGCTGCTCTATTTCTTCATTCCACGAAGATGTACGCTTTTCCCCATCTTTACATCTTTACATTCGCTTGCTGGTTCTACTGCAGCATGCTTGTATGTCACCCATTCTCTTTCTGTATCCTAAACCTGCTTGCTGTCTGTTGTTTGGAAGTTTTGGCTAATCATATTCATGTACTTCTAATTTCCTCGTCCTGGAGATTTTCTTCCCTTATTCGTCTGAAGACTGATTTCACTTTCTGTATCCTAGGCCTGTATCAGATCGTGGTCTGAATCACCGAAAAATCCCAGAATACCGGCAAATTTCTGATAGATTTCCTGAATTCATTGTCGGTTATGATATACGTATTCTGTGACTGCTAATCCTATCTAGCACAGGAGTCCATTAAACGATTCCCATCCCTATTAGCTTCCATATTATCTTCCCCACATGTACTAATCACTTTTCGTATCTTTCAGTTCTGTTTCGAACTCTCGCATTGAAATCGCCCCCATTAGCACTATCCTATCGTTGCTATTGACCGTGACTGCGATGTTACTCAGAACTTCATAAAACTTGTCAACTTCATCCTCATCTGCACCCTCACATGGTGAATAGACTGAGACAATTCTCGTCGTAATTCCTCCAACTGCTAAATCTACCCATATCATGCGCTCACTTACGTCCCTAACAGAAATTATGTTGTGTGCTCTAGTATTCCTGATAAACAATACTAACTCGCACTCTGCCCTTTCCTTTTTTTTGCTAGGGGCTTTACGTCGCACCGACACAGTCTTTCCTTTTTAACACCTGTTTTAGAACACTGTATAATCTCCTATCTCTTCCTCGTTATCTCCCCTTACCCGAATATCGTTAACTCCTTAAACATCCAGACGCATCCTGTTTGCTGACTCAGCCAAAAATCAACAAAATTGACAAAAAATTTTTTCAACGGATGATGCTCATTGTGTAGACATTCACTAGTTCAATTTTCATATTAAAAAAAATATTTCAGGCCTGAATGCGTCAATATTTTCTTTAACACATGTTAATTTAATTTAATCAACGTAGCACATGTGAGCACTCTGTTATATTTAACATTCTATTATATTTACCTGTTGAGGATTAAAGTCATCCTGTATATTCATACATAATATCCTGTTTTATGAAACTATAGTTGCCATTAAATGAAGTATTAATAAGTACTGTACAATCAAACTTGCATGTACTCTACGTCGTTAAGTCAGTACCAAGATATGGAAGTCAAAAGCATCCACTTAGATTCACGGGAATAGAACAAACATATTGCTGTTTAAAATAGCGCTTATCATTGCCCTGCGTTGTATCGCAGCGGATGCCAGTGTAGCGTTGTATATATAGCTCTGTATCCCACAGGCAGTGGCAATTAACGAGTAAACATACCGTTCATTATCTGCTAATGCGTGGTGAAAGACAGCCCTCCCTTCTGTTGCATAACGTCAGAAAGGAAAGATTTTCCATTTCTGATTGTGTCGTATGTTACCATGTAAATAACATTAGTTATTTAATATCTAGGATTGTTTTACTCCATGTCCATTACCTTTGGCTGACTGGGAATTCTCTTTTTCCTTCTTCCTACTTTTTTAAACACGTGCTCACGATAGCAGTTCCCTTCTGTGGTAAGTCTCTATTAAATATCTGTCATTCGTTGTTGTGAACAATGTATATGTATCTATACTCGTCCACCTTTCACACACTGAACACTAGTTAGTTACAAACATTACCCGTTATTATTCAGATTTCATACACACTCAGTAAAGTACGTTCGTTGCATGGTGCGTAGACAAAACATCCATCATTCTCAACGTTTCTCAGGTTGATCTTCCTGCAAGGAAGATTGTAACTTCAGTTGATATGAGAATGATCCACTTCACGGTAATATTTCATGTTGTAATAGCACTCACTATTAATACAAAGAGGAGAAAGCTGTAATTTCAAATGCCACACGAGTGAATAGGTGTGGCTGGCTATTAAGCATTTGGTTACCGGTTCGAAACTGGTTGCTGGCTTCCATGTTTCCCTACTGGCAATTCGCCATTCTTTGTGCGCTTGCTTAGATTAGGTGGGGCTGCTCAGTATTTTGTTATCATGTACTCTCCAGGATTATAAAAAAGTAAATAAATCATCAACTTCAATCATTCTTGTGGAATTAAACTTCCTCTCCGTAGTGTCATTCGTTATCGAAGTGTCTTAAATACTTACGATGATCCTGATATTTTCCATGAGCTGCAAGAAGACTGCAGATTAGCATCTCACAAACAATGGGAACATGTGTACGAAAATACTCAGTAATCTTAAAAAAATAGCTTCATTTGACATAATCCGTAGCTCATCAGGCCCTTGAAGGATCTTAAGCTTGCGAAAACGATTGCTACCATGCCAGATATGAAGGTGATACGTTGTCTGTCTGAAGACACCCAGCCCAGTATTGCTTAGTATTCAGGACCGGTTCGTTGCCCCCAGCTCCTCATTTATATTCACGGAACACACAAGGAAATGTCCGAAATGGGGAATCGAGATGTCGAATCACATCTGATAGGGGATCTAAAATTATAACTACTCTATGTACAAAATAGTACCTGCTGAGCGTAACAGCTTCTGTATGATAGCTATTAGTAGCTGGAAAACAATGAAAAATGTACATTCGCTAAAAGAAGAATGAACTCATGTTCTTAGCATGTTCACTTTTCTCGGGAAAAAACTGAACATATAATGTTTATTGTAGGTATAGTTGGGGACAAATCTTTAACGACCTCGCCTCACACCACTACTTTCCGGCGGCAGTTCGGTGTCTATTAGCGACTTACAGGATTTACTACCTCTACTGCAGCCAGAGTTGCCAAATCGGCTACTGCACTCTACACGAAGAAAGGGTAAATACTACAGAGAGTGAGGAAGAAAGTGGTCTGGCAGCCTCTCCAAAACAAACAAGGATCACTTAGAACACGTTAACGCAGCAGGGTGCAGGATGTGATTGACTACTGGCTTCCAGCTCGCTTCTAGGAACTGAGGCTGTCATGTTTTGTCCTCAACTATATACGCAGGATTTAACTACATGCAAGGTGAATTATATTATGATAATAAATGAAGTTAAGCCTGATAAAATATTAAGTACGAGAAACATCCAAAACGCTCATTCGTTTTTAGCGGCTGTTCAACTAGGGTGACTGTCTTGTGATATAAGTATTGTTTTTCTTGACGGAGTTAGCAAATTGCAGGACTCAGGATACTAGTTTATGGAATACAATAAAAGTGAAAGTTGTTCGTCTAACCGCGCTGTAAACAGAAACACTGTTCATAATATCAGCATTTGAAAACGCTCGATCCCGTTGACGGTCTATACAATTCAGTCTCTTAATAATATTCCATAGAAGTCTGGAATTGTCGTGGATAATATTTTGACTGTCTAGGCATGACGAAATCATGTTTAATACCGGACCGCAGGGCTCCCACTCTTAGCTTTTATTTTTGCCATTTGTTTTACGTCGCACCCGACACAGATAGGTCTTAATGGCGACGATGGGATAGGAAAGGCCTAGGAATTGGAAGTGGCCGTGGCCTTAATTAAGGTACAGCCCAAGCATTTGCCTGGTGTGAAATGGGAAACCACGGAAAACAATCTTCAGGGCTGCCGACAGTGGGGTTTGAACCCACTATCTCCCGGATGCAAGCTCACAGCTGCGTCCCCTCTTAGCAGTCACAATTTTTTATAAATAGTAATATTCTTACATCCCTTATCAGCTCTGATAGGTCTTATTCGACAATTTGATTTCTCATTATGAACGATTCCCTTGTTAGTGCTCCGAGTTCTAGCAATTAAACTACGATTTGAATCCTTCGGTGAGCCGGCATTTGAACTATGGGTCTCAGCGTACATTTGCACCACGGGACTGGCTTCTGCCTTAAGAAAAATATACTGTATAGAAACCCAACGTTGTTTTTGTTGTTGTTGTTGTTGTTGTTGTTGTTGTTGTTGTTGTTGTTGTTGAAGGCCTTTCGGCAATGTGAATAGGCCTAGCCATGTTGCTGGAAGGTGTGAATTATTATTTGGGTCTGGTATTGGAATATACGATCCTGGACTTGAAATAAACTACTCTCCTCCCTGGTATTTGCGTGTAAAGTCTCGAGGGAAACCGTCTTTATATTGCTGTTATCCATGTCTCAACTGCTCAGTTATGAAAGTAGACGAGGAACAGAGGACCCGACTCTGTTAGCATGCATTCCTCTGTGAGATAATGATTTGCGGTGCTTGAGTACTCACTGAGTACAAACTACTAAGTACTACTGTCGAACTACTGCTTTTACATGACAACAAGGAAAGAAGTGGTAATTAGCCAATTGTACATCACTTCTGTCTGGTACGTTATTGAGGCGAATGACATTATCTTTAACTAAATAAAGTCAGGTATAAAACTTTACAACGTGAAGTAATTTACCATCCCAGCATTTCCCAAGACTGGATGAAGAATAACCCCATAAAGGCTCTCCACCGGAAAGTATGGTGATCCAGAAGTTAAAGCCACTGATTTCTACTCCCGAGTAATCTCAGTTCTATAGAACTCATTTACTTTCAATATGGTGTCATAATAATAATAATAATAATAATAATAATAATAATAATAATAATACTTCCAATTCCCACCGTCGGCAGCTCTGAAAATATTTTCGTGGTTTGCCATTTTCACACCAGGCTGTATCTTAATTAAGGCCACGGCCGCTACTTTCCCAATCCTAGCCATTTCCCATCCTTGCGTCGCCGGAAACTACCAAATAATAGTAATAATAATAATAGGCTAATGGAAAGCGGAACTATGGGGTAGATATACATACATACAATAATAATAGGCTAGTAACACCCTTCAACTAGTATTGCTCAAAAGAACAGCATAATTTTATCTTGTATGCTGTTTACCGACTCGGTACCCTCTCAATCACTCTTAAATGCCGATCGACGGTGCCGGGTTCCAATCTCGATATTATACCTTGAATACAGAGACAAGCGTCTAACTACTCTGCACAGCCGGCATCCAGGACACGTAGTCCGTCACTCTTGAGTGGTTTACTTAAGTTCTGTTGTAGCCTGTGTCTGTCTACCATTTGGCCAGTTTTGGCCTCGAAAATAAAAAGCTCTTTTAAAATTTCCATTTTGAATGTTTTTACTGGCACTAATTCACTGATGTCTTTGTATCATTCTGAACCTATTGGTGCAAGTACGATTGTAAGTAATATATTTCTGTTCTGTTGTAACTGTTTGCTTCACATAATATTGTAACATTTCTCAGAGATAGCAGCTGCTCACCGGCCGGATGTTTCCTCATGCAGTCACAAGAGCACAATCGATGTGGGTCCTTTGTCTTGCCTGAGGCTAAAACAAGCGGCTTGTATATTTGTGTTAAGGCGATGAGCTTTGACGTTAAATTGTTGTCTTTTTATAACCCACTTCACATTGTTTGGAAGCTAAATGGTGTGTTAAACCATTCGTATTCCGGGAGTTGAACGTGAGGATTTCTAAACAAATCCCGAACTGTATCTTAATCTGTTGGGTAAGTGAGATTTTTCAGCTGTTGGATTGTCATCACCAAACTTCACCATTCATTGGTTATTGCGGTAGCACGCAGCTCTCACCCTGACTAGCTCTGTCGTGGAAGTATCCATCATAAAATACTTTCAAATGCAATTAAATATTTATTTCTCTGACGTAGTAATAAAATTACTCCTTTATTTAATATTTGCTGTGCTCCTCAATGTTGATTTAATTGTGACTTGACCATTTTCTTGAAGTAGTACTGTGATGGGACATTTCATGTTATGTCGAAGGTCTTTTCGACATATTGTCAGTACGGGACCGTGATCAGTTAGATATTTTTTGTTAAGAAGGAAGGCATATACATGGTGTACCAAAACTCGACGGCAAAAATTTAGGAATGGTTTTCTCACATGCAGAGGACAAAAAAGGTTATGACAACATGGGCCCGGAAACATATACTTACAGATTTATTCAATTTTCATGACACAAATTAATGTTAGTAAGATGTTAAAAGTCCTGTTTGCTGCAAAAATATTCGAGACACCGGTTACAATTGTTACATTAGTAATCATGTTGTGAGTGAATGTGATGTGAGTCTTAAAATACCTTAGCTCTCACACATGATATCCGATCATCTTTCAGCTTAGCCGTTTCCGATAACACGCTTGTCGTTTTCATTCTGTTTAACAAGTCTGGTATCTGTGATTAGTGATTGTGGTTTGCAGTCTGCTTACGTGAGTAAGTAAGTGATGTTAAGTATCCGTAGCCGTATGTGATTTAGTGCATGGTGTCTGTTTTTGTGGTTAACAGTAATTGTAACTGTGGTTTGCAGGCCGCTCTGAGGTGCTCATGTACACGAACGCAGAGCTTGCGAGCATGCATTACATGTATGGTTTGGCGGATGGTAATGCATTGAAGGCATGTCGCTTGTATCAGGAACGATACCCAAGGCGCAGAGTGCCGGACCGAAAGACATTTGAAGGGATCCATCCTCGCCTCTGTGAACACGGGAGTTTCGCACGTCCACCAGGAACCGGGGGACGGTCAAGCAGTACAACCGTTGAGGAGGAAGAAGCTGTACTAAATGCTGTGGATGAAAGTCCTGGAATCAGCACTAGGAGGTTACGATTGTAGAGGAATAGGCCGCACATGACGATCTGTAGACTGCTACGAGAAAACCTGTTGTATCCGAATCATCTGCAGCGTGTACAAGCCTTGTATCCTGGGGATTTTCCTGCAAGAGTAACGTTCTGCCGGTGGTTCCTACAATAATGCGGCATGACGCCTAACTTCGCAGCTTCTGTCTTGTTCACACATGAAGCAACATTCATAAGAGAGGGAATACAGAATTCCCATAATTAACACGTACGGAGTGATACAAATCCTCGTGCAATCATCCAATCTTCTCATCAACGGAGGTTCGCCATTAATATCTGGACAAGCATTGTTGGTGATACCTTGTTGGGACCCTATGTTCTTCCGAATAGGTTTACTGGACAGAACTACATGGATTTTTTGCGTACTGCATTGCCTGATTATTTGGAAAACATGCCACTTGCATCCCGTCGACAAATGGTTTTCATGCATGATTGTGCTCCCGCACATTTCTGTCTGCCTGCCTGCAGGTACCTGAATACCCATTTTCCTGAGTTCTGGATAGGTAGAGGACAGATGGCTTGGCCACCACGCTCTCCTGACTTGAACCCCCTGGACTTTTACCTGTGGGCATACGTTAAGTCTCTCATGTATGCGACTCCTGTTCCTGATGAAGCAACTTTACGCGAGCGCGTTGTGATAACCTGTCAGGCAGTACGCACTACACCAGGAATTTTTGATCGCGTGTGTAACTCCATGCGATGACGAGCGATGGCTTGTATTCAATCTGAAGCTCGTCACTTTGAACATTGACTCTGATACATGCTCACAGTGTTTCAGCCGCCATTACAGACATACGGTGTAAATGTACAAACGTTTGAATAAATCTGTAAGTATACATATCCAGACCCATGTTGTCATAACTGTTTTTTCTTCTCTCTATGTGAGGAAACCATTCCTAATTTTTTTGCCGTCGCGTTTTGGCACAACCTGTATATTCCAGTGCCGACTCTGTTAAATGTAACTGAAAAGTTCTTCAGTGTGTCGAACACACAGGTGATATATAAACATTTTACTACAACATACGTGTAAAATAAAACCACACAATTGAACAATAGATAAAAAATAAACACTATTAAACAGTGTGCAATTGTATCCCTTATCCTATTAAATTAATAGTGTGTATTTTAATCCCCTGTTTAATAATGTGTTTTTACGGGCACGTTGTAGTATAATATTTCACATGTGTGTTTGACACTCTGCAGAGCTTTTAAGTTACAGTTTGAAATACTGTATGTCCAGTGATTCCCGCTTGGATAAAATAAATATAACCGGAATCTTCGTAAACCAATCTGTCTTGTCTGTCAATTTCAACGACTGGTACCTTATATTCGGGATAATAAGATTGTAATTAATTAAAAGTTGTTAGTCCATACCGGTTGTAGTCGGAGATAAAGAGTATTATTATTATTATTATTATTATTATTATTATTATTATTATTATTATTATTATTATTATGACAAGAAGAATGATATTTTATGGGCATTAAACAGATGAATCAAGAGAGGTTGGCAAGCAGAATACTCCTTCTAAAAGAACAGTGCAATAAACAGCCCGAGTGGCTTACACAGGTGCACAAGAACCTAGCAGAAGTGGGTGTCGAGGAGAAAGAGATACAGGACAGAACATCTTAAAAAAAAAAGATGCGAAAGTGAGAGATACACCCGAAAAGCCATGGCCGATAGCGATGTGATATTCGATTCATTTTACTCCGTTCACGTTACTGAATTGATACAGTGATCGATACACGGCATATTAGAGTCGCCGTTCTTATCACATCTGTGTGTACTGGTAGGTAGGATCAACATCATTGAATGCTCATTGCTCCCATCTGCTCATTCTATGAACTACTTTCCTATACATATCGTCCAGCCTTCCGGTTTCTGCTGCAGCTACCTCTTCGCATCAAGTTTTGATGTTACAAAGCCTTTGCCCCACAGTGACAACTGTATTAAGTAAATGTACAGAACTAGCAAGATACTCGTGCTTCGCTACGGTTTTAAACTGAAAATTATTATTCAATGTTTTACATTTTGGATAGTCCACTGTCGGCTGAGCCTGTAAAATACGCCGTCAGTTCATACCTCAAACGGTTTTGGGTGAATGATTATTTATTTCCTGATCGAACACTCATTTGAACCCAATACGGAAGAATTGGAATGTTTTGAACTCTACCTTAGGCTATTTAACATCTAGGATGTAAAAGCGACCATCCTGTAAAATGTTTGTACGTGAACAGTAATAGAGGAATGAATATGTTTTCAAAGGGTGAATGTTTTTAAATATTTATTAACATCTAGGATGTAGAAGACCTCCTTTCATAAAAAAAAACTTCATGCCTGAAACGGTTTCTGAAGAATGGATATTGTGTTTTTGAGGGTCAACCACCATCTAAACCCCTTAGGGGAGAAATATTTTGAAGTATACGATATTTTACACCTAGGACATAATAGAAGACCCTCCTCGTAAAATTACAACTTTGTACGTCAAACGGTCTTGGAGGGATGAATAATATCGGTTAGAGAGCTAATCTCGTTTAACACTTTAAGGGTGGAACGTGAAAAAAATACTTCTTATTTAGCACATAGGATTTAAAATATACACCGCTATTTGGAATTTTGTCTTCGTACGTTAAACCGTTTCGGAGGAAGGAATGAATATATTTGTTTTCGGATCTTTTAACCCCATTTAACTCTCTGAGTGGCTAAATTTGGATCAAACCTTCTGTTATTTAACACCTAGGATATAATTTGAAATTTTAAGTTCATAATTCATACGGTTTCATATAAATGCATACTTTTGTTATAATTCTTCACCCCCCCCCCAGTCAAAACACCTTTAGGGATATATTGTTTTAAATCCACTTCTTATTTGTATCCTCAAAATAATTCATCTCCTTTTACACCCCCCCCCCCCAAGTTGATTCCACAACCCCTCACCGCTACAAAATACGTATGTCTTTATTTTTAAAGGAGATTCCAAATATAAATTTTCATGTCTGTAATATCTTCAGTTTTTTATATACAATTATCGTCATAAAAAGAATTCAACCCCTTTTTCAGTCCTTCTTGCAACTCCCACCCCTTCAATGTTTTTTCCGAAACAAAAATACGTGTTACTTTAATTTTAAAAGAGATTTAAAATACCAATTTTCACGTCTGTAATATGTTAAGTTTTTGAGATATGCTGTCGATATGCTCATTGTATAGTGCTTATGTTATTTTGTTTCTAGTTTGTAATAGTAGTTTTAAGATAATATCCAAATATCCTCCCACAGTAGCCAACACTATACGCTAAGCCACGGAACATCTCGGTGGAAGCGCGGGAAAGGAGAAGTTAAAGATATAAAGATCTTTGGCGAGAGTGCAAAGTGAAGAACATTGGTCTGCGTGACAGAAGGGCAAGTAAATTTGTGTAGACGTGGCCCACAGATGGCCTTGTCGAATAATAATAATAATAATAATAATAATAATAATAATAATAATGTTATTGACCTTACGTCCCACTAACTACTTTTACTGTTTTTGGAGACACCAGTGTCTGAATTTTGTCCCACAGGAGATCTTTTACTTATCGGTAAATCTGCCATATGACACCACCTTCAAATAACACTGGACTGAAATGGGATCGAACCCGCCATCTTGGCCTCTGAAAGCCAGCGCTTTGCCGTTGAGCAATTCAGCCCGCCATCTCGTTTTTCTTATATAACTTAACTGAAGTATTCATTGATGGAACTGACTGAACTGTTTGGTTTTTTTCACGGAAAAATGTTACAACTGAGGATAGCGCAGCCATATAGAGTTTCGCAGATTATTTTAGAGTCGTTGTAAATGACTCTTTAGGTCTGCAGGAGTCCTATATACTCACGTCTGTATTGAAATGGTGTATGACTGTTAGTGCCGGGAGTGTCCGAGGACATGTTCGGCTCGCCAGGTGCAGGTCTTCCGATTTGACACCCGTGGGCGACCTGCGCGTCGTGATGAGGATGAAAGGATAATGAAGACAACACATACACCCAGCCTCTGTGCCGGCGAAATTAACCAATGATGGTTAAAATTCCCGACCCTGCCGGGAATCGAACCCGGGACCGCTGTGACAAAAGGTCAGCACGCTAACCATTTAGCCATGGAGCGGGACACGTCTGTATTGATAAAGTATGAAGTGTTGGATTCCTAAGTTACAAAACGCTATGTCGGCAGATTATGTCTTCGCGAAATTGACACTTCCGTTTTTCTATCGGCAATGCGTAGTTAAATAAATTCGCACTTCTACGCCGTTTTTCCTGCTGCTAGGCTAAATTCAATTCCTATTGTGAAACCTGTACTAATTGGTGATTAGATCCAGGTAACTCAACTGACCATGAATCGAACCTGTGGCCTCCAGCTAAGAGGTGGGCTTGCTGCCCCTAGACCGCAGAACCGGCAAACAGCAGTTTACTGGATTTTAACCTGTATCTTTAAATTACCTTCGTGCTAATGTAAACGGATATTTCTTACAAACCAGTGGTGCTACATCTGGTAAATCTTTCCAGGTGGTTAACGCAACAGAGATTTAAATGCCCACGCTGCCGGGCGCTGGCCTTGTCCTCCGCCTTCTCTGAAATCATGGGATATCTTGAAGTAGGTTGAAGAAGCATGAAGTTGTCCAGCGGTATCTAGTCTCGTACTTCATATTTACATAATTGCATTTATCAGCTTATTATTTTCTCGTTTAACTATGGCTTCAGTATAATTTGCGAGCACAATCATTCCTTCTTGCCATGTTAATGAAGATACTGTCTCCTTGTGATGTCCATTATTTTGAGGGGCGTGATTACTGCATTGGCGTAACTGTAGAATTCCCACTCGGACGGCCAAGGCTCGAATACCAATCGATTCCAGGCTGGAATTCTCACCTGAACTGTCACGTGGTATTTCCGAAAACTGTAAAATTAATTATTGTAAAGTGTAATAATAATTTCGTGTGGCTATTTACAGCCGAGTGCAGCCCTTGTAAGGCAGACCCTCCGATGAGGGTGGGCGGCATCTGCAGTGTGTAGGTAGCTGCGTGTTATTGTGGTGCAGGATAGTGTTATGTGTAGTGTGTGAGTCGCAGGGATGTTGGGGACAGCACAAACACCCAGCCCCCGGGCTATTGGAATTAACCAATGAAGGTTAAAATCCCCGACTCGGCCGGGAATCGAACTCGGGACCCTCTGAACTGAAGGCCAGTACGCTGACCATTCAGCCAACGAGTTTCTGATGTGTGTTAAATTGGCCTCAGACTCTGGTAAAGGCGGAGAATTTCCTTCTTTCTTTCTGTTTTTCATTTACTGATTTTTAAACTTTTTTCTTTTTTTCTTTTTTTTTTTTTGCTAGTTGCTTTACGTCGCACCGACATAGATAGGTCTTATGGCGACGATGGGACAGGAAAGGGCTAGGAGCGGGAAGGAAGCGGCCGTGGCCTTAATTAAGGTACAGCCCCAGCATTTGCCTGGTGTGAAAATGGGAAACCACGGAAAACCATTTTCAGGGCTGCCGACAGTGGGGTTCGAACCTACTATCTCCCGAATACTGGATACTGGCCGCACTTAAGCGACTGCAGCTATCGAGCTCGGTAAACGTGTTTCTAGTTGACAGGGGAGTACTCGCAGTAACGAATGGAGTTCGCTACCCGTTACGCATCGTGTAACTGGAAACTTGTATTCAGGAAGTGGTCGGTGCGAATCCCAGCATCAGCAGTCTTGAAAATGGGTTTTCGTAGTTTAATATTCTCAGCAGGCTTACTCGGAGGCCGTATGTTGCCTTAACTAAGGTCACAGCCAGTACTTTCGTAGTCCTAGCCAATTTTCATCCCATCGTCGCCGAAATCTACCGGTTTTGGTGTGGTTATTTATTTATTTATTTATTTATTTATTTATTTATTTATTTATTTATTTATTAATTTATTTATTTATTTATTTATTTATTTATTTTTTTTTTATTAAGAGCCTCCGTGGCTCAGGCGGCAGCGCGCCGGTCACTCACCGCTGAATTCCGTGGTTCAAATCCCGGTCACTCCATGTGAGATTTGTGCTGGACAAAGAGGAGGCGGGGCAGATTTTCTCCGGGAACTCTGGTTTTCCCTGTCATTTTTCATTCCAGCAACACTCTCTAATACCATTTCATTTCATTAATCAGTCATTAATCATTGCCCCAGAGGAGTGCGACCGGCTTCGGCAGCTGGCACAATTCCCATCCTTGCCGCTAGAAGGGCGCTTCATTCATTCCATTCCTGACCCGTTCAGATAACTGTAAACAGGCTGTGAATTTTCATTTATTCATTTATTCATTTATTCATTCATTTATTCATTTATTCATTCATTCATTCATTGGAAGTCCACGATACAGCTACACTGAGCAATTCTCACGTTTACTATTAACAGACGAAGTAACAAACGTAAACTGTCACAATAAAATATAACAAACATAACAAACGAGTAAGAAGATCAGATATACCGGGCGAGTTGGCCGTGCGGTTAGGGACCCGCAGCTGTGAGCTTCCATCCGGGAGATAGTAGGTTCGAACCCCATGTCGGCAGTCCTGAAGATGGTTTATAACCAATTTGTGCCCATATTCTCTATATCTTGCCTTTGAAAGGTGAACTACACGTATATCAGTAGTAATTTTTAAAGTTAGTGTAAACTGTATATCACATACCCGGGGACGGTTATCGTTGTTTTGTTAACTTTCCTTGAATTTGAAGGTTTAGTTCCAATAACTGGATACCGGATCTAGTAGCAATAGAACACTTTCAGAATCTCCTGTTAATAAGAAAATCTTTTAAGAAGAATATGGAAACAATCTTGTGGCAGTTGAACTGCTTATGTGTGTTGTTATCCAATTCAATTATCTGTGAAAAATATAGCATATTGTGTGTGTGTGTGTGTGAAGACTATTAATGTTTACTATTTTTATGTTACAGGTGAGTGTTTTCTGGTGACTGGTGATAAGAAGAAGTAATTTCTTGTCTGTGAGTTATACCTAGTTTTAGTCCTGGTCGAAGAGATACATACTTAAAAAGTTTATTCTTAACTGTATTTTGAGTAATTTTTTTTACTATATACAGGATGATTTTGTCCACCATGTACAAACTCTAGGGATTGATCGAGGAGAGGATACGGAACAGCAAGGTCTAATGAACGTATGTCCGGAAATGCATGGTTTGTTTGTTGGGGACCATTTATTCAATCATCCTTTGTTACAGAGACGGCGGTCTAATACGCGCTTTACCATGCAGCCACAGTTAGAGTATGTGTTGAAAATAGTTTCCATGTGCCTCCACACATGCGTGTACGCGCCGTAGCATGTTCTGTCTCACACGTTCACATCGGCCAGGCTGCATCTGAACAGTGTCAAAGGCAGCATGAATACGCTGCTCCATTGTCTCCTCATCTGGAATGGCCTCTGCATACACGATACTTTTGAGATGGCCCCATAACCAGAAATCGCACGGGTTGAGATCTGGTGAACGAGCAGGCCATGCGACTAGACCTCCTCGTCTGACCCATCGACCAGGGAAGACACGGTTGAGATGCGTCTGGACGTTCACGGCGAAAGGGGCCTGAGCACCATCATGTAGCGGCCACATAACCCTGCGAATCATCAATGGTACGTCTTCCAGCAGGGGAGGCAAAGTCACGCGCAAGAAACGCCGATAGGTCCGGCCTGTTAGGCGACGTGGAAGGAAGACTGGTCCCAAAACGTGGTCGCCAGTTATCCCGGCCCTCACCTTCCGGCTGAACTGCTGCTGAAGATTCGCTGGCACCAAACCATGGAGGGTTCTGCATACAAACCCACAGATGACTGCTATGAAAGTTGGAGATAACACTCCGCGTAAGGTGGCCTCATATGTGAATAGGATGGATGCCACAAATCCCGGAATTGTGGTTGCCTGGTGAATAACCCAGTGACAAAACCGCTCCCGATGTGGAAAGTCTGTCGCTAATAAGCCCTGCACACGTTGTAAGTGATAAGGGTAGTAACAGTTGTCATGGAGAATGTTCCACACGGTTGTCTGGCTTACCCTGTACTGGCGGGCGAACTGCCTGGTACTGACACGGCGGTCGCCTTCCACAGTGTTAATCACATTTTCCTCCACGTCTGGTGTTCGAACAGGGCGGATACGTCCGTCATGATTTCCTGCTTCCTTAAACGACCCTGCCTCAAACAAACGGCGACACACTGTTGCAAACATTTAATGCTGTGGTCGTTGTCTCGCGATACAACCGTGCTGCCTGCCGCCCGTTGCCATTTGCCTTGCCGTAAGTAAACACCATGTCGGCAAGCTTTCGAATCGAATACGGAACCATTGTGTACAACGCTGTAACACATCCACTACCCGGTGAGTCAGCACGAGATGTGACTCGGACACAACGGTACCAATGACTATGGTAGGAGAGGGCGCTAGGGCATGGCGTATGAGGAACAGTACCACCCTCTAGGAGGAAACCACGCATACTGTAACTGTGGCGGCATGGTACAGCGCGTATTGGCCTGCAGTCTCTGCAACAAAGTATGATTGATTACATAGTCGCTAGCATGAACACCATGCATTTCTGGACATACGTTCATTAGACCATTCTTGTTCCGTATCCTCTCCGCGATCAATCCCTTGAGTTTGTACACAGTGGAAGAAATCACCCTGTATAGCGGTAGTATAGTTTTATTACCATTGTTGAGCTCAGTGACTGTCGGTTAGATATTGGCCCTCTGTTCTAAGGATAGCAGTTCGAACACGTTTGAGGTGGGTAATGTTTAGTGCTGAATGTCTTGTGGTACGGGTGACAACAAATGTGTTACTTTCATGATTTGTCTCATCCTTGGCTTTGACAGTATGAAAGTGACTGAGGTATGAGTGCTATTACTAATGCCATTTCTTAAGTAGCTGGGGGTCCTCATGGCCGAGTGGTGTAGTCTTTTGTTTTATACCAAGACGGCCATGGTTCGATCCTAGCCAATGAGTGTGGGATTTTTGAAATGAGGTCATACCCCTGTAGTTCGGATGCCACGTAAAACTGGAGGTCTCAGGGCTATGATCACGATATCAGTGGTCGCGAAAAACTGCGAGTATTCTCGCTTGCTTGCGTGCTTGCTTGCTCGCTCGCTGGCTGGCTTGACTTTCCTTACGCAGCTCGTCCCTATGGTGAATGGTATGAACTTGTCACTTCCCTCTTCGGTTGGTGTGTGCATTTCAGTGGGTTTGACGGACAGATATTAGACACCACCTCCTGGTTCTTCTTAGAATGTGTCTTTGGTGACGCCTGGGCTATGAGATATGGGGAATCCAATCGACCTTCGGACTGAAAATTCAACATTAGTCAAATAACATTATACCATACTATTATTATTGTTATTATTACTGTGTTACTGATGATGGAAAAGACTGGGGACGTCTTATTCAACATACATACATACATACATACATACATACATACATACATGTATACACAGTTTATGTCCCCGTGATATTTGTACAGATAAGTGCCTGTATAATTAATTGGGGATAGGCTTGACCTATATCAGAGTTTCTCAAGCTATTATGTGATTGTACCCCTCACTCATAGCTAAAAGGTCAATGTACCCCTACAAAATATCCCTAAATACCGATCTCGATAGCTGCAGTCGCTTAAGTGCGGCCAGTGTCCAGTATTCGGGAGATGGCGGGTTCGAACCCCACTGTCCGCAGCCCTGAAGATGGTTTTCCGCGGTTTCCCATTTTCACACCTTAATTAAGGCCACAGCCGCTTCCTTCCCACTCCTAGCTCTTTCCTGTCCCATCGTCGTCATAAGACCTACCTGAGTCGGTACATCATTTCCGGTCCTCTGTAACAGGATTGATTAACAACATGTTTTATCTCGTTCAGGAGGGGTGAGGTCACGCGTCGGATAGAGACGTTAAGCCTTAGCGACGGTGTAGTTACCCTTCCTCCAAAAATGGTAGAGGGAGGGGAACTAGCCGAGGAGGAAATCTGTCCGTAAAACTGTGAGGAGGAGGAGGAGGAGGAGGAGGAGGAGGAGGAGGAGGAGGAATTTAACTGACCTCCGTGACGTCACGCTGTCTGATAATGAGCATTCCATTATCACATCAGTCAAATAAGATGACGTTCGGAAGGGGCATCTCGCAAGATGGCGTCGGGAATGGCATCTCGTTATAAAACTATACGCCGTAAGGTTAGACACCGGCCGTTCTGGGATGGTAGCATGTCTAGAAGGGAAGCTAGCCTTAGAACTATAATACTCTAATGTTAGGCCCCTCCAAGATGGTGTCGGGAAGGGGCATGGCAGGCAGGGCAGCTAGCCTTAAAACTAGGGTCCTTAGGGCCCTCTAAAATGGTGGCATGTCGAGGTGGACAGCTAACCTTAAAACTAGGATCCTTAGCCCCGGTGTCGGGAAGGGGTATGTCGAGAAGGGCATCTAGCCTTAAAACTAGGATCCTCGGAGGTTAGGCCCCACTAAGATTGTATGTCGAGGAGGGCAGCTAGCCTTAAAACTATGGTCCTCTGAGGTTAGGCCCCCTCCAAGATGGTAACATGTCGAGAAGGGCAGCATGCCTTATACTAGGTTCCTTACGCCCCTCCAAGATGGTGCCGAGAAGGGCAGCTAGCCATAAAACTAGGATCACCTGAGGTTAGGCCCCTCTAAGATAGTGTCGCACATGGCTAAGTATCGTCAGAGTTTAGGGTCGTTCAAAATTCCGCGCCAGAACAAGTGCACGAGGTCAAGATGGCAACAGTGAGGTTAGCTACGTTCACGTGTTTAAATTCCGCGCCCACGTGGCCCAGAAAGTAAGATTAGGACATGTCAAGATGCCAGCTGTCATCTTGGCAGCTGTCACATATTCAATATCCGCGCCCACGAGGTTAAGATGGCAGCAGTGAGATTAGCCACGTTCACTTGTTCACAAAAAGTAAGGTTAGGACCTGTCAAGATGGCAGCAGTGAGGTTAGCGACATTCTCTTGTTCAAAAAGTGAGGTTAGGGTCTGACAAGATGACAGCCGTCATCTTAACAGCTGTCGAAGACACGTGACTTTGTTAACAATAGCACATGGTCGTGACGTCATGGCCACGTGACCGTGACATCATGGGTCAGTGACCTTGGCCGGGGTCAATGACCTCGGGTGCTGACTCAGCACAAAAAATGCTGACGAGGTGTTTTAGAACATGCATAGCTCATACTAATAATTACGTCTGACACCATGTCCCTAGTCCAAAGTGCAGCCACCATCTTGTTCGTAGTTCAGTTGTGAGGCCCTGAAGGCACTTTCAGACATTACGACCCTATGAATAAAGCATACGTATTAAGTCTTATAGCCGCCATCTTGTTCCTAGTTCTGCTCCAAGCTCCCTTAAGTCGCTTTCCTTTGTTACGTCCCTGTGAATAAAGCATACGTACTAAGCCTTCTAGCAGTCACCGTGTTCGTAGTTCGGCGCTGTCACCCCTCGAATTCACCGTCAGACAATTTCTTTTTTGCTATTTGCTATACGTCGCACCGACACAGATATGTATTATGGCGACGATGGGATAGGAAAGGCCTAGGAATTGGAAGGAAGCGGCCGTGGCCTTAATTAAGGTAGAGCCCCGGCATTTGCCTGGTGTGAAAATGGGAAACCACAGAAAACCATCTTCAAGGCTTCCGACAGTGGGACTCGAACCCACTATCTCCCGATTACTGGATACTGGCCGCACTTAAGCGACTGCAGCTATCTAGCTCGGTAGTTCGGTATTACGCCCCTATGAATAAAGTATACGTATTAAGCGTTATAGCCATCAAGTTCAGTTCCAAGCTCCCTAAGTCGCCTTCCAATGGTAGGCCCGCGAACTTTACGGCCCCTATGAATAAAGCACATGTATTAAGACTTGCACCACCTCCCTAGTTCCATGCGCAGCCATCTTGTTCCTAGTTCAGCTCTGGGCCCCCGAATTCACCTACCGACATTACGCCCCTATGAATAAAGCATACGTGTTAAGCCTTATAAGCGCCATCTTGTTTCTAGTTCAGCTCTGAGCCCCTCCCCGGAAGTCACTTTCCGACATTACGCCCTTATGAATAAAGTATACTTATTAAGCCTTATAGCTGCCATCTTGTTCCAAGTTCAGCTCCAAGCGCTCTAAAACTCTTTCAGATGTTACGCCCTCCAACGTTAGGCCCCAATGAATAAAGCACATGTATTAATCCTTACACCATCTCCCTAGTCCCATGTGCAGCCACCTTGTTCCTAGTTCAGCTCTGAGCCCCCGAAGTCACTTTCCGACATTACGCCCCTATGAATAAAACATACATATTAAGCCTTATAGCCGCCAACTTGCCCCAAGTTCAGCTCCAAGTCCGGGGAAGTTAAGTTAGGTTAACGCGTGGTCAGAGGAAGAATAAGCCTGCACTTTTTGTCAGGGTGTAGAAAGGGCAACCGGTTAGATCAGCGCGTAGTCAGTGTGTGGCTAAACCTACACACTTAGCCATTAACATCATGTAAGGTTAGGCCGACACTCTTATGCGGTTAGCCTCGGCGTCGAACTTAGGTCCCTATGGTTAACGCTCTTACGCCTGGGGTCGAACGCGGGATCTGCGAGGTTAAGTCTAGACACTCCATGTCTATTAGGTTAAGCTTGTCCCCTTGGCCGTAATTACGTTGGCTGTTAGGGTAACCTTGCAATTTTTGGCATCGAACTTAGGTCTGTAATGTAACGCCCTTAAGCCTAGGGTCGAACCCGAGGTCTGTAAGGTTAAGCCTGGAAACGTAGCCAGCGTAAGGTCGTGTGAGGTTAAGAGCGCGCTCTTAGCCAAATAAGGTTAAGGGCACGCTCTTAGCTAGCAGCCCGCACCACGCTGTGACGTCACCCACCGGATCAAGCCTCGTCCAGGGGCGGGTGGTTGTGATGGCAGCCGAACCACCGAGGTCTGCGAGGTTATGCTTGGATACGTAGCCAGCGTAAGGTCATGTGATGTTAAGGGTGCGCTCTTAGCTAGCAGCCCGCACCGCGCTGTGACGTCACCCACCGGATTCCGGATATCGCAGAACCATATTAGTTACCCTACTGAGGTGCATCAGTGGGGAACTTAATGAGAGAAGGGGTTATCAACCATATGAATTGGCCAGCTTATGTGTTGGACATTAATCGCATTGATCATGCATGGAACAAGTATAGAACAAGAAGGACCTCGGCGAGGAATACGTACAAGTAGCATGCTCCTTTTTTTTTACAATAATGACCTCGGCGAGACGTGCGTATAGGCACTGTGCTGTCGTCAACCTGAGAAGTGCAGTTGAAGGGGCTTTTACCAGGAGGAATGCTAGTCACCAAGTCGTACTGTGTTCCGTTTGACCCAGTCACAATAATTGAGTGGTTATTCAATTACAATACCAAGTGGCCTCGTGTATGTCAACACAATACTCGGTGTGGCTGGCAAGGGGAGGTCGAACGAGCTACTAGTAGTGCATACTGCAAGTAAAATTGAAATGACCGATAAGGGAGGCATTATCTACCAAACTGTCCACGCTCTTACGAGTTCGTAGTAATGTATATTACTATGGAAGTTATTCCTGTGCCATTCCTAAACCACTCAACAGTGATTGGGTATTATGTTATATGATATGATATATATTATATTATATTTTATTTTATTTTATTTATTTTATTGTGTTATGTGAGTAGAGCCCGTATTATATGTAATATAAAAATGTACATAAATATGTAGCTAAAATTCACATAATATGTAGTTAAATATGTGAGAAAAAATGTAATTAATATGGAGCTTTATTTTTCTACACAGAAAAGGAATCAAAACCGAAAAAAGTTAAAAGTGCAAACTTTATTCAACCTCTAATTTTCATTTTTAGGTGCAATTAATAACTAAATATGTTTCCAAATTTTGTGTTGTCATCGAATATCTTCTGTCTGTTAAGATGTTCTTATATATAGAAAATGACCTTTCAACTTCACATGAAGACACTGCCGCATATTACAAATTGCCCGGCAAAGAAATATTTAATTTTATACTAGCTCAAGCAAGGTAGGTCCTTATTAAGAGAGAGGAAATTTGATCTAATCAAACACTGATATGCTTATTAGAAAAAAAATTCTGAAGATTTTTGTATGGAATGTAGCCCTTTATGTAAGTGAAGCATGGTCAATAACCGAAGAAAGAAAGAAAGAAAGAAAGAAAGAAAGAAAGAAAGAGGAAAGGCGTTTTTACATGTGGCATTAAACCGAGGACTGGCGAAGGGATCACGAAAGAAGAGTCTCTAGTTCTGAGAGGAGAACAATGTGACAACGTTTGTGCAAGGGAAGATTGATAGATACAGCTCGAGACACTCAAGACTTGCACCGTCATCACAGCTAAGGGATGCGATTCTTTGACAGAATACCTCACTTTAAATTATTAAATTATTTTTAGATGTTAGAGATGTACATGTTTTTAAACTACTTTAAAGTGTTTAATTGAAAAACCTAAATTGATATAAAATTAGCGAAAATGTTTTCTTTGAAATGCGCAATATCCTTCAAAATATTTAAAATATGTAATATTTATCAAAATATTTATTATCTATCGAAATATGTAAAAGCATGTAACTTTAATCTCCTGGAATAATGGTCCTTTTAGTGTGATTCGGTGACAGTTTACATTTTCTTGTAGCTACATATATGGGAACAGAATATGTAATTACATATAATCCTGGCTCTAATTATAACCCAGCCATGTAGTGTAGGGGCAACGTGCTTGTCTCGTGCCCGGAGGCACCGCGATCAAATCCCAGTCCAAGGATTTCAGTTCTGGACTGACGCCTGGAACGAGAGGCTGCCGATCAGGTTGCGGAAGGAAACAATATGGCTGAGGATGTTGTTACACCGACTCGGTGGACAGCAGTTGTCTTGACACGCCAAGGCCTGTAATGGCTTATGTAGACCTCGAGTTTCCTTTATTTTTACATTCTTCCATGACTTTTCTCAATTATCTAGTGTCGACACTAATGTGGAATGAGCCCAACTTTACGATCGAATGCCCGTCCTAACAACAATTCCATGCGGGGGGATGTATTAAATATTACGCTTTTCTATGGTGGTTGTTAGTGTGATGTAATGTATGTACATATGTGTGTACAGTGGGTAAAATAATTATTCATACGTACATGTTTTCAAACGGTACACAAAGGAGAATTATCGGTAAGCGATTTATACTAACACTACGGTTGCACTGCTATTTGACGTAATTAACTGTAACGTACATTGGTCGTGTGCACTATATTTCCTGGTTTATAACGAAGAATTGTTTAATGGCACACAAACAGTTTTTATACAGTTAGATCGCAGTCATGTCTAGTATGTAAACGTCGCCGACTGACGGCTGAATACAAATTATTTAGCTTGTAACCAGTATAACAGTGAGTATTAGTGCCTGGAAATAATGGTGTACAGGAATGGGACGTCGATTGGATGAGTTGACGACTGTTGTGAAGGAGAAAATGGTTTCCGTATGACAAGAAGAGTAGATGAGCAATGTATGTTCTAAAACAATGGGTGCTGAGTCAGCATTTTCCCACGAGGTCATTGACCCCTAGTTGAGTAGTAAGGCTATGTAGATTCTGAAAGGAGCTCATTGACCCCTAGTTGAGTAGTAAGGCTATGTAGGTTCCAGACAGTTGAATCCTATCCCACCGTCGCTATAAGATCTATCTGTGTCGGTGCGACGTAAAGCAAATAGCTTAAACGTATTCAAGCAGACACTGATTTATTTTTGAAAACGCAACTAGGTGCACCACTGAAAGAAATTTTTAATTCTACTTCATTGCCCAAATCTACTTGAAGTTCTGTTTCAATGCAAACATCTCATGATAAAGAGAAGCAAGAACAAGAAAAGCCAGAAGAATAAGAAGAGAAGCAGGATGAAGAAGAGGGGAAGTAGGATAGGGATGAAGAAGAGGATGAGGAAGAACAACTTAACGTTACTTCCCCATCTAGGCGAGTTAAGTTTTCGACTACAGATGTTATTGTCGAAACACCTACTACATCAGCACAAGATCAACCTTCTTACTCTGAGGTTATGATCACACCATAGTATCGTAATCAGTTTAAGATTTCATTAAAAATACTTATGGATCTCTCCTCGCTACAATAGAAAAACTGTTTACAGGACAAATTGACACAACCAACGGTATTCGCTATGAAGATGCCTGTTTGTGTATAGGTAATGCAAACCTTAAGATTAGTGCCAACAGTCTCATCGTAAAATGCGTTACCTATAAAGATACTAAAGGTCTCTAGGAACTTCTTTTCTCACGAATAGCTGACTTGACTTATTTTCTTTAATTCCATGTGGAACACAGGGCCTCGACGAAATTTGTCCAGCTTGTTCTATCTGCCGCCAATGCTTTCACTTCCATGTCTTGTTAACTCCAGCAATCTACCTGTCTATAGTTCTCTTCCGGGTAATCCTCGGTGTGCCTTGCCTACGACTACCTTGTGGATTCCAGCTCAGTGCCTGCCTTGTGATACATTCTTGTGGTCTTCTCAGGGTGTGCCCAATCCATCTCTATTTTCTTCTCATTATCTGTTCCTGTATGAGACTTTGACTTGTGGCCTCCCAAAGGTCTTTGTTTGAGATGGTCTTTGGCCACCATATTCTCATAATGTACCTCAAACACCGATTTATAAAAGTCTGTAAACTTGTGGTAATATCTTTGGTCACTTTCCAGGTCTCGTTTCCATACAGTAACACAGATTTAACGTTTGAGTTGAATATCCTTAGCTTCGTTTTTATACGAATGTGAGGGGAATTCCATATTGGTCGTAACTGTGCAAAGCTCCTTTGGCTTTATTTATACGACTCGCCACGAATACCTGAAAAGGATATATTTCACAAGATGATCTTCAAAAATATAAAGCAATACTCTTTGCGAATGACGCAGCACGACATAAAAGAGGACAGAAGCTGTAAATGCAAACAAGAGTCGCAAGTGTAGAGAGTTTATTTCTAAGCTTTTTTCATCACATCAACCGACTGCACATGTTCTTAATGTTATCTACAAGCTTTACAATCCTTTGTTGCCGCATGTAGAGGTAAGATCCTGGAATGACCCTAACTTACTCGTAGAACGATTACAACTTCTACTAAGAGCTTCGGAAGATGCTGGCCACACAGTTCACGAATCAGAAATTCTAGACCACGAACCTGCTACGCTGGCGTAGCAGGGTGAGAGGTGATACTCCCACATGGCGCGTCCGAGGTGGCGGATAGGGGGTCCTAACCGGCTTGCCGGTGGTATTGAGGGAAATAAAATACCTCTCGCGGACCAAACACATACCCCCTGTGGGTGGGGGAGGCAGACGAAGAACTCACCCACGGTATCCCCTGCCTGTCTTAAGAGGCGACTAAAAGGGGCGACCAAGGGATGATCCAATTAGAACTATGAAACTACTTGTAATTAGTACCATCACGCAGGGAACACCATGGGTTGCATTTACTTGCGCGTAGTACCACTATGTTAGGTACGCAATAGGTTTGTGATTAGTAGCGACAGTGTGTGAATCAGGAGGTGGATCCTAGAGTATCTGTGATTCGTACCTCTATATGAGCGACATCAGGGGATTAGCGACACCATGGTTCTGCTTTACCTATGCTCAGTTACCACTGTGTGAGGAGTTCCACGGGATAGTACGAGTCCCTGTGGTTAGTCCACTCATGTGAGGAACGCCATAGGTTTGCGTTGCCTGCAAATAGTGCCGCAATGTGCGAAACACGATAGGTCTGTGTTACATGTGCGCATTACACTACCTGTGAATAGTACCATAATGTGTGGTATACCGCGAGTCTCCGCTACTTTTGATTAGTACCACAACATTACACGTAGCATGGTTCTACTTTCCTAGCGATAAATACCATTATGAGGGCCTGATGGCCTGGATTTTGGACCCGTTTCGACTATAAGCATAATCGATTCAGCATCGTGCTATAGAAGCAGTCCCTTGGTCAGTAATATTATTATTTTGTCCCAGGTTCTGTGCATGTGAGGCACTGTGGGTCGGATCCACTGATCGTTTTAAATTCATATCAGTCCATACATTCATTCTTCGTCCTCACGCTTTGAATTCTGCTCAGTGGAGGATTTTGTACTTTTAAGTTGTAATTTCATTTCGTCGCATTTCGTACCATTCGGGGCCGATGCCCATGATATTAGGCCCCTTTAAACAACAAACATCAATCAAATCATCAATCAGAAATTCTAGAAATAGAGAATTACGTCATGCGGGTATTATTCAGTAATGGCTCATCAAGATAAGACCTCACCCGTTAAGATAAGGATCGCACACGAGTTACATAAACCAGCTCGTCGCACCTACTATCGCAGACGCGTTGTTACACGTGGAAAAGATGATCTCTGGCAAGCAGACTTAGTAGAATTGATTCAATATGTCTGTAGCAATAAGGGGTATAAGTATCTATTTACTGTCATCGATGTGTACTCTTAAGTCGGCTTTTGCACAACCTGTGCGTTCTAAGACAGCAGTTCAAATGAAAGACACTGTTAAGCATATTTTTGAACAATCAAAACGCTGCCCAAGGCTTCTTCAATCCGATCAAGGTAAAGAGTTTTACAACAAGCATTCTTCTTACCTCAAGTTACTTGGCATTCATCATTACCCTACGCATAGCAATCTGAAGGCATGTGTTGTAGAACCCTTTAATCTTACACTCAAGACAATGATGTGGAGAGAATTTACAGTTCAAGGTTCTTACCGTTGGACTGAACTGCTACCTTCACTCGTGTCTACCTACAGCGATACACCTCATCACCCTATCGGCATAAAACCACGTCTTGTTACTAAGAATACGCCACGCTTAGAAGCTATTCAACTTGTAATCAAAACAGCTTATCCGCGCCGCCATCGGATTAAAAAAAGGTGATTTCGTTCGCAACAGCAAACACAAGTCTGTCCTTGCAAAAGGATACACACCTAACTGGAGCACAGACATTTTTTTTCAAATCAGGAGTGTTAAGCTTACTAATCCAGTTACGTATTTACTTCGCGATCTCAGAGGGCAGCCTATTGAAGGAGGATTCTACATCGAAGAACTGCAGAAAACAAAATATCCTGATCACTATTTAATGGAACGTGTTATTCGTCGTTGTGGAAATAAACTAAATGTAAAATGGCTTGGTTTTAATAACAACTTCAACTCATCGATTAATAAAGATGTACTTTAAAACTTGAACTTTTGTTCTTGAACCTCTATCACTCCTCTCTTCTGCTGCATAAGACAAGTTGAAACTTGCAAGTCGACATTATTACTGTTAGTTAATTTAGGACATGGTGTAGGGTAGGATTAATATAAAAATCAACACCTGCATTATGTTTAAAAATTGTATTTATTTTAGTATATATATATATTTCTTTCAAGTAAATCTGTTCTCTCCTTTCTTACATAGATTATTTCTATTGTCTTCGCTCTTTAATGCCACCTCCCAGTAAGAGTTTTCCTTTCATTGCACCGGCAACGACAAGTGTTGCTATCTTCTCAGCAACTGTAGCATTAGGTGACGTCACACGCTGCTTAGCTTTACGAAGCAGATTTTCATCAGCTACACGTCTTAGTTCAGGTTTGTTTTGACGATAAGCAATACCATGCTCTTTGTAGGCATAATCTAACGTATTAATACTAGGATCACCACTTGCCAAGGGGACGTAGAGTTCCAGGGCTACAGTATTGGTAACTAGGAAGATGGAGCTCAAAAGGAAGAAGATCAATCACCTTATTGATGAGTCCATGCCCAGCATGCTTCCTCACCTTTCTCCCAGCACGTTTCTTCACCTTTTTCTGCGACAGATTGCTTACTCATTTTCGCAGCCATGATAAGTGTTTATGAACGAAGACAACTCGTTGGATTTAGGCCCGTGATACCGTTACTCTTCTTCAGTAAAAGTGTTTAGTTTTTTTTGCAAGCATAACGTTTTTACGATTTCCTTTTCAACTACGTTATACTTAGTATCAGATGGAATGACATAATGACTTTACTCTACAAATGTTTCTTTCACACTGTTGTCATTTCGACACTGCAGTTTACATGTGTTGTTCACCTCCCGGCATGCACTGCGACACAACCAATCAAAGACCATGCACACATGGCGTGAAGACTGTTTAATTGTTTCTCCACTATGCTCCTTGAGAAGAGTTTTAAATGATGGACATCCTAATTCATGCATGTCGATAATTTCACATGTTGATGGTCATTACTCACACAACCATTCCTTCTTTTCACAACCCTTTAAAAACAAGATCTGCTCTTGACAAATGAGCGTTCATGATCATAGCTAGAAAGCGATAAGATATTTCTTTTTCCTCCCACTGCAGACCGAAATATTTTCTGTCCAGTTTTGTCTGCTTTTTGTCTTCATCTATTTGTAAACAGTAAGGGAAACGTGGGCTGAACTCTAAACTGACATGTTTTGGCGCCCACAACACAGTGCAATCCAGCACAGCAACCTCTTTGAACACAAATTTTTTGCCGTTGACTTTAACACCTTGTGCGTCAACTATTAATGTTCTTGTCATGTTGGAATAAAACGCTGTACTCTCTATCACAATATCCTTGGGCTAAAGAAAATCTTCTCACTTTTAGCATATATAAGGGCTTGAGTTAACTAGGGTGTGACCTTGATAACGAACAAGTCTAAACATGCATAACTATGTCGACGTGATCGCTGCATGTTAAGACAGTGTGGCCTTAGTATGGCGCGTGCTCAGTCCCGCTATTATAGAACTACACATAAAGTATGTATAATATGTTTGATTCGCAGCTCTGCTACAAAATTTGAAAAGTGGCACAAGGCCTGAAACGGAGTCAACTCTGGCATAGGTGCACAAATAAGTAGAGATTCGTTTTAGGAGGAGGTGGGCTAGGAAGAGGAGTATTGATGGTTAATTGCCCGTCGGATGGAGATATAAAGCCTTGAGCAGGCCTCTCGATGCTATTCGACAGGAGAAGGCTATGTGCCACTGCTAGCTTGTACCCTGTGCCTTCCATCATATATCATGTCATTCATTTCATCTTATCTTCCCTGGTGAGATTGACGCCAGGAAGGGCATCCTGTTATAAAAATCCATCTTAAAATATTCATCTCACCACAAACCCGACACTGTACAGAAACGGAACAAGGAATGGACATACGTTAGGTTATAACGTCATGCACCCTCAGCCAGCAGTCCGCATTTCAAATCACCCACACTGTGACGTCATAGCTCTGTCAGGAGAAGGCCTGGGCGTTCGGATATGTAAAGATAAGCATGCATGATTAAATCGCCCGCGCTTATTTCGTCACAGCTCCGTCACTACACCAAGGGGGAGACTGGCAAAAAATGCCTGTGAGTGCGTGAGTAATCCGTTTTGGAGTAACATGCAAACTCGCCGTCAGAGTGTACCTCAAACTGATGTACACGCGTACATAGGCACTAGCTGTTCCCCCTGTTTGTCTCTAGCGGGATCTAATAGCCATTTTATTTACATTAACTCACAAAGTGTCCGGCTCTATGGCTAAATGGTTAGCGTGCTGGCCTTTGGTCACAGGGGTCCCGGGTTCGATTCCCGGCAGGGTCGATAATATTAACCATCATTGGTTAATTTCTCTGGCACGGGGGCTGGGTGTATGTGTTGTCTTCATCATTTCATCCTCATCCTGACGCGCAGGTCGCCTACAGGAGTCAAATCAAAAGACCTGCACCTGGCAAGCCGAACCCCTCCTGGGACCTCCCGGCACTAAAAGCCATACGCCATTTCAACTCACGAAGTCGCGGTGAGAGTGCACTGTTATGTCTCTAGTAGGATTGCTAGTCTTTTGATTACAGTAACTCACGAAGTCGCCGCGAGAGCGCACGTATGTCTATGGCGGGATCTGATAATCATTTGTCACGCTGTGACGTCAGAGCTCTGTCAGGAGAAGGCCTGCGCGTTCGATTATGTAAAGATAGGCATGCATCTTTAAATCTCCCGCGCTTATTACGTTACAGCTCCGTCACTACTCCAAGGGGGAGACGACAAAGAGCGTGTGTGAGGTTAGGTTACCATTCGTGGCCAAGGTTAGGTTAAAACACGTATCAACCACACCTACAAATCACCTCATTAGTTCGGCTCCTCCAAGGGGAACCCGCCTGAGGTTAGTTTGGCGTTCCTCGTAGCGAGGATTGGTTGACACGTTATAACCTCAACTATCAGCCACCTAACCGATTGGGCTCCTCCAAGGGGAGCCTGTGTTTGAGGTTAGGTTAGCGTTCGTGCGCAAGCTTTTGTTAAGACGTCATAATGGCGTCTTAACCTCATCTACAGGTCAGTTAACCGATTTGTGACTCCTCCGTGGGCGTCCGGTTGATTCGGCTCCTCCAAAGGGCCCGTGACTTTTCCGACTCGGCTCCTCCAAAGTGGCCCGTGAGGCTAGCGTTGCCCTCGTACGTAATGGTATGTCGTCATAACCTCTACTAGCTGTCAAAACACTCCAGGTTGGCCGGTCATATTAGCATTGCCCTCGTACATATGCGTATGACGTCATAACCTCACCAGGGGTGTCCAAAACCACCCCCAGATCATTCCCAGACCAATTAGGCGCCTTCAATGGAGTCTGTGTGGTTAGGCTTGCTCTCGTACGCAAGGTTATGATGTTATTCCGCGTTCAATGGTCTGGAACCTACATAGTCTTACTACTCAACTAGAGGTCAACTAGCTCATTCCAGAATCTACATAGCCTTTCTACTCAAGTAGGAGTCAATGATCTCGTGGGAAAATGCTGACTCAGCACCCATTGTTTTAGAACATACATTGCTCATCTACTAAGAAGGACTTAGAGTCTGAAACATTGCTAAAAAAACTGAACCTCTCGCATGCTGCTGTCCAGTATGTTGTGAACAGATAAAAACAAACAAGATCTACGGCGAATGTGTGAAAGTCTGGACGTCCTAGAGCTCTAACCGTTGGAGAGTCGCGATGTGTAGTACAAGAAGCGTGCAAGAACTCAGGCGTGAACTCCCGAATGCTTGCTGAAGACATTCCAAGAGCAACAGACAAGGAAGAAATACCTCAAACCATAAGGAAGTACATTCTTGAAGCTGGCTTAAAAGGCAGAGCGGCAAGAAAAGAACCATTCATTAACAAGTGCATTAGGATGGAAAGACTGGATTTTGCTCACACATATCTCATCAAACCCATGTAATACTGAAAGGAGCTTGTATTCCCGGATAAGGGCAAGTTCACCCCTTTTGGATCTAATGGGCGAAGGTATGTGTGGTATAAACCAAATCAAGAATTTGACCCTAAGAACACTGCAGCAACTGTCAAGCATTGCGGAGCTCATGCCATGGTTTGGGGATGAATGAGCTACGCTAGGGTGGGAGAACTGGTTATTTTTTGTTGTTGAGGGTAATATGAATGCCACAGCGTATGTTAACATACTCCGTGATAATTTGCTGGCCAGTGTTGCGAAATTAAATCCCGAGGACTCGTTTATATTTTAAACAAGACAACGATCCCAAGGATACGGCTCGTATAACAAGAGAATGGCTGCTGTATAATGTTCGCGAGCAACTTCCATCGCCTCCACAGTCCCAAAACATCAATCCCATAGAAAATACATTGGCATTATTGGAGCGGAGTATAAGGAAACGGACATGCTCTTAAGAAGAAGAATTCCTGGATTATCTGAAGTAGAAATGGTCGAAAATTGCTGTCAGAAGCACATCAAACCTTGTAAGCACCATGTCACGAAGGCTTTAAGCAGTTATCGATTTCTAGGTAATGTGTTTGAAGTACTGAAAGTCAAAAGCTGTGTGGTAGAGGACATTGTTTCAACATGTATGAATATTAAATTTGCGGATAGAAAATTTTGTTCATTTTGTTTTGTTGTAAGGACGGCATAATTTCTATCTGTAGGTGGCTCTTCACACTTAATTAAGAATTATAATTCATGTACTAGGACATGAAGTATGTGTTTTTATTAAGGATATGTGACAAGCCGCACACGCATTGTATGAATACTTACTTTGCCCACTGTATGTATGTATTGCACCCATAAGTGAATTTACGTAATTAATTTATGAATTAAAAACTGAATATTTCGCATATTGGGATACTACAGTAGGCTGTAAATAAATATTTAATTGCGCACAATGTGCATGAATACAAGTATTACACTGATTCACAAAAGTGTCTCAGAGATTCTGTTCTCAATTTGCACCTTAGTACATGGTATCTCTCACAGAGTTCACCACATCTTCTGCACTTACAGTCATGGCAGGGGTCATGAAATTGCATGGATTCACACAGTTTGTGGTGAAATCCATGCACGGCGAGCCTTGTTGATATATGTCTTAATTTATAACCTCCTTGCATCCACTCTAAATTAATCATTGCGTCACTGAGGTAAAAATCATCCGATATGTTGTTCCTCTTTTGAAGAAGTTCCTGCAGTAGTGCCTTATACGCCGCGGTGGTGGGAAGCAGGAACTTCAGACGCAGCTCTTCTACATAGAACAGTTCTCTTGTCAGTACGTAAACGAGGCGCGAAGGAGTGTACTTGGATAGACAAAGTACTCTTTTAAGAAATGCTGATTTTACATTCTCTAAACTTTGCAATTGTGCCTTGGTAAGATGCACCCATATGTTTTCTATTCCGTAGGACGCAACTGGACTGACTTTGAGATGAAACAACTCTATGGCCGTCGTCAGTGACAAGCTGCTGAGAAGTTTGATGTCACCCATTGCTTTAATGGCCGCGTTTAGTCTTTCTTTGACATGAAGGGAAAATTGTTTTCCAGCCGATTGAAATGTTATTCCCAAGTACCGGAAACTTGATACTGATCTTAACTGCCGGTCTCCGTAGTAAAATGTTCCCTTCTTGCCTCCTCTCCTAAAAGTCATCGAGACGGTCTTATCCTCATTCAGTCTCAGCTTAGTATCTTCTGCCCATTTACTCACTTTGTTAAAATTACTTTGCAGATCAGACTCTGAGATGGACGTTAAGGCCATGTCATCTGCATACATGAGTAATTTGACATTACTAGACGTTATCGATTTTGTAATGTCTGCCGTTGCAATAATGAAGAGCAAAGGGCTCAACGGGTCACCTTGGAGTACACCAATAGTTTGTAAAATGGGACCTGATTTGGTAATGCCATCACTGATTTCTATCCAATTGCTGGTGAGCAGATCTTTGATTAGTGGAAGAAGATAGAAACTATGGTCGGTGATATTTTGTAACTTCTCTAATAGAATAGTTCTGTCAATCGTGTCAAAAGCCTTTGAATAATCAATGAAGATGGCATGAAGTTTTCCTCTAGGTTGATCCAAGGCTTCCTCTATGTCCCGTTGAAGGCACTGAACTGCCTGAAGACTACAGTAGGCTGTGAGAGCTAGCAGTCACAAAGGAACATTCTGGCGCCAGTCAGTCGGCAAGGAAATCCTCGAAACTCTTCTTAGAGCACGAGCAACTTGTAAACCGCCCTGAGTACTGCATCCAATAAATTTTATGGTACCGCCTAGGAGTGGCAACTTTCTACTCGGTTCTCACGAGAAAATCACGCGTTGAGGCTTGACCTACTTAGCAGGACAAGGAAGACAACGATAGCACCCACCAACCCTTGGGAGAAAATGGAAGCGTCCATGCTGCGGAGAGCGCGAACGTCTCAGCCAATCACAAAATTCCAAATTTGAATGTCCTGTCATAGCGGGAATCTACAGTCAGTATTTCGCTATTTGGAGCCCAGAGGAGTTGTGTAAAACAGTGTCCTGACTTCCTAATAATATTTGAAAATTTATCGGTGCGAAGGTGTGGTTAATTATTGGCTAATTAATAAAAATTTAACTCTACACGGAAGAGTAGTATCGCCCAGGAAATGAACTGTCATGGCGGGAAGAAGCCATTCGCAGACAGAAAATAACGCCGGTGACGCGCGCCGTCGTGTGGATTACCCTGTGATCGTTTCCCACGGCGCAATATAACAAGTAAGTCAGACCGAAATTAGGAAGATTTTGTACATAATTTTTGAAGCTTTAACCTACGGATGTATGATAAAGCGCTCCCAAGTGCTAGATCACTACGCCACATCCCTTCCACAGAACTATTTTCAAGGTGGGGGGAGAACTCATTACAAAACCAGCGTGCAGAATGGTGATTCTTCAGTGTGTGTATCCTGTGTTCGTGGGTTAGTTGAATCTTCAGTGTGTTTAGTGTGTGTCAGCTAATTCAGTTAGTCAGCTTTGAACTTTACTTTTGTCTGGTAAGAAAGCGATCAGAGACACTTGTTGGCATTGCGACTGAGCCATGTATTTTACTGGGGAGAGTAATATTTCAGGAGAAATGAACACTATAACAAACTTTTACTTTACTTTGAATTTATGCAGAGATAACAGGCAATAGCTACACTTTCAACACTTGGCTTAAATGAACTCACATTACTAATCGAGAGGGACAAGTCCATGTTTCAGCGTAGCTGCATAAAACCTTTCTAATCCACGTGTAGTTTGACATTTGCTGGAAAGCTATTTTATTCTTCATTTTTGGAGGACAATCAGCATAAATTTCTCCACATCATTGGAAACTGTACTTTAGCTTGCTTTTACCACTTACAATAAACTGTTATGGCAAGCGAGATGTTTTCGGGGAGAAACTAGTTAAAGCAGACAGGGAGCAGAATGTCTTTTCATTAATGAAAGGCCGCAATGTTAAAGACCTTGAGCAAACTGTTATGTTCCGAAGAGGTGAACAACCGGTAAGCCACTAGGTAAACAAGCTGAGAGAAGGGTGCGGAGACCAGTAGGTGTTTTCATGCAGGTAGCGGAGAGGAAACTTTCGACTTCACGTCAGGAGTCTATGCAGTGCGATTGTATAATCTTCACTGGAGTGCGAGAAATGCGAGTGTTTGTTAATGTAAACGTGTGTAACGCCATGATAAAAATGTATCAAGTTTGCGTGTGTGAAAATTTGGAATACCACATCAGCTTCAAGATGGAATTCTAATTCACCATGACGGAGCCCGGAGGGTGATCCAACATGCCTCCAGCACCCAGGTATGAGCATTAACAAATAATGTATAAATAAATAAATATGTAGGAACGTGAGCTAATCGATGATCAAATGTAGTTTAGACTGTTAGGTAGGATTGTAAATAATTCACATTTTAATAATCATAATAATAAATTATAATAATAATATATAATAATAATTTTTGCGCTTTTAGCTAGGGTTATTTGCGCACTTCCTTTACGTAGATGTGTTTGCGTATTATTGTGGATCATTTGTAGTAAGTCACTTTGACAATTTAGGATGCTTTATTATTAGATCTCAATGAGAGTAATGCCGATTCATAATAATAATAATAATAATAATAATAATAATAATAATAATAATAATAATAATCATGTTACTATAACTTTAGTTTTGAGCGATATTTCTGTTGGAGTTGTGATCTTGTAGACGCCGCCTTGTTGATTTTAATGCTTATTTTGCAATTTTGCGCATTCAGCTTGTTTTATGTTGTGGAATCATCATTCAGATGACTGTTTCCGGTAGTCCTTATACCGTGTATTTTTGCGACGATATTTTTCGTGGACGCGAGTATTTATTTCTGTGTAGTTGCGGTTACACATTTTTCAATAGCTGTGTTTTGAGAGGCAATCTCGTCTTTTTTTCTTAGTAAACAGTTAGTGACAGGAAGCCATTGAGGAGTCAGCTCTGATATGTTATGATATGTGAAGCAGAGAATGATCTAGAGATCGAGCTAAATGAATAATATCCCTGACGATCTACGTTGATAATGGAAATGTGATATTTGGACCATGTCATGAACTGTCGTAAGAAATAGTGATGTGCACGACAGATATTTCGCCCGCCGGATACGAGCGAGGCCGTATTATGAAGTACTACGTAGAGGATAATGAGTAAAAAAAGAATTGAGAGATGAATAATTTAACCAAGAGTGTTAAATATGTTACGACATGGGTTATGATTGTAGGCAGAAGCCTGTATTTTGTTTCAAATAGTTCCAGGGAAAGTAGATGCTCGGCAAATAGGCCAGTTTATGCTAGCCGTAGTACATGTGAGCAGAGCAACGAATCAATGTGTATTTTTGATAGTCATGTAGAGTCATGGATGACATGGAATAGCAGTAATTATTGTCCATAAAGGTTAAATAGTGTCATGGCCAGACATTTGTCGTCTGAGGTTAGAGATTGCCGTCAAATTCACAATATTTTGCTACTCGTAGCGGGGTAAATTTTTCTGTAGACTCCGATATTTTGCGCATTTCATTCTTATTAATTTCAGCAGGCCGCGATTTTGGGATCTAGTTTTGTTTATTTATTATTCCTTCTTTGTGTACATTTTATTACCGTTTATTTGTAGAATGTGATCGTATGTGAATTATTTATATTTGATTTGATGTAAATAGATAGGTGTAGTTAGGCTAGTTTGATTTCTGTATTTCTTTTGTTGGAGCAGTGTTTCTCCATTAACAAGTTTAATTATGTAAATAAGATTTCATGTGTTAGGATAAGAGATCATCGATTAGTTCAGAGTAGTAGTGTTATGCTCATACCAGGCATTCAGTAATTACCAAACCTTTTAAAAATCCACTACATTTTAATTAGGAAATGAAGCGATCTTTAATAAACCAGTTGTATAATAACAGCAGCAATGAATGAGGTAAATAAGATGGGGTCTGCCTCCATCTAGTGGTGGTACCACAAATTATGAATTCATAATGAAATGTAGTCAGCGGCAAATTAAGTGAAATTATAATGTACAAGGATCGCTTTCATTTGAAATGTAAACATGAGGCACTTGGCCTAGTTATTATTTATATTTAAAAGAGGTCCAGGCTATCACAGTCATGCAAGTGAAATTTAAATAATTAAATGAGTGATTGTAACACTCAGGTTCATGTGTCAATAATTTCCTTTTCAACCACGAGTAGTTTGAATGTGACAGTGGTTATGTGGTAAAACGAAGTACGATGATCATGGCTGTTTCCTTGAATTTTGTCTTATATTTGTTACACATGGTTAGTGCAGTCCACGATTATTTTAAAGTTGGGTGTTTCCCAACTAAGCCACATGTGTTAATATTTGATAAACACCTCTGAGTCAGTGTTGATTTGATGACGTAACTAATTAATTAATTAATTATTCAGCTACATTAATTTATTTTGAGAGACATTTTCTACGTAGTACAATTCTGTATTTCAAGTGAGGTGGTATTTTCTGACCAGAGTTTTATATTTATTAACGTCATCGTCCTGAAGACAGTGTCAACATAACCTGAATATTATTATTAATTTTGATTGACCTTCAGTCAGTTTTATTAAGCAGATAATTGAGTTATTGTAAGGCAGATCTTCAATCTTTTTTAAATTTCTATTCCATTACACTTTGCTTATTTTCACCAGTTCATTTTTCAATTTTGACACTTTGCACTTTATTCAATAAATCAGTTTGTTATTTAAATTTTAATTCGGTCTTTGGGTACCGTCATTTATAGTTAGTTTACCCCAACTTTTCATTTCCTCACTCCCTGATCGACGGGTGGCCTATCTCCGGGGATCTTCGAACGCACCGCGACTGAGGAAGAAGAGTCTACATGCAGCGGTGTGTATCATTTAAATGTCATTTATTACAGGAGCAGCCGGCGCACAGAAGAAGGAAGAAGTTCACCGCAGTTGTTGCCTTGAAAAGGGCACAGTATGTATGTATGTATGTATGTATGTATGTATGTATGTATGTGCAGCCGGGAGATCGTGGGTTCGAATCCCACTGTCGGCGGCCCTGAAGATGGTTTTCCGTGGTTTCCCATTTTCACACCAGGCACACACTGTATCTTAATCAAGGCCACGGCCGCTTCCTTCCCACTCCTAGTCCTTTCCTATCCCAACGTCGCCATAAGACCTATCTGGGTCGGTGCGACGTAAAGCAAATTTTTAAAAAAAAACATAAAAGGTCAGAAATTATATTTTGCATAATTTTTAGTGCATACAGGTTTTCGATACACCTAGTGCTAAGGAAGAAATTTTACATTTCGTGTCTTGACCCCCTTGGCGTAGCCACACCACTGAATCGTCGTTTAAGAAACAAAACTTCGTACGTCTGGTCACGCCTCTCAACAACATATGGATATGTAATCCATCAGAACAATCTTCGTTGTGTTCGTTTTCCTATGTTAATGCGTAAAGGAAAATGAACCGTACCGTACTGTAGGAATGTATTTGCATGAAGTATTTAAGCCCTCCTACTACAGTATAATTTAAGGTTCATTTTCGTTTACACGTATGAATACTAAAATGAACACAACGAAAATGTTTCGGATGGACTGCATATCCATAGGTGGCTGCGAGGCGTGACCAGTCTTAAGGATAATAATGGTCCGGAAGATCATTGTGGGATACGAAATTTTGTTTCTTAAGCGACGATATAGCCTATTGCACAACTCGGCTATCCCTGTACTGAAATATATAGAGTTCTGAAACATTCTGTTCAGCTGTTCTTTCCGTGATGTCGCCCCACAAACAAACAAACAAACAAACAAACAAACAAACAAACAAACAAACAAACAAACAAACAAACAAACAAACAAACAAACAGGAAGGCAGAAATTTAACTGAACCTATTTTCGACTTTGTATTCCTAATCCGAGATAAAAACGAAGTATGAGGCAAGAATTTGAATTGTACAGACAGAATTATAATTGTATTTGTATAGATTATAAACATGTTTAGAGACGAAGGAAAATCGTTGAGTTTAATATCAGTAAGCGGCAAATAAAATTGTGATGTTTGATTTTACAATACAACCAAATTGCACATAATACCCCCTCTCCACTGTGTGATCAGACTCAACGTTTCTCTTAATAGCGCAGCCGGAGAATATTTGCCTGAAGTAAACGAAAATATACTCACTATATTCTCAAAACACTGACGTGCATTTTATTGTATTTTGTAAATTAATCAATGTGTGATCATTCAGTTTACTCAATGTATGACCTTAATTCTGTGATCAAGAACTCACATGAGAGACCGAGTGAGTGACACAGTTGCTTCTACGCTCAGCTCCTGTGCTGAAATTTTTGTGGTCGAATAATTCAACCCTTTTACATGCATACAAAGAGATATAGCTTCTAATTACTACAACTACAATGTTTTAACATTGCTAGGTGCTTCTTTAATTTAAATTACCCCACTCCTATGACATACGATTATTTCACTTTAGCAGGCACTGGGGAATGCAACTACAGTACTTATGTTCATGTTAAGTCATTAATTTGACAACAGCGACATTTGAGTTACCGTACACTTTGGATCCCTATCTCTTCACTGTATCGATTGTGGAGGAGGAGTATTCGTGTTCGAACTCCGATAACTTCATTCTTGAACACATTCGCTTTAATATAGACAAACATCGCCACAATTGCTCAGCGCGTTATCACAAGTTCCTGATCCACCATTTTCTTTACTGTATGATGGGTATTCAGCCCGAAGGCTGGTTTGATCCTCTGCAGCTCCGCCAACAGCTGTCATAAATAGCCTAGGCGTCACTTAAGAGGCGTACTAGGGAAATGAGGAGTGAGGTAGTTTCCCGTTGCTTTCCTCACTAAGCCAGCCGTTGCTATTACATATCAGTCTGCCAAGCCCTCTGAAATGCATGCACCAACCGACCCTATGAGCGATATTTTCACACCATTCATAACAGGGACTGGCTGCATAAGCAACGGTATTACTAGCATCACTCATACCTCAGTCACTTTCATATTGTCAAAGCCAAGAGACAGACAGGTCAATGAAAGTAAAAAATTTGATATAGCCCATACCAGAAGACGTAGTGCACTGTAAACACTCCATCTCGCCAGCAAAGGCATTTTCCTTTACTACCAATAAGAAACTGGAAAACGCTTCTTTCCTTCTCACCTTGTTAAGATATTTTTTTTGTTTACAATTTGCTTTACGTCGCACCGTCATATGGCGACGATGGGATAGGAAAGGGCTATCTCTGGAATGCAAGCTGATAGCTACTGGGCGTATGCATGAGTTTTTACCGGTTTTTGTTATGAAGAAAACACGTAATTTTCTAGGGAAATTCATTGTTTGCTTATTCAAAATATTGGCCATCGGCTTCTACACACTTCGCCCATCTTTCAGGTAAGTTATGAAAATCATGCCAGAAAAACAGCTTGTCTTTTGCGGCAAACTATTCGTCGAACCTGTTTCCAACTTCCTCGAAATTGCTGAAGTGCTGTTCTGCGAGCGCGTGCCCTATTGATGCGAAGAGGTGGTGCCAGGTCAGGAGAGTGCGCGGGTGCGGAATGATGTCCCATCCAAGCGATTTCAAGGTGCCTTTCACTGGTTTTGCTGTGTGAGACGGCGCATTGTCGTGTAACAGAATCACTTTGCCATGTCTTCTGGCCCATTCCGGATCTTTCGAGCAATGCGTGATTTGAATGAATCATTTGTCGGTGATAGCGTTGTGCATTAACGGTTCCGCCGGGCTTCAAGAGTTCATAATACACAATACCGCTCTGGTCCCACCAGACACAAAGTATGGTTTTCTTGCCGAAGCGATTTGGCCTTGGTGTCGCAGGACCGGTTTTGCCAGGTGACAGCCACGATTTTCTCCGCTTCGAGTTTTCAAAATGTTATCCAGTTACAGTAAGCTTTAAAAGTACACTGTTAGGGAGATAAATGCCAAGATTTCTAGAGTTAATTCTGACAATCGTTATTCATTCATTTACTATTGTGAGCTATTCGGGAGATAGTAGGTTCGAACCCTACTGTCGGCAGCCCTGAAAATGGTTTTCCGTGGTTTCCCATTTTCACACCAGGCAAATGCTGGGGCTGTACCTTAATTAAGGCCACGGCCGCTTCCTTCCCATTCCTAGCCCTTCCTTGTCCCATCGTCGCCATAAGACCTATCTGTGTCGGTGCGACGTAAAGCAACTAGCAACAAAAAAAATTACTATTGTGAGCGACGACGCAAGTCATGTATGCCCATGCTATGCTTTACCAATAAATGTGCATTTAGAAAACATTCCATTTCACAAACGGGCTTGTATAATGGGTGGCCACCACGTTGTTTAGAATTACAGGGTTGCCCGTCATAGGTAGAATTTTACATTAGGAGCAGGGACACCTCCCTTGCAACATAGAAGGAGAGCAGTTCGGAATACTTCTTGCTTGTTAGTCAACTATCCGACCGCCCATCGTGAACGCACGTTTTGAAAATCCAGTCGTGCGTACATAATGCTGTAGGTTAATAATGAGACTACCTCGGTACATTTGCAGCAGTGTTACATGCATTTGTCTGCTTGCATCTTCCCCTCCACATTCCACATGTATTCGTCCGTCACAGTCCTGCACAGGTCGTCCAGGTCGGTTTTCATTGGTAAATCTTTAACGTACTTGAGCGAATTTCAAACTGCTTAATGGCATAAAATCTCTTAGTCTCAAATGGGAAGCTATTTTTTCGTAAATATCTTAACTGGAAGTAATAATAATAATAATAATAATAATAATAATAATAATATGGCGTGTGGCATCCGAAGAGGCCTGGTGCAGGTATTTCAGTTAGACGCCATATAGGCAACCTGCATGTCTGATAGGATAGGGCCCTACCCATGATGAATTCTAGTGCTGGAAACTGCATACCGGTACAAACCCTGTCCCCGAGCCATTGAAATTAACCAATGAAGGTTAAAATCCCGAAACCGGCCGGGAATTGAACCCGGGACCCCTCGACCAAATGCCAGCACGCTAACCATTTAACCATGGAGCCGGAGATAATAATAATAATAATAATAATAATAATAATAATAATAATAATAATAATAATAAATTCAACTCATTTGTTGAATGGTCAGTAAAGTGGCTCTCGGTTTAGAGGACCCCGGGTTCGATGCTCAGCCGGGGATTTTAGCTGCGTTAGTTTAATTTCTCTCGCTCTGAGGCTGGTGTTTGTGTTCGTTTTAATAAACATCTCCATTTGTATACAACGCATCACACTACCAACTACCACAGAAACACGCAATAGTGGATCCTTCGCATAGAGTTGGCATTAGAAAAGGCTTCCGACTGTAAAACTGACCTTATCCACACGAAGTGCCGACCGAAACTAATTGGGAGTTCATTTACGTGCCAGTAAGTCTACCGACACGAGGCTGCCGTATATGAGCACCTTCAAATAAACCGGACTGAGCCGGAATCGAACTCACCAACTGGAGCTCTTCCATTTGAGCCATTCAACCTGGCTTACCTGAAAGTATCTTAGAACACTTCTAACTGCCCAACTGTCGATTAAACATGTCTAACCGGGCGAGTTGGCCGTGCGCGTAGAGGCGCGCGACTGTGAGCTTGCATCCGGGAGATAGTAGGTTCGAATCCCACTATCGACAGCCCTGAAGATGGTTTTCCGTGGTTTCCCATTTTCACACCAGGCAAATGCTGGGGCTGTACCTTAATTAAGGCCACGATCGCTTCCTTCCTCTTCCTAGACCTTTCCTGTCCCATCGTCGCCATAAGACCTGTCTGTGTCGATGCGACGTAAGCAAATAGCAAAAAAAAAAACATGTTTAATACTAAGCAACGCGTGTGCTTAGAATGTGTCTGCCTGCTACCTTACCGCCGATCGGAACGGGTCTTGTAGCTTTTAGCTTGCATTCGGGGAATGGAGATCTCAAACGCCACTGTCGGCGAACTTTAAGATGAATTTTCATCATTTATTAGTTTCCCGTGATAAATGCCGAGGTTGTACCTTCGTTAAGAATGTGGCTGATTTGTAACAGACGTAGCTCCTCTTTATCCTGATGTTGCAAAAAAACCTTTATTTGCCGGTGTGACGAAACAACTAACATAAATCTACTAACTACACTTTTCAACCATATTGTACCACAGTGTGACCTTATTGCTTCACAAGCCAGCCTGCACTAGACAGAGGAAGACGACTGAAAATTCGTTGTATTGTACTATCAGAAAGGTCTAAGAAATGATGAATTGAAAATTGACAAAATCAAGGCTTGAATTTGCATCATTGCTATAGAGTAACCGTTGTTTGCCAATCGTGTATAGCCTCATTAAATTGCTGTAATAGTTATTGTAAAATGGCCATGTTTTATTTCCTTTCTCGAAATTATTTTCCTTTGCGACAGTAAAACTGTCCCTTATACTGAAGGAAAAACTACGAATTGCCCCTTATATTTTATAGTGGACATAGTGTATGGAACATTACTGAGAAGCATTAGCTTGTTGACTGGGTGGCCTGGGGAAGAATTTAAGTTTTGCTTGTATTTGACAAGAGGCATGTGTGAGAGACTTGGTTGTAGAGTAGACAGCACAATTACTTTTGTCACGCAAGTGTTCAACGTATCTCAGAGTGGTATAGTTAAGGTCCTCCAGACTGCGGATATATTTCTTCACTGACATTACATGCGCTTCAGATGTGGCAGTACCTTCTTAAGGAATGTCTTTGATGAAAATATACTGTGTTCTTAATATCACTGTGCTTTCTGTTCTGTGCGGAAACCTGTTATTGCCGGCTTAAACCATATGCCATGTTCATAAGATAAGCGTGGCACCGATTTAAGACTCTCAGTTAAACTGTACCTCACGCAGTTATGAGTTGCATTTCAAATATTTGATACTGGCATACCATTAGTCCAGTGGTTTAGCTCATCGCTGATGCTAAAGGTCGCGAGCTCAGTATTAGTCCACGACACGGATTTAAGTATTTTAATTTTGTGCTTAATATTGTATTCTTATTCTTAATTCATATCAGAGCCTTGGAGAAACTTTAGTCAGGGTTCGCTCCATGTTGCCCAATAGTACTTACATCTTCACGGATGGTTCCAAATTCGATGACTCGGTGGGATATGCATATTATCAACAAACGGGAGAATGTGGTACAGTATCTTCAAACTGTCGCCCGAAACCTCTATTTATACAGCGGAAATTTTAGCTATATGTGCTGCACTTCGTTTTTGTCAAAAGAAGCGATTCGATTCTGCTCATCATTACGGATTCCCAAAGTGTTACGAAGAAATTACAAAATCTTCAGTGGAATCTCCAAATGCATGGTTACTTGTGTGATATTGCGGAGCGTGCTTTTAACATCTACTCTTCAGGTTGCTCCGTTTCATTTCTTTGGGTCAAAAGACATAGGGAATTTTTGGCAATGAAAAGGCTGACGTACTAGCCAAACGTGGTGCAGCGAAAGGTCTACTTACAGCGCGGCAGCTCCCATGGATGGACTTCATTTTCCATTATTCGACAACAAATGCGTCACAAGTGGTCTACGGAATGGGAAACACCTCAACTTCACAAAGGTAGAGCTTATGCTCTCGTACAATCCAACATTCCTCCTAAGCCACGGTATTATAAATTTCATAGGTCACGAGGTCTAACGGTTTCAGTAATCCAAATGAGGGCTAAGTCATGGATCATTCCCTTCACATCTACATCCCATAGGAGTTTTGGATTCGCCATACTATCGATGTCAGTATGCGGAGGATGGCGACCTCAACCACATTTTAAGTGTGGCCTTTATGATGCTTCTCGAAGCAGCTTTTTACCTGAACTATGTCATCTACAAGTGTCGTTCCCGACCAGCGCTGCATTGGTATTGCAAGGTGAAAACAGTTCGGTTCTCAGTGCTGTGATGGACTTTTTGAGAACCGCGGATGTGCCCATCGCAGTGTTGTCAATGTTTTGTTTGTTCTCTCTCTCTCCTCCAGGAAAAGAGATTCAGTGTGGTTTTATGTACTTTATGAATGTAGACGATTTGGCATTCATTTCTTAAAAGTACTTTGCGCTGACAATTCATATTATTTCATCTGTGCTGTGGGTGTACATTGTATATGGAGGATGACCAAATGTTGTTACAACAAAGGTTAAATAAAAATTGATAAAGAAACTTTATTCAGGAGCCCGCATACATGGTATATAAAAACTATGTGACAACCAGTGTTATTGTGGGGTATGCTGTAGCGCGTTCAACTGTCATACTTTACTCCCGTGAATGAGAAAGGTAGCACGGATTGGGCATACGTAACATTATGTTTCAAAATATTTTGAGAATAAGTGTGAAATCATTCTGGACATATCCAGGACAGCCACTACTAACGTCGCGATTAGAACCTCGGGTTTCCGAACGTCGCTACTTTGATGTTCTCTCGACCACCCAGCTATACATTTCGATTCTTACCCATCTAGGAGGATATGGTTGGAGCTCTTCACCGCTGGCGATTTCCCATTGTAGAGCGTATGCCACCGGTTTACCATGCTAATATTTAATCTTCTTTAGAAAGTGTAAATGGAAGTGGAAATTTGAAACTGTCACTTAACTTTTCACATTCCTGTTGCTTCACCAAGGTGAAGTAACCCCGGTTGGTGTTCACACTTATGTGAGAACCTTTAACAGGGGCACGATAGACTAGTAGCATAGTCACTGGCTTCTCATCAAGGCGGCCACCGTTCTTATTGCGACCAGTGCATGTGGGAATTTCGAAATGAAAGTTTCCTGTGGTTCGGATTCCATCTAGAACGTGACGTCCCACGGCTATGATACCGATATTAACAGGCACGTAAATCTACAAGCTCGCTTACTTGGCACCTTAATTGGTCTAGTAAGTGTTTTTTGTTACGAAGTAGCAATAGCTCACTTGGCAGTGGTGCGGTCGGAGATGTGATAGTGGACAGTGCTTGAGGGTACGGAGGTTCGAATTACACGCAAGTACTTTTTTTCCACCAATTGCCTGGGATGTGGCAAGGTTGCATACTTAATAGTTTCAACAGACTGATTTGTTTATTTGTCCCAATATAGATCCGTTGGTAACGTGGTATAGGGTATGAATCTGGGTTGGACGAGGATGAGGAAGCGATGGTCTGTGGCTAGAACACAGGCAATCAGTTACCTACGTCATACATGTTGCTAGCTTCGTGGGGCAAAATGTGCCCGACTGGAACAATAACAAGTATGTAGCTCCTCAAACTTCCCTCGTTCGAAGCAAGTCACAACACAACACAAAGCTTAATCACTGCCTCGAGATGTATTCCAGCGAAGAGTATGTGGATATGTTACTTATCTATGGAGAAGCTAGAGAGAATGCATACCAGGCACAACACCTATATCAAGAAAGCTACCTGGATAGATGGCAACTGACAGGCATGACATTTCAGAGTATGGAAAGACGCCTGCGGACCGCTACGTCCCTGGGAAGGACACGGCCTGTTCCAGGCCATCCCATGCCGTTTGTTCACAACGAAGAGGTTGTGTTGGACGCTATTTGGCATAACCCTCACACCAGCACACGAGCCATTGCGAAGGAGACGAACATCAGCCGGGCGTGTGCAATGCGGATATTGCATACCCAGCGGTTTCACCTGTACCATCTGCACTTACAACAAGAGCTCCATGGTCATGATTTCGAAGCCCGGGTGGCGTACTGTCAATAGACTCTACAGCATGTGGACACTGATCCTGCCTCTTTAGCGACCACCTTATTTAGGGATGAAGCGCAGTTCCACAACAATGGAACCGTTAAACGCCATAGTATGCATTGCTGGAATGTGGATAATCCCCATTGGGTACGACAGGTAGCTTTTTAGGTAGAGTGTGGCGTGAACGTATGGTGTGGTATCGTGGGTGATCACCGTATTGGTTCCCATTTCTTTGCGGGCTATCTGACGGGATAATGCTATCTGCGGTTCCTCCGAGATGAACTACCACGTTGTTGGAACATGTGCCACTCCTTGGCAGCTGCAAGATGTGGTTTCAACATGACGGAGCTCTATTGCACGCGGCGATGGTCACCCGGAACCATTTCCATGCGACTTATCCAGACAAATGGATAGGAAGGAGGGACCTGTTCAGTGGCCAGCAGTATCGCCCGATCTTCTTTTTTTCATTTTGCTTGACGTCTCTCCGGCACAGGTACGTATTATGCAACAATGGGATAGGAAAAAGGCTAGGAGCCTAGGAGCATTTTCCTGGTGTGCACGTGAGAAACAACGGAAAACCATCTTCAGGGCTACCGACAGTAGGGTTCGAGCCCACTATCACCCGAATGCAAGCTGTCGGTCACCCGATCTTACGCCCCTGGACTTTTTCCTGCGGGGCCATGAAAAACAACTGGTGTGTGGACAGGAGCCGGCCAGTCCTGGTCACCTTAGACAGTTCATTACAAAGCATGCCGATCCGCTACGCCTAAGATGTTGCAATGTGCTAAACGGTTCTTGCGTTATCGCGAGCAGCTCTGTATCCACCACGGAGGTCGTCAGTTCGAGCAGGTGGTGCGCGTCAAATGTCGTAAGTAACTGAAATCCTGTCGCATGTTTCGTAGCCTCTTCAAACCGAGCTCCAGAGCTCATTCTACCATCAATTCTCACTGCAGCCCAATTGTCAACACAAATGCCTTTGATTGCTTTTAATTATGTACCCTTAATTCCATAGTCCTGCGTTGCGGCTAACATATTTACCAACAGTACTCTGTCATATGCCTTCTCTAGGTCTACGAAACATAAACGTAATTGTCTATTCTTCTCGTGGCATTTTTCAGTTACCTGGCGCATAGGCCTACTGAAAATCTGATCTTGACAGCCTCTCTGTGGTCTGAAATCACATTGATTTTCATCCAACTTACTCTCAACCACAGATCGCACCCTCCCTTCCAAAATGCTAGTGAACACCTTTCGTGGTATTCAGATCAATAAAATGCTTCGATAGTTGCTGCAATTCTTCCTGTTCCCTTGCTTATAGATAGGTGCACTTACTGCTTTAGTACAATAAGAAGGTACCTTACTAATATTCCATGGTAATCTTATTACTCTTTGAACCCATATCATCCCTGCTTTCCCACTACATTTCACTATTTTAGGTCTAATTTCATCTATTCCTATTGCATTACGGCAATGGCGTTTGTTTACCGTTCTTTCCACTTCCTCAAGCGTAGTTTCGCTTATATCACTATTCTCCTCCCCATGAGCTCGGTTGTTTGTGACGTCAACAGAAAGATTTCCTGTTACGTTAGAAGATTTTCAAAATATTCCTTCCATCTGGTATCCACTGGGAGCTAGTATGGGTTCATTTGATTTACCCAAAGCACTACATATTTCCTTTTTTTCTTCCTTTCTAAGATTCTTTATTACTGTCCAAAAAGTTTTCCTGTCGCTTGACCTAGCCCTTCCAGGTTATTACCGAAATCTTCCCATTACTTCTTAGATTCAACATTTATTTGTTTCACTCTGTTTCTTTTAGGTACGTACAATATCCTGTCTGCATCAATCCTTGTTTGGAGCAATTTCTGATACGCCTTCCTTTCATGCTTAGAATCTGCTCTCACTTCATCACTCCAAGATGATGATCGCTTTTCCCTCCATTTTTATACACAGTTTTTCTCAGGCATTCTCTTGCTCTTTCGACTGCAGCATCCCTTTAACCCCCTCCCCTATTCTCTTTATATATCCTGAACCTGCTTATTGTCTATTTTTTTATACCTTTTCACTTATTGTATCCATGTACTTCTAATTTCCTCGTCCTGGAGATTTTCTGCCCTTATTTGTCTGCAGATAGATATCACCTCATTTCCCTCGTATGGCTCTTCAGTGACGCTTAGGCTGTCTATGATAGCCTTTGGTGGAGCTGTGGAGGATCAGACCAGCCTTCGGGCTGAATACCCAACAACAACAACAACAACAACAACAACAACAGATATCACTTTCTCTGTCCAGGCCTATCAAATACCTAGTTCACTGCAGATTAGGTTGTGGTCTGTATCATCGAAAATTCCCCGGAATACCCACATATGCCTATCAGATTTCCTGAATTCGAAATCGGTTGCCATAGTCTCTCATGGATCTAGTGCCCCTACCTTCCCATGTGTAGCGGTGAATAGCTTTGTACCTGAAAAATGTATTCGTAACTGCTAATCCCATACTAGCACTGAAGTCCAGTAAACGCTTCCCATATCTTCTCCACATTAGCCTATCACCTTTTCGTATCCTTCAGTTCTCTTACCGACTCTCTCATTGAAATCGCCCATTAGCACTATCCTATCCTTGCCGTTGACCCTGACCACGATGTCAGTCAGTGATTTATAAAATTTGACACTTCATTCTCATCTGCACCCTTCGCATGGTGAATAGACTGAGACAGTTCTCGTCGCAATTCCTTTAACTGCTAAATCTACTCACTTGATTCGCTCATTTTCGTGCCTAACAGAAACTATGTTGCATGCAATGGTATTCTTGATGAACGATACTAACCCGCACTCTACCCTTTCCTTTTCTAACACCTGTTACGAACACTTTATAATCTCGCATCTCTTCCTCGTTACCACCCGTTACCCGAATATCATTAACTCCTAACACATCCAGACGCACCCTCTTTGTTGACTTAGCCAATTCTCCTTTCTTTCTTTTTCTTCCATAAGCCCCATTAATCTTGATAGCTCGCCATGGAATTCCTTTTTGTTCGCCAAGTTGTTCCCAAGGAGTCCCTTGCCTACCAAATGAAAGTGGGACTCCGTTACTCCCATACGTCCGAGGCTTGTTCAAAACGTCGTGAATCTTCTCTGGAAAAATTCTGTGAAGCAGGATACTACCCTATTCATACATAGTCCCAGTGAGCATCTCTCTTGTAACGGGTTAGTGACCAGCGGTGAATTATATAGTCCTAGCCGCCTGAGCGCAAGGATGGCCGTGACTCAGAATATGTCTGAGAAGCCCTCTCCTATTCCATAGCAACTGATATCGTGACTCTCAGGACCACTTACTAGGCCACTCAGCCGTTGCTCATGGTTCACGAGCTAGGACGTGACTGTAGTAACCACACCACAAACCACGGTTCCATTAAGCTAAAAATAATTTTCACGTTGGCACTGTGAGCAAGCATAGCATGAAAACTCGCATACCTTCAGAAAGTCACGACAGAGAGACATTTCAATTGCACTGGAATGGCTCACCCACTTTACACTGAACTCTTCAACACACTACTTTCCTCTCAGGAAGTTTGAAAATTGATCGAATTGAAGGGATTCCTGAATAATAACCTCTTTTTTGCTGCATTCAACTTCTCAATATTTTAGTTAATATGATCAGTAGCCAATGAGATGAGCAAAGAGTAACCTACTAACTACGGTGTCTGCTAGCGGTATTCTGATTGATTAAATGTTCCTAACTTAACTCTGCCGTATATTCCTTCAATTTAAATTTTAGGGTTAGTTTAGATACAGTAGTTGGTGTAAGAACAGAGTACAGAAGAATTCTCTACTTAAAAAGTAGACGCCCCTAAAAAGAGTACGCCTGGTAACCCTGGTCATGACGATGGATTGATCCACACGGCCTCCGGCTAGCCCCCAGTAGTATACTGTATGTTTGGAATATCGTGGCTATCTTATACACACATTGCATATCTTGGTTACCCGGCCCAAACCAGCATTACTCTACATATGTTTTTGAAGCATGGAGAGACACACTTCAGCAAGAACGACAGTGTATGGCCACTCGTAGTGCACCCAGTAGTACTAACAAACAGCAAGAAATGTGGTACGATTCATTTTAGTTTGTTGCTCTTTCTTCTTGGTGTGGCCCTGTACATAATTCGCCCGTTTCGTTTAATTCGACCGGACGAGTTGGTCGTGCGGTTAGGGGCGCGCAGCTGTGAGCTTGCATCCGGGAGATAGTGGGTTCGAACCCCACTGTCAGCAGCCCTGAAGATGGTTTTCCGTGGTTTCCCATTTTTACACCAGGCAAATGCTGGGGCTGTACCTTAATTAAGGCCACGGCTGCTTCCTTTCCTACCCCATCGTCGCCATAAGACCTATCTGTGTAGGTGCGACGTAAAGCAAATAGCATTTAATTCCTTCTATTCTATCTGTGTATCATAGGGTTTCGATGATTTAATTAATGTAATTTAAGGGGGTTGTAACGGAGAATACATCCCTAGATGTTAAAAGCCCACAATTTGAGACATAGGAATTGAAACTTTGCTCAGTTGTCAATACAGAAGATTCGCATATTATGTTATAGAATACAGTCACCTCAATTGAGAAAATGGCGGCAGAACAGGCATGGACAAAAGTTCATTTTATGACCTGAAATAGGTACATATTAGCATAATGGCAGATAGATAGATGAAGCATTTATTGTCCGTGGCGATGTTAGGGCTCTTGGCCTACTCTTACACTTAATCATATACATATTACTTATTAATATTATAAAACTGATTACATTTTAAAATACTAAGAACGGTTTAAGACAAAAGTATGTTGAGTGCTAAGAAGAAAAATATACCTAAGAAAGAACTACCTAAATTGTACAGCTTTGAAAAATGTTAACTTCATTACAGTAACTCAAAGAAACACAACTGAGCTCGAGAGCTGCAGTCGCTTAAGTGCGGCCAGTATCCAGTATTCGGGAGATAGTGGGTTCAAACCCCACTGTCGGCAGCCCTGAAGGTGGTTTTCCATGGTTTCCCATGTGTCGGTGCGACGTAAAGCAACTTGTAAAAAAAAAAGATATGCGGATCATCGTAACCTTGTGTGTTAAATAAATTTGTTTAGGCGGAACTTGTGGTAGCTTCTTAAGCCCAAGTGTTGAAAGGGGCGTTAACCTGGGAGTCGTTTTATTTTATTTTCTTGTGTGAAAGCTCCACTTCAGATTGATTAACTTTACTTGCGATTCATTAATACTTTGCTGTTGAGAAATTTGAGCATTTATTTTTATGATCAACATTTTGTTATAATTTTGTTTGGCATGGTGATGCATTAAGATTTCAAGCTGATCTTCAGTCATACGATAATTTTAGGTTGAGTTATCGTTTGAACATCAGCTCTATTTGCTTAATTTATTAACGATGATAGTTGATCCACAGTAGAACTGGAGGTCAATCCGGTTCGATTAAGGGTTCAGGTGACTGCTGTTATCCTGCGCGATACCGTGTTAGTGAACAACCTTAACATTTAGATGAAAGTTTAGAGCTTGTGTCTCGGGATCTACGCTTTCCAGAATCAAGTGGAACAATCCACGGTTATCCGTGGAATTCAACGAAAGGACATTCAGGTTGTTGTTGTTGTTGTTGTTGTTGTTGTTGTTGTTGTTGTTGTTGTTGTTGTTGCTGCGGAACATAATTTATTAATGATGGCTTTTCTATTTATTTGGCCTTTTAGTCAACATTGTGAACTAGACAGGCCGTGCGATTCTGAATAAATTCAACTTGTCATTGTTATCAACGTTGAATTATTTCATCGTTTCTGCTTCTCTTGCTTTTTATGTAATAAATCGCACATTAAATTAACCAAGCCTTTAATTTCATGTAACTTAGTTAGGTATTTTTTCCCTGTAGTCATGGCAGCAAGTGACGAAGAACCATAAAACCCAATGAAAATGCAAGAGTTTACTTATAAATGCCACCGACTTTAGCCAGGTAAACATTTTAATGCTGACTGATTGCAATTAAGGGTTCAATACATAATAGTTTTATCTGTACATCGCTCAAAATAAAATAATGGTATTTCTGTATCGGTGATGTCCACAGTGAGAAGGAAATGCGGTTTTTAACTTTGTTATCTCTGTCTGTCTGTCTGTCTGTCTGTCTGTCTGTCTGTCTGTCTGTGTGTACGCGCATCACATGAACATGGCTGAATATAATTGAATGAAAATCGGTATGTACAGTCGGTGAATAAATAGGCTGTAAGCAATTTTTTTCTCACTGAATGAAATGGTAGTTTTGGGGAAGGCCGAAATTATAAGTCTCAAATAGCTATGTTATTAGTGGTCCTATCGATAAACACTACATAACAAAAGTTATACAGAATACAATTTTAGACAGTTTTTGTGTTACCGGTATACAGTTTTACCGTACCGGCTATGATAACAGAGATATCCATGAATTTAGACTGCTGTTGCTTAATTCATACCGGTAACAAAGCCGAGCATCGCTAACAAGGGAATATTCTTCAATCGTGTTAACTGGCGATGGTGGTGGTTTTTGTCGTGATTCTCATAAAGGTGAAAACCGCGTGGTCATGAGCCTATATCGACAAGGAAGTCTGTGACTATGATTATCAAAATGAGAAAAAAGTAGTAAAGGTGCCATCGCTTGAAGAACAAGACAAGAGGGAGCCATGAAAGAAGGAGGACGGACTTCCTTTAGCCTACATTAGATGCTCTAATACCACAGAATCGGAAGAAAACTAAATGTGAAGGCCCACAATATCGAAAGCTCATAAAATTGATCAACAGTAACATTACATTGACTACTGTTGGTTGTGACGTGCTGCTTCTCTTCTGCTGCGGAGAGTAGCTGGGGAGTTAGATAACTTTCTTTATTTAGCATATTACTCCTCTGGTTCATAACTTTTTGATAACTAACTGCTGGTTCGTGGTGCAGCGGCTCATCATAGTATTCCAGCTATTCGATCCCTGCTATGAGGCGCTGACACGAATGAGGATTGTGCAAACTTAATGGAAAACGGCAGAGCAGTATTCACCGTGTCTGTAGCCGGGTCGTTCCAGCTCTGGAACTTGCCACTCTTAGAACGCCAACGTAGTACTGTTCGTGAAAAGTGAAAAGCTGCTGTTTATCATCTGATCGATCGTTTCATTGTGCTTAACCGGGATATTCGTCCAGTCGGTTAATATTGTATTCTGACAAGAATACTGACGTCGTTGTAATGACGCATGTTGAGTTCAGTTTAATATTTGTCTGTGTCCGTTACAGCATCGTGGGAAACTTGGTATTTCAGTTTAGAATAACGTCGAGTAGGATGTTACTTACAAGTTGTGCAACAAATTTCACCAGTAAAGGGTGCTTCAGAAGCGGCCTACAGCTAAAAGCACTATGTATCTCTCTTACGGATACATTTACTGGAAAATAGGTCATGGTGAATTTTGTTGTATGCCTTTTTCCTGATGCAGTGTAGAATAAGGGAGATACCTGTGGCAGTATTGTGAAAGTTTGTCCAAGAGCCAATAACTAACTCTATAAACTATGAAGAGAGTAGCTATTGGGATCGTTCCGGAAACGTTTTTAAAGGCTTTGTACATCTATCTATATTTTTTTTAAAGTATTAACCCGATGCTAAGCTTTCTTTTATACCGGAAGGACGAGATTAAATCAAAACCAGCAATAATGAAAAACCAACAACAGCATAAAGGGCCACAGACAACAAGGAAGCGAGTACATTGCCATAAGCAGCTTACGGGCGAGACATGACCACTTATGCGCCTCAAAATCTAGGGAACAGTATCAGGGGTGAATAAATGTGTCCTCATACACATGCTAAAGTGGCTGTCCCGTCAGCGATGGATACCACAGCTAGTTTAAAGTTAATTTCATATTTTCAATTTTTATAACGATACTAGGTCTGTTTGATAAGTTAGGTTCATTGGTACAGGTAAAATGTATTCTGTCAAATATCAATGTTATCGGGTTCTGTACGTTTTTAATACTCTTATGATTTATTTATTTATTTATTTATTTATTTATTTATTTATTTATTTATTTATTTATTTATTTATTTATTTATTTATTTATTTATTTATTTATTTATTTTCAAAGTGCAAGATAGCCTACATCTTCACAGTGTAGTGTCAACAGATAAATGAACAAACGTAAAATTTCATAATCATGAGTAGCAAGTTCAGGTACATATTATAAATAAACAAGTGTCCAAATAGAATTGCCTGGAGAATGTCTATACCTATGGTGAAGTCGTCGTGCTTCCTAGTAGTTTGATAACGTACGCACGTTTGTTTGTGTCCTGGATAGTTGCCGATCTAAAGACTTAAAAGTTCCAGCATATATGATGAGTGAATGACTAACTGGAATTCCACTGTCATCGTAGTTGCTGTCTACGCAACGGTAAGAAACAGCTCGAATTCTCTCTGAGTCAGTTTCTCTCTTTGAGTTAGAACTGGAGAGGACCCCCAGCTGTTATTTTCCCATGTGGATTTTCAATCAACTTCTGAATTATGATAATGTCATTGGTTTTACGCCGCACTAACTAATTTTACGGTTTTCGGAGTCACCTAGGTGCCAGAATTTGTCATACAAGAGTTGATTTACGTGCTGATAGGAGGCTGGCATACTTGAACATCTTTAAATACCACCGGACTGAGCCAGGATCGAACCGACCAACTTTAACTGAGAAGGCCAGTACTCCACCGTCTGATCCCCCTACTGAAGGTGTGACAGCCCAGTGGCCTAGTCACTGGCGTCTCATTAAAGCGACCGTAGTTAGCTTTTCAAATGAAAAGTCGCATCCCTTTGGTTCTGATTCCACGTAAAACTGGAGATCTCGTGACTATGATCACGATATCAACAGTTACGTAAAATTAAACGCTTGCTTGCCTCCACCGGCCGAATTGCAATAGAAATTAGAACGCTCCTGTAGTGCAGCTGTTTAAGCGCTTGGTTTCTGTGATCACGTTTGCGGGATCAAATCCTGGGTGTTATTTAATCACTTAAATTGGAATGACCTGTGTCAACTGATTCACTGACATATTAATTAATGTGTCCGAGATTAAAATCCCACCTGTTTGGCTGCTCTTAAAACCTGTGACAGTTATTAAGATATTTAACATGCATTATAATTATTATTATTATTATTATTATTATTATTATTATTATTATTATTATTATTATTGAAAGCAAATCCATAGAGTTATTGACGGTTATCTTAAATTACCAGCCTGTTGAATATTCATAAAGACAGTAAAATTCAGGCTGAATGGTGGAAGGACAAGTTATGTTTGTATTTATTTTGATGTGAAGACCATACTATGTACCACTACGTATTTAGCTCTCTAGAAGCGTCTGAGATGGTTGCTGACGTCAAGTGCCACGTGGCTGGTTGTTGTAATGATGCCGGCTACTCGTGCTGTGTCAAGTGTACTGTATCTCTCGAGATACTCGAGAGCATGCTGCTGTCCAGAAATAAAGGTGGCGCGCAGTCCCCTTCTATCCGTATTAAGACTTCTTCTTTTTTAACCATTCCCTCTAATTAGCCTTTTTGACTGGTCACTGCTGCGACGTACGGTTCAGAGGGCCTCGGGTTCGATTCCCGGCGGAATTGGTGATATTAGCCACTCCTGGTTAATTCCTGTAAAAAGCAATCTTATAGTATATCATATGACTATTGATATCATGAGGATAGCCACTAGATCTACAGTTTTACGTGGAATCCGAACCACTGGGACATTATTTTTCATTTTCAAATTCCCACTTGAATTGACTGGGATTCGAACCGCTACCACATTGCTGAAAATCCAGTGAGAGTGTCACTCAACTAGAACGCTCCAGGTTAATTCCTCTGACTCGGAGACTGGATGTTTTGTCTTTACCTCAGTATACACCTCTTCATATACAGTACACCCCGCACAAAACACTACCAGCCACCACAGACACACACAATATTGAATACCTCCCTCCACATAGGGAGGGTAAGCGTCAGGAAGAGCATTTAGCCGGAGAACAAGACCAAGTCCCATTTTTGTGACACCGTTCGCACCAACGACCCTACTAGGAAGTGGGGAAAACTCCAGACGATGAAGAAAGATATAATAATGTGATTGGTTCTGCCTCTTACCCGGAGGCCCCAGGTTCGATTCCCGACCAGGTCAGAGATTTCCCTGGATCTGAGGTCTGGTTCGAGGTTCACTCAGCCTACGTGATTACAGTTGAGGAACTATGTGACGGAGAGATGGCGGCCCCGGTCTAGAAATCCAAGAATAACAGCCGAGATGATTCGTCGCACCGATCACACGACATCTTGTAATTTGCAGGCCTTCAGGCTGAGCAGCGGTCATTTCGTAGGCCAAGGCCCTTCGGGGCTGTTGTGCCATGATGGTTGTATTTTGTATCAGTTCTAAGTCCAACTAACTACTTTGCGGTTTTCGGAGACATCGAGGTGGTAGAATTTTGTCCCGTAGGAGTCCTCATACGTGTCAGTAAATCTACTGGCTGTCGTATTTGGGCACCTTCCAATACCATCAGGCTGCGCCAGGATCGCGCTTACCGTTTGCGCCATTCAGCCCGGCAGAAAAAGAAGAGTATTCGCTTTGTGTTTAGAAATGGTAATTTCTCCTCGGCGTTAATCATTATTTGTCCTCCTTAACACAATGATTGAAAATAAAAATACAACGAATCAAAGAGTTAAAAGGATATTATTGCTCATTCTTGGCTATTAAAAGAGAATAGTAATATATTTTTCTGCACTCGAGGGAATTAGTATGTATTGAAAGATGAATAGATGAGTTGTGAACGAACCAAAGAAGTGGCGTGGTTACTCCGTTTATTCTGACGAGGGAATTATTGAACTTAGGAATCACTTATTTGGACCGGTTTAATATACAATATGCTGTAGGGGAGTGTCCGCTTAATATAGAGTTCAAATAAGGACGTTACGCGCCGGCCTTAATCCCGAGATAAGCGGAGTTCATGTACTGGTTAAGTTGCACACTCGTCAGAATAACAGGGCGTGCTCAGTGGACTACTTATAAATGCCTGACTCCCACGTTGCCTATTCCGGTTCGGTCGCGGCACATTCCTTTTAATTGTAATAATAATGTTAATAATGTTATTGGCTTTACGTCCCACTAACTACTTTTTCGGATTTCGGAGACGCCTAGATGACGAAATTTTGTCGCGCAGGAGTTCTTTTACGTGCCAGTAAATCTACCGACACGAGGCTGACGTATTTGAGCACCTTCAAATACCACCGGACTGAGCCAGAATCGAACCTGCCAAGTTGGGGTCAGAAGGCCAGCGCCTCAACCGTCTGAGCCACTCAGCTCACCCCTTTTAACTGTAATAATTTCAATTGTATGGAAGGTCTGTATGAAACGAGGGCGGTAAACTGCACACTCTTTTCAGGTGTACGATGTAAATAAGCATAATCTGCACCCGTGGAATTTGCACGTAGAGGTATGTGCACACGTACAGTAAACGTACCAGTTCATAAGAAGTCGTATGTAAATCGCATACAGAACCTATGGCGTTTATTTCCTTTTCAAAATTTAAAACAATATTCTACAATAGTATGCAGGGTTTATAGTATATACATATTTAAACAAATAATCACATCTTTGAAATATTATCTTAAAATGATGTTACAGTAGTTTTAAAATTCTCTAATAACAATGAATTGGTGAATGGTATATTTCTCTCTAATGAATTCCATTCTGGATATATACCTCTCATTAAAATCTTGTGTATTTTTTCTCCATACTTTACTTCCTCCTTAACGAGCCGTATTATAAATGTTGTTGTCTTGGACATCCCTTGAAGTTTCAGGTACGTATCTAGTGAGGGAATAAATATCAGGATAGAGAGAGTAAAATGCCTTGTTAAATCTGTTCTGAAAAGACTCACAGGCGTTAGTTATACATTGACCGATTGACATGTAATATAACCCGAGTCATGCTGTATGTGTAGTTTACATTCGAACCCCACCACCTGGATTTCACTGTTCGTGCAGGTTACATACCCCTCGTGTAATGCTAGAGTATCGAAAAATATATACCTGAAAAGTATGCGTACTTTACCTCTACCCGTATGAAAAGATATCGAGACTCGAAATATTTCCACCAAAAATCATTTGAGGAATTCAACTCGAGAAACGACGAGCCTTAAATGCCAATTCAAAGATACAGCGTGTCTTTTTTTATTATTATTATTATTATTATTATTATTATTATTATTATTATTATTTCAAAATTAGTGGAATTACACTTTCATCACACATTTATAGAATTGTGGATGCTGTTAATAAAAACTTCACTTTTATCCATATAAGAAAAATAAACTAAAAGATCTTCCTTGGATTTTAGGATGCTCAGAGAAAAACCACGATGGGGCGCCCATGATTTCTTCCTCTTTTGTAGTTTTCACATTCCTTTTTCCTAAGTAAGTTCGACGTAGCCAAATTCTTAGCTTTTTTTGTTCTTTCCGGTCGATCCAATCCTTGGTCGACGTGCTGCTAAATTAATGCCGGTTATAAAGAATCTTTCATGCATTTAAGCACAAGGAGCTGATGACCTCTATTTCCCTATCCTGAAGGTGTCTGTGCTGGGACATGTAATATATTTGTTGGTCTCTGAACTGCACGCAATTGCTCCTACAACATACATTGTCGAGTAAAACAAGCTTAACACTTACAGTTTTGTAATAATTACAATTTGATGTTCAAGAATGATATACAGTATGTTCTAGGGGCTGTAGTACCAGATTTACAGACGGTGGCGCCGTAGGCCAGAGACTTTCTGGCGTCCCCCTCCCCCGTCGTTTATGTTCGACTTTCGCCGTTTTCAGTTTTTATACATTTTGTTGTCCTATAAAATTATGACTCCGTATTACAAAACATGTAAACAGTGTTGACATTACTTGAAAAGAAATAGAAAAGGAAACATATCATGGAAACTCCGCTTAAAGTCTTAGTTATCTTTCTGCTGTGAAAAGAAAAAAAATATATCGGAGCGAGGGAAGGAACAGGCTTAAGTGGCGTCGCGTTTGGGATAGGTAGTGGGTAGGAGGGGAACGCAATAGCCACCTTCACTTTAGAACAACAACAACTACAACAACAAGAAAAGTCAGATCGATGCGGTTAGAAATCTTCGTCGGGACTTCTCTTCGGCTAAGTAATCAATTATGTCTTCATAATCAATCCTGTTTACAATTTCACTTTTAATTTGCATTACAGATAACACGTTAAGGTTTTCTTGCAAAGTATTAGTCCGAAGATAATACTCAATTCTTTTTAAAACAGAAAACTACCTCTCCGCTGAAGAGTTGGGTATCGCCGTTGACAGCTGCATTCTGAGGGTAACCATAACATTCGAATATAATTCGTCTAGCCCTGATTTTCCCAGGAACAACAACTACTTCCATGGAGCTACTTTTTCGTCTTTGTTCATAGTGCATGCCAACGGCCGTAGCCGTGTTGAAACACCGGATTCCGTGAGATCTCCGAAGTTAAGCAACATTGGGCGTGGTCAGGATTTGGATGGGTTGCCACGCGCTGTTGGTGGGGGGTAAGGGAATGGAGGAGCGGAAAGGAACTGGCCACCACACCGCACGTAAACTCCGGCTCAGGAACACCTCTGCGGAGGTTCGGACCTGCCTTCGGGCAGAATAACCCTTACCTTACCTTACCTTACTTTACCTTCATAGTGCATTTCAAATTACAAGAAAGTTCGATACATTCGCATTTTATGTGCATTTCCAAATCGCCTGGGTACACACTTTGAAGGATTTAGCTTCTTGTCCAATTTCATCAGCACTAAGCTTAGACAGGAAACCATAGCCTACTTTTTCTTAGGCATAAATTAAGAGTCCGTTTCCAGTCTTTTCTCCAAATAATTTCGTATATTAGCAATCATTTGGTAGAAAAGTTGCCTTCTGTAATTAACTCGTCCAGCGGTAATTTCATTTTCTTGTCGGTAGAAATCAAAATGTGATTTCTGTATATTTGGTGTTGTAACGTCATGGTGGTACGCCTGCGTCTAGTCAACTCACTGCCAGTTTTCTTGTAGAGGTCATATCTGAGAAAAGAAATTGGATAAGTTATTCCGTATTTCATATTGTATTCTAATAGAATGAAGGTCAATGTTAATTTTTCCTTAATATTTTACCGTTTTCTTTACATTCTTTCCTTCTTTACTCTATAACTAATGTGTGTAATCAAGTCTATTCGCATTTGATATGATAGTAAATACATGCACGCCTGTCTAACATAGAATCCAGGAAGAATACAACGATAAGCTTCCGTGTCAGTCGCAAGGGAAATGTTGACTGAGGACGAGTTTCGAAACAGAGTGAAATCTTTCAAGAATTTCTGACCAAAAAATGCAGTCATACTCCCTATTTCTAGTCGCTCCAGGTTGCTCAAAAGAGAAACAGCTTGGTATATCGCCGTCGGCTTCTAGCAAACGTCTACTGATAACGCTGCTTTTATTGCTGCCCCGCAATATCGAAGAGCATCACAGGATTCGTGATGAGCTGACCATCTCATTGCTGACAAGTTCTTCACGACAGAATAGCCTTTGTCCTTGCCCTCGTTCAAGCTTTCAAATATTTCCACTGTTCAGCACTTGCAGAAAAATGATAGAGTGCTTGGATAAATCCCAAAAACGAAACTGCCTGCCAAAAAAACGCAAACAAGCAAGTTAAGTGGAGTTATAAATACATTTTAAATTGAATTCTAAATTAAGAAACGCATAGATCAACAACCCCGTTGGCGGCATTTTTGTCAACACGATTTACGGAATGTCCGAATCACGGTATTCACTCAGCCAAAGGGTTGATTCCCTTAATTTTAGCTTGCAGCCCTGTCTACTTTCCTGGCATATTAGATGCATTATCATACGACTGTCTTCTGCAATCGGCAATGTCAATTTGAAGGTTTCGCATTGCTGCTTTAACAGCATGCTCTGCTAAGTCCGAAGCTTTGTAGCCAGTGTTTGGTAGAAACTGAAGAAATCGCTCTACGGGGGAGAGATTTCCATTACCCTGAGAATTATACCGAATCACGAGAGGCTAATTGGTCCACATGGGGTAAGTCCGCCGTAGAATCTACAGTTATTGAAAAATACTTCGCATTTTGATCTCCTTTACAATCTCCTTCTGTACTTGATCAGTGATGATAACAACAAACTCCTCAGATTAACACGACGTACTACCACTTCCTTTGGACCCATACCACCGTATGTGCTCTGAAAGGAAGGGATCTAATTCTACTATAAGCTCCAGCGAGCTTATTAAGTTCCCACAAGAAGCATCGCAATGGTAAACCGCGACAACCAGTGGACTGCAGTGACAACCCGCTTAAGGTTGTCCCGCCAATACTGTTTTGCCTCCTGAAGCTCTTCCCGAGTTTGCCGTCAATCCGCCCTTTCTTTCGTGTCCCTCACAGCATTTCTGTGTTGTGCAGAATTTTCGCGCTCAGCAAAACATTTTACAGCGTTTTTCCAGTCGTCGTAAACTTTTCTCCGAGTGTGCAGTTCCCTAGCAAAAAAACACGTTTTTGCTACCGGTAGTGGTTTAACGTCGCACTAACACATTGATGGCATGGACGATACAAGGATGGGAAAGGACTAGGATTGGGAAGGAAGTGACCGTGCCATTCCCTTCAAAAAAGGAAAATGACAGCATAAACAAATATTCTCTTAATTAAATAAATGGTTTGAACTAAGCATTTTGCCATAATTTTTCAATGAAATGGAAAAGAAAAGTTTATAATATAGTGCGGGAGGAGAAAATAGGAAAACACCACATTAAGGCTGAAACAGAAAAATAACAGTTATCTAAACACATTAAAAGGCTTTGTTCTTTGTAAGTATTTTGTATTTATTTTAGAACTTACGTACTATTACCGAACAGTCTGCAAGCTGAGCAAAGCACCAATCTCGTCTTCGTAGTAAAATCTAGCCATTGTCTCAGCTTCTCTTCTCCTTTTCTTAGTTTGTGGCAGAATAGAGTTTATTTTATAAGTGGTGAATGCAGTCTGAATATTCTCGTTTTGATTTCGCAAAAGCCGAGCTCGATAGCTGCAGTCACTTAAGTGCGGCCAGTATCCAGTATTCGGGAAGTAGTGGGTTCGAACCCCACTGTCGGCAGCCCTGAAGATGGTTTTCCGTGGTTTCCCATTTTCACACCAGGTAAATGCTGGGGCTGTACCTTAATTAAGGCCGCGAGCGCTTCCTTCCCATTCCTAGGCCGTTTCTCTCCCATCGTTGCCATAAGACCTATCTGTGTCGGTGCGACGTAAAGCAACTAGCAAAAAAAAAAAAAAAAAAAAAAATTGCGTTTTCACGCTTTGAAAATTATTCGCCAAATTTATTAACTTGAACGGCATCTTATACTTCTTCTTCTTTTTGGTACAATAGTTAGCTTTCTATTTTGTGCACCACTGAACTTCTTCACGCCGCTCATCGTGTTTCATAGACTGTAATTGTTTAAAAGAAAAAAAGCTAACACACGCCGTGATTACAACTGACAACCAAAGCAGTGCCAACTTGTACACGAATCGATACAAAACACAGCTATACAGCAGCTGCACCAGCGCCAGTAACAATCGCCCTCCAACTCACCTCAATAACCAACCGAACGCTGCAATAGCGATAGTGCTACTGGCTGTTGGATTGTCAGTCCCTGCTTGCTCAGTGGGTGCGTTTCAAAGAGTTAAAAACAGGACTATAGAGTGGCTGGCATGTCTGCTACAGTGCTCTGGGTGGTGCTGAGGCGAAATACCGACGCCATACTTCAAGCGCCGTCCATATATAGTTTCCTTTGGTTATAGTCCGTTACATTTAATAGATTAGATCAGGGGTCTTCAGTTTTTTCCTGGAGTCCGGAATGACGGCAAGATTGCAATAAAGGGGTATCTGGGTTCTCAAGTATAATAATTGCAGAACAGGTAATTATGGTGTATATTCATATCAAATTGCACTGTATTTCCATGATTTTTTAAATTTCAACCAGTGGAATGTTTACATATTATAGTAGACTACATTCACACACAAACAAAATATTAGACAACCGAGCTCGATAACTGCAGTCACTTAAGTGCGGCCAGTATCCAGTATTCGGGAGATAGTGGGTTCGAACCCCACTGTCAGCAGCCCTCAATATGGTTTTCCCTGGTTTCCTGTTTTCACACCAGGCAAATACTGGGGCTGTACAGTACATTAAGGCCACGGACGCTTCCTTCCTACTCCTAGCCCTTCCCTGTCCCATCGTCGTCATAAGACCTTCTGTGTCGGTGCGACGTAAAGTAACTTGCGGGGGGGATTTTACATAAATTATATCTGAACATTTAGTTCTTCTTCCGGGTTGAACCGTATTGTTGTTTTCTGTACATTCCCTTCAGTTTGCGACGTTTCGATTACATTGCAGTATTCTTTGTCAAGGCGATCCGAGGTAGTCATTCTCACAAGGGCAGTAACTACTCTCGTAGTTTTATTAGCTGCCTGGGAGACTGATTACCTCGGATCGAGTAGGGGAATTTCAGTCGTCTTGACAAAGAATACTGCAGTTCGAAACATCGGCAAACTGTAAGCAATGTACAGAAAACAACAACACGTTTCAACCCAGAAGAATAACTGAATAACTCTACATACCGCGGAAGCTTCACCCTTAAGGTAATGATATCTGAAATTCAACGTTCATATGCATGTTTGAAATATACAATTCACCCACCCAACCTCATTAGTGAGAGAAGTGGCATGTTTTGTAATATGAAATATTTTCAAAGTTTGAATTGCTCGAATTTCCAGCAATAGTTTAGCAATCCTCAGGTGCTCATTGGTAATTCTGGATCTGAAATTATTTTTCACAACATTCATACTGGATAACATACTTTCAAACACATATATTGATCCAAACATTGCCAGCATATATTTCGAAAACTTGCGCAATTTAGGGTTTGAATCTCTATCAAGAGAGAGCCAAAAGGACACAAACTTTATCTGCCCTTTCTTCTGTCATCTGCAACTGTAGCATTTCCATGCGAAATTCTTCCGTGCCAAAGATCCACAATTCAGTTGTTTTAGTACATTATTCTCCTGGAGAATCGACGGAAAATGATTTTTCCACAGTCTGAAAATGTCTTCCAAATTTTTGAACTGCATTAATCATTCATCAAATTCTCTCTCCAGTTGGTACAAAAAATCTGAACATTTTCGCTACAAAATTTCATTACAAATTACCGAACGAAGTTTGAGGAAACGAATTCTTTCCCCCTTGAGAGAGAGATCTTAGTTCGAAAGAGTCGTGCAGCATCATACAGTTCATGTACCGGTTTGCCTGGCGTCTGTAAAATAGTTGTATTGTTCAAGTGGTAAAGCGGTGCACAAATTTTGGTTTCGTGAATTATGCAGTGGTAAAACACAACATTACTATTTTGATCTCAAATATATCAGGCCTCTCGTATTTCCCGCCATGCTACGAACACTACATGTTGTAACCGATAACAAGTTTTCCTATTTAATATCATACTTGGACAAAATAGCGCATAGTGCCCGATATTTGCCTTTCGCACGACTGCGTTCAATAGTCTTGAAACCAAGCAATTCTTCCACAAATCGAACACTATAAAAATACGAATATATACACACAGCTGAGCGCAGTCAGTTCTATCTGAAGATTCGTCCATAGCCAGAGAGTACACAGAAGCATCAATTATTTCCTGCTTGAGTTTAGTACGAACATCCCTCGATAACAATTTTTACCCTGAGCACATTAGAATCAGCAAACGGCGGTATACATTTCACAGCTTGAATAACTTTTTCATCACTTGAAAATAACGTGCTGACTGTTTCAACAAGACACTCATTCACATTTTCAGAAGTGACAAATTATTTTCTTTTTCTCACCTAACATCCAGGATATTTTTAAAGACGGAAAAACATTCTCACTACAGCCGACGGTGAGACCAGTCCACCACCTCACGAATGCAGAGCCTGTAGAGCCACGGTAAAGCCGTGGCCACTGTTAGCTGATGCTACTCTCTTCGGTGTACTAAACATGTCCGTTTTGTGTGTGTTTGTTCAGGCAAAACTAAGAATTGCAGTTATCATACAGGTTTGAAGATACGGTTTTCAGATCCACTTTAATTTTCTTGTTGACTACTCATGACGAAAATGTTCACTGATATATTAGACAACTTTAGAGCCAACTAGGGCTCGGGTGTTTATGAAAAGTCATATTTTGTTCTTTGTCTTTATTTTTACCGGGCGAGTTGGCCGTGCGGTTAAGGGCGCGCTGCTATGAACATGCAACCGGGAGATAGTGGGTTCGAACTTCACTGTCGGCAGCCCTGAAGACGGTTTACGGTGGTTTTCCCCATTTTCACACCATGCGAATGCTGGGGCTGTAGCTAAATTAAGGCCACGGCCGCTTCCTTCCCACTCCTAGCTCTTTCTTATTGCAACGTCACCGAGCTCGATAGCTGCAGTCGCTTTAAGTGAGGCCAGTATCCAGTATTCGGGAGATAGTAGGTTCGAACCCCACTGTCGGCAGCCCTGAAAATGGTTTTCCGTGGTTTCCCATTTTCACACCAGGCAAATGCTGGGGCTGTACCTTAATTAAGGCCACGGCCGCTTCCTTCCCACTCCTAGCCCTTTCCTGTCCCATCGTCGCCATAAGACCTATCTGTGTCGGTGCGACGTAAAGCAACTAGCAAAAAAAAAAAAAAAAAAATTCCAACGTCGCTATATGACCTATCTATGTCAGTGCGACGTAAAACAAATTATATAAAAAACAGGTGTGTTACTGTGTTCAGATGGAATGTTATTCGCCAAGAGAGTTGGCAGACATACATTTAATGTACGGTGTGACAGGATGTAGTGTCCGTAAACCAGCACGAATGTACAGAGAACGCTTTCCCAACAGGCGTCATCCTAATTAGAAGAAGTTTATCTCCATGGATACCAACTTACAAGTGACGGGGTCGTTCACGCCACAGAGAGCCGACCAAGGTTCCCGTTAAAGACATGTCTGAACTTTGACGAGATGGTGTTGGATCGTGTGGGCGACCACCCAGCAATCAGCACTTTCAACTTGCCCGGCAAACACATACTTGGAAGGATACAGTATGGAGAGTACTGGCCGAACAAGTCATACACCTCTACCATAAAGAACATGTGCAAGCACTTTGACCAACGGATTTTGAACCCCTCGTTCACTTCTGTCAATGGATTATCCACCGCAGTGTTGAAGTGCCGAACTTCGTACAGTTTGTATTGTTCATGGATGAGGCCTCATTCACCCGTGATGGTGTTTTCAACAGCCACAACAGCCATGTCTGGAGTGAGAGCAATCCCCACGCCACCCACATCGGTGGCCACCATTCTCTGTCAATGTAAGGGCGGGCATTATCCAAGATAACCTAATAGGACCTTATTTGCAGCCTCCCCGTTTGACTGGTCCACGTTACCTAGTGTTCTGCGAGATGTGCTGCTACATTCCTGGAGACTGCATCCCTTGTTATCCGCGAATGGACGTGGTTTCCATACGACGGTGCAACAGCCCTCGGCGATGTTAATATCCGCGAGCACTTGAACAACACGTACCCTCATCGTAGGATTGGAAGGGGAGGTGCTGTCCCATGACCAGCGCGATCGCCGGATCTCGAACCTCTGGACTTTTTCCTCTGGGGTTACGCCAAGTCCTTGTTGTATGAAACCCCCCTAGAAACAGATGAAGACCTGCTTGCTAGGGTCCAAGCTGCCTGTCTCGTGGAACAACAGACACCGGGGATCTTTGAGAAAGTGCGGCAGAAATTCATGCGCCGTTGCCATGCATGCATTTAGACTGGCGGTCGTCACTTTCAACAATTACTATGAGTTACATCGTTATCTGGTGTACGCTGTGTATGTCCATAATCCATAACACTATAAATGTGTATTTCTGACCATTGGTTCCCTATCTCAATATTATATGTTGTGGACCCACTATCACCTGTTCGAATTTGACCCAAAAGGTTTGGGACATCCTGTAGAAGACCCAGCAGATACTTGTTTTATCCTGAGCGTAGAATACCAATATGTTGAGTTGATACAAGTTTAGGGTTGACTGCTTCCGTACCACTGTAACCTAAATCTCGTAGAATTGATTTGGATTTTAATGAAAGAAGAAAAATAGTAGTAACACTCTATTTTCCCTCTCTGCGCTGATTGAGTATTTGGGAGTAACGTTCTTGGTTGCCAGAATTTCCGTCGGGATATTAGAATAAAACAAATCGTGGGCAAGCAGCATGAAGAATGGGGGGGAGTAGGATGAAAAGTTCTGTTTGCATTGTGACGACGAATATAGTTTACCTTGTTAGGATGAGTAAGCCCCAAACACATTGAGTTCTATGTCGACAGATTCAGAAACTCACGCCTATTTTTACGTAATAAAGTCAGTCTGATTTGTAGCACAGGTTGTAGTTGATTTTCAAATCTTAACTTTGCTAATAGCATGTAAATTAAGCACACAAGTTAGATCTAGTGCTCGTATTTTGTTTATAAAGAGTTACAGTTTATTGAAGAATAATTACAGGTATAATTTCGGCACGGTTGGACTCTCGTGAGTCTAGCATTGGTTTCACTTATACCAGGCTTTCCTGTCTGGTCACTCTAGCTCAACTCTTGCTCTTTTCCTACCCGACCGTGGGATTCTTTCCTTTCCTGCCTTTCTCAGCTCTTCCCTTTCTTTGTGTGACACTCGCATTCTTCAAACTTTCTTTCCTTTCTTTTCTTTCTTTCTTTCCCCTTCGTATTATGACGTTGGTGTATTGTATGCCATTTTCCATATGGTAATTAATTTTGTGGTTACGTTCATGGTTCCCAAAATTTCCGTTGTGACACTAGAATAAACAAAATCTTGAGCAAGCAGCATGAAGTCAAAGACTGGTAAATATGTAGAACACTCCGAACTCGGAACACGAAAAGAATACTCCTGGAGCCGTCAAATCTTGTGTTGTCTGAGCCTGAAGACAAAACGGTTGACAGAGGAAGTTTGGACACGGCTGATGGAGAGGAACCTGTCAAGCATCCAAGTCGTCAGCTGACATATGCGATTTAAAACTTTTAGATAATTTTTCATAATGAAGGCTGTGTAATTGAATGATGTGAGAATGTGCGATTTTACCTATCGACATTATGATCGTTATGAACATTGTGAAATAGTGGCAGTAGCCATGTCCTATTTGTTCGTGAAAGAGTCCGGCGCTTGGTATTCTCGATAGATCTGGTATAATTGTTACAATTATGAAACTATTTACATTATATCACTAGTTGCGTATAATAAGTTTATTTTTTCACAGAATGAAGTGTCGAATTATTTTGAAAGAAACAATTTAATGGTACTGCGTAATAAAATAAAAAGTAACTTTAGTATTTAATGTTTTAGTATAGTTAGTGAAATAAATCATTTCAGTAGTATTGAAAATAAAATTCAGAAATGCGTATAACAGGTTATTTATATATAACATGAGGGGTTAATTATATGTTGACTGCGGTGAGATTTTCATAACTGAGTCAGTCATTTGTAATACTACGTTTTGGCTATCCATGGCCCTTTTCCTCGACGTTATGAAATATGTCAGCTGCTATTTCATGTTTCTTCATAAATAGCAACACCATTACTACACTGTAGACATTTCTCTACCCTGTCATCTTTACCGGTTGCCCTATTATGATCTGCTTATTTACCGTCGTAGTCCAGGGGTTTAAGTTAGAAGCACTGGCGTGGTGAATCATTGATTGAAGAGGGAATAGAATGTGTCAGTCTGATGAACAGCGATTACGATGGAAAAGTCTTGAATTGATACAGCTGATCATATTTGAACTGACACTGCCGGAGATGTTGAGATAAATGACATATGTTATCATTATAACTTTGAGATAATGGTATCTGTATGATTGCAGCAGCGTCAATTACAAGTTAGCCTATTGTGCTGGTAGGATAGCTTTATCTTTATCACAAAGCTCCTGCGACTTCATTGTGAGTAGCTCTTTATATAACCGAGCTGAGTGGATTTGACGGCATTCCGAGTTCAAGTTGGCGGATTCGATTTCGATTCAGTCCAGCGGTATCTGAAGGTGCTTAAATATGCCTGCCTCGTGTCGATAGGTTCACCGATACTAAATAACTCGCGTGAGACAAAAATTCTGGGCCCCTCTGACGTTTGCAAAAACCGTCAAAATTTAGTGGGACGTGAAACCAGTAACATTAACCTTTTCTCTCCCAAGTTATTTTCAGTATTACTGCATGTATAGGCCTATCCCATACCAGGTTTTTGTGGGTGTTTCGACAATAGCTGAAATATACCTTGTATTTACACAGCTAATGAACAGAAATGGAACGACGATGTTAGCTATAATTTTCTCTTAACTCTTTGACCAGAACTTGACAATGGCATGATAAATGTTTGCAGCTTGTATCACTGCAGTTCATCTTCTCAAAGCTCATAAAAATCAGCTCATCATCATTCACTAAAATTTCTGTACAATTTGCTTTACGTCGCGCCGCCGCAAATAGGTCTTATGGCGACGATGGGATAGGAAGGCGAAGGAAGTGACCGTGGCCTTAATTAAGGTACACCTCCAGCATTTACCTGGTGTAAAAATAGGAAACCACGGGAACCATCATCAGGGATGCCGACAGTGGAGTTCGAACCTAAAATTTCTAAAAAATAGTCTTCCTTCTTTGCGCACCCATCTCAGAAGACAGCTGTGAAAGAAAACCACAAGGAATATAATTTTCGTTAAAATACGGCAAGGCGATTTATGAATCGTCAGTCATCTCAACAGAGCATGTGATGAACAACAAAAGTACAGCGTCAGAGTAAATTCTGAAGTGGAGAAGAGCGCATTGCTTGAAATCAGAGATATTAACTCGTGTTTGGGACAGCTGGAGACATGTTGACAACCGAGTTAACTCGGGCGTGCGATGGAAATATCTATAAAAATGAAATAACATTTTTGTGTATGCACTTCAATGTATTACCTCATAATGCTTGAGTTTTTAGTGGCTGAGAGCGTGCGCTGGTCTTGCCATATCAGTTTGCTGGTGCAAGGTCTTGTTGACACTCAAGCTGCTTTCTTGTTGTGTTGTGCTAATGTATAGTTACTAAAAGATAAATAATGCCCCGCTCCCAGGCTGAATGGTCAACATAGGCCTACTGGCCTTCGGTTTAGATGGCACCGCGTTCGATTCCCGGCCGGGCCAAGGATTTTCAGTCAACCAGTCACCACATCTGCATTTAGGGCAGCTGCCCAGGTGGCAGATTCCCTGTCAGTTGTGTACCTAGACTTTTCTTAAATAATTTCAAAGAAGTCCCTTGGTGAATTATTCCAATCCCTAACTCCTCTTCCTATAAACGGATATTTCCCCCAATTTGACCTCTTGAATTCCAACTTTATTGTCATACTGTGGTCTTTCCTACTTTTAAAAACACCACTCAACCTTATTCGTCTATTAATGTCATTCCACGCCATCTATCCACGACAGCTCGGAACATAATGCTTAGTCGAACAGCTCGTCTACTTTCTCTCAAGTCTTCCCAGCCCAAAGTTGGCAACATTTTCGTTAATTTCTTTAACTCGGGGACTGGGCATTTGTGTTAGTCTCATGTTTATAAGTTCATATCATCTCGTCGTTTCACAATGAAAAGAGAAATGAAAAGAGAAGAAAGACAGAAAGAGCCCATTTAATATTTTATCAGATTTCATTTTAAGTATTACCAAACTATAATTCACCTCTTATGTAAATAAATACCCTGTGGATACCCACAAAAAAAAACATTAAATGCATAGATTCAGTTGTTTCTCAGAAAAGTGTAGTTGCGAGGAACTTATACACAATCATGCGCTCATTCCTTTTTTGAGCGACTGTACGTAGTACAGTATAGACCAGGACCTCTCAAATGCCCAAAATCTCACGCGTACAAACTGAGGCGCAATGCACAGTGCATCGGTCCCACTCGGCTCGGTTCAGACCAGCGCGTCGTCTCGGGGCGACTCGGCTAAGCTCGGCTCAACTCGGCTCGGATTTCGAGCGCTACGGACCAAGTGAGGAAGAGGGAGACAGGTGGAGCGAGTGAGACAGGTGTGGGGAAAGAGAGACAGCGCTATTGCTCCAAATCGAGGAGTTGGTGTCTGCACTCTGATCAATCAAGCGAAGTCGTCTTTTGCACCGTACACCGCGCAATGCACTGGTGCATGCACCCTGAGGGGGCCCTGTCTCGTAAACACAGTGTGATGTATCCCTTGGGTTTGCAGCGTTTAGGCGACATAAAGATGAGAAAGGGGATATTATTTTTTTGAAATAAATGTATAATTGTGTTGGTTAACAAGGAATGTAATTAAAGCATTATTGTCCCAGTTTTGAGAGTACACTACTTCTGAACTGAGAAATGAAGAAACAGCAAGATTTCGCCAAAGCTTTTCGTATTGTGGTAAGAAAAATAATGAATATGAAATGTTAATACGTTGGACGAAAACTATCATGTAGTAGAGTATGGTATTGAAAATGTGGACGTGTTCATGCATTCGCGATTCGCGTTGAATAACGCACGTCCTACACAGCCCCAGAGGACAGAGCGACTTGGGTACAAGGTTTGGTCACGTATCTGTTAGTTTGCATTTGGGAGGTGGTGAGTTCGAACCCCACTGTCGGCAGCCCTGAAGATGAAATGAAATGGCGTATGGCTTTTAGTGCCGGGAGATCCCAAGACGCGTTCGGCTCGCCAGGTGCAGGTCTTTTGATTTGACTTCCATAGGCGACCTGCGCGTTATGATGAGGAAGATAACACATACACCCAGCCCCCGTGCGAGGAAAATTAACCAATGATGGTTAAAATTCCCGACCCTGCCGGAAATCGACCCCGGGACCCCTGTGACCAAAGGCCAACACGCTAACAATTTAGCCATGGAGCCGGACAGCCCTGAAGATGGTTTTCCGTGATTTCCTATGTTCACACCTGGCAAATACTGGGCTGGTCGCTTCCTTCGTAATCTTAACTCTGTCTTATCCCATCTTCGCTATAAGAGTTCTCTGAGTCGATGCGACTTAAAACAGATGAATGAAAGAAAAACAACCTCATAAGACCTCAAATGCCGTATCATCGTAGCATGTGCTGAAATATCTAGGGGAAATTCTTCAGTTGGTGGCATCATCCCCTGGGGAAAAGACTGCGTATGTCACTGCCGTTGATTATCAACATTTCTAGCACATTAATAAAAGTGGAAACATTTTGTGTGAGGATCAAGAATTGAGAAGCTCGTTTTATAACATCTATCTACAAACTGTACATAGCAAAAGTTATAGGAACGACAATTTCCGATCATTATGTCTGGCACATTTTTACTACGCGGGCTCTGATAATAGAATTCAGATTTTTAGTGCTAAGCTCATCCACGAACATCGCTGACGAGGAGATAATATCCCGTCCTCATGATAACGAGTTCTGACAGTTGTGGTCGTTGTTGTCATGATTGCTTTTATAAGGTGAAAAATCGCGTGGCCATCAGCCCGTATTGATCAGGAAGATAATGAAGATGACCATGTTAACGAAGAAGAAAAAGAATAATAATAATAAGAAGAAGAAGAAGAAGAAGAAAAGAAGTTTCATGAAATGAGTGTACGATTCCCAAGTGTGAAATGCTCGCTTCCGCAGTAACGGTCTTATTTTCCTTCCTGTCATACGAACATCTCCTACAGGAATTTGCAACATATCTATCGATAACTCTTTTTTGATAGGTCTCCAGTAGCATGCATATGGGGATCATTAACGGGAAGAAGACTGTTGCAGAGGTTGAAATTTTGAATAAAAGTCTCTTATATTGCTCGTAAATGACTAATTTCTGCAGGGAGTAAGTTATTCCATTTTAAACATTTTAAAATATTTAACCTTAAGTGACGGAGGCTTTCCGACCTGAATTGTAGGTTGTACTCTAATATTTTACATAGCGGGTTTTGCAGATGCAATGACGAAATATTATAGTTAGAGCCCTGCGCTGATATAAAAAATATTATCCGCATCCGCGAATGATTATCCGCGGATATTGTAAATATTTAATTACAATATATTACAACCAAGGTATTGAAACGGATATATCTGTTAACATAATGCAACAGGCCTGATACCTGGCACAAGAACCCCACAATCACAGGTTTAGGAGGGATTTTCTCTTGCGACAACTATCGACGTATTGACCTTTGTTCCTTCCTTCCATTAATTGCGGGCAGGAGCCAGTTAGGTTACGTCCAGAATTACAGCTTTATGGTCTCAAGGTTCTTTATACATCACCATTCTTCCATACCAGTGTCATTCTTGTTTGGTACGGGAACAGATCCGTGGGGCAACAAAACAAGTTATACCTACTACGAACCACCTCGAGATTGCGCCAAATGGCATGAAAATCACGCAGTCAGATCACTTTCTTAGTGCAAGAATAATATCTGATGATGATGATGATGATGATGATGATGATGATGATGATGATGATGTTAATAATAATAATAATAATAATAATAATAATAAATAATAATAATAATTGAAATTGACTATAGAGGTAAGAAGAGCAGGGAGGTGATGGAGTCGAGGCTTAATCTCCTTGTGTAATAAATCTGTATTTGGTAGTAGTTTAACGTCGCACTGAAATGAAATGAAATGAAATGAAATGAAATGAAATGAAATGGCGTATGGCTTTTAGTGCCGGGAGCGTCCGAGGACATGTTCGGCTCGCCAGGTGCAGGTCTTTTGATTTGACTCCCGTAGGCGACCTACGCGTCGTGGTGAAGATGAAAATGATGATGAAGGCGACACATACAACCAGCCCCCGTGCCAGCGAAATTAACCAATGATGGGTAAAATTCCCGACCCTACCGGGAATCGAACCCGGGACCCCTGTGGCCAAAGGCCAGCACGCTAACCATTTATCCATGGAGCCGGACAACACATCGAAGGTTTTTGGCGACGCACGGTTGGGGAAGGGCTAGGAAAGAAAAGGTAGCGGCCGTGGCATTAGTTTTAGGGTATAGCCCCAGCATTTGCCTCGTGCGGATATGGGGAAACCACGGAACACCATCTTCAGGGCTTGGATTCGAACCCACCATTGTTCTCATCTTCGTGACCGGAATCGCACGGCTAACTCGCTCGATCTCCCGAATGCAAGCTCACAACTACGCGCCCCGAAGCGCGTGGCCACCTCGCTCGGTATATGCAGGGTTGTTCAGCTAAATTGTTTACTTCAAATATCTTCTGATACGGTACATAAAGATATAGACATTCTATTTCCAAATGCTTAAATTTTATTAAGGGGCTCATAAAACACTGTCCAATTCGTCTCCATCACTTATGTAATTAGCAAGAAACCGGTAGAAACTTTAAATTTTAAAAGGGATTATACTAATTTCACCCAACGGAACAACCAAAAAATCGAGCAACACGTTTAGTGATGTGCTTATCTTGCAAATCCCGCGAGTAGTTTTGGAGATATTAAAGGGTTTTCATATGGGTAGGCATTACACAGAAAGCGATGTCCCATACTCTGTGATGCTACGTGACTCACCCCTTGTTGATAAACACATAACTGACCCTTAACTTGAGTAGACTCCGAGAAACAACAGTACAATGCACAGCATTTCGTAGGTACAAAACCTTTGTTTCATTAACGTTGAATCGGAAAGAGACGATATAACACAGTGGAACTGCAATACTTCAAGTGCTTTGTCCTTCTCATGAGTACACAGTGTATGAAGTGAAATCAACAACTTCAGAATCCATTGAATTACATGGTCATTGGAAAAAAATAGATGCAAAAATGAACGGAGAACGTTATTCTTGGGCTCTTTGGTCCTCCTTAAGGCTAGCATGTAAGACAGATATACTTACACCAGGCACTGGTCGTAGTTGAGAATAAATTACCGCTATGCTATATAGCATGCCCCGCTGTTTAGACAATATGGTTAAGGTATTTTTATTTTTTAGGAGTATTGTTTCATTTTCCCCTTTTTAATCACCTCTGTCGTGCAGGAAAATGTACTATCGATCATAAAGTGGTTGAGAGGTACTGTATGTGTTTGTCAACAACGCGTGAGTCATGCAGCATCAAAGAGAGTGGCGCATTACTTTCTGTCTAATGCCTGCACATATGAAACCCTTTAATATCTCCAAAAGTACTCGTTGGATTTGCAAAATAAGCAGATCACTGAATTTGCTGCTTGATTCTTAGTCGTTCTATTGGGTGAAATTAGTTTAGTCCCATTTAAAAAAACCATTGTTGCAACCAGTTTCTGGGTGGTAATAATAATAATAATAATAATAATAATAATAATAATAATAATAATAATAATAATAATAATAATAATGTTTTATTTATCCTGGCAAAGTTAGGGATCTACTCCCTTTCTTACACTTAACCCGTCTTAACCTAGAACACTTAACAATAACTACTGATGACAATAATATGATAATATTAACGATAATAACAGTAATAGTATTGACAAAGGTAATCACACTTTAAAAAATCATATCATCTATATAATACAAATCGTACGTAGAGTACATTAAAAATATATGAATAATGAGTACTCTAACTACTACTTAAGAGAAAGTTTAGAAAATACATACATTTCTACAGTACGCCGAAATTTCGTCTTCAGTTGAGAGGGGAAGAGAAGGATTAGTAAGAAGAAGAAGAAGAAGAAAGTGATGAAGAAAAATAAGAGATATGTGAAAGGGAGAGGGAAATAATGATGGAGAGGTGGTAGGAGGTGGTGTTTTCAGGTCATAATTTAATGATTCATGCATGTTTACCTAGTATTTCGACACAGGCATGTTTAAAAGCTGAGCTGCTGGACATTACGCACGAGATGAAAACTAATTTGGCAGTGTTTTATGAGCCCTTAAATACAATTTAAGAATTTGAAAACCGAATGTCTGTTTCTTTAACTGATCAGAAGATATTTGACGTTAACAATTTAGCTGAATAACCCTCTATGTAATATACTGTAAGCATGAGAGTGGAAATAAAAGTTGCGAACAGTGATTTATGGATGCAGTTGCTTCATTTACTGAGGCTTGTCGATTGACGTGGGATAGGACTGATGTTCGGGTATTCGAAGGAGATGGGTTCGACTATCACTGTCTCTTATTATTCCTCATTTCAACTGTTTTTCAATGTTGAGATTATGTCTGTCTCAAGGGTTACGGCTGCTTCCTTCTCAACTCTACCTCATTCCATTACGAATTTGAACACTGCAGTAATAAAGAAGGTTTTACATGCGCAGTAAGTTCCCATCCACTGAATAGACAAATGGTGACAATGTTTGCGAGCTCTGCATCAAAATGCGATCCCTGGGAGACATTTAGACTTGCAGTATTTTGAAAAGTAGGTGTAATAGGTGTTATTAGCATGCGACCGGGAAAATAGATTACACCTGGTGAAACTGGTGTAGTTGACGTGTACAGGTCTACAACATATGACAGGAAAAGCAATATTCAACGGTTTTTCACATGTAATAATGTAAATCATACTTCCGTCGTGTAATATAAATTTTGCCAGATTACATTGTGACTAGTTTTGGCCGCAAAATTGGATGAGTTAACTTTCTAGTGAACAAGTTGGCTGTACGATATGAAGAACAGAGTTCAGTGTGGACAATGTTCTATTGGTATAGAAGGGGTTCTTCAGCTGAAGTGTGTCTGGCCTTGAAGGAAAGTATCGTCCGTTATGCTGTGTCATACTGCATGTAGTACGGTTCCTGGAAACTGCTGGTCGGCCTTGGCAGTCATTGCTGCAACTTCCAGCTGTGCCACACTGACATCGTACGTTGACGACGTCACTTGAGTTCTTCATAGATGTGGGATGAGGAAGATGAATTCCCTGGATATCTCTTCCTCGTTAATACATGGAATTAAATGTTCACCCGTTCATTTAACTTTGTCTATCAGCACAGCCTTTGTCCTTATAGGTCAGTTGTTCAGCGCTTCTTACATTCCTACTATCCAGACTTCTTCCACGAATACGTGACAAAAGTACTATCTTGGGTTCGAACCCACTATCTCCCGGATGCGAGCTCACAGCTGCGCGACTCCTAACCGCACAGCCGACTCGCCCGGTGCTGTACAGGAATTACGGCCACGGTTGCTTCACTCCCACTCCTAGGCCTTTCCTAACCCATCGTCGCCATAAGACGTCTCTGTGTCGGTGCGACGTAAAGCAAATTTTTTAAAAAGTTTCGTTTGTGAACTCGCTTCATTATTATTCATTCTGTATTAAGAATATTTATAGTATAGGTTTTTATAGTTGAAAACAGAATAAAAATAAACAAAGCTTTGAGATCCCATTCAAAATACTAATTATTAAGATATCTGACTACATAATCGGTGATGAGAAGTTTCAGTCTTGGCCTTACCAGCGATTATTCTGAATGTGGTCCCTCTATCTTCATGTTTGCGATACAACTTTGGGCTGATGACCTAGATGCTGTCTGTCTGTTAGGTCATCAGCCCAGAGGCTGGTTGAATCCTCAAATAGCACCACTAAAGGTTATGCGGTTATAAGGAAACCCCAAAAACCAATGGCAGCACCAAAATGAGGCGTACTAGGCAAGATGAGGAGTGAGGTAGTTTGCCATTGCTTTCCTCACTGGGTCAGAAAGTACTATTGTAGCACGACTGACCCTATGAGCAGCACCTTTCATAACACTCAGATGCACTAGTCGTGCTCCGAATGTCATTACTCAGCACTACCCATACCCCAGCAACTTCCATATTGTCACAGCCATGGACGAGACTGGGACTTCGGTGGAAGCTACACATTACTCTGGCCTGTGCCAAGAGATGGATGCAAAAGTACTGTATCCATCAAGAAATGACAGCAGGCAGTACCTAGATGCTAGGCCCCTTTAAAAAACAAGCAATATATCTTTCCAAATTCTTGACGCAGATCTTCAAGGTTTACTCCTTCTAGCTTATGAGTAAGATATCCTGAGTCCACCCAGCTTCCATTCCCAAACAGCAAGGTCGATCTTGAAATAGAACGATGTAAGGATAGATTCGTCTGTGAACTGTCTTCAATTTTACGAAATACTGTTGATAGCAACTTTGGACTTGCATTAGCTTTTATACACCTTGATTCGATTTAATCTGCATGGGAGAACACACATTCTAATGTACTTTGATTGATCCACCTGTTCCAGTTCTGTATTCCCTATCTTCTTATGTTTCTCAACTGACACTGCAGTGTTAGTCCAACACACGATCTTGAAACTATATTAACAAATCAATTAAATAATAATAATAATAATAATAGCCGGACTTAGTGGCTCAGATGGTTGAGGCGCTGACCTTCTGACCCACACTTGGCAGGCTCGATCCTGGCTCAGTCCGGTGGTATTTGAAGGTGTTCAAATGCGCCAACCTTGTGTTGGTAGATTCACTAGCACGCAAAAGAACTCTTGTAGGAATAAATTCCGGCATATCGGCGTCTCCAAAAAAACCATAAAATTAGTTAGTGGGATGTAAAGCAAATAACATTGTTTATAAATAATAATTGGCATACTAATACGCTGTGATAAACTCAGTGCGAGGATGTAATATATGCAATCGGTATGGTGTGGAGATAAGATATGATGGACTTAACTCCATCAAAAACAAATAAACACTAGAATACTTCATTTTGCCCATTTAATTGTCCAAATTCCTTGTCTGTCATGCAATGTTCTTCCTTGATTGCATTATTACAGCTAGTCTACATTGTTAGAGGTCTCATGCCATCCTTCTTCCTCCGGAACAATTTTGGCTTTCAGTTAGAAAAGCATCGCCGAAGAACTTTGCAAATGAAGCGAGGAAAAGAAAATTGGAGCAACAGCAAAAAATATAAATATTATGGCACCACTTTATACAATATGCATTTAATTCATTTGAATTGAAAACTCTTTGATATATCGTTCACTTTTCTGCAGGAAGAAGAGGGCATAATGCAGGGTGATCAGGATCATATATATTTTACTCCGGCGCGCGGTTATTCTCCTATGGGCGAGCACGCGCTCATTTGCCGCGCGCGGTTCGGGGTCAGTAGTGGGAAGGTAAACCGCACAACAGTAACACAGACACACTTTAAGAAGTGCATTACTTACCAAATTATTGCAGGAGGTGTTGAAACTGCCCGCCTTCATTCTCCACAAATTTTTGTCACCTCGTTACGAAATTGTTCATCACTGGCTGTAATTCATGTGAGGAATCCCGGCAATTTCCTAACGAGTGTTATGTTTCAGTTCTTGTATGGTGTGTGGTTTTGTCTTGTACGCGGCATTTTTAAAATTACTCCAGAGATAATAATACCAGCGGATAAATCGGAGCACTGATGTGGCAACAAATCCCTACTAATAACCCTGTTCTGTGGAAACACTTTGTGAATTTCTCTCATAGAATTTTTTGCAGTGGCATCCTGTTGAAAAAATGCAAAATCCCGCTCCCTGTCGGTTAATTTTCTGACAAAGAAGGTTAGTACCCTCACATAAGTAACAGAATCATCCGTATTCTCAAAAAGAAAAATGGTCCCATGATTCTTTCACCATTTCACCATTGATACACCAATTTTTGTGTTATGGAAGGGCACTTCATGTTCGAAGTCAAATTTAACAGCACTCCATTGACGATTGTTTTGTGTACACGCATAACCATGGAGGTAGAACCAGGCCTCGTCCGAGAAGAATATTCCAAGGTAGGCTACATATTTTCTAGATTCCATTCACAAAATGTCCGCCTACGAATAGAGTCGCCTTGTTGAAGAGCATGTGTCACAGTTATTTTATACGGCTTTAAGAGTAATGATTTAGTAGCCTTTTGCATAGACCATATGACAATCCCACTTATGTGCAAGACGACGAAGTGATTTTTTTAAGAGAATTTTCCAAATCAGAACCCTACGCTGGTTTTTTTGTTTCTTAGGCTGGACACTTCCAGTTTTCCGAAATGTATTATAAAGATTTTGGATTGTTTTATAACGTAGAACGTCTACATCCAAGAATCTTTCTTGAAACCGGCTTTGAACTTCACGAGCTGAGTTAATACATATGAATCGTGCATAAAGGCATGTTGTGCGGTGAAAAAGCACGAGCCATAATACCCTTTATTATTAATTACAGAATTAAGAAAATAGCAAGGAAAACACACAAACACACACACTTGGGAAGAACTGAAATACGACTGCGGCATCGGACACGTGTGCAAGGTCAGCTAGCAGGGACGCGCGCGCACACAAAACAAAGGTCAGGGAACAAAACATATACTCGTATGATAGCCTACCGCACCACCCTATTCCCGCCCGCGGTGAATGAGCGGGGAGCTCGCCGGTAGGAAGAACACAGCGCGTACCCGAGTAAAGAATATCTGATCACTCCGTACCTGTTACATTGCACACTGGATTTAACAGATTAGTGCAGAGACTTGGTAATGCACAGGTAAAGGCATCAAAATCAATCAATCAATCAATTAATTACTACTGATCTGCATTTAGGGCAGTCGCCCAGGTGGCAGATTCCCTATCTGTTGTTTTCCTAGCCTTTTCTTAAATGATTTCAAAGAAATTGGAAATTTATTGAACATCTCCCTTGGTAAGTTATTACAATCCCTAACTCCCCTTCCTATAAACGAATATTTGCCCCAATTTGTCCTCTTGAATTCCAAATTTATCTTCATATTGTGCGAGACGATGAAGTGATTTTTAAGAGAATTTTCCAAATCAGAACCCTACGCTGGTTTTTTTGTTTCTTAGGCTGGACACTTCCAGTTTTCCGAAATGTATTATAAAGATTGTTGATTGTTTTATGACGCCTCCATTTGTATTTTTCACAATGTTCATGAAAGTCATTCTAACTTATTTACTGCGGTTTGACAGGACAACAAAAACACTCAATCACCGAGCCAGATGAATTAACAAGACGTTGGCTAAATTCTCCGGAAATCGACCCCATGGATCTCTAGACTGATGCCCGCTAATCTGACCATTCAACCAAGGGCCGGAGAGTCTGGCAGAATGAGATTGGCAGAACTGCTCGAATGGTACAGGCATTGCTGATGGGCAAGTATAGGAGACAGGAATTTACTTCTGGTGGGTAGCTGGACATCGCTTATAGGTAGTACTGTAATTGCGTCCGACTCCATGACTGACGCTCGGCTGTGTGGCTCAGGCGGTTGAGGCGCTGGCCTTCTGACTCCAACTTGACAGGTTCGATCCTGACTCAGTCCGGTGGTTTTTGAAAGTGCTCAAATACGTCAGCCTCGTGTTGGTAGATTTACTGGCACGTAAAAGAACTCCCGTGGGGCCAAATTCCGGCACCTCGGCGTCCCCGAAAACCGTAAAAGTATTTAGTGGAACGTAAAGCCAATAACATTATTATAATTATTATTTATCCATGGCTGACTGATAGGCGTCTTGGCCTTCAGTCCTCGGGGCCCGAGTTCGATTTCCCATCGGGTCGAGGGATTGTAATATTAAACTGTTAAATCCCTTGGCTCGGGTACTAGGTATTTGTTCTGTACACATCATTCCTGCAACTTATACACCACACACAACTCTATGCTCCACTATACAAACACGCAGTCCTTTTACACGACAGTCGCCTCTCACTCTCGTTGGAGGGTCTGCTTTACAAAGGCTGCACCAGGCTAGCAATCTCCACACGAAATTATTGTTTGGTTATCAACAAGTGTGAACAGCATTAGCCCCAGCTTAAAAAAACAATGGATATGAGGCAGATTCCAAAACGAACCCCCAGAAAAATAAATCGTCCATTACTTTTAGACAGCATGAATCATACTGGAAGCACGCATATGATTATGCAGTTAAGAACGAATAATTCAAATCGAAACTAAATGCATTCTATAAAGCAGATTACAGTACTAATCAGCCTGAATGATTTGAATTGCCAAAGACACGCGCTGTTAAGAAACCTGGAGCTATCTCCTGTGACAGTTCTGCAGACACGTTATTAATTAGGTGCTCATGGTGCAATGAAAAGCTTTGTTCTGATCACTGGTGACTTGTATTCTTTTGAAAATGAAAATGAAAATGAAAACCTACAACCTGTTTTCCAGTCTTTGACCGGGTCAGGGATGTAATGAATGAACCATTATAGGCTATTAGTACGATGGGGTCGCCACTCCCAAAGTGATATATTAATGAGTGATAGATGCTATGAAATGACAATGGAGAGTGTTGCAGGAATGAAAGATGACAGGGAAAACCGGAGTACCCAGAGAAAAACCTGTCCCGCCTCCGCTTTGTCCAGCACAAATCTCACATGGAATGACCGGGATTTGAACCACGGTATCGAGTGGTGAGAGGCCGACGCGCTGCCGTCTGAGCCACGGAGGCTCTTGTATTCTTTTAACTACTAAAATTTCGACACTTATAAGTGGAAAACTGAGTTTTACTCTCTTTTCCCTTCTTTCTGACTTTTCCTAATTTATTAGGTTCGGTATTTCGTGTGGATTTGGCTCAGTTTTTCGTCCAGATGCCCTTCCTGACGCCGAGCCTTTGTGGAGGGATGTATTCACTATTACGTGTTTCTTTAGTGGTTGGTAGTGTAATGCGGGGTATGCATATGGAGAGATATGTATTAAGACGATCAGAAAAACCCAGTTCCCGAGCCAGATAAATTAATCATAAGCAATTGAAATCCCCGATCCGGTCGGGAATCGAAACCGGAGCTCTCTGAACCGAAACCCAGTACGCTGACCATTCACCCAAGGAGCCGGACGATTTTTGCTTTCGGACAGGACAAGATGGATTTTAGAGAAGAATTTGTGAGGGCTACAAATGCAACAACAATAGCGAAAGGAACCACTGTACAACCAAAGACTGACCAAATGACTGAGCAGTCGTAGATTTAGCGGGCTAGTGTATCTGGCGATGGAGCCGGATTACAGAGTACCAGACGTAAACAAGCAGTAGTTCCTGGCATTGCCGAGTGCAAACTTATTTTAAACACGCAAACATGTGTCCGGCTCCGTGGCTGACTGTGCGGCGTTCTGATCTGCTGGCGTCAGGATCTCGGATTCCATTCCCGTCTGGGTCATCTGATTGTAATCGTGGACGGTGAATTCACTTTGATCGAGGACTAGCTGTTTGTAGTGACCTCAACATTCCTCCAACTCTCATACAACACTGCAGCCCATCACAGTCTAACAGGCAGTTTCCAATACACGGCAGACGCCGCCCCCTCATTGGAGGGTCTGCCTTACATAGGCTCCACCAGGCCACATGAAATAATAATAATAATAATAATAATAATAATAATAATAATAATAATAATAACTGAACCATGAGTTAGGCCTCTTCGGCTATTCAAATATTCCGCCAGCTCTACGGTGATGTAATCTGTCATATTTAATGAACTGTCTAATTGAAGTAGTTTCAACTGGAAGGGACAGATATCTCTACTGGCTATTTATTAGCGAATCCTAGTATTTTAAAACTTTAACTACTCTTCAGAAAGTTGGTCAGATAATCTGCCTTGATTTGTTTACCATCCCTGCTCTTAAATTGATCCTCCAATCATCTTGCTTGTCTCGTAAGTCCTATCCTCCAATCACGCCTACTTTTTCTTATTCTTTCTGGGAAACTCTGTCGATCTACTTTTCTGAAACTGTCTTGCGGCAGTGAAGTCCTGATAGTGCTACTAGGAGGAGACTTCCTCAGAAGGAGGAAATGCTGGAGGTGGGGGAGCGTCCCGCGTAAGGAGACACTTACGAGGTAGGGCAGAATACTAATTATGTGATCTGCGTGTGCACTTAGGGAAGATTTCTACCACCCCTTTTAGGATGTCGTTCCCTGTCGACTTAAATTTAATGTAGGCCGCCGTTCCCTGTCTTCGGACATACAAACTTAATTCCCCAATGGGAGCTTGTAAAATACCTTAAGGAAACACGACTGGGTAACCTCGTTAACCTTCCTCTCAACTTCGTTTCTTGGTGACTTTTTCTAAACATTTAAATTATATTTCACCCGTTCGGCCTTTAATTCTTTCATAACTTAGTCACCTCGCAGCATGGCTTAACCTCTGTTTCTGCGGGACTTATGCCCAGTTAGGTAAGATGTAAATTTCATTTGGAGTTCTTGTGTCTTGCCTCCATTCCATTTTGGTATACGGCCTTTGTAAATGTAACTTCTCCTTATTCTTTCTTCACTTTTGTGGCCACGTAGCGTGGGCCTTCTGCCCCTGTTTACTGTGGATTTGTGGATCCTTTTTCTAACGTACCCCCCTATCGTTATGAATAACAAAGGTACAAACTGTCTTTCAAGCAATGCATTGTTGCTTTACCCGTGTTCATATAAACTACTGACCCACTTGAGGGCGTCTTTGTAAACTTTTGTAACTGAACTCCAGGGTTCAAGACCCCATATTTAAAAGTACCAGAAGCTACGGCTTCGTTCATGTGTGGTATTCAGCTTAACTATGAAAAATGTACAGGCTGAGCTACCGTGCTCATCTGTTATAAATTATTCTGAGCTTTCATGCTAATCTGTTATGAGTTATGAGATATCCTGAGTTTCTGTGTTCTGTGCTTGTAAATGATCTTTAGTTTCTGAGCTCCTTTTGGTAACATGTATTTACAGCTGATGAACTCCCCTTTTAGTGTTTAAATGGTAAAATGTATCGAGCAATAATGCTCAACTTGTTGTTGCCTAGACTTCCTGCTCACTTTCTCTCTAGTCCAGGGCCTCTGAAACACCCAAAATCTCACGCGTGCAAACTGAGGCGCAGAGGTCCTGTGCACAGTGCATCAGTCCCACTCGGCTCGGACCAGCGCGTCGTCTCGGAGCGACTCGGCTAAGCTCGACTCAACTCTGCTCGGATTTGGAGCGCTACGGAGCAAGTGAGGAAGGAGGAGACAGGCGTGGGGAAAGAGAGAGAGAGAGAGAGAGAGAGAGAGAGAGAGAGAGAGAGAGAGAGAGAGAGAGCGCTATTGCTCCAAATCGACGAGTGGGGGTCAGCTTCCTGGTCAGCCAAGCGAAGTCGTCTTTTGCACCGTGCAACACGCAGTGCACTGGGGCATGCTCCCTGAGAGGCACTGCTCTAGTCTATTACTTTGTTCTTGTGGTATCAAATATTTATTCTGTTGAAAAGGAAGAAAATACAAATTCCCAAATTTTATTAGGTTTTCTCAAACTTTGACTTGTGCGTTGTCCAACCATTCACCCCTCACGCTTCCTTCCCTCTGTGATCCACGGATAAGTCCGTAACAACAACAACAACAACAACAACAATAATAACGTTTATAGGCTATGTAATAGACTTTCAAACACCGGTGCGGTGATAAGGTCTACTTGTAACATCGTCGCTGGTTTTCGCTAAGGCGGCCGCTGTTCAAACCGCGGTGAAGGGGTTTGGGTTTTGTAAAATGACATTTCACAATCCTGTGGTCCGATACTCAGGCCCCGATTTACAAATGGGCGGACTGCGCATTTGCCCAGGGCGCCAGTTTTTGAGGGGCGGCGGCCGGCGGATCGAGTAATTATGGCCTGCGTGAGTTACGTCTTAAATTAATTCCACTCAAATTACTTTTACATTCCACAAATTATGCCAATTATTTTATTAGCCTATATAAAACCTTTAAACTATTCTAACTTTAAAACCAGAATTTAATCTATATATTTAAATTTTATGAAGAAAATGTGCCTTATTTCCTAAATTATTTACTTACATACAAACTATCAAACTGAACAAACGGCTTTTTAAATAAAAATAAAAACAACCTGATTTTTATTTGGCTGTTACCTTTATTATTATTTTTTTTGCTAGGGGCTTTACGTCGCACCGACATATATAGGTCTTATGGCGACGATGGGATAGGAAAGGCCTAGGAGTTGGAAGGAAGCGGCCGTGGCCTTAATTAAGGTACAGCCCCAGCATTTGCCTGGTGTGAAAATGGGAAACCACGGAAAACCATCTTCAGGGCTGCCGATAGTGGGATTCGAACCTACTATCTTCCGGATGCAAGCTCACAGCCGCGCGCCTCTACGCGCACGGCCAACTCGCCCGGTTTACCTTTATTTGGCTTGATAAGTTTAATTGTGAGAATTAACTGTATTTGCATAATGTGCTGTTTTAAAACTCATAATGTTGAAAACTGTAATATTTAATTTGTAAACAATTATTTCTAGAGGAACAGGAAAACGAGCAGAGGTGGGGGGTGGGGCGGCTAAATATTGTTAGCGCCCTGGGCAAACAATTACTTGAAATCGGGGCCTGCCGATACTACATAAAATTGTATGTTCCGTGGCTAATGCTCACAGTATTGACGTTCACATAAAGCTTCCACCTCTTATCACCGAAGAATGACAATTGCACTCGCCCGTAGACTTGCCTTCATGTTGATAATTATGTTGGAAGTATTAGTGCCCTCATTATCACGTACTATGCGGCGAGCTTGACAACTAGCACATTATGAAGGATATGACCCTGAGTGGCCTGTCTCTTCGAGACGTACCTGTGGTAGACCCCACCTTCCCGGAGGTTGATGACCCTGCCGCGCCATCGTCTCGTACATACCGTACCTGTCTGTCCGCACGTGCGGTCCCGGGTTCATAATATACTGCATCGGCAAATCTGAGTGAGTTCAGTAGGGCAAGTAACTCTCAGGGAAAATATTGACTGAAAGCGTACTACTACTCTTTCTGCTCACCTGTTGCCTCGTCAAATTTCGAGATTCTTTTCTACAGTTGATTTTTCCTCATTTAATTTTAATTTTTAATATCACTCTGCCAGTGACTGGATATATTGCATTTCCTATCAGGCTAAGTGTCAAAAGGTTCGCTCTGGAAAAGATTGAAGGTAATGGTTAACTACTACTACTACTTTTTTGCTAGTGGGTTTACGTCGCACCGACACAGATAGGTCTTATGGTGACGATGGGATAGGAAATGCATAGGAGTTGGAAGGAAGTGGCCGTGGCCTTAATTAAGGTATAGCCCCAGCATTTGCCTGATGTGAAAATGGGAAACCACGGAAAACCATTTTCAGGGCTGCCGATAGTGGGATTCGAACCCACTCTCTCCCGGATGCAAGCTCACAGCCACGCGCTCCTGACCGCACGGCCAACTCGCCCGGTACTACTACTACTACTACTACTACTACTACTACTACTACTACTACGCGAAGACCACATTAAGAACAGTTATATTGTTTGCGTTTGTTTTTATCAATTAACACGAAAGAATGTGCAATTTCTTCTTTTCCTTGTGAGAATTATGATTTATAGAGATTACATACCCGTACCATCGTGCTTGAACCTGCATTTTCTTCTCAATAAACAATCTCACATTATTATAGTGCGACGAATACCTCTTGGAGCTACTGCATCTTTTTTTTATTTATATAGAACAGTGTGCATACTTCGATTAGAAGAACTGTTTCTAAATTTTGTGAGGTTGGCATTTAATGCCTCCATGTAACTAAACTTCACATTGTGAATGCTACCCTGTGTTATGCAAGTCTCACAAAGTCAATACCAAAGAGATTCCTAGTCGGCCAAATGGTGAATACATGGAACAATAGGTGGGGTCTTGAGTGATGATCCGTTAGTATCTTAAATTCCAACACGATAGGTCAAACTTAACTGCTTAAATGTCATATATGTGAGCCAGGAGATTTACTGGTGTGTATAATGTATCCACCATTCATATTCAAATGAATCTTTCATGTTTTGTTATTATTATTGTTTTCACCTTCATAGTGTAACGATTATTAGCTGTAATCTCGGAGGCCCAAGTTCAATTCCCGGTACTGTGAGAGGCTTAAGATGGGCAGGAGGGCTGGCACATGGTTAAAGAGGTACATGCAGCTCACCTCTATAGGGGTGTGCATGAAAAGGAGCTGCACCACATCGAGGTATACGAGGTCACTTGTTGTCCAGCTCCACGGCTGAGTAATCAGCGTCTTGACCCTCAGTCCTCGAGTTTCTGGGTTCGATTCCCGATTGGGTCGATGGATTTTAATCTTAAACATTTAATTCTCATGGCTCAGGGACTCAGTGTTAGCGCTGTCCAAAACATTCCTGTAACCCACACAAAGCACTGTCCTCTTCCGCAGTAACGCGCAGCTTCCTACACCCCCCCCCCCCAACCCCCAACACCCTCGTCGTAAGGTCTGCATTGGGCTATTAATAGCCGCATGAATTTATTTATTTATTTATTTATTTATTTATTTATTTATTTATTTACCGAGCGGAGTGGCCGCGCGAGTTAACGCGCTACGGCTATGGAGCAAAGCTCTGCATTCGGGAGACGCGTGGGTTGAGCCCCGCCGTCGGCTGTCCTGAGAATGGTTTTCTGTGGTTTCTTGTTTTCATTTCCAGGCAAATGCCAGGACAGTTCCTGTTCAAATGCCGCAGCCGATTCATTCCGCCTTCTAACCCAATTTCATTCATTATCGTTCATTTCATCTTCATTAGCTCCTCAACGGCATCCGGCCGTAAAACATGCAATATAAATTAATCTCGCCTCATTTTCGATCCCGTATAAAGAAACGGGACTAAGGAGTAGACATACATGCAATATTTATTTTAGTGGTAATTTCATTTTCACTGGCTGCGCACATCTTTGATACTCGTGTGTGTGTGTGTGTGTGTGTGTGTGTGTGTGTGTGTGTGTGTGTGTGTGTGTGTGTGTGTGTGTGGGTGTGTGTGTGTGTGTGGGTGTGTGTGGGTGGGTGGGTGTGTGTGGGTGGGTGGGTGGGTGGGTGTGTTTTCAGGTGGTGATAGTTGCTTTAAGCCGCTCTTAATATAAATAGAAGAGGAAGTCGTCGAACTCCTTGAAGAAGGAAGGCATCGTCGAAAGAAAAGTAATAACAGAGAGAGAAGAACCGCTGACTCTGATTTTCGTCGTGGTAGGGTCGAACGACTTAACGTTAATTTCCTGGCCTTCTCATGGATTGTTTCATTGCATGCTTTATATGAATATAGGTACGATATTCGAGGGGAAGACGTAGTGAACACCACGCCCTGTAAATTCTCTGGTCTCCATACAGTGCTCTCATTTTACGAGGAAACTTCGCATCATTCTGCTGCCAGTCAACATCCCGCTCCCCCGACCGCAGCGTGGGAATCAGGTGTACGAAACATCGCAGTGGCTAGATGCTTCTAGCCCACCTGGTGGCCACGGTCGGTACCGTGGTTAGCCTGTTCTAGTCTCGTTGGTGGAAACCGTTTTCACCATCGGAATGTTGGCCGGCAGAGTAGGGGAGGTGGCGGTAAAAGTGAATATCCCAATTTCACATCGGGCAAATGCTGGGGTTGTACCTTCATTAAGACCATGGTCGCTTCCTTCCCACTCCTAGGCCTTTCCTATCCCGTCGTCGCAGTAAGTCTTATCTGTGCCGGCGCGATGTAAAGCAAAATTGTAAAATACAATTTATTTTTTTTTGCTAGGGGCTTTACGTCGCACCGACACAGATAGGTCTCATGGCGACGATGGGATAGGAAAGGCCTAGGAGTGGGAAGGAAGCGGCCGTGGCCTTAATTAAGGTACAGCCCCAGCATTTGCCTGGTGTGAAAATGGGGAAACCACGGAAAACCATCTTCAGGGCTGCCAATAGTGGGATTCGAACCTACTATCTCCCGGATGCAAGCTCACAGCCGCGCGCCTCTACGCGCACGGCCAACTCGCCTGGTACAATTTATAATCACTAGATTGCGTGCTAGAAGCCTGGATTCATTCCAGACCTCCCCTCCGTGTTCATATGGAGTCAGGCGATATAATGCTGTTGATGATGATGATGATGATGATGATGATGATGATGATGATTCGTCCGTCGCATGCGGACATTACTGTACGCCTTGAGCAGAACCCTTGGTGTTAATTAATTCGACAGGAGAAGGTTATGTGCCGATACCGGGTTTCACCCTTTCCCTACTTCATCATCACCATCATTTTCTCACACTTGACGCTCAGGTCGTCCATGGGAGCCAAATAGAAAGACCTGCACCAGGCGAGCCGAACATGTCCTCGGACACTCCCGACGCTGTAAAAACCATACGCTAAATAAATACGTTGGTTCTGACAATTTTGTGTGCGACTTGCTTGTGTATTGAATAATCGATTAGAAAATGAAGTATACCGTTGAATAGGGAATTTATTTCGTTGTATGTTACTTGAAAAAGATAACTATAGAAGATGCGTTCGGAGATTCTCTCGTAATTATCTTGACTCAAGCATTCCTATAAAATCTTGCGTTTCGAATGTAATGAAAAAGTGGCTTAAAGCTGGTTCAATATTTTTAAATCTGTGAGCTTGCATTCTGGATATAGTGGGTTGGAATTCCACTGTCGGCTGCCCTGAAGATGGTTTTCCGTGGTTTTCCATTTTCACATCAGGCAAATGCTGGGGCTGTACCTTAATTTAGGCCACAGTCGCTTCCTTCCTACTCCTTGCCCTTTCCTGTACCACCATCGCCATATGACCTATCTGTGTCGGTGCGACGTAAAGCTAATTGTAAAAAAAACGAAATAAGAGTAGTATTTAAATTCATGGACTTGTTTCGTTCTGTAGTAGCTAAACGTCTTGATTTTCCTGTAGTAACGGAAAACTCTTACTGCCGGTTCAAGGGGAACGTGTGAGCCAGGGTTTTGTTGTAATCTAGTTTCTTCGTATTGTACACATGACTTCCCACGATAAGCGATGGTGACCGGCAGCAGAATAATGCGAAGTTTCCTTGTAAAATGAGTGCACTGTATTAAAGTAAATAAAGGTTCTTGTTTCTAATTGAACTATTTTTGAACGAATGTGACACTAATAAATTTTCAGTACAGCCGTGCTTCCCATTGCTGCATCTCAGTATAATATTTATGAATAGGAACCTTTTTGGAAATAAAAGAACACTCCTGGAAAATACAGTGCTTTAATTTGAAGGATATGTTTAACTACCTCAAACCCCATGGCACTACAGCCCTTGAAGGGCCTTGGACTACCAAGCGACCGCTGTTCAGCCCGAAAGCCTGCAGATTACGAGGTGTCGTATGGTCCTAGACCGGGGCCGCTATTTCGCCGTCAGATAGCTCCTCAATTCTAATCACGTAGGCTGAGTGGACCTCGAACCAGCCCTCAGGTCCAGGTAAAAATCCCTGACCTGGCCGGGAATCGAACCCGGGGCCTCCGGGTAAGATGCAGGCACGCTACCCCTACACCATGGGGCCAGCATATATATAACTATACTAGCAAGATACCCGTGCTTCGCTACGGTATTATACTGAAATTTATAATTGAATGCTTAACGTTTTATATATAACCCGCCGATATTCGCGATCTGACTCGTTTACTGAGAGATTACCGCAAAGTTCCTCCCATTTTTCAATCGTTTTTCCAGCAATCGATTTCGTATTTCCCGGGCTAGATCCAGGTATTCCACCCGGTCAGTTGGGTCCCTAAATCTTAGCCATGCTTTCCTATAAGCATTTTAAATGTGGATCACATTCTTGAGGAGATCCGGCGTGGTGTCCTCTTAGGTGCCTTGGCGGTACTGAACCGGCGGCCGGACTGCAATCGTAGTCATTACCCGTCCAGGACCCGTTTCCAGCACGGTCCGCACATTTTGAGGACGGTCCAGAACATTATTATTATTATTATTATTATTATTATTATTAGGGTGGGTGAAATTAGTTGAATTTAGGTATTATTATTATTATTATTATTATTATTATTATTATTATTATTATTGATGGGCGGATCCCACAGCAAGATGCAAGACTTCTACTTGGCGGTAAATTACATCTGCTGCCATTGTCATTGATGACAGTATGACCAGCACCATTGTCGCCCGTAGGCAAGTGCGCAGGACTTCTGGCGATACGAGTGACATACTTCCGTGTATTATTGACCTTATTAGAGAAGTGAACAATTGCACGGTCAATCTTATACCTATCGTTTATTTCAAATGTGTTTAAATTTCTATTTATATGCCAGAAGAATCTACTGTAATCTAAGAAGGTTCTCCAAAGGAAAAGTGGCTCTTGAAAATGAACCCAGGAAAGATTAAAAAATGATCGGTTTATGATCAGAATAAGTCCATTGAAAATCAACAGTCATTCAACCGGGTCAGGAATGGAATTAATAAAGCCCCAGCTAGCGGTGAGGATAGGAATTGTGCCGGCTGCCGAAGCCTGTCGCACTCCTCTAGAGCAATGATTAGTGAATGACAAATGAAATGAAATGATATTGGAGAGTGTTGCTGGAATGAATGATGACGGGGAAAACCGGAGTACCCGGAGAAAAACATGTCCCGCCTCCGCTTTGTCCAGCACAAATCTCACATGGAGTGACCTGGATTTGAACCACGAAACCCAGCGGTGAGAGGTCAGCGCGCTGCCGCCTGAGCCACGGAGGCTCCTTATAAGTACATTAGGAACAGTAAAATCAATTGGTCTCACCTCCGTCTTCACCCCACCGCGGTTAAGTTGATTTACAACCACCCCCCCCCCAAAAAAGGCTGTTTCTTTATGATTAAAGGAGATTCCAAATACCAATGTTTACGTGTGTTACATTCAGTTTTGAGATATAAGTATTCCCATAAAAATAATTAACTTTTTTCACTTACTTCCACACTCCCCCACCACCTTAAGTGAATTTTCCGGCAAAGAATATTTGTTTCTTTAATAGTAAAGGATCTTCAAAATACCGATTATCTTCAGATTTTGAGATATGTGTCCTCATGAAACGAATTCAATTCCTTTTCACATCCGCCCCAAAGATGATTCCCCGATCCCCCCTCCCCCAAAACGCGTCGTTTTATTTTTAAAGAAGATCTAAATACCACTTTTTACGTCTGTAACAACTTTAAATTTTATTAGATGTAAGTATCCTCTTACAATTAATTCAATTAATTTTTCAATTTTTCACCCCCCCCCCACCACCACCACCCACCCTCCCTTCATTGGATTTTCCGAGAATACCTGTTTGTTTACTTTAACAGGAGATTCCAAATACCAGTTTTTACATCTGTAACATTTTACGTTTCTGAGATATACTGTAGATATAGTGTTTCTAAAAATTCACCCCAATTTTTCACTCCTGTTTAACCCCCATTAATTAGATTTTCCAAAAAACAAAATAATACATGTTTCTGTATTTTGAAAGAAGATTCCATATAATAACTGTCTGGTCTGTAATGTCTTCGTTTCTGAGATATAAGTATCCTCATTAAAGACATTCAACAACTTATTCACACTTTTCACCCCCCCTAATGGGATTTTCCGAAAACAAAAAAAATATGTGTTTCTTTATTTTGAAAGGACATTCTAAGTACCAATTTTTACATCTGTAAACTTTTAAAATTTTTGAGATATAGATACACTCATTTTAAAAATTCACCCCTCTTTCAACCCTCCACTATTTGGATTTTCCAAAAACGAAAAGTAAATGTTTCTTTATTTATAAAGGAGATCCCAAATACCGATTTTCAGGTCTGTGACATCTTCAGTTTCTGAAATATAAGGATCCATATTAAAGGAATTCAACCATTTTTCACCCCTTTTCACCCCTCCTATTGGGATATTCCGAAAACAAAAAATGCGCGTTTCTTTATTTTTGAAGTAGATTCTATGTACCAATTTTTACATCTGTAAAGTTTGAAAGTTTTGAGATATAGATACATTCATTTTAAAAATTCACCCCCTTTTCACACCCCCATTAATTCGATTTTCCAAAAACAAAAAAATATGTGTTCCTTAATTTTTAAAGGAGATCCCAAACACCAATTTTCAAGTCAGTAATATCTTCAGTTTCTGAGATATAAGTATCCTCATTAAAGGCATCCACCACTTTTTCACCCCTTTTCACCCCTCCTATTGGGATTTTCCGAAAACACAAAAATACGTGTGTCTTTATTTTGAAAGTAGATTCTATGCACCAATTTTTAGATCTGTAAACTTTCAAAGTTTTGCGATATAGATACAGTCACTTTAAAAATTCACCCCCCTTCCCACCCTCCTAGAAATTGGATTTTCCAAGAACAAAAAAACACGTGTTTCTTTATTTTTAAAAGAGATCAAAAGTACCAATTTTCAGGTCTGTAATATCTTCAGTTTCTGAGATATAAGTACCGGTATCATGATTAAAGGCATTCAACCCCTTTTTCACCCTTTCCCCCCCCCCCTCCTATTGGGATTTTCTGAAAACAAAAAATACGTATTTCCTCATTTTTAGAGAAGACTTTAAATACCAATTTTTACGCCTGTAAACTTTGCAAGTTTGGAGATATAGATACACTCATTTTAAAATTTCACCCCCCTTTTCACCCCCTTAGCGACGGAATTTCCAAAAATCCTCTCTTAGCGAGCACCTACATCTTAATATGAATGTATCCCCAAAATTTCATTTCTTTATGTCCAGTAGTTTTGGCTCGGCGATGATGAATCAGTCAGTCAGTCAGTCAGTCAGTCAGGACAAGCTGTTTTATATATATAGATTACTGAATTTGCTTATAAGGTGTGGTACGGATAGAAATATGTACCAGGATTAGGACAGGGGTCACCACGATGGCCCAGAAAATGTGGGAATACATTCAACTTTACATCCTTTACCAATCAAGCGGGAGACTTGTCCAAAATGATATGTTTTATGATTGCTGTCAACATTTTGTTTTCTTCCAAAAATTAAGTTCAGGTTACTGCAAGGAAATAAGATTCTCTGGTGGTGCCTTTCTATGGGTCTGAAATCCTGTGTTAATTACAACGTTCAGTTTTGCAACACCAGTTAAACCACATTTTACCGGGCGAGTTGGCCGTGCGGGTAGAGGCGCGCGGCTGTAATCTTGCATCCGGGAGATAGTGGGCTCGAATCCCACTGTCGGCAGCCCTGAAGATGGTTTTCCGTGTTTTCCCATTTTCACACCAGGCAAATGCTGGGGCTGTACCTTAATTAAGGCTACGGCCGCTTCATTCCAACTCCTAGCCCTTTCCTATCCCATCGTCGCCATAAGACCTATCTGTGTCGGTGCTACGTAAAGCCCCTAGCAAAAAAAAACCACATTGTGTCGTCGTGAGCATAACAGTGATCCATAAGTCGTAAGGAAAATAGCCATGCGGGCTGAGTGGTTCAGATGGCAGAAGTGCCGACCTTCTGAGCCCATGTTTGGTGGGTTTGATCCTGGCTCAGTCCGGTGGTAAGTACGCCAGCCTTGTGTCGGTTGATTTACCAGCGCGTAAAATAAAATCTGTGGGACAGATTTCCGGCATCTTGGCGTCTCCGAAAATTGGGACGTCAAAAAAATTATAATAATAAAAATAATAATTAGAGATATGTTTTCAGTCTTGTGTCAAGAAGAGCATACTGGTTGAAGAAGATGATGTAACACGTTGACAGTAAATAGAGAGATGGATAATCCGCCTAGGACAGGGGTCACCACGATGGCCCAGAAAATATTATATGTATTAAAACTTGATCTATATTTCACATTTACAATATATATAGTAGGCCTACATGTTTCGATAATATGTTCATTCTCTTCTTCAGCTAAATAGGTTGAAATTCGTATATTACAATAAGACCTGATGAAAGAGGGGGAAGGGGTGGGGGCTAAAAAACTAAAACTGTGACATGTACAATCTGACATATTAAAAATGGATGAATAGTGGCATGGAAGTAAATTCCACAATCGGGGAATGTCTACGTAGATAAAATGTTGAGCACTGAGAACTGATGCGATACAACGTAAGTGTGCCCTTGTTAATCCAGTACTCCCTTACAAAAATCAAATTGGATCATATTAAAATAATATAAATTGGTGTAAAACCAAGTTGTCAAGCGATCCCCTCGGGTAATAGATGATTATGCTGCCAGGTTAACATGAACCTTACATAGTCTGTAAGAAGGAGATTTATAGGGAATGAAACTGCGTGAGTATACTGTAAACGAAATGAGAGTACAGGTGCGTAAAAATGATAAAAAATTACCGATCCGTCTCTCTGTTTACTGTGATTAAGTCAATATGGCCGGGCTGAGTGGCTCAGACGCTTGAGGCGCTGGCCTTCTGACCCCAACTTGGCAGGTTCGATCCTGGTTCAGTCCGGTGGTATTTGAAGATGCTGAAATACGTCAGCTTCGTGTCGGTAGATTTACTGGAACGTAAAAGAACTCCTGCGGGACAAAATTCCGGCACCTCGGCGTCTCCGAAAACCGTAAGAGTAGTTAGTGGGACGTAAAGCAAATAACATTATTATTATTAAGTCAATATGAACCCAATACTGACATTATGGTCAAGATTATTAATAATTTTAACACGTTGACTGTAGGGCATTTTCCAAGGTGTCTGCTCAGCTTGTATAAGTTCATATCTTTTTAGAATGTTAAACCATCTAAATCTCGAAAGTCACAAAACCGTGAAAGAGATTACTGGCCATGTCCAGAAATTGTATGGATGTCGCTGATGAGATCTCCTGGCGCCTGATGTTTTATTAGGGCCCCAAAATGGTAAGCTGGCTACTGTTTCATTGTAGTAACTATTCATTTCCTCAATTCTGAAATACGACGGAGAGGGTGAACTGGCCAATGCACCGTTTAGCCTGTCCCAAGGAGCAATAAGCAGACACGAGGTGGAATCAAAGTTCTCCTAACGTATTGTACATAAACATCATATTCTTCACACTCTGACTGACTTGAGAGTTATACAGTTTAATTTTATAGGTGTTGGAGCGTACCAGTGTGTTATCCCAGGGACTGGACGAGATGACAGTATTATCTCTATCATCGGCGACTGTTGCAGCGCTTCCTTGCAATTAAGAATTTCTGTTATCACTATTCATATTAGGAGCCAGCATCATCTTTGAACATTAAACTAGTGTTACATGATCTCAATAATTGTGACGATCGTAGTATTTCATGTAATTGTAAACGATTACACGATTACGCTTGGGACCGAAATACATTTAATCCACTAATCGCACCTTCGAATGAAAGGGATTTCCCTTCCACTGAGAATGATTAACAACTGGTAACAGGAGAGATTCGCTCCAACTGAGAACGAATCGCACCTGGGAACGAACGAGATTACATTCCCATTGAGAACGAATAACGCCTGGGAACGAATGAGGTTCCCTGCAGTTGTGCACAACACAGATTCCCTCCGATTGACCACGAATCGCACCTGGAAGGAAACACGCTCCTTCCATCGTATTGCACTTGGGATCGAAAGAAGCCCTATCCGGGAGATCGTGGGTTTGAGCCCCACGGTCGGCAGCCCTGAAGATGGTTTTCCGTGGTTTCCCATTTTCACACCAGGCAAATGCTGGGGCTGTACATTAATTAAGGCCACGGCCGCTTCCTTCCAACTTCTAGGCCTTTCCTGTCACATCGTCGCCATAAGACCTATCTGTGTCGGTGCGACGTAAAGCAACTAGCAAAAAAAAAAAAAAAAAAAAAAGAAAGAAAGAAAGACGCCCTCCTCCTCTTTCTTCTGCTTTTCGCACACTTTGGTGGGGTCGCGGGTGCGAACTATGTATACATGTGACTCTGTTTTACGACTGGATGACCTTCTTGACGCCAAACTTATACGGAGGGTTGTATTTACTATTGTGTGTTTCTATGGCGTGTTCTGTGCACATGAAGAGGAGTGTATTGGGACAAACACAAACACCCAGTCCCGAGCCACAGAAATTAACCAGGCGCGATTCAAATCCCCGACCCGGTCGGGAATCTAACGCTGGACCCTCTGAACAGAAGGCCTTGACGCTGACCTTTTAAACAAGGATCCGGATAAAGACGCTCCCTTCTACTGAGTACATATCGTACCTGGGAACGAAAGGGCTTCGCTCTGGGCGTGAGTTGCGCTCGTCAGATGATATTCATACCTGACCGAGCGCGAATTGCATCTGGGATCGAAAGACACTCTCCCGTCAAGTGTAAATTGACCTAAGAACGAAAGACGCTCCCTCCTATCGAACACGAATCGCTCCCTCCGCGGATGAATTTCTCTCAAATTTCCCGTTGGGTTACGATCGATGTCACTATGAAAATTTTCATGACGCTGTATGTATAATACAGAGCAAGACCGACTTAAGAGCCAAGAACTTCTTATTGTTCTGGAGTCGTTTGACTACAGACTGCTAATTCCCAGCAGCCAGAACAGGGCGCAAAGTTTCCAGTGTCTCTTTACATCAAGTCCGTTGGGTGTCAAACTTGTCTTACGAGTAGTGGCATTACAGTAGTTGACAAAGGTTCTGAACATCTTATCTATAAAACTGTTCTTTTTTTCTTAATTTGCTTACCCTCCAGGGTTGGTTTTTCCCTCGGATCCAGCGAGGGATCCCACCTCTACCGCCTCAAGGGCAGTGTCCAGGAGATTCGGGGATACAACTGGGTAGGATGACCAGTACCTCGCCCAGGTGGCCTCACCTGCTATGCTGAACAGAGGCCTTGGCGAGGGATGGGAATAATGGAAGGGATAGTTAGGTACCATCCCGGTATTTGCCTGGAGGAGAAGTGGTAAACCACGGAAAACCACTTCCAGGATGGCTGAGGTGGGAATCGAACCCACCTCTACTCAGTTGACCTCCCGAGGCTGAGTGAACCCCGTTCCAGCCCTCGTACCACTTTTCAAATTTCGTGGCAGAGCCGGGAATCGAACCCGGGCCTCCGTGGGTGGCAGCTAATCACACTAACCACTACACCACAGAGGCGGACATCTATAAAACTTAGTGGGTGATATTAGTTGAAAATATGTATAGACTAATATTAATGTTCCGTTATTACATC